>NC_045600.1:128054852-128679852 GCF_009762305.2 Zalophus californianus
AAAGCTTTCATTAACTGTGAAGGAATCGTCAGTGCATTAAAGCAAATGCACAGCCCAGATTCATTCAGACCATGCCTGATACGCTAAACTCAGCCGAAGTCCCAGCCCTCTTTAATCTTAATCACTTTTCTCTCTCGAAATATGATGAGTTCAAGTTTTTAAACCTAGAATTGAGAGGTGCCCCTCTGCCTCTACATGGGCGTCCATTATCCCCAAACTGGGGTGCGTACGTTGCTTGCAGGGTCAGGAGCACCCACAGAGCCCCGGAGACCTGCATTTGAAACCAATTACACACTCACACACGCAAATTATACGTGGCTGCAAAATTGCATGAATTGGTTTCATATGGATTCTTGATGCACCAGTCTTATTCCCATACTGAGATAATAAAGATCTTTTAAAGAGGGTTTTGTTTTTTTTTTAAACTGGAGGCATTTTTCCAAATGCATTACTGCAAGTCTGTTTCTTGGAGAAGTGGATGTTTATGCGGTTCAGCCTGCTCTTAGCACCTCACCTCCACCCTGCAACTCAAGCCCTTGGAGGGCTGAGAGATTCTCGTGGGCAGCATGGGGGCCAGGTCAGGGCAGGTGGAACACACTCTTCCAGGCCTGGAAGTGAACTTGATCACAGCCTTGACCCAGGAGTGCCCACTGGTTCCAAGTGTAGCCTAAAGACCCATCACCTCCAGCCAGGCTCCCCACAGAGGGCTTGTTTTGCACAATTACACGTGGAAAAATAATACCGGTAGAGTGTCTCTGTCCTTATAGGGCTTGTACATGGATTGCCAAACAAAGGGCAGACCCATCCATCTGCTCACTCACCAGGATTTCAGACCCAAGCGTCCCCAAGCTGCAGGATGGCTCCCCACCCTCTCACTCTAGATTTAAGCCTTGAGCCACGTCCCCGCCACCCTGTGGGCATCACCATCTTAGCTCCTGTGGCGGCAAGAAGGCTCAGGCACCCCTGGACTCCTCAGCAGAAGTCCCCAAGATTCCTGTGTGGTGGGGCTGTGTTTACCCATGAGCCTGCCTTCCATGTAGCAAGGGCTGGTGCTTGGGGACTGAAGAGTGATGTTCATTTTCCAAGGAGTAGAGTAAACCTACCCGTTCATTTGTCTTTTTAGGTCAAAGCCGCATATTTGTGTCTTTCTTGCCTGCAAGGGCAGCTTTGTGGCTGAGTATGTGGGATGGGTTCTTTGCGCTGTGGGGAGCAGCTCTCCCTGTAAAGTGCCACCTGAGAGCCCACAAACTTGCTCCTCCCCAAAGTCCTCATCTAAACTAGTCCTTTCTCCAGTGGGAGAGAGCAGAGCTCCCTGCTGAGGGTCCGCATACATTCCTGCCCCTGAGTTGAGTCTCTGAGGAACCCGAGACTGAAATAAGGGAGTGCCCCTAGACCGAACCCCTCTTAAAACCCAGAAAAGACCTGGTTACCCCAGTAGGGAGCCGGCCACAGCGTGGCTTAGTTTGCAAATTCAGCAAGCCTGTGGGCTTCCGCTCCATTTCAAAACAACCTCTGATTTTTACTGCTGATCCAGGTGCTGTTATTTCATGACCAAAATTATGGAATCCATTACGAGTACACCGTTCCTGTCAACTACACTGCGGAAAATCAGAGTGAACCCGAAAAGCCCCAGGACTCTTTGTTCATCTGGACCCACAGCGGCTGGGAAGGGTGCAGCGTGCAGTGTGGAGGAGGTGAGCAGCCGGGGTCGCGGGCCCGTTGGGTGTGGGGTCTTGCTGAAGGAAGGCACGAACTCGGGGCACCCTGTGGCCGGCACGCAGGGCATGAGAAAGGCTGGCCATGTCACCTGTGTTTCCATGGGAACTTACCCAGGTCCCACCGCAATTCTCTCTGCAAGACACTCACGCAGTCCTCCATGCTCCTGTGCCCACACAGCTGCTTTGCCTATGGTTCAGGGCCCTCGGACTCTGCCCTGAGTGGAGGTTTGGCCCCTGTTCCCGTACATCGCAGGTAGGACAGGTGAGTGACCCTGGGGATGAACAGAATACACCTTCCCCTGTTCCCATTCAGTGGAGGGCCCCCAGATTTTTTGCTCCCAAATCCTCTTTCCTGTTTGCCACAGGTACCCCACTACAGGACGCAGTGGAAAGAAAAAGCCCCACGAGGCCGGGGAAACATTCCGAGCATGAGTCCTGGCTTTGTGATTTGCCACCATATTTTAGCAAATGACTTACTCTGTCTATACTAGAATTTCCTCAACTCAATTAGAGTGATCCGCCCCTATGCCCACTGCAGGGAAGAGGCTGCCACTCTCAAAGTCTGTATCAGCAAAAAGCACTGTATTCGTTACGGGGAGGTTTAGGGAGAGCAGGAGGAAGCCATTCTCAACTCTTAGCTAGAAGCCCTTTTGTACTTTTCACCCTGACAGGACACAAAGCCAGGTCGTGGGAGGTGGGACACAGGGTGGGTGGATTTTGATGGGCACAGAGTTAGGATGGAAGGTTCACCTGGACTCTGGAATGCCAAGCCAGAGTGTGGCATGGCCCCACCAATACCCATTCCTGCGTGGTCATTGACCACCAAGATGATGTCTGTCAGATATCCAATACATAGAGAGGTTCATTTACCATTTAAGCAACTTGTCCCATTTCTTATGGGTAAGAATTATAGCTCTAACATGATTGGGCCATCAGACAGTGCCCGAGTCAACTGTGAATTCCCTCCCTCTCCCGCACATCTTGGCTCACTGTCCTCGCTGCTTGTCCTCAGCCTGTTCCTAAAGCATCTCTGGCCGTTGGCATAGCCTCAGGATCCTCCGTCAGCCCTGTCCCTATCCTGCTTTGCACTGCCTCCCTGTCCCTCAGCTGTCCCCCTGTGCCCATGGCCCTCCAACCTCCAAAGGCAGCACCTTCCATATCCCCAACTGCCAGACTTTTCCTCCCGGGCGACTTACAAACTAAGCATGTCCCAAAATGGAGCCATTAACAGGCTCCCTTCGGCTGGGGGCCTGGGGAGTGCCATTCCACTGGTGTCACTGCCGGCCCAGTGGCATTCCTGTGTGACACCAATGACTCCCAGGTTGTCAGATGACAACCGATGACTCACCATTGTCAGACCTGCAGCCAAAGCCGAACTGTGGCTTGAAGTGGCCCCGTGCTTCTTACATGCACACAAGGCTGCAACCGCGGCCAGTAAGAGCTGTTGGTATCGTTCGGGACTCCACACTCTCGAGGCATCCCTAAAGGACAAATTCTCCAGGAGGCAGACTGAGCGAGGAATCTGGGGTCCAAAGAATTATGCCTGACATCCTCTTAATCTTGGTATTGCCACACTTCCCAAAATAATAATAAAAACAGAATATAGCTAATATGAAGTGTTAACCCCGACTAGGCTCTGTTCTAAACACTCTCTGTGTACCAATTAATTTTAACTGTCCCTGAAGCACCCTAAGTCACAGGGAGGTTGAGGAAACTGAGACACAGAATCATGGCGGCTAGCTGTCGATCCTGTGGTCATTATGCCGGTGACGAAACCAAGTTTGAAGCCAGCCAGCCTGGCTCCAGAAGCCACCCTCTCTCGCTCCCAATCATCCGCCTCCCTGGCAAAGTCATGACCAAGCAGTGTGTAGGGTGCTCTGGGGACACACAGAGAATGGCTACCCCCATCTAGGGTAACCAGTTAGTGAAGTCCCCAAATGCAGGCGATGCTGAGGACATGTAGCCTTTGGCCAGCTAAACAAATTCTCAGACTTGCTCTAGATTGCCTGCCTGGAGGAGGCAGGTCTGTGTGTCCTTTAGACCAACCTTCCTACTTCTCACTGCTGTCCAGCAGTTCTGGAGGGATTCTCTAATAAGTAGCTATGATCTCTGGTGAGGACTGATGTACAGGTATTTAATCAAGACCAGACCTCAATAGACATTAAATATCAAAAGAACAGATGAAAAGATTGGCAATCTTTGTTGGAAATTAAAGACCCAAATCAGAACTTTGGCCTCCGTGAATCCCAAGCTGTCCAAGAACATAGCCAATCTGCGGTGTTGCCTTTTTCCAGTCCTGTTCCAGAATCTTCCTCCTGCCCCATGCTTCCCCTGCCATGTCTTACACACCCTCATCCCTAACATTATGGCTCTTTCTAACAACCAATGAAACATAATAACAGTCACTTCACATGACAAACTGGTCAAAAGATGCCCCCGAACGCTCCTCCATCTGCATCCGTGGATGGCCTTTCCAGGTGTGTGTAGCCACAAGCTGCTCAGTTCCCTGTGGTTTGGCTTCCAGGGGAACGCAGAACCATCGTGTCCTGCACGCGGATTGTTAATAAGACCACGACTCTGGTGAATGACAGTGACTGTCCTCAAGCAAGCCGCCCGGAGCCCCAGGTCCGAAGGTGCAACTCACATCCGTGCCAATCGCGGTAAGGAGCTGTGTTCTCAAGCTTGGACCCTCCAGGGTCAGGGCAAAAACATCCATGCGTGGGGTTGGCGGGGCGGGGGGGGAGGCGGGGGGTGTGGAGGCAGTACAACTGCACCATGCTCTGTTGTTGTTGCTAAGTCATTTCTGCTTGCTCGAAATACTGAATTTCTGGCTATGAAGTCAGAGCTCTGAAAAAATGTATAATCCTAGCTAGAAGGCATTTTTTAGCAGGCCCCTAAGAACATCTCATGGAGAACAAAATCATTGCATACTTTCAACTGATCTGTGTTGGCTCCCCCAAGTTATTTTGTCTTGGAAAAAAAGGAAATCACAGAGTGTGAGCACCCATGAGTAAGTCACACAGGTTAGTGTTTGTGATGGGTCTGTTTCGGTGGCTGAAACTTATACCAGTGAGTGTGGATCTTGTTGTTCATTGCGTAGAATCCGTCAGAACTTCTGATGGATTCCATGGCCATAATACTTCACATGCTCTGAAGTGGATTTTCTTGGGCTGTCAACCGAGATGAATTGTGTGAAATGTGCTCATCAGTTAAGCTTTCTTATTTCCGGTCATTTCAGTGAGACTTCGCATCGTACTGTGGTTGGTAAAGTGTGTAATATCACCCCTGGCCTCCTATTCTGCTCTGGGTTGAGGTGCATGGTTTTTGTTTTGTGGTTCTGTGGTCTTCTATAAAGAAGCTGGACTTTTGACATGGCCATTCTTTAAGCTCAACTTGGGCCTCTTGCCTGGTGCAAAAGTTTCACAAAGCATGTGGCTTTCGTGCCAACCCACTTCGCTTTGTCAAACTGGTCAAGTGTGCGAGTAAGAGAGGGAAGATAGGAGGGAAAGCAACAGGTGAGACTCACTTCATTGGTTGTGTGTGGTCCTTAGCAAACGAAGAATGAAGGTGGGTGGGAGGGCAGGTGAAATGTGAAGGGGATTAAGAGGCATGCACTTCGAGTTACAAAATAAGTAAGTCATGGAGATGAAAGGGACAGTATAGAGAATATAGTCAGTAAGATGGAAGCAGTGTTGTCTGGTGACCGAAGGTGAATGTACTTACTGTGGGGAGCACTGGGTAATATGTAAAAGTACGGAATCATTATGTTGTACATGTGAAACTACTATAATGCTGTATATTAAGTATACTTCAATTTAAACAAAAGAATGACATTCTACCCTAACCCTGAAGGCCATGAGGAACAATTCACTTTGGGAAGTCTTCTTGAGCATCTTGGCTCTGAGCAGCCATCCCACAGACTAATCAATTGATGACACACACCGAGAGTCAAAGAAGGAAGGCCTTGCCACTATGATGACCCAAAGATCTGACAGTCCACAGAGACAGCTCAGCTCTGTGACCAGCTAGAAAGTAGGATAAGTAAATCCAGAAGAGGGGGGACCAACATGGGCTCAAGGGCGTGACTGAGCAAGAAAGATCTTAGGGATCCCTTCAGGAATCATATTTTAAGATCATTTATGATTTCAAACTATTTTAGTGTCCAAAGATATCTTAAATTATGCACATAAACCAAATAACATTAAACATGAAATCAGAGTTGCTCTGATTGAATTGAGACACATATGTGATGTGGAAGAGTAGCCCAGCACATTCTGCCTTCTCTCATATCACAGTAGGCCCAAGGAATGGACCAAGGAATAAAGTTTAAAGACTGTTAGGGACTCTGCTTTCCGTAATGATGGGGTTGCTTTTATTGGACCAACCCTCAATATTCTTCACAATGATACTCTTAATTGTGCTGATCACATACTGTATTTGGTAGCCACTAGCTAGTCCAAATTGAGATGTGCTGTAAAAGTAAAAATATACACCTGATTTCAAAGACTTAGTATGGAAAGAGATTGTAAAATATCTTAGTAATTTTTAATACTGATTACATGTTGAAATAATTATGCCTTGGACACACTGGGTCAAATGCAACACATTACGACAATTAAATTCACTGGTTTCCTTTTATTTTTTATTTTTAAAGATTTTTTTTAAAATTTATTTATTTGACAGAGAGAGAGACAGCAAGAGAGGGAACACAGGCAGGGGGAGTGGGAGAGGGAGAAGCAGGCTTCCCGCGGAGCAGGGAGCCTGATGTGGGGCTCGATCCCAGGACCCTGGGATCATGACCTGCGCCAAAGGTAGACACTTAATGACTGAGTCACCCAGGCACCCCTCCTTTTATTTTTTGATATGGGTAGTAGAAAATTAAAATTACATATATGGCTGATGTCTTAATTCTATTGAATGGCACTGATAAGATTAACATAGTATTTACAATGTTCAGGATACAGTCCAAAATTACCAGACATAGAAAAAAAAATCAGAGAAGTGTGATCCATACATTAATGACTCCAAGATTACACATATGTTGAGATTAGCAGACAAGAATTTTGAAGCAGCTATTATAATTATGCTCAAAGACATAAGAAAAAAGATAGTGACAATCAATGAACACATAGGAAATCTAAGCACAAAAAGGAGACACTCTAAAAATGAACCAAATTTTAGGACCAAGAAACACAGTATCTGAATTTTTAAAAAAAAAAATCACATTGATAGGCCTAACAGCAGATGAAGAAAAAAAGATCAACAAACTTGAAGGTAGAAGAATAGAAATTTTCCAGTCTGGAAAACGGAAAGAAAAGATTATTGACAATGACAGAGACTCAGTGATCTGTGGGATACTATCAGGCATTCTAACATAAGAGTAATTAGAGTAAGAGAAGGGGAGGAGGGGAAAAATAGAAAAGAAAATAGTCAGAGACAATGACCAAATATGTCCCAGGTTTAGTGAAAGACAGAAGAGAGGTAATTAAGTTGCTTCTTGAGTCTTTCAGCTAGATTCCAGATTAATTCAAAACTCCGTAACAAAGCTCTCTCACCATTACACCGGTAGGCCAAAGCAGCACCTTTATGATTTTGCCACACAGATATTCTAGAAGGGGACTTCACTGTGCTATAAAACTCTACACAGAAAATCTAGTAGGAAAACACCTACGAAAAAGTCACGTCACCCAGCATGAGTTAACAAAGATACCCACCCTTTAAAACAGTGCTACAGAGCTGCTCTAAGCTTGGATGAAGCATATCAAGTGTGTGTGTCTGAATAGGTGTGGCTCCAGATTGCTCACAGAACATTCTGACAGACCACAGGCCTGCAGTCTTGCCATGGTTGAACGCAAGTATAAGCCAAACACACTTTAGACTAAAAGTAAGTTCAGAACACATGCTTAGTATCTCCTTAGAATAAGGGTCAGCAAACTTTTTCTGTAAAGAGCTAGATAATAAGTATTTTGGGTTTTTACAGGCCACATATGGTTTCTGATGTCTGGTTTTCTTTGTTTTGTTTACAACCCTTTTAAAAATATAAAAACCATTTTTAACTCCTGGGGTATACAGAAACAGTCTACAGACCACACTTGGCCCAGGAGCAATAACTTGCTGGCCCTGCCTTAGATTATTACTTACCCTTGCCTTGCCCTCTGAGATGTTGGGACCACAACCTCAGCATGAGCCCAAGCTCTGAAGATACTACCTCAGGAAATACACTTTCTTCTTATACAAAGAAGGACATGTCGTTTTGCTGAGTTACTCTGTATTGCCCACTTGTTCAGTACTCTTTTTAAAAGCATCCAGCATGACCCTAAGCCTACAGTACAACATCAGGAATTTCCTTCATCCAGCATGCACCTGTCGAGCACCTTCCCATTCACCAGGCCCTGTTCTAGGTACCAAGGTGAAAAAGACACACAGGGTCTTTGCTCTCACGGAACTTGATAAATACTAAATTTCTCCCTTCCCCCCTTTCTGACCTACCTTTCTGGGTCATTCTTTTTTCCTTCCTGACTCCGTAAAATCATACAAATCAGACTTAAAGAATGAGTGGAATTTCCCAAGGCAGAAGATAAAATGAAATTGATAGAAGATGGTACCTGAAATTTGTCTCAGAGCCTAGAAAAGAAATGCTTAGTTGCCTCCTCTAGTCTGGTCTCATTTGTTGGTTGTTTAGCTGTTTATTTTGAACCATCTGACTTCATACTGTTTCTTAAAAAGGACCCATAAGAATGAAGTGTCATGGCTCATCAAAGAGTATTTATTGCTTGGCTGAAGAAATGTGTAATCTGATAGATTTTAAAACTCCTGCAAGTCTTATATTTATTTATATTTAAACACAGATGCACACATACATGTATGTATATACACACATACATATACAATATATGTGTATATGTTATATAAAGATATATATATGAATATATATATATACACACACATATATTTGAACAATAAAACTTGAATTATTGCAGAGCAAGATCTAGTTGACCTGAGTCTTTCTTCAGAACATCTAGTAATATGGACTTAGGCTGATAAATGAAGAAAGGTGAGGAGATTGGCCTCAGAAAATTACTGCTAGATAATCAGATTTCATCTACAAGTAAAAACTCAGCCTTGATAAAGGGGATGGGTGTGGAGATGTGTAGGGTCTGGAAAAGAAATGGCTGCTTCAAGTGGGGTGGGCATGCCTGGAAGACAGAGCCTGGAAGCTGGAAGGAGAGCACAAGAACCCAATGGTGTAAATTTTATTGAAGAAGCCAAAATGCAACTCACTGTTGAATCTGGCAAGGTGAAAGAGCCTTTCTATATTATTGTTACTCTTTGACCTTTAAAACAACAGTGATGTTTGTCTTTTCCCTTATATTTTTCTTTATTTCCTCTGATCTCCTTTTCATTTTCTTCAACCTTCTTTTTCCATCAAGTTCCCGACAGTTTCCTCTACCTTCCCAACTGCACACCATTAGCACCTCTTTATTCTAATCCTGCCCCTAGCCCTGTGGATACTTCTCCCAAACCCTGCCATAACCATATGGAATCTGGAATCTGACACGCAGGGCAGATGGCCTCTCTCCAGCATCTTGCACACCAATACAAACACATCGGCGAACCTGGCCCCCGACATTGGCAGGAGAGGCAGAAATCACAGATCCACTCAGCTGTTATGACTGTGGCCAGCAGCCTTCACCTTGCTGACCACAGTCTGCAGAGAAGAGGTCCCACCATCATCCGGCATCCAAAGAGTAACACTATGTGCCACCTCCTTCAGACCCAGGCCCAGATAGTGCTGGAGCAAGGAGGGTGGGGCACGACAGGGAGATGGGCTCATTCTCGAACACATAGCTCATGCTTCCCCAGATTTAATATTCTTGCAGTGTCTTAGAGCTTGTTGGCCACTTGAAAAGGCCATTCCAAGCTATTAGATGTTTCCCCTAGCATTTGTGATTTGAACTTCTTCCCAGGCAGTACATACAGTACTGTGCATTGAATTAGAGTGATTCAGAAAAGAATATTTAGTATTGTGCTGCCAACTGAATCGAAGTCATCTGCAAGGAAGTGTATTTGGATTTTAAGTTTGTCCTCTTTGCTCGTTATCTTAACCAGGTGTGCCTTGTTTTAGTTAAAATGGAATGGAATCCCTCATGTTTTTTATGAAAGCATGGTGTGTGTGTGTGTGTGTGTGTGTGTGTGTGTGTGTGTGTGTGTGAGTGATCTTGACTTAAGAATGAAACCTAGAACGTGTAGATCTTTAGGTGGAACCAAAATCTGAAAAGATACCATTGTTTAATCCATTTCTAGCTAGTCTAAAACTTCAAGCTTTTCAGTTTCCGGCTTTCCTTGAAAATAAAATAGGTAAATCTAATTGCCACACCTCTGTCTCCCATGCCCTGGATGTGAGAGGCTGGAAGAAGCCACCTTTGGCACCACCTGCCTCCTGGGGCAGAACAGGAGCCACAATGCAGGACTGCTCGCATGGGCAGGAGGGCAAGGCCCAAGGTTGTATGTTCTAAGACTGGGAATCTCCAGAGTAGGGCTCCCCTCTTTCGGGCTCGGCCCACTCTTCAGATGCTTGGGCATATGGCCACAGGTCTGGGATGAGGGGCACCCCACAAGCCATGTGAAATAAAGAAGCAGTGCCTAAGGAGGGGAAGATGATGAATAGCATTATTTGTCTATTACGTGTCTTATCTAGGTATAGGAATGGTGAGGAGAAATTTAGTTGGATTCCAGATCTTTTTTCCGACACTACTCAAATTCCAGAACTTCACTCACATTTAAATTAAATAGTAAAGTTTTGAAGCCTTTAGTTATTTGTTTAAGTTAGAAACATTCCAGATGGAGAGAGAGAAAACATTTCAGAGTGTTGTTTTGAATTTGAAAATTCTGTTTTCTTCTTTTCTGCCATACTTAACCCTTCAATCATTTAAACACCCCCCCACCCTTTGATCATTACAGAGGACAAGGGAATTCCCAGATACCAGTTCCACAGGTAGCAGAATTCTCCTGTCGAGAAATGCTTTGCATGTAGACCCTGGGGCCCATTAAGAGGCCCTTCCCTCATTCTGACTTTCTGAGTCATAAAATATAAAAAGCATTGAGCACTCAATGTTTGCATTTGATTTTTATGTCACAATTACAAAAAAATGAAAAGTAAATGGAAATGTTGAAACTGAAGAATAAAAGCAAACACAACTAAGATCATAGTGATCCATCAGAAATGAAGGGGACATATGTATTCTCCAGGTTCTGGGAAAAAACATCAGACCAAGAAGGAATGGCTCTATAGTGGGGGTATACAATGAAGTATTTCTGACTTGTAGAGTCTCTAGGGATATTTCAGAACTGAGCTTGGGGTATGTTGGGTGGCAGCTTCCCAGAAAATTGGCCCCTTCCCCCTAGGGGCTAATGAAGGCCTCTGCTGGCAGAGTCCTATGCTGGCTGGCTCTCTTACAGGAATGAATAGTCCACAGATAGGAGTGGAAATATACAGTATGAAGAGAAAAGTAGTTCAACCATAATAGAGACCTTAATGGCAAACTTTCAATAATGGATTTTTAAAACTAGAAAGAAGATCAACAAGGAAATGTAAGACTTGAACAACACAATAAACCTACTGGAACTACGAGATAGCTATAGATCACTCTACCCAATGAGAGAAGAATATACATTCTTCTTATGTACATTTGAAACATTCCCCAGGATAGACCATCATCTAGGCCATTAAATAAACCTCAATGATGTAAAAGGACTGAAATAATGCAAAGTATATACTCTGACCTTAATGGAATAAAATTAGAAATCAACAACAGAAAGAAATTTTGGAAACTCACAATACATGGAAATTTAAAAAAACAACATAAAACTTCCTAAATAACAATTGGATCAAAGAGAAATCATTAGGAAATTTAGAAAAAATACTTTCAGATGAAAGAAAATGAGGATTTAACATATCAAAGTTAGACCATGCAGCCAAAACAGTCCTTTGGGGAAATTTTATAGCTTAGGGGAATATTTGAAATAGAGAATAGGAAAATAAAGAAAAATCAGTGAAACCAAATGTTGATTATATGAAGAGAACAAAAAAATTGACATTTAGCTAGATCAAGAAAAAATGGGAGAAGACTCAAATTACTAAAATTAGAAATGAAAGGTTGTAAAGGAATACTACAAACAGTTGTGTGCCAATAAATCCAATAACTAATATAAAATGGACAAACTCCTAGAAAGATGCAAACTACCAAAATTGAATAAAGAAGAAATAGAAGGGGGGGGCGGAACAAGATGGCGGAGGAGTAGGAGACCTGGATTTCTTCTGGTCTCAGGAATTCAGCTGAATAGGGATCAAACCATTCTGAACACCTACGAACTCAACAGGAGATCGAGATAAGAAGAGTAACAACACTCTGAACAGAAAAGCGACCACTTTCTGGAAGGTAGGATGTGTGGAGAAGTGAATCCAAGGCGATATTCGGGAGGATAGACGGCGGGGGAGTGGGCCTCCGTCGGCCGCTTCTGGCAAGTGCTAGAGCCGCGGAGCACAAAATCGGACCTTTGAGGAGCTGGCTCCGCTGAGGGACGTCGCTCCAGTGGCTAAGAGGGGGGGGGGAGGGGGGAGGGGCGGAGGGGGGAACCCTCACGGCGCAGTGTGGTCTAAGGACCCTCGGGGTCACAGAAAGACTGGGGGTGCCTGAGTGCGGCAGAGCTCCCAGGGATCGGAGCGGGGAGGCCAGCTGCAGAGACGGAGCCGAGGCGCGGGCTCTCAGCTCGGGGTGGCCATAAACTGTGATCCGCGGCCCAGTCAGCCACTGCTCCTCCAGCAGGGACCCAACAAGCGGCAGAGCCGGGGAGACTCCCCTTCCTCCCCCGGGAGGAGCGGCGCGGGAACGCACCTCAGGGATCTGCTGGGTTTGGAGACTCCACACGGGGTCGGGTGCCAGACATAGAAACGCTTGGTCACAGGCCGGGTGAGCACGGAGTGTGGCCGGAGACTGGGGACACGGGAGTGACTGCTTTTCTCTGGGGGCGCACTGAGGAGCGGGGCCCCGAATTCTCAGCTCCTCCGGGCGGAGATTGGGAGGCCACCATTTTCACCCTGGTCCTCCAAAGCTGTACCAGAGCTTGCAGGGAACAAAAGCTCCCGAGAGCAAACCCGAGCAGCTTGCTTAGCCCGGACCGACAATGGTGGGGCAATTCCGCCTCCGGCAAAGACATTTGGGAACCACGGCAACAGGCCCCTCCCCCAGAAGATCAGCACGAACAGCCAGCAAGCCAAGACCAAGTTTACCGATCAAGGAGAACGGGAGAACTCCAGTGCTAGGGGAATACTGCACATAGAATTCATGGCTTTTTTACCATAATTCATTAGTTTTTCAAAGTTAATTTTTTTAACTGTTTTTTTTTGAATTTTTCTTTTTCCCTTTTTCAAACAACATCTTATCAATCCCTTTTTTAAAAAAACATTTTTTATTTTACATTTTTAAAGTCATATTTTTATTCCTTCATAGTAGTTACCCTTATTTTTGGCATATATATATGTTGTTCTCTCTTTAAAATTTTGAGATACAATTTCTTCTAACAGATCAAAACATACCCTAAATCACTAGTGTATGGCTTTGTTCTAGTCTCCTGCCTGATCACATTCTCTCCCTTTTTTTTTTCTTTGTAAATTTTCTTCTTTCTTTTTAAAAACAACTTCTTCTCAATTCCTTCTATAAAATATTTTATAATTTTCATCTTTACAGTCATCTGCCATCCCTTCATTGTATCAACCCTTATTTTGTACATATATAAGTCTTTCTTCCTTTAAAATTTTAGCAGGCACTTTCTTCTAACAGACCAAAATATGCCCAAAAACTAGTGTGTGGCACTGATCTACGCACTAGCCTGATCATATTTGATCATATTCTGTTTTTTTTTGTTTTGTTTTGTTCTGTTTTTGTTTGTTTTTATCTTTTTCTTTTTCCTTTTTTTTTTTTCTCTTCTTTCTTTCCCTTTCTTGTCCCCTGGTTTCAGGTCTTTTCTGATTTGTATAGAGTATATTTGCTGGAGACATTGTTAACCTGTTAGCATTCTGTTCTCTCATTCATCTGTTCTCCTCCGGACAAAATGACAAGACGAAAAAAATCACCTCAGCAAAAAAAACAAGAGGTAGTATCGTCTGCCAGGGACCTACTCAATACTGACATTAGTACAATGTCGGACCTAGAGTTCAGAATCATGACTTTAAAGATACTAGCTGGGCTTGACAAAAGCGTGGAAGTTATTAGAGAAACCCTTTCTGGAGAAATAAAAGAACTAAAATCTAACCAAGTCGAAATCAAAAAGGCTATTAATGAGGTGCAATCAAAAATGGGGGCACTAACTGCTAGGATAAATGAGGCAGAAGAGAGAATCAGCGATATAGAAGACCAAATGATGGAAAATAAAGAGGCTGAGAAAAAGAGAGATGAACACCTACAGGATCACGAGGGCAGAATTCGAGAGATAAGCGATATGATAAGATGAAACAACATTAGAATAATTGGGATCGCAGAAGAAGAAGAAACAGAGAGAGGGGCAGAAGGTATATAGGAGCAAATAATAGCAGACAACTTCCCTAATGTGGGGAAGGAAACAGGCATCAAAATCCAGGAGGCACAGAGAACCCCTCTCAAAATCAATAAAAATAGGTCAATACCCCGACCTCTAATAGTAAAACTTACGAGTCTCAGAGACAAAGAGAAAATCCTGAAAGCAGCTCAGGAGAAGAGATATGTAACCTACCATGGTAGAAACATTCGATTGGCAACAGACCTATCCACAGAGACCTGGCAGGCCAGAAAGGACTGGCATGATATCTTCAGAGCACTAAATGAGAAAAATATGCAGCCAAGAATACTATATCCAGCTAGGCTATCATTGAAAATAGAAGGAGAGATAAAAAGCTTCCAGGACAAACCAAAACTAAAGGAATTTGCAAACACGAAACCAGCCCTACAAGAAATCTTGAAAGAGGTCCTCTAAGCAAAAAGAGAGCCTAAAAGCAGCATAGATCAGAAAGGAGCACAGACAATATACAGTAACAGTCACCTTACAGGCAATACAATGGCACTAAATTCCATACCTTTCAGTAGTTACCCTGAATGTAAATGGGCTCAATGCCCCAATCAAAAGACACAGGCTATCAGATTGGGTTAAAAAACAAGACCCATCTATTTACCCCAAAGATACAAATGTAGGGACCCGAAGGGATACGTGCACCCCAATGTTTATAGCAGCAATGTCCACAATAGCCAAACTGTGGAAGGAGCCAAGATGTCCATCGACAGATGAATGGATAAAGAAGATGTGGTATATATACACAATGGAATATTATGCAGCCATCAAAAGGAATGAGATCTTGCCATTTGCAACGACGTGGATGGAACTGGAGGGTGTTATGCTGAGTGAAATAAGTCAGAGAAAGACATGTATCATATGACCTCACTGATATGAGGAATTCTTAATCTCAGGAACAAACTGAGGGTTGCTGGAGTGGTCGGGGGTGGGAGGGATGGGGTGGCTGGGTGATAGACATTGGGGAAGATATGTGCTACGGTGAGCGCTGTGAATTGTGTAAGACTGTTGAATCACAGATCTGTACTTCTGAAACAAATAACGCAACATATTTTAAGAAAAAAGAAAAAGAAGAAGATAGCAGGAGAGGAAGAATGAAGGGGAGTAAGTCAGAGGGGGAGACGAACCAGGAGAGATGATGGACTCTGAAAAACAAACTGAGGTTTCTAGAGGGGAGGGGGTGGGGGGATGGGTTGGCCTGGTGATAGGTATTAAGGAGGGCACATTCTGCATGGAGCACTGGGTGTTATGAACAAACAATGAATCATGGAACACTACACCAAAACAAATGATGTAATATATGGTGATTAACATAACAATAAAAAAATTAAAAAAAAACAAGACCCATCAATATGCTGTCTGCAAGAGACTCATTTTACCCAAAGACACCCCCAGATTGAAAGTGAGGGGGTGGAAAACCATTTACCATGCTAATGGACACCAAAAGAAAGCTGGAGTGGCAATCCTTATATCAGACAAATTAGATTTTAAACCAATGACTGTAATAAGAGATGAGGAAGGACACTATATCCTACTTAAAGGGTCTATCCAACAAGAAGATCTAACAATTGTAAATATCTATGCCCCTAACGTGGGAGCAGCCAATTATATAAGGCAATTAATAACAAAAGCAAAGAAACACATTGACAACAATACAATAATAGTGGGGGACTTTAACACCACCCTGACTGAAATGGACAGATCATCTAAGCAAAAGATCAACAAGGAAATAAAGACTTTAAATGAAACACTGGACCAAATGGACTTCACAGACATATTCAGAACATTCCATCCCAAAGCAACAGAATACACATTCTTCTCTAGTGCCCATGGAACATTCTCCAGAATTGATCACACCCTAGGTCACAAATCAGGTCTCAACTGGTACCAAAAGATTGGGATTATTCCCTGCATATTTTCAGACCACAATGCTTTGAAACTAGAACTCAATCACAAGAGGAAAGTCGGAAAGAACTCAAATACATGGAGGCTAAAGAGCATCCTACTAAAGAATGAATGGGTCAACCAGGAAATTAAAGAATTAAAAAAATTCATGGAAACCAATGAAAATGAAAACACAACTGTTCAAAATCTTTGGGATGCAGCAAAGGCAGTCCTGAGAGGAAAGTATAGCAATACAAGCCTTTCTCAAGAAACAAGAAAGTTCTCAAATACACAGCCTAACCCTGCACCTAAAGGAGCTAGAGAAAAAACAGCAAAGAAAGCCTAAACCCAGGAGAAGACAGATAATAAAAATCAGAGCAGAAATCAATGAAACAGAAACCAAAAGAACAGTAGAACAGATCAACGAAACTAGGAGCTTGTTCTCTGAAAGAATGAACAAGATGGAGAAACCCCTGGCCAGACTTATCAAAAAGAAAAGAGAAATGACCCAAATCAACAAGATGATGAATGAAAGACGAGCGATCACAACCAACACCAAAGAAATACAAACAATTATAAGAACATATTCTGAGCAACTCTATGCCAGCAAATTAGATAACCTGGAAGAAATGGATGCATTCCTAGAGATGTATCCACTACCAAAACTGAACCAGGAAGAAAGAGAAAACCTGAACAGACCTATAACCACTAAGGAAATTGAAGCAGTCATCAAAAATCTCCCAACAAACAAAAGGACCAGATGGCTTCCCAGGGGAATTCTCTCAGACATTTCAAGAAGAATTAATACCTATTCTCCTGAAACTGTTCCAAAAAATAGAAATGGAAGGAAAACTTCCAAACTCATTTTATGAGGCCACCATTACCTTGATCCCAAAACCAGACAAAGACCCCATCAAAAGGGAGAATTACAGACCAATATCCTTGATGAACATGGATGCAAAAATTCTCACCAAAATACTAGCCAATAGGATCCAACAGTACATTCAAAGGATTATTCACCATGACCAAGTGGTATTTATCCCTGGGCTGCAAGGCTGGTTCAACATCCACAAATCAATCAACGTGATACAATACATTAACCAAAGAAAGTACAAGAATCATATGATCCTCTCAATAGATGCAGAAAAAGCATTTGACAAAGTACAGCATCCTTTCTTGATCAAAACTCTTCAGAGTATAGGGATAGAGGGTACATACCTCAATATCATAAAAGACGTCTATGAAAAACCTACAGCGAATATCATTCTCAATGGGGAAAAGCTGAGAGCTTTTCCCCTAGGGGCAGGAACGCGGCAGGGATGTCCACTCTCACCACTGCTATTCAACATAGTATTAGAAGTCCTAGCCACAGCAACCAGACAACAAAAAGAAATCAAAGGCATCCAAACCGGCAAAGAGGAAGTCAAACTCTCACTCTTTGTGGATGATATGATACTGTATGTGGAAAACCCAAAAGACTCCACCCCAAAACTGCTAGAACTCATACAGGAATTCAGTAAAGTAGCAGGATATAAAATCAATGCACAGAAATCAGTGGCATTCCTATACACCAACAAGACAGAAGAGAGAGAAATGAAGGAGTCGATCCCATTTACAATTGCACCCCAAACCATAAGATACCTAGGAATAAATTTAACCAAAGAGGCAAAGGATCTGTACTCAGAAAACTATAAAATACTCATGAAAGAAATTGAAGAAGACACAGAAATGGAAAAACGTTCCATGCTCATGGATTGGAAGAACAAACATTGTGAAGATGTCAGTGCTACCTAGAGCAATGTACACATTCAATGCAATCCCCATCAAAATACCATCCACCTTTTTCAAAGAACTGGAACAAATCATCCTAAAATTTGTATGGAACCAGAAGAGACCCCGAATAGCCAAATGAATCTTGAAAAAGAAAAGCAAAGCTGGCAGCATCACAATTCCGGACTTCCAGCTTTCTTACAAAGCTGTCATCATCAAGACAGTATGGTACTGGCACAAAAACAGACACATAGATCAATGGAACCGAATAGAGAGCCCAGAAATGGACCCTCAACTCTATGGTCAACTCATCTTTGACAAAGCAGGAAAGAATGTCCAGTGGAAAAAAGACAGTCTCTTCAACAAATGGTGTTGGGAAAATTGGACAGCCCCATGCAGAAGAATGAAACTGGACCATTTCCTTACACCACACACAAAAATAGACTCCAAATGGTTGAAAGACCTAAACGTGAGACAGGAGTCCATCCAAATCCTAAAGGAGAACACAGGCAGCAACCTCTTCGACCTCAGCCGCAGCAACTTCTTCCTAGAAACATCGCCAAAGGCAAGGGAAGCGAGGGCAAAAGTGAACTATTGGGATTTCATCAAGATAAAAAGCTTTTGCACAGCAAAAGAAACAGTCCACAAAACCAAAAGACAACCGACAGAATGGGAGAAAATATTTGCAAATGACATATCAGATTAAGGGGTAGTATCCAAAATCTATAAAGAACTTATCCAACTCAACACCCAAAGAACAAAGAATCCAATCAAGAAATGGGCAGAAGACATGAACAGACATTTTTCCAACGAAGACATCCAAACGGCCAACAGACACATGAAAAAGTGCTCAACATCGCTCGGCATCAGGGAAATCCAAATCAAAACCTCCATGAGATACCACCTCACACCCGTCAGAATGGCTAAAATTAACAAGTCAGGGAACGACAGATGTTGGCGGGGATGTGGAGAAAGGGGAACCCTCCTACACTTTTGGTGGGAATGCAAGCTGGTGCAGCCACTCTGGAAAACAGTATGGAGGTTCCTCGAACAGTTGAAAATAGAGCTACCATACGATCCAGCAATTGCGCTACTGGATATTTACCCCAAAGATACAAATGTAGGGATCCGAAGGGGTACGTGCACCCCAATGTTTATAGCAGCAATGTCCACAATAGCTAAACTGTCGAAAGAGCCAAGATGTCCATCGACAGATGAATGGATAAAGAAGAAGTGGTATATATACACAATGGAATATTATGCAGCCATCAAAAGGAATGAGATCTTGCCATTTGCAACGACGTGGATGGAACTGGAGGGTGTTATGCTGAGTGAAATAAGTCAATCAGAGAAAGACATGTATCATATTACCTCACTGATATGAGGAATTCTTAATCTCAGGAAACAAACTGAGGGTTGCTGGAGTGGTGGGGGGTGGGAGGGATTGGGTGGCTGGGTGATAGACATTGGGGAGGGTATGTGCTATGGTGAGCACTGTGAATTGCACAAGGCTGATGAATCACGGATCTGTACTTCTGAAACAAATAATGCAATATATGTTAAGAAAAAAAAAAGAAGAAGAAGATAGGGGAAGAATGAAGGGGAGTAAGTCAGAGGGGGAGACGAACCATGAGAGACGATGGACTCTGAAAAACAAACTGAGGGTTCTAGAGGGGAGGGGGTGGGGGGATGGGTTAGCCTGGTGATGGGTATTAAAGAGGGCACATTCTGCGTGGAGCACTGGGTGTTATGCACAAACAATTAATCATGGAACACTACGTCAAAAACTAATCATGTAATGTATGGTGATTAACATAACAATAAAAAATTATTAAAAAAAAGAAGAAATAGAAGATCTGAATAGACCTATAACAAGTATATAGGTTAAAGTACTAATCAGAAAGCTTCCCCAGAAGAAAAACCCAGGACCAGAAGGTTTCACTTGCAAATTCTACCAAATATATAAAGAGAATTAACATCAATCCTTCACAAACTCTTCCAAAATATAGAAGAGGAGGGAACACTTCCCAGCTCATTCTATGAAGCCAGTGTTATCCAGATAATAAAACCAAAGACATCATAAGAAAGGGATACTACAAACCAGTATTTCTTATGAGTACTGTTGATAAATCTTCAAGAAAATACAAGCAAACTGTATCCAGCAACAAAGGATTATATACCATGACCAAATGGGACTTATCCCAGGAATGCAAAGTTTATCATTTAAAAATCAGCCCTTTAACTGTAGTGTCATTTGCAAATATCTTCTCCCATTCTGTGGGTTGCCTCTTTGTTTTGTTGACTGTTTCCTTTGCTGTGCAGAAGCTTTTTATCTTGATGAAGTCCCAAAAGTTCATTTTTGCTTTTGTTTCACTAGCTTTTGGAGATGTATCTTGAAAGAAGTTGCTGTGGGCAATGTCAAAGAGGTTACTGCCTATGTTCTCCTCTAGGATTTTGATGGATTCCTCACATTGAGGTCTTTCATCCATTTTGAGTTTATCTTTGTGTATGGTGTTAAAGAAGGCTGAGTTTCATTCTTCTGCATGTGGCTGTCCGATTTTCCCAGCACTATTTATTGAATAGACTGTCTTTTTTCCATTGCATGTTTTTTCCTGTTTTGTCAAAGATTATTTGACCATATCTGGGTTCTCTATTCTGTTCCATTGGTCTATATGTCTGTTTTTGTGCCAGTACCATGCTGTCTTGGTGATCACAGCTTTGTAATAAAGCTTGAAATCGGGCAACGTGATGCCCCTAGCTTTGTTTTTCTTTTTCAACATTTCCTCGGCGATTCGGAGTCTTTTCTGATACCATACAAATTTTAGGATTGTTTGTTCCAGCACTTTGAAAAATGTCATTGGAATTTTGATCAGGATGGCATTGAAGGTATAGATTGCTCTGGGTAGCATAGACATTTTAACAATGTTTATTCGTCCGATCCATGAGCATGGAATATTTTCCCATCTTTTTGTGTCTTCTTCAATTTCTTTCATGAATTTTCTGTAGTTCCTAGAGTATAGATCCTTAGCCTCTTTGGCTAGGTTTATTCTGAGGTATCTTATGGTTTTTGGTGCTATTGTAAATGGAATCGTTTCTCTAATTTCTCTTTCTACAGTTGCCTTGTTAGTGTATAAGAAAGCAACCGATTTCTGTGCATTGATTGAAGGGAAAAATGAAGGGAGGGAAATCGGAGGGAGATATAAACCATGAGAGACTGTGGACTCTGAGAAACAAACAGGGTTTTAGAGGGGAGGGGGGATTGGTTAGCCCGGTGATGGGTGTTAAGAAGGGCACGTACTGCATGGAGCACTGAGTGTTATATGAAAACAATGGATCGTGGATCACCACATCAAAAACTAATGATGTATTGTATGGTGACTAACATAACATAATAAAATTTAAAAAAAAAAAGAGGAGAAAATCAGTTCATGTAATACATTACATCAATGAAATAATTTTTTAAAACAACTTGATGATCTCAATAGATGCAGAAAAAGACTTTGACAAAATCCAAGACCCTTTCATGATAAAAACACTCAACAAACTAGAATTGGAAGAGAATTTCCTCAACCTGATAAAGGCTATCTACAAAAAATCAACAACTACCATCATACTTAATGGTGAAAGACTGGATGCTTTTCTCCTAAGAACAAGAATAAGACACAATATCTATTCTTGCCACTTCTATTCAACATTGTGCTAGAGGTTCTAACCAGAACATTTAGGCAAGAAATGAAATAAAAGGCATCCAGATTGGAAGTGAGGAAGTAAAACTATCTCTTTTTACATGTGGCATGATCTTGAATATAGAAAATTCTGTGGAATCCACTGGAAAGTATTAGAACTAATAAATTCAACAAGGTTGCAAGATACAAGACCAATAAACTAAAATCAAATGTATTTCTATACAGCAGTGATGAACAAACCAAAAATGAAGTTTAAAAAAAAAAAACACTTTTTACAATAGCATCAAAAAGAATAAAATACTTAGGAATAAATTTAACAAAAGAAGTACAAAACTCATACTCTGAAACTACAAAACATTGTTAAAAGAAATTAAAGAATATCTCAATCAATGGAAAGATGTACCATGCTCATGGATTGGAAGACTTAATGTTAGGTGGAAATATTCCACAAATTGATCTAAAGGTTCAGTGCAATTTCTATCAAAATCCCATCTGTCTTTATTGCACAAATGGATAAACTGATCCTGAAATTCAAATGGAATTGCAAAGGGCCCTGCATAGTCAAAACAATTTTTAAAGAGAGGAACAAAGTTGGAAGACTCACACTTCCCAACCTCAGAATGTACTACAAAACTATAGTAATCAAGATAGTGTGGTATTGCAATAAGGACAGACATAGAGAACAATGGAATATAATTGAAAGTCCAGAAACAGACCCTCACATTTGTTGTCAATTGTTTGTTAACAAGGTGGCCAAGAGCATTCAGTGAGGGAAGAACGGTCTTTTCAACAAGTGGTACTGTGACAACTTTATATCCACACGTAGAGGAATAAAGTTGGACACCTACCTCACACCATGTATGAAAATTAACCCAAAGATCAAAGACCTAAAGAGCTAAGTGTATAAAATTCTTAGAAGAAAATGGGAAAAACTCTTTATTATGTTTAGGGTTTCTTACATATGACAGCAAAAGTACCAGCAACAGTACAAGCAACAAAAGAAAAACAAATAGACACATTGGGTTTCATCAAAATTAAAAACTTATATACTAATGAGGCTCCTGTGTTCTGAGAATCAAGGAAAAATGAAAATAAAATTAAGAAGAAAGACAACCCATGGAGTGGGAGAAAATATCTTCAAATCTCCTATCTAATAAGTAAGAGACTTGTATCTAGCATATATAAAGAACTATTACAACTCAATAATAAAATGACACATAACTCAATTACAAAGGATCTGAATAGATATTTCTCCTGAGGAGGGGGTGAGAGAAGAAATTGGGTTTTTTTTTTTTTTAAAGAAATTGGGGTTTTATAGCTAAAAGATATAGAGTTTCTTTTTGGCATAATAAGAATATTCCAGATTGTGGTAAAGGCCATTGAATTGCTGAATTGTATGGTATAGTTATATCTCAATAAGGCCCCGTTAAAAAGTAAATACACAGGGGCACCTGGGTGGCTCAGTCGTTGAGCGTCTGCCTTCAGCTCAGGTCATGATCCCAGGGTCCTGGGATCGAGCCCCGCATCGGGCTCCCTGCTCTGCGGGAAGCCTGCTTCTCCCTCTCCCACTCCCCCTGCTTGTGTTTCCTCTCTTGCTGTGTCTCTCTCAGTCAAATAAATAAAATCTTTTTTTAAAAAAATAAAATAAACACACAAAGAAGTGCACATTTTAAAAAGTTCAGGTTCTTTGAGCTCTAAGCAGAGGCCTCCAGCAGGTTTCCATGAGTACAGGGGCTGGAAGGCCAGTCCCAACCTAGAGCCCAGGTATTTTAGAACACAGGGAGCTCAGGACAGTCAGGAGCCTTGGCTAGAACATCTTAGGTGTGTCCTCCTAAACAAGCATCACCAGATCTTAATTTAATGGCCACCATTATCATGCATGGGCTACTGATCTCCCCCATTCTCTCCCACTACAAAATGTCAGATTTTGACATTTTGACACTCCCGAGCCTCTGGTCAGGATTGTTCGGACAGAATTTGATGGGTGCATTCAGTCACCCTCCCATGGGTCCTGTTTGAATTGACCTTTCCCTTTGGCTGTCTCCCAGACCTCCCTGTGTCCTCCATGTCTTTCCTTTGCAGAGCTTTCTAGCAAGGTGTATGCCCAGCATAGCTGCCATTCCCCAAACACACTGGTAAATGAGGCTGAAAGTCCTTTTTCCCATGCCAGCCATCATTCTTTTGGCCTCACATAAAAGCCACCCCCTCACATCAAATTAGTGGAGCCATGCAAGTAAGCAGGCAGCATTTTCAATCAAGAGGCAGTGAGCCCCACCCCACATACTGGTGTTTCCCATGCCTCTCACTGGCAGGGGAATTTGGGGATGACCAGCTATGTCTCTGAGCAGCGGTTTGTGCATCCATAACACGAGGGGAATAACTACCATTTGGCACTCTATCTCTTCATTTACTTGGTCATTTCTTTTTAGTATCTATACAATGTACTATCATGTTCCAAGTATTCTAAGGAGCCAAAGGATTTCACACTGGCCTAATAACCTCCCATCCTACCTACCTCACAGAGCTTCGTACTGGACAGGATAAAAACGGGCTCCATAAAAAACTGAAAAGGGAAGCCTGGCTCTGGGACTAGGGATCCCTACCTCAAGGGTCCTTCTAGACCATGCAGACCTGCCCATTCTCCTGGTGGCCCCCAGCTCACCCAAGTCAGTCAAATACTACCCTGAGAAAAACCCTGTCTCTCCCTTTCTCCTCACCCATGGCACTTTCTCCCCATACCCCAAAGCAGAAACATCATAATAAGAATGAGCAAACCTGACACACTGTGGAGACAATTAAAATAGAACTTGACATACTCCGTGGTAAAAAGCTGAAAGCTTTTCCTCTAAGATCAGGAACAAGAAAATGATGCCCACTCCCACCAGTTTTATTCAACATAATACTGGAAATCCTAGCCAGAGCAATTAACCAAGAAAAAAAAAATAAAGGGCATCCAAATGATAAAGGAAGAAGTAAAACTGTCACTGTTTGCAGATTACATGATACTACATAGAAAACCCTAAAGACTCCACCAAAAAAACTGTTTGAACTAATAAATGAATTCACTAAAGTTGCAGGATACAAAATTAATATACAAAGGTCTTGCATTTCTATACACTAATAATGATCAGAAAAATTTTTAAAATAATCCCATTTATAATTGCATCAAAATGATAAATACCTAGGAATAAATTTAACCAAGGAGATGAAAGACCTGTATACTGAGAACTATGACACTGAAGAAGACACAAATAAATGGAAAGATAGGCCATGCCAATAGATTGGAAGAATTAATATTGTTAAAATGGTCATACTACCAAAAGCAACCTACAGTTTCAATGCAATCGCTATCAAAATTCCAATGGCATTTTTCACAAAACTAGAATAAAAAAGCCTAAAATTTGTCTAGAACCACAAAAGACCCCAAATAGCCAAAGCAATCTTGAGAAGGAAGAATGAAACATCACACTCCCTGTCTTCAGACTATATTACAAAGCTGTAGTAATCAAAACTGTGTGGTAGCATTAAAAACAGACCTACGGATCAATGGAACAGAATAGACAGCCCAAAAGTAAACCCACACATATATGGTCAAAGGAGCCAAGAATATACAATGGGAAAAGGCGAGTCTCTTCAATAAATAGTGTTGGGAAAACTGGACAGCCACATGCAAAAGAATGAAACTAGACCACAGTCTTACACCATACACAAAAAAGAACTCAAAATGGTGTAAAGACTTGAATGTAAGACCTGAAACCATAAGTCTCCTAGAAAAAAAAAAACAGGCTAAGTACACTCCATACAGTCAGTCTTGGTGATGATTTTTTGGATTTGACACCAAAAGCAAAGGCAACAAAAGCAAAAATAAATAAGCGGAACTACATCAAACTGAAAAGCTTCTGCACAGCGAAGGAAACCATAAAAAAAAAAAAAAGATGTGGTCCATATATACAATGGAATATTACTCAGCCATCAGAAAGGATGAATACCCAACTTTTACATCAACATGGATGGGTCTGGAGGAGATTATGCTAAGTGAAATAAGTCAAGCAGAGAAAGTCAATTATCATATGGTTTCCCTTATTTGTGGAACATAAGGAACGGCATGGAGGACACTAGGAGAAGGAAGGGAAAAATGAAGGGGGGGGAATCGGAGGGGGAGACGAACCATGAGAGACTATGGACTCTGAGAAACAAACAGGGTTTTAGAGGGGAGGGGGGTGGGGGAATAGGTTAGCCCAGTGATGGGTATTAAGGAGGGCACGTACTGCATGGAGCGCTGGGTGTTACATGGAAACAATGAATCATGGATCACTACATCAAAATAAAAAAAAGAGAAAAGGCAACCTACTGAATGACGAAGATTATTTGCAAACCGTATCTCTGATAAGGGGTTAATATCCAAAATATATAAAGAACTCCTACAACTCAATAGCAAAAAAAAAAGTTGTCTCCTTAAAAATGGGCAGAGGATCTGAGTAGATATTTTTCCAAAGACAAACAGATGACCAACAGGCACTTTAAAAGATGTTCAACACCCACTAATCATCAGGGAAATGCAAACCAAACCACAATGAGATATCACGTCACACCTGTTAGAATGGCTATTATCAAAAAGACAAGAAATAACAGCTGTTGGTGAGTATGTGGAGAAAAGGGGACCTTCGTATACTGTTGGTGGGAATGTAAATTGGTTCAGCCACTACAAAACATAATAGGGAGGTTCCTAAAAAATTAAAAATAGAAATACTATATGATCCAGCAATTTCACTTTGAGGTATTTGTGCAAAGAAAATGAAAACACTAACTCAAAAAGATATATGCACCTCATTGCTCATTGCAGCATTACTTACAATAGCCAAGATACGTAAACAACCTAAGTGTCCATTGGCAGATGGATAAATAAAGAAAATTAATACAGAAAAAAAATATATACACAATGGAATATTATTCAGCCATAAAGAAGAATGAAATCTTGCCATTTGCAACCACGTGGATGGACCTTGAGGGCATTATGTTAAGTGAAATAAGTCAGAGAAAGACAAATGCTGTATGATCTCATTTACATGTGGAATCCAAAACAAGAACAAATGCTAAAAAGAACATGTTCATAGATATGGAGATCAGATCGGTGCTTGCTAGAGGTAGGGGATGGAAGCATGGGTGAAATGCATAAGGGAAGTCAAAAGGTACACACTTCCGGTTATAAAATAAGTCCTGGGGATATAGTGCACAGAATGGCACATTATTATAGCTATTAGAGTTATTATAATTATTATTATAGTTGATAATGCTGTATCACATGTTTTAAAGTTGCGACGAGAGTAAATCTTAAGAGTTCTCATCACAAGAAAAACAATTCTATAGCCACATATGGTGACGGATGTTAGCTGAACTTCCTGCCGTGGACGTTTTGCGGTATAAGCAAATATCGAATCATTATGTAGTACACAAAGATGTAAAAATGTAAAGATGTCAAAATTTAAAAAAGGAACTTGACAGAAGCTCTGGTCAGGACTCCTTCATGCAAAGACAGGACATTCTTGCTGGACTTAAGTAATACATATGCTCTGGGAATACCCCAGCATTCGTATTAAACTGTTTAAATAAACACTGCCTTCCAGTGGCATTTTGCATCTTTTCCTCCCTAAGAAACCACTTGAGCCTTTCTAGAAAGACCCCACATAGGCTGGAACCCTAAGCCTTCCAAGAGGTACTTGTAAGAGGCAGTATCATGGAACTTAGGTTATTTCCAACCATCTAAAGTGACACTGTGCCTGCGAGCCTGGCCTTTGCTCAGCCTTATTGCACTTTTGAAAACCAATCACTGACCTTTTTACAAATATCTCAAGTGCTTAGGGTTTCCCTGTGGTACACAGCATTATTCTTGTGCTTCCTGAGAACAGGGAGGGTTAGTTAGAAGGCATGCCAGCTTCCCCTACCCCAAGGAAGCTAGCCTGCTGGCTCTGCATGCCTACACAGTTAGGCTAAGGGGCCACTGTGTCGAGGAAGGACTGGAATGAAGGATTTCTTTGGTAAGCCAAAGACATTGCCCTGGGAGGGAAGAAATGTTAACTTTTTTAACCTCCTGCATTGGAATGAGTTTATGGAGTCGTCTTCTGAGAGAGGTTTTAATCCCGGTGGAATACAGATAGGAAGCAGGTGGTGGTAGGCACACAGGGGAGCAGGGTGGAGAACGGGTGGAGGGAGTCATTGCAGCATGAAGTCACATCTGGCCCTTCCCTCCATTCTGTCTGTCCCCCCTTCCCTGAGAGGATCTTAGAGAACAGCTTCAAATGTCAAAGGAAAGGGTTCACAATTGAAATATCTTCAGGCTGCTTGTTGGCCAAGGGCACAAATGCCAGTTCAGATATTAGCAATGGCACATGACATGGTGTCCTTCATTCCAAGCCCAGCTTTGGTGTTCCCTTCCACGGGGGTTCATGATTCTCTTAAGGTAGGCGTATGTCTTGCCACCGCTCTTCAAGGTGACCTGCTCAGGGTGACCCTACGCCTCTACCAGAAAAGTACACTCTGTACTCAGACCTCTTTCTCTCCTTGAAGAGATGATCAAGTATGGTGGGAGGCAGGAGACCACCCAGTTAGCTGATGGCGTGGCTACAAATGGTGCTTCTCCCCCCCCAGGACCCCCACCTGCTCTGAAGCCCTGGCAATACCAGAGAGATGCAGCAGAGGCATCCTGGGACCACCAGCTTCTCAAACGCACTGGACCTTGTCTCTAGTGAAGCTAGAGTCAAGAAACATGTGCATCAAGGTTGTTTGGTCCCAGGCAACGGAACTGAATCTACAAACGTACCAAAAAGATAAGAATATATAGAAAGGATGTGGAATAGCCCCCCAAATTGACAAGATGCTGAGAAGCATGTCTTGGAGAGGGGATCTTGGAGCCAGCTGCCTCCCCTCCAGGAGCTGCTCCACTTGAATCTAGATTCCCAGAGGGGGTCTGATTGGCCTGGTTTGGCTCCCATGCTCTGCAGGGGCGTGGTGTAGACACCTGGAGGAAAACCCAAGAAGGAACACAACAGCGAGCAGGTGGAAACAGCAGACGTCCTCCACCCCAAACTCATAGGGACATGCTGATGTCATGACCAAAGTGAGACTAAGGAAAACCATCCAGTCGACACTGTCCAGCTAGTGTGAGAGCCGGCAAGTCTATTAACAGGAGGGCTACTGTACTGGAAAATTCCTGTGTCCCAGTAAGAAAGGCAGCCCAATGAGAATGTTACTCTTGGATGGGAACTTTCAGCATCAGCAATTGTATGATTCTCAAACCATGAGCATTTTTTTCCCAAACTTTTAGTGATGGGTGTGGTACCACTTGTTACCAAACCCAGGCTTCTCCTGGTTATTTTAACCCCCAAACTGTACCAGCACAAGAGCCAGTTCCTGGAGTGTAACTGGATCAGGTGTGATGGCTGAAGTGTGTCTGGGTCCAGTGAGCTCATCAGCTGCTGCTTAAACTCTATTCAGTTGTCCTTCTGCTTCCCTCCTGACAATTCAGTCTGTTCCTATAAATCCCAGAGAAAATGCTCTCCATCTCAAAATATCTGAAAATGAATTTATTTTAAAAGCAGAGAATCTTTTTTTTTTAACAGCTTTATTGAGGTATAATTCACACAGGGTTTTAGTAATACTCGAGGAGTTGTGCAGCCATTACCCCAATCGAAGAAAATTTTCATCACTGAAAAAAAGAAAAACTCCATACCATTCGCAAACAGATGATAAAAACAGAAATAGACTTATAAATACAAAGAACAAACTGGTCTTTGCCAGAGGGGAGGGGGTGAGGGGGATGGGTAAAATTGGTAAAGGAGATTAAAAGGTACAAACTTCCAGTTTCAAAATAAATAAGTCATGGAGATGAAAAGTACAGCACAGGAATATAGTCAATAATACTGTCATAATGGTGTGTGGTGACAGATGGTGGCGACACGTACCGTGGTGAGCACTGAGTAATGTACAAAATTGTCAAATCACTACATTTTACACCTGAAAGCAGAGGGTCTTAAAACTGAGAACTTGTGTTCTTCTTGATAAGAGGTAAATTATGGAGGTGGCAGAAATCCAAAGCAGGGTAGGAGTGGTCACTTCCATTCCTTTCTGTGAGCAGTAAAGCGAGCAGGGAGGGAAGGGCTGGGAAGTTGGTGTCGTCACCCCATTTTACAGATGAAGACTTTGAGAAGTAACTTACCCAAGGTCATACCGGTAGCAAGCAGAACTCCAACTAAGTTTTCCTACTTTAAATCTTGCATGCTTCCTGCTACACCATTCCATTAAAAAAAAAAAAAATAGTACAACCTGCTCTCTACCCATGGCATGAAAAAGAATCCTTTCTGACCAGGGCACCTTTAAATAGATATTCAGAAGTGAGACAAGAGAAGGCAGTGGATGGCATTGTAATGGACTTCAGCTCAGGCAGGATGCAGAGGATGCCATGGTGGCTCGCATCTCTGGAAGTGAAACATGCAGCTAGACGTTTGATCCTTTCCGTAGCTAGTGATACATGGTATGATCCTCTCTGGTGATGCCGGGCAGCCGCACTGAGCCCCAGCTCTGGGTCAGCCACACAATCATGAGGATAAAGAACCAATACACGTTCAACCATTCTGCACCTGTACAACCGTTCTGTTCTTCACTTTCAGTACAGTAATCAATACATGACAGGAGACATTCAAGACTTTATTATAAAATAGGCTTTGTGTTAGATTTTGCCCAAGCATGGGTTAATAGAAGCATTCTGAGCACATTTAAGGTGGGCTAGGCTAAGCTACGATGTTCGGTAGGTTTGGTGTATTAAATGCACTTTCAACTTGGGATATTTTCCACTTACGATCGTCTGTTGGGACATAACTCCATCCTAAGTTGAGAAAGTCCTGTGGCTGGTCAGTTTTCTGGCTTGTTCTTCACATTATCTGGACTCATGCTGGAAAAGAAATTAAAATTCAGGACTTTGGCATCTGAGACAAGAGGTTCAAATATGAAGGAAGCTTCCCGGGAGACCTGTGTATGTTCAGAGTGTCAGGGGTGGGGGCAGGGAGAGGTGCTGGCAGGGGTGCTGTCCTGTGAATACCAAGACAACTCACTCTTGATCCCCAGCTTGCCAATGACGGGCTCCAGGAGCCTGGGGGAGACCCTCCCACTCTCTCACTCAGACCCAAATGAGAAATGGCACAAGTTTCAGGGACTGGGACAGGTGAGAGGTGGTCTGTGGCCCAGGTCTACAATTTTCTGGGTAAAAAGCTAAGCCTGCCCATCCAGGGATCAAACTTGTAACCTCTGACACCTCCAATGTGTCCACTGTGGCCAAGCAATGAATTCATCTGGGCCAAATACCAGGTGTGGGCAGGACACCTCTGTCACTCCTGTTAAATAATCTGTGTGGTTCTGTTTATTCCTTTGTTTATTGTTCCTCCTTCTCTTTGTTGTTCTCTTCCCCAAGATGGCAAGGACCTTTTCAATACACCATTCATTCAGCAGCTATTTGTAGAGCACCTGCAATGTGCCAAGTGGGCAGGGAAAACCTGGGTGTGCGGCTCTCTGTCCAGTACCAGCAGTTCCCAGAGCTTAAGAGGGTTAGTAAGTTACTTGACTGGATGAGTGGATTTTAGTACTGGCTGTGGAACAGTGCCTCTGTCCTCCCACGATTCCTCATCTCCATGGCCCAGCGGTGCCATGTTGAAGATGAGGTCTCATTCTAGCACCATGAGCATTGACCCACCGGGAGACAAATGTCTGACCTGGACAGGTGCTCCATTGACAAGGGGGTGGAAGTCAGAGGCTGGTTTGGGACCCTGGTGTGTATTCAGTTGTCCCCTGGTGAAATCATTCACCCACCCCCAGTGCAGCCCATGATGGACTTTATCCAGGCCCACCTTGACTTGACCTGGCTCTGACTTGACCCTGACCCCTCCCAGGAACCCTTCTTATCCACTCTGTCAGCATCAGTTCCTGCAGAACTTTCTTAAACCCATGCTTTACTCTGGTCTTCATTTAAGTAGAATTGTTTTCAGTCTGAAAAGAAAAGATCATTATATCCTTATTGTATAGAGGCATCAAGACACACAATTTGTTAGGCTTGGTAGCTGAGAAAAAGAATGAAATGCTCTCTCCATATCACCCAGGGGCAGCCTCATATGGGGGTTTTTGAGATCATGGACTGGTTGGTCAATTCCAGCATGGGTTCTGGTCCCATCGCCACCACTAGCTACAGGCAAACACATGGGCAAGTTACCTGATCTTGCCATCTATAAATTGGGAAATTAGAACCTCTCTCATAGAAGTCTTGAGAAGATTAGATGAAGTAATGCCTATAAATTCCTCCATCCCAAGTAAGCACTAGATGAATGCTGGCCAAAACCATCATCACTGCTCAGCTACAAAACTATATTAATGATAAACATCAGCCAGCTGTTGGACCCCAGCATTTTATGGGTTATCCATCATTTCTTAAGACACTGCACACACACGCACACGCACACACACACACACACACACACACACACCCCACATTTTTAATAGTGTATAACTACATGATTTAAATAACCTGTGCTAGTATTTTCCAGGTAAAAAAAGATTGAGGGAAGGTCCTAGTATATGCTAACATTCCCCATCTTGTCAGAACAAGTTTATATAATTTATATGTATTTCGGGGTAAATTGAAATAGCAGAAAAATCTCAAGTGGTTCATTTCTGACATCATGAATGTTTCTGAGCACTGGATTTGTGAACTTCAGATCATATTATCAGCAGGATGGAGGTAGGACTTGGGGAGGAAAAGGGATTATATGAAAGGTTTTCAGAGTCATTCAAGCCCCAAGATTGGGTTACTGGCTTGGTGCATGACTAGAAGCTTCACAGATGTGTCGTGCCCAGGTGGCTCATTACAAAGCAGGCTGGAGAGATGGTGGGGAGTAAGTAATAAGGTTACACTTGATGTGGGTGGATGTCAAATGCTGGATCCTGCCAGCACTTCTGCCTGCTAACCTGTATTTGGAATTAAATACCACTGAAGGAAGGAGAGTGGGGAAATATAAGTACATAATTTCCAAGAGGAATTCCTGACAGCATTAGGAGCAGAAATTAGCACCGTGGAGGTAATGAATGTGCTCTGGCCCACACCCAGCACACGGCTCAGGAGTGGTTTCCCTTCCATGGCTCCTAATCCACTTCCTGGGAAGGGAACCCAAACTGGCCACTTGGAGAGAGCTTTACACTAAATCTTGAGAGCAGGAAGGGAAAAAAATTTCACCTGCACCTGCCAGTGAGTTGTCAAGGAAAACAAAAGGTGGACATGAAGACCAGCCATTCTCACAGAGCTAGTCAGAAATCAGTCAGAGATCAGATGATTATTTTTATAGCATATGCGGTGGTTCTAATGTACCAGGATCTCCTGGGGTCTGGTTAACTGACAGATCACCACGCCCACTCCCGGAGTTTCTGATTCAGTAGGTCTATAGAGAGACCTGAGAATCTGCATCCCTACAAGCTTTCCAATGATGCTGGCCCAGGCACCACACTGAGAGCCACCAACATATGGTAACAACAGTTACTTGAAATTTTAACTCAAGAAGTATGGTGAGAAGAACCAGGTTTGGCGGATTGGGTCCCATGATTGACTTTGACAGCAGATGCAAAAATTCTCCAGTAGAAAGAGTGTGTGGCCTGATCCAGGAAGGAAAGGTAGTCAGTTATCTCATCTCCTGAAGGCTAGAGGACTAGGGGACCCAGTCCCAGACCATTGAGTGGGAAAGAGCAACTGGGGCAGGAGACCCTAACCAAGTCAAGAATGTAAGCGGGACCCTCAAGGAGGCTCCAGGCCTTGCCCGGCAGAGGCTCTAGTGACTGGTGATGGAGATGGGGTGGGGGGGGTGCAGGCAACTAATCACCCACGCTTATAGACAAAGCACTCCCCCACTCGCTCTTCTCTCAGAAGGATGCCATGAAAGGGACCATCACTCTCACTTTAATTCTGACAAACCAGGAAGGAGTGGTGACAAAAACCAGAGAAGCAATGACTTCCCATATCGTTTTTTCAGTTGGTCACAGTCAGGAAAGGGAATTCAGCAAGGTTAAGCATGGACCACTCTGCTTCTGGAAAACAGAAGACATAAAAGTCAAAGTAGAGCTAGTTCTGATCTCAGACCTAAAGAAGGTCAGTACAGCTCAGGAGGTAGGGCAAGTTCTGGAGGATCTGATTCTGACTCTGTAATCATAAACAGACCCAACAAAACATACAAGAGGAGACAACGAAGGACCAGGGAGCTACCCCGGCAGCTCTGGATGAACCAGATGCAAAGTCGTAAGAACACCAGACAATAGGGGCATGTGCAAGAGAACAGTTGAGAACCTCAGCAGGACAGCTCAGGCCAGTCAAGCAGAGGCCTGCCAGCTGAGACCTGTTTACAAAAAAACAGCCTTTTGTTGTTATTAAATTAAACTTCAAAGTACACAAAACTGGAAGGTTAAGACCAAAATGCTTTTTAACAAGGAGAACGAAGTAAAACTGGAACGAGGCAGGAAAACACACAGAGCATGACGGTCAAGGACGGTATGGGGAACGCAGAGCACGAGCTCAGGAAGCAGAGCATGTCCAAGTTCAAGGATGAGAGCTCAGCTACTGAGTTCCCATCCTGTCCCCAGCTCCACAGTTGCCACTGGGGGATCTCAACCAGGCCACTCAGCCTCTGTAAAATGGCAGACAAAGATAGCACCTGCTGCCATATGGTTGTCATGAGAATTACATGAGTTAATAGAAATAAATTGCTTAGGACAGTTCCTGGCACACAGTAAGTGCTAAATAAGTCATTTTTATGATCACTGTTATCATCATCATCATGATTTTTTAGAAGTGTCCGGACACCCCATTCCAGGAGGAAATCCAATCCAATCCAAAATTATACAGACACCCTACAAATGTTACCTCCAAGGCTCTGCTGATTGGTTCTATGAAATTCTGTCTGATGAGAGAGGGACCAGATTCTGAGGGCGGGTTTCAGTTTCCCAGATGGATAAATGTACAGGTCCAAGGAACGCCACCTCAGCCTGCTGTCAACCCCCCAGTCCAAGTAGAGGACAGAGCAATGACTTAGGAAGATGGTTTATGTGCATTTTAGGGAGAAGGCTGCATGTATGCCCCAAATGGGGGAGGGTTTAATGAGAACACCAGTGTCTGTCAGTGTTACTGGGGTGGTGAGTCATGTCCGCAGAGCACTTAGCAAGTCTCCATGATGTTGCCATGGTTGAAGCAGGAGAACGGGGGCAGGCTGATGGCCCATTGCCATGGAGCTACAGCTAGATCCAGGTCTCCTTCATCTGTGTCCGGGGAGGCCCCCGTGGAGTAATGTCAGCCTCCTGTCATGTGACTGCTCTGGGCTGGGCTCCATGGTGGGGACTACTGCAGGACCAAGGTATACCACAGAAACCTGTGGCTGTTGAGTGGTGGGGCTCCTGCCAGGACCAGGGCACAAATGTTACTTGGGGCACAACCATTCATAACTGTTTTAACAGATTTAACTGAGCACCTTCTGTGTGAAGACATTGTGTCCAGTTGAGCCCAGCCTAAAATGAAGAGGCTTTCTCTGGGTAGAAGAGCCTGACAGGGAAGCAAGACAGCTCCAGCCCTATGGAAAGGGCCCGTGACTGGGGACACAGGACAAACACCCTGTCAGGAATTGTGTGGAGGTGTGCCGAGGTCCCAGGAAGCAGTGGCTGGGGGAAGTGTGGGGGAAGAGCCCACCTCACTCACTGGCTGCATGCCCCAGGCAGGCTACTTCAAAGGAGCCCCTTATCTAACTAGGAATTGAGTGAGAACCAAAGCATGTGACATCTGACATGGAGAAATATCCAATCAGTGTGGTTATTGCTTATTGACTGGGTGTGTCCAAAGCAGGAGATGGGAGTCAAAGGCGAGTGTCCTCGTTGCTGCTGCCTCATTAAGAACAGCTGAAGGGCTGTGACTGTTGGTTTAAAAAAGAGAGAGAGAGACTAAAGAGAGATCTAGAAGGATTTCGGAGACCTTCTTGCCCCATTGCCTATAAAGGCATCATTAGACATTAAGCATCATCATCTAGAGCACAAGCGTGCCCACTCTCATGTGTCAGCGGGCTAGCGGGACAGACATCACCAATCACAGTGTAATGCATTTCCATCATACACAGATTCGAGCAGTTCCTGCTGGTTGTCTGAATGCATCACTCATCACCTTGGAGCCAGGACCTCAATTTCTACCCTTTGGAAAATGATCCAAAATAGGGGACAAAATTGGCAACTACCCAAATGTCCAACAAGTCTGCACTAGTTAAGTAATTTGGCTCTCGCCATGTGATGGAGTGTCATGCAAGTATTAAAGAAATCACTCGCAAGAAAATATTTTTGATCACGTAGCAGGATAGCTCCTGCTATCAAGAGTGAAATAAGCAAAATGTCAAATGACTTGTTTATAGTATGACATTAATGTTAAAGAAAATACATTTAGGTAGAGACTAGGATCATATGCATTCTTTGGTTCTCTTGTTTTATATTGTTATGTACCTTCCAGATTTTCTCCAATGTGCATGGATTATATTTATAATTTCTACCAAGTAAACAAAAATGTGGCTATAGAAAAGATTCCTAAAATGAGTGAAAGTGTAGACAGAGATCCCCTGGAGATGAGCACAAAGATCATTTTAGGAAGCTCCAGATCACTTCTCAATTTTCTCCCTTGACAACCATGAATTCAATTACATTCAAAAAACCTTTGTTGGGTCTTCAACGAGCACAAAGCTCTCTGCTGGAAACTTCCTGTCAAAAGTGCCAGGGGTAAGGCATGTGCTTGGACAAGAGTCATCCACAGCAAAACGTGACCAGGCTTGGAGCGTGAAGGGAGGGGGATCTGGACTCTGAGCTACCCCAGGTATTTCACCTGGGGATGGAACATTCTCTACAGTTCTCTAAATAAAATTTTATTTTCTTCACCTAAAAATTGACAACATGGGACACTTGGAGGAGGAGGGAGAAGGGGTCACAAAACTCTGACAAGACTTGGGATCTAGAGGTCTCTTCTCTCAGGTTCTGGAAGGTAGAGTGGGGGCAGCCAGTCTCCTGGGCCCATCTTGGGGGGAAATCCCTAAAGTCCAGTTAGACAGAGACACCCTCGCTGATCAGACACTTAGGAAACTGTTTTTTAAAATCAAAGAGAAGAAACAGTGTTCTAGTGAAACAGCTCATTCTGACATACTTGCTGAATAAAAATCTCAAAAGTATGTCGGTGATTTAATGCCAGAGACTTAATAAAGCCAGGAATAAAATCAGTCTCTTTCCTTTCTGTTTGTAGGGCTCAGGGACACATTTTCTGTAGCTCATTAGCCATTAAAATTATTAACAAATTATTATTTTCAATTGAAAGTGGTTATGGTATTCATTATTTCCTCTCATGCCAAGACTCTATGCAATTTACTCACAACATGAATTATCCAAAGCAATCCAAAGTTTCTAAATCATTTTGGACCAGGTTCACTGACTTTGGCCCAGCAAGTCACTCCGGGCTGAGTGGCTAAAGGTCTGTGTTACATAATTTATTGAGAACTTAATTGAGACTAATTATTGTCTCTCATTTACTTGCCTGCAGAACATCTGCCCAGCATCTGCTGTGACTCCATTTAGTTGGGATGTTTGAATCTTTCTGTGAAGTGAAATAAAGGGCATGAATATTTTATTGTGGATTTATCCCACTGTAACTTTTTATAGGAAACTGCTGGTTGTTTTATTAGCCAGCAGCGTTAATACATAGTGTCTCTCCAACGTGCTGGAGCCAAAGTTTAGGGTGTACTCAGAACACACTGCCTTCATGAGATCCACCCCTGAGGAGGAGATGGGCAGGTCTGGGAACGATGTGGCTAAGTCCAGTATACTTGGTGTGGGGTAGAGGGGGGTACAGATCCTAGACTGTTCTGTAATGTGGCACCTGAAGACCTGAGTCAACCCAGAAGGGGATAGGAGACAATAACAGGTTGACCGTATTGATTGCTGGCACATCCATGTGAGAAATGAATGAGCAGGAGCCATTCAGCCCATTTCACAGATGGACAAATCTGAACCTGGAAGAATTTTAGTAGCCAAGGTCATCAAAGACGTAGCCAGGGAGCCCGAACTAGAACAGAGCTTCCTGCCTCCTAGGAGGCTCTCAGCCATAGCAAGATGAGGATATTCTCAGGGGAAACCCTATCATTCGGACCATTTAGGAACCTTAGAAGTGCCAGAGGTAGAAGAGGGTACATCTAGGACCCACAGAAGAGCTCACGGAGGGGCAGGAGCTGGAGATTGGCCAACTGGGAGAAATGAGGAGGGTGTGCTAAGCAGAGGGAGCAACGTCCACATCTCTGGGTCAGGGAATATCAGACAGTGTGGGGAGGGAAGGAGTACATGGGGCCAACCAAAACCCGGGAGATAGGACTGAGTTCCCCTTATCTTGATCTATCTGGATTCTTATTTTCCTTAGCCCAGTCTTATTTGTGTTGCCTTGCATGTATTCCCGAAAACATCAGCAATCCTTGGTGGAAGGATGGAAGAGCATGGGCTGAAGGGATGACTCAGTTTTTAGACTGGGCCTTGATTACCGGGCCCAGGGTGTAAAAGACAATAGGTACTAGGGAGCCACTGAAAGGTTCAGAGTGAGGAAATCGCATGACTGAAGCCAGGGCAGAAGTGCACAGATTACCATGGAAGGGAAGAGGAGAGGAGCCCAGTTAGGAGAGTGGTATAATACCCCAGGCAAGGGTGGCCACAGAAATGGGAAAGCAAGGCGGATTTGAGATTCCTTGTGGACGTTAGCTCAGTGGCATTGAGCAATGCTTAGACATGGCTTAGGGAGCATTCTGAGGTGCCCCCTAGATCCTCACCCTTCATGACTAGTCTCTGGAGAAGAAGGGGCCACCGGACTTCGGCGGCGCGGAAAACAGCAATGGTTTATGAGCATGCCTACCCAGAACCAGAGCTGCAGTGGGATTCCCTGCTGTTCTCCACTGTCGATCCCACAAGCCTGGACCAGGTTCCCAAGGTGGAGAGTTGGGGGTCCTCTGCATCAAAGTACCTGTGGAAACTGTGGCGTAAGTAAGGTCTGGAAAAATAAAATATAAGTGAGCCACGAGAGCAGAAGAGCCAAAGTCTGAACCCAGGGGAGGGCCCAAATCCGGAGAATGGGGGAGAAAGAGGTCGCAGAGAACAGAAGACAGGGTGGCAAAAGGTCTCAGCATCTAAGAAGTCAAAGCAAAAGCCAGCAAAAATCAGGCGAAGTGGTGACCAGTGTCAAACGTGTCAAAGCCATCGGCTGCATCGAGGACTGTTAGGATGAGTTATGCTCACCAAAGACCCGTCGTCGTTTTATTTAGGGCAGGAGGGTAGACACGGCAGGACACCAGCCGCTGAACAGTATTTGGGTGCCGCGTCAGCCAGCCTTCTCCCCATGGCCCTGGCCTGGATGTCCGTCACCCCAGAAGAATTTCTTCCCAGGCTCACCGTGGACACAATCTTTTACAAGCCACAAGCAGCAAGGCCTCTACTTCTGACACAGCAGCGTATGACGAGGCACCGGGGATTTGAAATAGACCAACAGAGAGTCTCCTCGGAGCTTGTTGTTGAAGCGTCTGGCCGGCTCCTGTCGGCTCTGGAGGAGTCAGGGAGCACTCCTGGCGGGAGAGGCGCAGGGAGCAAAATGTGAGGCTTGCAATTAAAGGGAGTCGTGGGTGGGGAAGCGGGCAGAACTGTAAATTCTCTTGCTCATAAATCCGTGTGCCAGAACCCTCCCAGGGCGAGCTCAGAGCCAGAGTCAGCCAGCTCTTCAGGCTGGTCGTGCTGGAGCCCTGCCTCCGTCCCTCCAAACACAACGGCCTTTCCCCTCTGTACCCCTTCCAGAAGACGCAGAGCTGGCTCGCTCCAGCTCTTGAGAACTCCCCCTAGGAACATTTTCAGAGTCTTGTGAAATTCTGAGCATTTTCAGAGCCAAACTGGAGCAGCAGCAGGGGTGGAATGTTGGGGAGGTCTGCCTGCATGTTTTCACGTTGAATAATTTTGTGCGGCTGGGACGGCCAGGCAGGGACTCCCGCTGCTGTGAATCAGGCCTCTGGGGGTTTTCTGCTGCCCACTTGGGCTTAGGACTTTGGTGTTCATTTCAGACTGGTGCTAGTCAGACTGGTGTCTTAGGAAAACCATGTCACATCATTCATCTGGGGGAGTCTTTTTTCCTAATCTTCTTAGGACGGACTTGTTGGGGCTAACCCATTAAGCCAACTGAAAGACAAACTAGTCCACGTGTGGAACAGGAATATGGGGACCAAAGCAATGACAGAGCACCCAGGTGGCAAACAAACGGTGCCTAGTGGCCTTTTCAGGAGAGAGTTAGGGGAAAACACACATCTGGCCACTGGGGTTGACGGTCTGACCTGCCACAGCTGCCTTCCCAGAATATTAAAGTGTGAGGTCCCAGACTGGAGACCACAGGGCCAGATTCTGCAGCAGACATGGCTTGGCCCACACGGGACTCTTAAGGTTTTAGAGTCCACTTCTAATATTTTTAAATAAGGAGATTGCAAAAAGATGCCGGATTTTCAGCTGTGCTTTTAAAGAGGAAAGATATTGGGGCACCTGAATGGCTCAGTCAGTTAAGCGTCTGCCTTCAGCTCAGGTCATGATCCCAGGGTCCTGGGATCAAGTCCTGCATCGGGCTCCCTGGAGTCTGCTTCTCCCTCTCCCTCTGGCCCTCTTTCCCTGCTTGTGCTCTCTCTCTCTCTCTCTCTCTCTCTTGCTCTCACTCTATCTCAGATAAATAAATAAAATCTTTTTTAAAAATAATAAATAAAGAGGAAAAATATGGCAGCATTTGACCTGCATGGCCACAGGAGAACAGTGGGCTGGGGTCCAGGCATCTGCCCCTGGGCCTAAGCACCATGTTCTCGGTTGACCACAGTTGCGGTCACTCTCTGCAGTTAGGGTCAGTTGGTGCGTACTGGCCTGGCTCTGGTGTGTGTATTTTTCTTGTAAACATTTTCATGTATACAGAAGAGCACTGAGATTAATAAACACCTATGTCTGCACATCCCCATTTGAACATCTTCACCACTGCGATCTTTGCTTCATATCTTTTTTTAAATTTTTTAAAAAATTTTATTTAAGAGAGAGGGCACAAGGAGGTGGAGGGGCAGAGGGAGAGGGAGAAGCAGGCTCCCTGCTGAGCAGGGAGCCCTCATATGGGGCTCGATCCCAGGACCCTGGGATCACAACCTGAGCCCAAGGCAGACGCTTAACCGACTGAGCCACCAGGCACCCCGCTTCATATCTTTAAAGTAATAACATATTACAGACACATTTAAAATCCTCCTTGACCTCTCCAGTCCTCTTCTCTGCCCCTCCCATTACTGTGTATGCTTCCCATCCAAATTTCCAAGCTTTCACTGTGTATGTATATGCAAACAAGAGAAAGCATTGGCTGGTGTGTTTCAAGAGGGTCGTAGCCACCATATGTACATTCATTTTGCCTTTGGGAATCTATCCATGTTGCCACTGTGGCTCTGGTGCATCTGTTTTCTTGACTTTGTATTCTTTCATCTTCTGTATTTAGTCATTCCGCCATTGGTGGGCATTTGGGTTGTTTGCCAGTTGGAGTTTATATAAACAGTTGTGCAGTGAACATCTTTGTCCAGTTTCCTTGGGCACATGTGCAAGAAATTGTATCCCTAGAAATGCAATGACAGAGTCATAAGGTATGCACACCTTGAGCTTTCTCAAAGGGATTACCTATAGTTACCATGTCACCAACACGTTAGAAGCTGCCATTGCTCTGGTCATGGCCAAATTTGGTTTAGTCAGACTTTATAGTGTTGCCAGTCTGGTAGGCAGGAAATAGTAAATCATTGTTTGATTTTTTTTTTTTTTTAATTCCCCTGCTCTGTAGTGAGGTCTAGTATTTTCATAGAAAATACTGATTACTTCTTCCTCTGTGATAGATTCTCCTGTTCTCTGCCCATTAAACTGTTGGGCTATTTATCTATTCCTAATTGACTTATAAGAGTTCTTTATACATCCTAGATTATAAGTATCTTACTTTGAGGCCTGCCTTTTCACCTATGGTGCATTTGAGTAGAAGCTTTTGTCTTTAATTTAGTTGCATTGATTAACTTTTAATTTGGGGGTTTTGCTTCTTTTGTCTTATTTGACAATTCCTTCCTTACCTTGCCGGTCATAAATCTACTTTCTTACATGTTCTTCCAGAACTTTTAAGATTTGGCCTTCCTTATATATAAGATTTTAACCTATCCAGAATGCCTTTCTCTATATAGTATGAATTGAGACCATGAATTTATTTCTTCCATATGATAACCTGTTGCTTCTGCATTATGTAATGGGTAGTTGATTCTTTTTCCATTGATTGATAAGTCTGTATTTATGGTGACCAACACAACGAAACACACTGTTTTTTGAGCACAAGAAAACTATATTGGAAATAAGCTGTAAGAAGGTAATGATCCATCTTACTCTGCATTTTTGGAAACTAAAAATATACGTATATATAACTTGTGGGTTAAAAAGGAAATCGTACTGAAAATTACAAAATATTCAGAACTAACAAGCATCTCTTATTTACTGCTTTCCCTTCTATTATTTGGAAGCTATAGATTGTTTCTCTGTCCTTTTGATGGTCACCCTTCAATGTTTCTTGTATATATTAACTCTCAGGGTTTCAGTAAAGTCCAGAGTTACTCAGAATCACTAGCCTCTTCCCAAACAACACAGTGACCTTGGCACACCTGACCCCTTGAACAGCCCCCAACTTGTCCCCATTATTATCTGGAGATTTGGTGCTACTATTTTGAAAAAATAAAAGTGGTTTTGGCATAAAGATTAGATTAATTAGATGAAATGGACAAATTCCCAGAAACACGAACTATAGAAACTGACTGAGGAAAAAATTATAGATAACCTGAACAGACCTATAAGAAGTAAATAGATTGAATTCGTAATCAAAACTTCCCACAAAGAAAGGCCCAGGATCAGATGGCTTTACTGGTGAATTTTAACAAACATATAAAGAAGAATTAGTATCAATCCTTCACAAACTCATCCAAAAAGTGGAAGAGGAGGAAGAACCTTACAACTCATCCTATTAAGGCCAGTGTTACCCTGATAACAAAACTAGACGCAACATTTCAAGAAAACTACAGACCAATATCTCTTATCAATAAAGACACAAAACTCCTCAACAAAATATTGGTAAACTGAATCCAGCAATATAAAAGGGATTACACACCATGACCAAGTGGAACTCACGCCAGGAATACAAGGTTGGTTTATCATCTGAAAATCAATTAACGTAGCATACCACATCAACAGAATAAAAGACAGAAATCACGTTATCATCTCAATTGATAAACACACACAAAAAAGCAGTTGACAAAATGCAATACTCCTTCACAATCAAAAAATTCAACAAACTAAGAATAGAAAGGAATTTCCTATCTATAAAAAAAAACCCAGCTACCATCATACTTCATGGAGAAAGACTGAATGTTTTCCCCCTAAGAGAGGAACAAGACAAGAATGTCTGCTTTTACCACTTATATTCAACATCGTACAGTGGCTCTAGACATTTTCAGGCAAGAAAATGAAAAGGCATCTGGATTGGAGAAGTGAAGCTATATCTATTTGTAGATGACATGATTTTGTATATAGAAAATTCTAAAGAATCCATGAAAAAAGTTGCTAGAACTGCATACTGAGCAAGGTTATAGGATATAAAATCAATATACAAAAATCTATTACATTACTATATCCTTGCAATGAATTATCTGAAAAGGAAATTAAGAAAGCAGTTCCTTTTACAGTAGCATCAAAAACAATAAAATACTTAGAAATAATTTTACAAAAGTAGTACAAGATTTCTACACTTAAAACAACAAAACGTTATTGAAAGAAAAAGTAACATATCTAAATATATCCCATGTTCATGGATTGGAAGACTTAATATTAAGATGCAATACTCTACAAATTGATCTACTGCTATAATACAATCTCTATTAAAATTCCAGCTGTCTTTATTGCACAAACAAGACAAGCTGATTTTGAAGTTTATGTGGAATTGAAAAGGGCCCTGAAGTGTCAAAACAATCTTTAAAAATAAGAACAAAGGTGGAGGACTCCTGCTTCTGGATTTCAAACATTACTACAAAGCTAGAGTAATCAGGGCGCCTGGGTGGCTCAGTCGGTTAAGCGACTGCCTTCGGCTCAGGTCATGGTCCTGGAGTCCCGGGATCGAGTCCCGCATCGGGCTCCCTGCTCAGCGAGGAGCCTGCTTCTCCCTCTGACCCTCTCCCCTCTCATGCTGTTTCTCTCTCTCTCTCTCAAATAAATAAATAAAAATCTTTAAAAAAAAAAAGAGTAATCAGGATGGTAGGGTATTGGCATAAAGAAAGACATAAAGAATAATAGGATATAATTGAGTGTCCAGAAGTAAACCTTTCCATTTACTGTCAGTTGATTTTTTATAAGGATTCCAAGACATTTCAATGGGGAAAGACTAATCTTTTCTGAAAATTGTTCTGAGACACTGGATGTTTACATGCAGAAGAATGAAGTGGGATCCTTAGTCCATACCATAGACAAAAGTGAACTCAAAATGGATCAAAAACCTAAGTGTAAGAGCTAAAGCTTTAAAATTTACAAGAAAGCAGGCATAACTCTTCCTGACTCCGGATTAGGCAATTGTTTCTTAGATATGAGAACAAAATCACAAGCAACAAAAGAAAAAAATAGATGACTAAAAATTTTTGCACTTCAAAGTCATCAAGAAAGTGAAAAGATGATCCAGAGAATTGAAGAAAACTTTTGCAAATCATATGTCTGATAAAATAATTGCATCTAAAATATATAAATAACACAATTCAACAATAAAAAAGACAATCCAATTAAAAATGGACAAATCAGCTGAATAGACATTTCTCCAAAGGTATACAAATGACCAACAAGCACATGAGTAGATGCTCAATCAGGGAAGTACAAATCAAACCACAATGAAATTCAACAAATGGTAAATACATACAAAAGGATGCGGTTGGACCCTTACTTTATACCACATACAAAAACTAACTCAAAGTGGACTGAAGACCTAAAGGTAAGAGATAAAACTTTAAAACTCTTAAAAGAAAACAGAGGAAAAAAGTGTCATGATATTGGATTTGATGATTTCTTAGATATGTCAAGAAAAGCACAGGCAACAAAAGGAAAAATAGATAAATTGGACTTGATCAAAATTAAAAAACTTTTATGCATTGAAGACACTATCAACAGAGTGAAAGACAGTCCAAATAATGGGAAAAATATTTGCAAATCATATATTTGATAAAGGAGTAATATCTAGAATATATATACATGTATATATTTCTACATGTGTGTGTGTGCGTGCACACACACACACACACACACACACACACACACACAAGCTCCTACAAATCAACAACAAAAAACAACGTAATTTAAAAATAGGCAAAGGACTTGGTGATATATTTCTCCAAAGATACAACTGGTCAATAAACACATGAAAAGATGCTTAACATCACTAATCATTAGGGAAATGCCATTCAAAATCATGAGATAATTACATCATACCCATTAGAATAGTTATTATTAAAAAAAAAGCAAATAAGAAGTGTTGGTAAAGATGTGACAAAATTAGAACCCTTGTACATTGCTGATTGAAATGTCTAATGATACAGTCATTGCGGGAAACAGTATGGTGGTTCCTCAAAAATATTAAATACAGAATTACCATATCATGTAGCAATTCCACTTCTGCCTATATATTCAAAAGAATTGAAAGCAAGGACTCAAAAAAAAAAAATCGTACAACCGTGTTCATAGTGGCATTATTCACAATAGCCAAGAGGTGGAAGCAACCCAAAGTGTCCATCAGTCGACAAGTGGATAAGTGAAATGTATTATGTACATACAATGGAATTTTTCAGCCTTAAGAAGGGAAGAAATTGGGTTTTTTTGAAGATTTATTTTTTTAGAGTGAGAAAGCATGCAAGCAATGGGGAGGGACAGAGGGAGAAGGGAGAGAGAGAGAATCTCAGTCAGACTCCCTGCTGAGTGTGGAGCCCAACACAGGGCTCAATCTCACAACCCTGAGATGGTGACCTGAGCCAAAATCAAGAGGCTTAACCGACTGAGCTACCCAGGTGCCCCAAGAAGGGAAGAAATTTTGACACGTACTACAATACAGATGAAACTTGAAGAAATTATGCTAAATAAGCCACTCACAGAAGGGCAAATACTGTAGGATTCCACTTACGGGAGGTACCTGGAGTCATCTCATTCATAGAGACAGAAAGGATGATGGTTGCCAGGGCTGGGGGGGGGAAATGGGAATAAGTAGTTCTTGTTTAATGAGTCCAGAGTTTCAGTTTGGGAAGAAGATAAGTTTGGAAGATGATGGTGATGGTTGTCCAAGAGTGGGAATGTATTTAATGCCACTGAACTATACACTTAAAAGTGATTAAAGTGGTAAACTTCATGGTTTGTATCTTTGGCCACGATAAAACAAAACTACAGGGAGATACCACTTTATACCCCACTAGGATGACTATAATCAAAAAGGACAGACAATAGCAAAAGTGTAGAAGGATGTGGGGAACTTAGAACCTTCACGAACTACTGCAGGATCGCAAAATGGTGCAGCTGCTTTGGAAAAGTCTGGCATTCCTCAAATTGTTACACATACAGTTAACATATCATCCAGCAATTCCACTCCTTGGAATATACCCAAGAGAAATGAGAACATCTATCCACAGAAAAATTATACACAGATGTTCATTGTAGCATGATTCATAATAGCCAAAACATGGAAACAATCCAAATGTCCATCAACCGATGAGCTGATAAGTAAAATGTGGTATATCCATGCAATCAACTATTATTCAACAATGAAAGGGAATGAAGTACTGCTATATGCTACCACATACATGATTTTGGAAACGTTATGCTAAGCAAAAGAAACCAGTTACAAAGAACCACATGTTATAGGATTCCACGTATATGAAATGTCCAAAGAGGCAAATCTATAAAGATAGAAAGTACCTTAGTGATTGCCTAGGGCTGAGAGGGATGGAGGTAGGGGACATGGAAGATGACATCTGAGGCATATAGGGGTTTCTTTTGGGGGCAACTAAAGTGTTCTAAAATTGATTGTGGTGGTGGTTTCACAACTCTGAATATCTTGAATTTACTCCTTACATGGCTGAATTATATGGTGTGTGAATTATATCTCATTGGAACCATTAAAATGTTCTTCCACTTAACTAATGTGTGACCTGGGGCAAGGCACTTAACCTCTCTGTGCCTCAATTTGTTCACCTGTAGAATGGCTTTATGTAGGATCATCATAAGGGTCAAATAAGTTGAATCATGTCAGGTGCTGAGAACATTGCCTGGCGCAAAGAAAACCCTGAAAAAGGATTAGCTGTTTTAAGATCTAGAGAAACCATTTTTTATTAAGTTTCTTATTTTAATTCCAGTGTAGTTAGCATACAGCATCATATTAGTTTCAGGTGTACAACATAGTGATTCAACACTTCCATACATTGCTCGGTGCTCATCATGATATGTGTACTCTGAATCCCCATCACCTGTTTCTCCCATCCTCTCACCCACCTCCTCTAGAGAAACCATTTTTAAAACATTTTCTCTTAAATTGTATTTTAGCTAAGTGTTGAAGTCCGTCCGTCCTTCCTTCCTTCCTTCCTTCCTTCCTTCCTTCCTTCCTTCCTTCTTTTCTTTCTTCCTTTCTTTGTCTTCCCTTCCCCAGCAAATGAGAACTAACCACAGTGATTCAGAGACCTTTTCAGGAAACATGGAACGTTCTCAGACCTTGGCCAATCACCCATCTTGATTCTTAGGGCTGGACTAACAGACTCAAGCCCATAAAAGCTCACATTCACAGACTAGCATATTTGCTCCTCATTATGCCCTTCAGGTTTTCATTTCCTCCTTCAAAAGACAAATATGTGAATAATATTACTTTTCGGGGAAATGTATATGAGAACTCATAATTCTCAAGTTTTAGACAGAGAAATGCTGAGTTGAAACGGAACGTGCAGCTGTAAGGCGTCCCTCTCGTCCCCCCGGGAGAACATCACAGCTGAGCTCGTGCAGTCTCAGCCTTTGCCCCTCACCCCGCTCCTTCTTTCACAAACATCTGTTCAATAAAAGCAGCCACGTATCTTCAGAGACTATAAATGGCACATGTTAAAATCTTGTTTTGATTGTTGTCTTAACGGAGTGGCTGGCTCCAATCTGCCTCGAGCCGTAAGAGCCACTCGGGCGGATGGGAGTCTGATGCCGCCTACAGCGCTCCTTGGTGTTTTGGGGAAGGGGCCCGGGGGTCCAGCTCTTGGCCAGCCGGCCTCTGCCATGTGTCCTCACTCCCAGGCATGTAGCACACATGGCGCCCTGGGGAGCACCTTGTCATCTATGGGAAAGCAGAGCAAGGTGTCTGCACTCCCTTGGCCACACCCGCACTGCCCAATGGACAGCAACCCTACACCCGGGAGGATGGGAAGAGACCTGCATCCTCGGGGGCCTCCTCTGGGCCAGCCATCTCCCCAGGAGCTTTACCTCCCATGCATTTAGCATCGCTGGGCGTGGACCCTTATAGCAGTGATCACCCAGGCCAATCCTCCAAACAAGCCTGTAAGATAAGAACACTGGTACCGACATTTTACAGAGGAGGAAACTGAGGCTCGAGCACTGACCTGCCCAAGGTCACATGGCTGGCGAGTCAGTGGAGTGAAGACCCAAGTCTGGGTCCTGAATGTGCGCCTCTGAGAATCTGAGAATGTTTGACTAAAGTCCGTGGGCACCCCTGACTTAGAGGACATCATGCTGAGGGTGGTCAGATGTACCCTAACCAGAACCATAATTGTATAAGTAGAGAACAAAGCCCCTGGATTCGGACACAGAGGATCCCCTCCCCTAATAACTGGTGGGCCTTGGGCCAGCCTGGCCACCTCTCCCAGTGGTTTCTCCATCTCTAACGCAGGACTAGCCATCCCTGAGCAGCCTTCCTCCGGGAGCTCTGGTGGTACAAATCAAGATGGCGGTGGGAAAGGACTGGGTCACAAAGCAGAGGGTTCACCTTGCCCTCACAGAGTACAGAGCTGACCCTCCAGAGGGCAAATGTGAGCCTGTGCTTTCAAGCTTTCTTCAGACTTTCTTTCTCTTCTTCTTCTTCTTCTTCTTCTTCTTCTTCTCTTCTTCTTCTTCCTTCTTCTTCTTCCTTCTTCCTTCTTCCTTCTTCCTTCTTCCTTCTTCCTTCTTCCTTCTTCCCTCTTCTTCTTCTTCTTCTTTCTTCCTTTTTTTTTTTTTAAGATTTTACTTATTTGAGAGAGAGACAGAGAGAGAGAGAGCAAGAGAGAGCATGAGCAGAGAGGAGAGGGAGAAGCAGGCTCCCCGATGAGCAGGGAGCCCGACATGGGGCTCGATCCCAGGACCCTGGGATCATGACCTGAGGTTGAAGGCAGACGCCCAACCGACTGAGCCACCCAGGCGCCCCCTCTTCAAACTTTCTAAATGAAGAAGGAGAGCTTCGATCTGTCTGGCCTTCCAAATCAGGTTTCCTGAGTCCTTCCTGACACTTAAGGATGGACAAGATCACTCTTATCAAAGGGCCAGACCCTTTTTTCAAAGTAGACTAACCAACTGACCCAGACTCTGCCACCATATCCCAAGGGAAGAGACAGCGGTGAGCCCTGGCTGTGTTCCAGCCTTCCCCTCACACATTCTCGCTACTCACCCAGTCCCTGGCCTCCTACCCCTGCTGGCCACCTGCATCTTGGATATTGTGCAGGTCTCTGACAGGTCACCTGCTCTGCCATCTGGCCCAGGATGACTTTTCCCAGCGCTTCTGCCAGTGGGCAGGGGTTGCCTTTCTAGACAGACATGTCCACGAGAGGAAGCTCCCAGTCTGTTCTGGCACTGCTCCTTGGGTTCTCAGTTCTCAGCACTTCCTTCTCACACAGAGGTCCTCTCTCACTCATGCTTCTTCCGTGAGCAGCCATTTGACCAGAGGCCCAGTGAGAACAGTGAGATGTCTTCCTTACCTCTACCATGGGGACAGGCCTGGTTTCCAAAGCTTAGGCATTACCCCAAGATTGAGATCTTTGGAGCCCACTGTGTAGGCACCGAACCAGATTTGTTTGAAGAGCATCCACAGAGTTTCTCTTCTCCACCCTCATTCAACTGAGCATTCACAGCACTGCCCCCACCCCTTCTCCCGGGGGCCTCCCCCCAGTCAGCAACACCTCCTTGTAGATAAATCCAGAGAATACTTTTCAGGCCTCTTCCAACCCAACCCTGTCTGGCATCTCTTGAACAGTCTTGCCGGTTGCCCCTTCCCTGGCTCCTTATTCCGAACATAGATGCTTGCATTTCCAGCCCCTGCTGTCGGTCCTCTGTCCTCTTTTCTCCCTGTAGAAGCTCCCCAGGTGAGTTGTTCTTACCCTGCTTTCTACCATGACCTTCTTTCTGGTGACTTACCACCCTGTGTCTCCACCCCAGACCACACCCCCGACTCCAGAACTGAACCTTCAGACCCTTCCCAGCACCCCCTCAGCTACCCAGTGGCCCACCTCAACCTGACATTCTCAAACCCTTCTGCCCCTAGGCCAAGTCTTCTCTCTGCGTTCTCCATTACGGTGGAGGCATTGGTGGTATCCTCTGAGCCTGTTGGAATCCTGAGCTTGGCTCTTTCCCCCTTTGTCTCTGACCCCACATACCCAAAGCCCTGTCAGCCTCACTCTTAAAGAGTCTTATGTCTGCTTTCCATTTCTCCACTACTGCCTTGGTGAAAGCCATCATCTTGCCCCCCAAGGCTCATGATTACCTGAGACACCAAGGCAACTTCTCTTCCACTCCCCTTTAGGTACTCTTCGAGAACCAGCCATCCCAAACTTGGCATATCATGGGCAGGCTCTCTCTGTGAGAGCATTGAGCCCCGCTGCTTTGGTTGGCCAACTTCACCTTGGACCCAACTCAAGCTCCATTTCCTCCACAGCACTTATCAGAGAGTGAAGAGATTGTCTATTTATATGTTTCCCTTTCCCCCAAGGACCACACATTTGCCTGAGCTTTGTGAATGTGGGGACACTGAGCCAAGTGCCCCAACCCTTAGTTGAGAACTTGGCATAAAGTTGACACTCATGTGTCTGGGGGGACATATAAACCAAGGTTGAACAAAGCAAGTGTACTTTGTACAGTAGGTATTCTCTCTTTAACCTGCCCTGCAGCTTCCTGGAGCTTCTGAGCTGTTTCCCATCATTCTTTCTGTGCTGTGATGTTTTACAAGTAGCCTGTATGATGCCAGCTCTTCCGGTTATCACAGATAGGCATCTTGTTTCCTTCCTTTGGTTAATTTAGCTAATGCACATATCCCTGGCACAGACGTCAGCACAGATTGGTGCTCAGCCAATGCCAGATCCTTCTTACTGATGCATTTTGGAGATGGATAAAGGTGATGAATCCCATAGACACAACGCTTGTTAGCTCGAGCACCTCTGGTATTGAAATACATCTCACACTATTATTTTTTTCAGTTTGAAGTTGTTGAAAGTGAATGACCTACCAGTGTTCTCTCTCTAGTCGTCTATATTTGGGATTCACTTTATATTCAACATAAAATAACCGTGCCAAAAGAACGGGATCCTGAATATGGCGTTCTTTCTTTGTAACCACTAACTCACATTTCGGCAGATTTCACAAGATCTTTGCCTGATTTAAATCTCAGCCAGATCAAGATGTGAATAGAAAGTGCGTTTTGATTAGAAGCTGAAATTTCTCAGAACTGTGAATGGGATGGGTGTGGGGTAGGCAAAATGACGCCCCCCCCAAAAAAAAAATATGTCTATATCCTAATTCCCAGAACTTGTGAATATGCTGAGTTCCATGTCAAAGGGAAATGAGGGAAATCAGAGGGTTTCAGTTGGAATTAAAATTGTACTATGGATGGAATTATAGCCCTCCGCCACCAAAAAAAAAAAAAGAAGAAGAAGAAAAAGAAGATATTGAAGTCCTAATCCTCCGTATCTCAGAATGTGACTTTTTTGGAAATAGGGTCATTACAGGTGTAATTAGTGAGGATGAGGTTATACTAAGTAGGGTGAGCCCCTCATCTAATCTGACCAGAGTCCTTCTAAAGACAGCTGTGTAAGGACCCAGAGACACAGGGCGGATGCTATGTGAAGACAGAGGCAGAGATTGGAGTAACACGTGTACTAGTGAAGAACAGCAAGGGTGGTCAGCTGTCCTTAGAACCAAGGAGAGAGAGGCATAGAACAGAGCCCTCAGAGCCCTCAGAAGGAGCCAACCCTCCCAACACTTTGGTTTTTGACTTCTGACCTCCAGAACCGTGAGACAACTCTCTGGGGGTTCAAGCCCGCCTAGCCTGGGGTCCTTTCTTCAACAGGCCTCGCAAACTAATATGGGTTGCTAATCAGCTTAGCCTTAAAATAGATTATCCTGTAGCATCCGCATGGGTCCAGTGCAATCACAGAGGTTCTTTAAACGTGGAGGAGGAGGGCAGACAAGAACATTGGAGGGATATAGCATGAGAAGGACTTCACCTGACACTGCTAGCTTTGAAGTTGGAGAAAAAGAGCACAAGCCAAGGAACGGGGGGCAGCGTCTGGAAGCTGGAAAAGGCAGGTCTTCCCAGAGTCTCCAGAGGCAACCAGCCCTGGTGGCAACGCCTTTGTTTTAGACCGGTGAGACCCATGTCAGATTTCCAACCTCCTGAAGTGTCAAATGCTAAAGCTGTTGCTTTGTGCTATTCCCTTTATGGTCATTTGCTACAGCAACAATAAAAAAAAAGAAAAAAGAAAAGAGAAGAGAAAAAGAAAGAAAGAAAGAGAGAGAGAGAGAGAGAGAGAGAGAGAGAAAGAAAGAAAGAAAGAAAGAAAGAAAGAAAGAAAGAAAGAAAGAAAGAAAGAAAGAAAGAAAGAAAGAAAAGAAAGAAAAGAAAAGAAAGAAAGGGAAGAAAGAAAGAGAAAGAAAGAGAAGAAGAAAGGAAGAAAGAAAGAGAAAGAAAGAGAAAGAGAGAAAGAAAGAAAGAAAGAAAGAAGAAAGAAAGAAAGAAAAGAAAAGAAAGAAAGAAAGAAAGAAAGAAAGAAGAAAGAAAGAAAGAAAAGGAAAGAAAAGAAAGAAAAGAAAAGAAAGAAAAAAAAAGAAAGAAAAAGAAAGAAAGAAAGAAAGAATAAATACAAGGTCTCAGGTAGGATCTGATTAGAATGATCAAACTTGAAGTGTGTGTGGAGGAGCCAAGACTCTTTCCTGCTGGACAGGAAAGGAATCCGGTCCTTCGTGACTCCAGAGCAACCAAGGCGGGGCGGCCTGAACTATAGAAGCGTTAACAGTGGCTTCCTCAAGAATTCGTTTTCCTGCTTTTAAGAGGATCTGCGAACTCAAACTTAGCTAGTACACGTCACTGTTAAGGTTTCTAGGGGGCACGAGTAAAAAAAGAAAAAAGTCAGACTTCAGTTGTCATTGTCACATGAATTGTTTTATGGAACAGCAGTTCCTTTCTCAAATTCCTGGACTTGGAATTAATGGGGCTTTTCCTCGGATGTTTACTTGCATGGTGATGTCCCCTGGCCATAGACTGGCATCCTGCAGCTGTGTACTCATTCTGGTGAAATGGTTTCTTTCAGCCACCAAAACCAAAGTTTCCAGAAAGTGTTATTTTTTTTTTTCCTCCCCATACCTTGCTGAGGTATTTGTCAAGATCGGGAGAAAAAAAAAAAATCTAGCTGAAAAACAGCTCCGATCACCTGCAGCCTGTGTGTGCGGGGCAGCATCGGTCCCCTAGCCAGCTCCTCCCGCGTCTCAGTCAGGGCTGCCCGTGCCAGTGGGTCTGCATGGATGCTCCACGGCTACAATGTGGCTGCACAGAGCTGAGCACCAGCCTTGTTTCCTGTCTCATCCTTGCCTCCTGGGGACTGGGGAGACACCTCACTTCCTTGTCCCTTTCTCACATATCTACTCCCTGTTTCTAACCATCCCTTCTTTAAAATTAAATTGTAGTGAAATACACATGAAATTTACCACATTAACCATTTTTAAGTTACAGTTCAGTGGCATTAAGCACGTTCACGGAGCTGTGCTCCCATTACTACCGACTCTCTCCAGAACCCTGTCCGCCTCTTGGGCAAGGGCGGCTCTGCGCCCATTAAACACGAGCTCCCCATTCCCTCCAACCTGGCAGCTTCCATTCTACTTTCTGCCTCTCTGAATCTAACTCCTCCAGTTGCCTCACCTGAGTGGAATCATTCAGGACGTGTGCTTTCGTGACTGGCCTATTTCACTCAGCATAATGTCCTCCAGGGTCACCCATGCTGCAGCCTGGGACAAGATGTCCTTCCTCTATAAGGCTGAGTACTATTCTGTTGTACGTACTTACCGTATCTTGTTCATCCATGTGTCCACCAACAGACACTAGGCTTGCTTTTGCCTTTTGGTTACCATGAATAATGCTGCCATGAACAGGGGCACCAAATATTTTCCCATCACTGTTTTTATTTTAAGTTTTTATTTAAATTCCAGTTAGGGGGCACCTGGGTGGCTCAGTCTGCCTTCAGCTCAGGTCGTGATCCCAGGGTGCTGGGATCGAGGACCGCATCAGGCTCCCTGCTCAGCAGGGAGTCGGCTTCTCCCTCTCCCTCTGCCCCTCCCCACCTCGTGTTCATTCTCTCTCTCTCTCTCTCTTTTTTTCTCCTCTCTCACACAAATAAATAAAATCTTTTAAAAAATAAAAATAAATAAGTTAACATACAGTGTAATGTTAGTTTCAACTGTACAGTATAGTGATTCAACACTCCTATCACTGTTTTTAAACCTATCAAGTATTAGAATGACAAAGGGCCCCTGAGTAAAACAATATGCAACAGCCGAGTTTATTTCCAGTTACCTCTGCTTGTACTTTAAGGGTCTGCTCAGACATCGCCTCCCCCAAACTCACCCCGAGATGGAGTGAGGCGCCTCCCTATGCCACCAGGGCCCTATGCTCTCCTCTGCCTGGGCAGTGAGCCTCGTTCCCTGATGGTGATTGGCTGGCTGGTTGTCTGTCTCCTGAGGCCTTGTGCCGTATTTGCATCTGTATGTCCGCAACCCTGTGCGGAGCTGGGAATTTGGAGCGGGAGAAGGAAGGGCAAGGGGACAGAGAGCTGGGAAGGTGCCCTGAGCTGCCCCATGTGGGACTTGCAGGTGTGGAGTGCATTCGTGCCCCCTTCTCACCCCATCACGTTGTCCATGAGAACCACAGTGGTTTTGGGAGACTGCTTTGGCCTCAGACAGGGCTTGTTTTGAATCTGACAGTAACTAGCCCTCCAAGGAGGGGAGCAGGGGGAGCCCTTTTACCCAGCTCCCGGAGACAGAGAATTTCCCCCTTTAGGGAGCAGGGCAGACCATAGATCAGTTTTGTGCACGTCTGCATGTGCTTAGGGCTCTGTCCCCCATTCTCCTGCCAGACTCTGGGCAATGGCAAGGAGGGACATTGCAGGGGGTCAAAGGATTCTTCTGGAAAGGGAAGGTGGGATGCATGGGCTGTTTTGCATTCTGTCATCCTTCTGCAAAGCACCTCAAAGGCCCAGGAGACACCAGAGGCAAAGGAAAGAAGAACAGGAAAGAAAGGTAACCCCTCCCAGCTCTACAGGAAGCTGATCCCCGTGGGTCTGACTTTCCCAGTCTGTGATGCAACAGCAGGGATAGGAGATGTCTGAGGGAGGACTGCTCAACCTCTCCCAGCTATGCCCCATCCCCTCAGCTGCCCAGATGTGACCTTTGTGTAGACCGGAGTCAACGTGCATATTCCCTAGAGCCCATGCTCTGGTTGTGTGCCCAGAGATGGAGATGCTGGTGCCCCCTGGCCAACAGCAACGCACGCCCACGGGCAGGTGACATTCCTGTGAGTAGGACATAGAGGTCCCGCTTCCCAGCTTGACCCCTGGGAAGCACAGAAAATACAAAAGAGAAGGGGGGGGGATGCCTGGGTGGCTCAGTCAGTATAAGCGTCTGCCTTCGGCTCAGGTCATGATCCCAGCATCCCGGGATCAAGTCCAGCATTGGGCTCCCTGCTCAGTGGGGAAACTGCTTCTCCCCCTATCTACTGCTTGTGCTCGCTGTCTCTCTCTCTCTCGCAAATAAATAAATAGCATCTTTAAAAAAAAAAAAAGACAAGAGGGGGATAGAAAGTTCTTCTCACAGTTGAGGTCAACGCAGGAGCACTGACCAGGTCTCAAGCTAGAGCCTGACATTTGTATTCACAAAGTCAATGGCAAAAGGTCAGGACAAAGGAGATCTGGCTGAGAGTCAGTTCAGGAGAGAAAAGAGAAATCACTGGGGCTAACAGAGGTGTAGTCTACTTGCTTAAAAACAGACAGTGTAGAGCTGAGCTGGTTTAATGAAACCAGAGCCTCCTTTAAAGAGGGGAAAAAAGAAATCACATTCTCTCCTGCTGCTTTCAGACCGCATCTGGGCCATTTTGCCCACGACAAAGCAATCCATTTTGAGAACAGCAGTGACTGATGAGAGAATTAGAACGGAAGGGATTCAGAATCTGCCACATGCAAATTATTTTGATCAAGATAAGAGAAAGCTTAAATGGGGGAACAAAAGAACTATCTTCAAATATTTAAGAAGGCAATCATGTTACTCCAAAGACCAGAATGAGGAGAAATGGGTAGGATTTGGTTTTGTTCTGATAGTGTTGTTCAAGCACTTGGCAGGTGCTGAAATGGGAGCAGGATTTGCTCACCTCTGGGACTTCATCATCCCCTACTGAAGAGAGAAGAACAATTGCTAAGAGTTATACAGGCTTAGGTGTGCCAGGTGTTGGTGTAAGCAGCTTACAGGCGATATGTCCCTTGTCCCAGGGTAGGCACAGTCACTTCCATCCCACAGCATAGGCAAGGGGTCTGGTTAGAGGAGCTTCTCTGCAGTTATTCCCTGGGGGCATGGAGGACAGTGATGAGCTCTACCAAGGGGACTGGAAGTCAGAGGAGGTGGCCTGAGCTTGCCCTAAGGGACAAGGAGGAACAGTATAGGGGTGGAGGGAGGGGGCCTGGCTAGCTCCATCTTCTCAACATTTAGCCCAACCACTGCCACCACCCCCAGCTGGTACAAACCACTCTCATCTCCTGCCTGGACTGGTGCAGTAGCCTCCTCCCTGGTCTCCTTGTGCTGCCCTGTAGACTCGTATCTGCCCAGAGCCAGAATGACCTTCTCCAAGCCTGGAGGGCACATCACTCCTCTCTGCAAACCCTCTGGGACTGCATCTTATTCAAACAAGAGCCACAGTGGCCAGCCAGGGCCTGTCGGATCTCACCCTGTCCTCTCTCATGTTCCTCTCTCTGCCCTTCCCTCTGTTCACCCCTGAGCAGTTGGAAATCATGGTTTCTCAGGACACAAATGGGGCTTTGAATGCCCTTTTGGGGACACAAAAGGACTCTCTCCTCCTTCGGTCCCTGCACGAGCCTCAGATCCTCTTAGCTCCCAGGAGCTCACCACTTGACAAAATGGCTGAATCCATTGATGGCTGGCTCTGATAAACATTCAGTTCTCCCTCATCAGTTGGAACAGTCGTAAGATCCGGAAACCAGATCTGATTGTGCCATCCTACTGTTTAGAAACGTCAGTAGTGTCTTCCCACTGGCAGCGTTCTTGAGGGGACACACTGGGTGGTGCCAGGCCTCTCTTCATCTCCACTTCTCGCTTACTTGCTCATTCATCCATCCCAGCATGGCACATTCACTGAGGGCTTCCCATGTGCCAAGCACTGTTCTAGGTTCTGATGATGAGGCAGGGAACAAAACAAAGCCCTGCCCTCTGAATCTTACTATCCGAATGGGGACAGACAGTAAACCAAGGAATGATATATGATAGACTACATATAGTGTATAACACAATAGACTATATATAGTGTATATTATATATCATACATGAATAGAGAAGATGCCACATGGTGGTAAGAACTTTAGAGAAAAGTAAAGCAGTGTAGGGCAGATCAGGGAGGAGGTGAGGGGTGAGCACATAAGGTGGCAGGGACGGCCCCACGGATAAGCTGACATGTGAGCAGAGCCTGGAAGGAAGCAAGAAAGTCAGTCATGTGGTTCCTTGGGAAAGGACTTCTGGGCAGAGGGCACAGTGGGTGCCAAGGCCCTGGGGAAGAGTGTGCTGGCAGAGCTGAGGAGCAGCAAGGAGTCCGGTGTGGCTGGGGGAGGGGTGAGCAGAGGGAGGGGCAGAGAGAGGAACATGAGAGAGGACACGGGGAGATCCTACAGGCCCTGAGGCCAACCGAGACCCTGGTCGAATTGGGGTCATTGAAATGGAAGGCACGTGGGCCAAATTTTAGTGGAGCACTTTCACCAGCTCAGTCTTATCCCAGCCCACGAGTGGCCTCCTCAAGAGTGACAGTCCCCACCCAAGAAGGCCTCCACTCTTTGGAAAGCAGGGAGTCCCTGGTCCAGGTGTGTTCAAGCTGGTACCCGGGCGTCCTCTGTCAAGGGCTGTACCAGTTAGGTTTTGTTGCCGTGACAGACCACCCCAGCATCTCAGTGGCTGACAGCAGTGTCCTGTTATGACAGAGCTCAGCTGTCAGAGCATCGCCTGTGTTGGGACCTGCTATTCTCATGGCAGAGGGCAGGAAACGGAGAGAAGCAGAGCCAAACCACATAGTCACACTCAAAGCTTCTGCTGGGACATGGCCAGCTTCATGTCTGCTGACACCCCATTGAACAAAGCATGGTGCAGACAGTGGGTGGGATGTGTAATCCCACCACAGGGAGAGGGACCGCTCAGGAACAATAATTCAACCTGCCATAGAGGTGTTGTGTGCAGAAGGATTTCTGTTTTGAATAAGCCATTGACCCACTCAACTCAAGGGACTCCCTCTGCTCTAATACTTCAGAATTATTTTGAAAGTCAGTTGCAAAGCTCTCTGCGTCCATCTCCCTCCCTCCCACTACAGGCCCAAAATGCCATGATGTGTCTGGAAGGCCCTCCAGGGAAGCTGGCCTCCCCACCCAGTTACTCTCTCACCGTCTCTCCTCTCCCTGGACAGGTGGGTGGCAGGCCCATGGAGCCCCTGCTCAGCAACCTGTGAAAAGGGCATCCAGCATCGGGAGGTGACCTGCGTATACCAGCTGCAGAATGGCACCCACGTCACCACACGGCCCCTCTATTGCCCGGGCCCTCGGCCAGCACCAGTGCAGAGCTGCGAAGGCCAGGACTGCCTGTCCATCTGGGAGGCATCTGAGTGGTCACAGGTGGGTGCTGGGCTGCCTTCTCCACAGGGACCCCAACACGGTGCCTTTCCCTCTATGGTATTTGTGACTCAAACCCAAGTATCACAGTGTTTGCCAGCCCCCAGATAACTAAGATGTGTTCTAGCTCACATATTCTTAAATTCCATCTGAGATGACAGTATGGCTAAACAAACATGGGTAATGTGTTTTTGATCATATATATGTTTTTGATAATATTTACCACAGTTTGATCCCATTTCCTATGAAAATTCTCACATAAAGATGGATGGATGGATGGATGGATGGATGGATGGATGGATGGATCGATGGATGGATGGGTGGATGGATGGATGGGTAGATGGATGGATGGATGGATGGATGGATGGATAGATGGATGGATGGATGCATGGTTGGGTGGGTGAGTTGGGGGGTAGGTTGGTAGGTAGGTAGACAGACCAACTGACTAACCAACTGACCTAATTTTCTTTTGGTGTATTTGAATTCTGGTGCGATCAGTTGGGAAGGTGGTTTCAAAGGCTTTCTTTGAACTCTGTGTCAGTCTTTGTGGATTGTAAGAGGCAAGCAGACACTGGGAGGGACAGTTTTTGTGTACAAGTTGGAGTCATACATCTCATGCCATAAAACATTTTGGAAAGAGGTCAATTAAGCGTTAAGTTTTAACTTGAAAGACTGATTCTGGAAATATTTTATCTTTGGTAGTATCATCCTTCAAGGCTTTGCGTTGACTTTGCATTAATGATTTTGACTGTTTGGCCATAAAATAAAAGGCTGAATAAAGGGCAAGTTTCCCTCAGGTCCTCCATCAAATGTGTTCTAGGAAAGTCAGAAAGGCTAAATCCAAGACACTCTTCAGTGTGGAAAATATTTTTAAAGTTCCTTTTTTATTGCCAAACAGTTGGAATTATTTTGAATAAGAAAGTATTCAGCCCATTCTTAATGAACGAAAAGTTTGCCCTTGGCTACTCAGAAATGGGGTTTACTTTTCAGACAGATCTTGACATGTACCTGTTAAAGACCTGAATCTTCAGCCTGCCCTTTATGATATTTTAGGGGAAAGAGAGAGTTTAAAATTTTGATCTTTTATATGTACTTAGGACTGTAAGTTGAACATTCAAGGGACCTCTTTTAGGGAGGGGGACTACTTGTCGGAGGGGTAGGGTCAGGCATGCAGTCTCCCACCCCCACCCCCATCCCCGCCAACCCACCTTGAGCCTGAGGTTCTTGATCACCTGGCTCTTGATCCAAACAAGATTTATGTTTTAATCAGATCAAAGCCATAAATTTTCCATTCAGACTCTTTCTCATAGAAAAAAAAAAAAAATTTCCTTACCAAAATAACCAAGCCTGACATTCTCAACCATCACCATAGCATTAAAGAACACCAGATTGGAAAATGCGAGACAACTGAAGCAAGATTTAAAGAAATCTCTCTAATTTCGCGTCTCTGTCTCTGTGTGTACCTGATCCTCATGCTGAAATAGTATCCATACCAATCAGTCTCCTTCTGGCTCACCCTAGGCTCGAGCCAAATGCCTCTTTCTGAACAGTCCAACTTGGAATCAAACCTTGCCCTCTTTCACAAGATGCTCACCAAACTGGTATTTCTACTGCTTCACCACATGCTGAAGCCCCTTTAAAGATTTTGTTTATTTGAGAGAGAGAGAGAGCACAAGCAGGAGGAGCAGCAGAGGGAGAGGGAGAAGCACACTCCCCACTGAGCAGGGAGCCCACCATGGGGCTTGATCCCAGGACCCTGGGATCATGACCTGAGCTGAAGGCAGATGCTTAACCAACGGAGCCACCCAAGCGCCCCAGTGCTGAAAGGCCCTTTAATGTTTCTTCTTCTGGAAACAAATGGGTTTAAATTTCTCGTGGCAGAGAAATTTATTTTATTGAGGAGGTTGCCTTTATATAGCCAGCAGTGTTGATCAGCCGTACTGTCTACCCCCCAGCTTCTTCCCAGCTTTGTTCAAATGAGGAGCAGATACTTCCCCGCTTTGTTTGAATGAGGAGCAGATACCAGGAAGGAAGCAAAAGATAGTGACTGTCTCCTGTCCTAGGTCCCTCCAGGGGAAGCCCCACCTTCTGGTCAGAAGGGCTGAGCCTGGGTTTGGTCAAGAAACAGGCTAGACATTATAGTGTTTGAAATTCAAGGGAAAAGGACAGGGAATGCAGAGTAGAGTAAGACAATGCAGGAACTCTGGCAGAAGTGGTAAGTAGGCTTCTAGTTGAAGAAAGAGCGTGGGTGTGGGTGCTGGTGCCAGGGAGGAGCCCACAAGTCAAATGGTCAAGGCAGAGCTAATGAAATGGTCAGGGAGCATCACCATGCAGAAGAAGCAGAGAGATTGACCTTCAACTCGGTAACCCAGGCTCTCAGCAGTGGCCCTCCCAGCCACAACCCATCCTGCCCAAGAGGATGACACCTGCTCTGGACTGACCCCTTGCATCCAAGATCCTATAAAGCCAATCCCTCACCCACACACAGGACCAAATGCACATGCTCTCCAGCTCCCCCCAGATGACACCACAACCAGTTCTGAAGCATGTGTATTTCTTCTAAAACAAGCCAATCTAAGTTAGTCTCAAAAAAAAAAAAAAAAAAGCCTCGGAGAGTTAAATTGAACTCATCGGAAAAATAAAGCTACATAACATTTTGGGGTAAATGTTAACAATAGAACTATAAAGAACAACTTTTGTCCTGTAGGTGCGTTTTCTCAGGGGACACAGTGGAACATTTTTGGAAAATCAAGTTTGCTGTGGCTCAAGAATATCTGCTGTATATTTCTGGTAAATCAAGCTTAAGTATGAAAGCAGATGCTCGATTTGTGAGGGCTCCATTTTGTGCCACCACAGCGCATGGGCTGTCCACGCCATAGCTCTAGGACCCAGCTGTTGGGAGCCTGGGGCTCACTGTGTCTCTACCTCTTGGCAGAATGCAGCCTTCAGGCCAACATCTCCGCAAGTTACATGTTTGCTTCCATGGTGGAGACAGGCAGGGCTTCCGTACCCGGCAAATAAGAGGGAGAGCTCCCTGGGTTTGCAGGCCACGTCACCTCCTCTTGCTGGCCGGATCATGCACAGTCAGTCCCATCCTCCCGAGGTCATAGGTCTGCTCTTCCTGGGCTTCCTTCTGCTTTGTTTTGAGGTGGCTAAGCACTCTCGGAGCCCGGTGAGGTCTCTCCCTGAGTGCAGGGGGAGCACGCCAGGAGCAGGCTCCAGATACACCCCGCAGGTCCACCCTGTTTACAGCTGTCACCCCACCTCTCACCCCGTCTTCCGTGGGTCTTGCTGCCTGAGGGCGTGGGAATCTTGAATTCTCAGGGCTCGCACATGATCTGTCATTCCTCAGGCCCTCTTTGGGTCCCCTCACCACACTTTCTCTTGCAGTGTCTCCCGGGAAGTAGGTAAATTACCACAGGGACATTGCTCAGTGATGTTCTTGGCATCCACACTTAACACATTCACTGCAGCTCTCTACAAGAGCTTGCCGATGGCCTAACATGAAAGTCACCTGTGGCTTGGGTTTGCATCTCCCTGTTTTCCACCCTGAGCCTCTGCTTTTGCCCCAGGCTGGCCCAGGCAGCGTGCGTGGAGCTAGAGGCCAGCTCGGAGGAGTCAGGGGCCTCAGACATCTTTGCCTGGGTGTCCTTACCTGGCTTCCCCTGGCCCTGTCCCCTGCTCTGCTCGAGGGTCCACCAGCATTTGCCCCTTGAACTTCTCCACTGCATCAGTCTTTTGGACCTGGTAGCAGGCCACTAAATTCCTAGTTTGGTCTTCTGGTACCTCGAGCTCTCCCCGCTCCTGTGGCCCGCCCCCTATCACTGGCCACTTGGCTGGAGTCACAGCTGGGACCATGTGCTTCAGACTCTAGAAGCCCAGCAGCATCGTCATCCTTGCGTCCCTGGCCCTGGGGCTGGCACATTGTTGCGACTTAATAGGCCTTGATGACCTTGAGCTGAACCAGACAGGATCAAACATCCAAACGATGTCTTGCAGTGCTCGGCCACCTGCGGCAAAGGGACCCAAAAACGAACTGTGACATGCACCAACTCGCAAGGAAAATGCGACGCGTCCACGAGGCCCAAAGCAGAGGAGGCGTGCGAGGACTACTCGGGCTGCTATGAGTGGAAGACCGGTGACTGGTCCAAGGTAAGTCCTGTGGGCCTGCATCTCCACCCTGCCCAGCCGTGCGGGGAGCTCTGCAAGCAGGAGCTCAGCAATCACATGGGCTTCCATTGCATGAGGCAGTCCCAGGCTACCCAGGCTACCCAGGCAAGTTCGCTTTCTTTCCAAGCTCTGCACCTGCCCATGACCCTGTGCCGTGTGCATCCGGAAGGAAACCGAATGCCCCCCAAAGTACGGAGCAGGGTGCCCCGGATCCCAGTTGGCTGCCCTGTGCTGTGTGCAGCCTGTGCCCCAGCATCCCTCGGGGGGCTTGACCATTGGCCATCACAAAAGCCTCGAAAACACAGGGGAGCCTTGGCCGAAACGGACGCGGAGGGGGGTCAGGGGCAAACAGCTCTTCCCTTCACTTTCAGGACCCCTGGGTGAGGGCCCAGACGATGCAGGGGCAGGCAGGTGGGGGCTCTGGGGGCGGGGCAGAAAGGAAGAGCCATCTTCTAGAGCCTGGCCTGCAGCCCGGGGTGGGGGTGCAGAGAGGGTGAAAGAGCACTGCAATGTAAATCAGATGTGAAAACTTCTTTGCTGTTCAGCTCTTCTTTTATTCATGCCCCTAGTATCTGTGAACCCATTACCTCTGACGCCTGTTTCCTGGTGTGGGGGGGGGGGGGAGCTGAGGTAAGTACCGCTGTCCCACGTGAGCACCAGCCAAGAGGCCTGCTAGGGAACCTTTTCCCAAGAACCATAGAATTTCTAGTGACATTTGCTAACGTCTGATTTTCTAAGGAAAATTTCTAATGGCAGCAGAGGGTGTTCGTGTTTCTTTTTTGGTCTTCACAACTGAAAACTCCCCGTTCACTTCTCTTGATGTCTCTTCACCCCAAGTTTGCAGACTGGTGGCCCAAGGGCCCCCAGTTTTTGCGTGGCCTGCGTGATATCATAAACATTCTGGAATTAGTTACTAACATTTAAAAACAGGGCGATTTCGCCTGAAAATCTGGATTTGGGGCCCTTGTCTGGAAATCTGGCAATGTGGTGATGTGGCCTGCATCCTCACTTGGCCACCGTGCCCTGGGGCCAAGCAGGCCTGATGCCTTTCCCCAAGCCCTGGCCCTCTTCCAGCCCCCCACACTCCTCTAGCCACTATGCGTTTTGATTTAGCTGCCTGGCCCAGGCAGTAATTTGGTTTGTGCCTCTGCTTTGTGGAAGGAGAGATGGTTTGGCCATTAGAAAGCAAAACTTAACCCAGATCGGGTCCTCACAGAAATGCCACCTTCCTGCAAGTGAGAATACAAACTCCTCCAAACTCTTGGAGGGCACAAAAGCCAATTTCTCAGGTTCCAGTTTGCCGGCTATGCAAAATGCAGCTTCTGGATAACTGCAAATTTGGGGAAGACCGAAAACACCTCCTTTTTATTTACTTCCTGATCAGAAGATCTGACCAAAGCAATAGAACTGGGCCAACAGTCCAGTTTCTCCATGAATGTAATAACACGTAGAATGGAGTTGCCAGGATGTCTTCCTTTGGAGGAGGCTTCACTTGAACTTCGCTTGAAAGCTCTTGCAAAAATGCCGTTAGAACCTCGAGTCCTGTGAGAGAGGCATCAAAGGGCTGAGTTATACCTCTGACTCACCATTTAAGGTATCTTAACTTCTCTGGCCCTCAGTCTCTTTATCGCTGCAATGGAGAATCATTAACACTGGCCCTGCCTGTTTCTCAGAGATGCTCAGAGCTTTCAAGGCATTAGTATATGTGACTAAGCGCTTTGACAACTCAGCCCATTTTTCCTGCCCCAAACCCAGCACCCAGTGTTTACGCTGTGGTGAGGCACAGTCCCCAGGACTAACCTGTTCTGATCTCATCTAACTTTGTCTTATCGATCGGAGGGCCCCGCCTTTTATACAACCATGCCACGAAATGTTGTCTCATGGCCAAGCATGTCAGACTCAGCTTGAGAAGGGTCACCAGTGTATCCCAAAGGCCCAGGGAGATGTAAGCGAGCTCTCAACAGTATGGGTTCTAATCAATAAGAAAACATTTTGGGAGTGTTCTGTGTCAGAATTGTCAGAAAACATAGAAGGGGAGCTCCCCAACATAGTAAGAGGCAGAAGACCACTGTCTGGACTCCAAATGTCCAGGTGTGGACTGGAACAAAGCTGTCATTCTACTTGGGGAATTAGAAGGGTCCTGGGGTCACACCCCACATGCAGCCTGTGCTAGCGAAGGGTGACCTCCATGGTCATAGATATCCCTGGGCAGGAAGCAGAGGGGAGGGGAGGGGCCAAGGAGGGCCTGGGCTGCATGCACCCATCAGAGTTTGAGGTCTACCCCTGCGTCTCTGCCCTCTGACCAGGTCCCTGGCCCTGTTTTCTAGGAGAGACAGTAGATGCTCAGAGATAAAGTGACTGGCCCACAGTGCTCTGGCAGAGTCCAAGCTCCTGAACCCCAGGTCAGAGTTTAGTCCATATGAGAGGGGCTCCGAAGGCCCCATGATGGTACCTTTGAGCCACAGCATGTCCTAGAGATGGTCATTGGCTCTCCAGAGCCTGGGTTTCTCCAGCCTCACCATTCGGGCTTTGAAGACCAGACGGACACTTTTGTTTTCTTAAGTACCATGAACTTCCTGGTGCGGGGAGCTGCAAAACGCCAGGAAATGAATGTGAGTCGTACCTGAGAGGCTCCTCGCCGTGCTACCCCAGATCTGGTAGCTTACGCTCGCCCTCCTCCATTGTTCAAGGGCCCCTCCTTGGCTGAGGAGGCCGGCTTGCCATCCAGCAAACTCCCCCACACACAGTCCACCAGGCAAAGTAGAGCCTTTAGCTGGCCTGCCTCTTTATTAGCCAGGTCATGGTGAATAATGCCTCCCAGCTTTCTGGAAAGTAAGGTATTGGAAGGCCACAGTGCCTGCTTTTTACCACAGCCAGCTTGATCAGTCATCCTTGGCCTTAAAAACAGGAAAGATCGATAGCATGTGATGATCTTGGCTGCCATCCAGGGGCGGTATCTGGTGGCATCGGATTGGTGTGCACAGAGCCTTGGGGGAGAGTACTCAGCATGGCAGGGGGAGGGGGGGGCAGGAAGCCCAGCACGTCTGGCCAGAGCCGGGGCCCAGGGCAGACTCCATCTACCAAGCTGAGAACTTGGTCACAGACCCGGAACCGGAAGCCCAGGTATGCATGAGCATACTGAGCAAGCGTGATGGGGCAGGGGCCGCACAAAACTCAACTGTGGGACCCCTACCCTGACGGTTTGCCTCATCACCACTCCCTCCTCCACTGCCATCACCGCGTGGGCTGGCCTGCCCAGTTGCAGAAATCTGTACAGTACAGTTCTAGAAATCTGCCCGTTGCTCTTCCCCATTCCTTCCCTGGAGAATGGAAAGGATGCAGTTCCCCAGAGGGGTCCTTGTCCTCACTCGCTGGGCAACCGGCCAACATAAGTGGATTCCACTGGATGGATGGTACCCTGATATTTACATTTGTTTGGACTAGATTTGCTTTGCCGTTGACCTCTTATCTTCACTCTACGGCTTGTGGACAGTGCCCTTGTCACACACATGGGGTTGGTGCACTTTTAAACCCTCTCCTGTAACCAGCCTCCAAACCGCCCACATGCCAGAATTTGAAGGCTTCAAACAAGCTGCCCAGAAGGAAAGTCAAGAGAAGTCCAAGGGCTGTCAGAGCCTCGGTGTATCTGGAAGCTTTGACATTTTGCCTCCAAGCAATCTCCTATTACTTGGCCCCAAGGTGCTGTTAAGAAAGATAAGCGTGTCTCCAGGGAGGTGACAGACACCGGTCCACAGAGATGGTGCAGGTGCTGTCCTGTACTCACTGAAGCAAGAAGGAGCAGTCATCCCTTGGGAAGGGGCTGGCACCCATCTCTTCCTGTAGCTGGGTGAGGGTTCCTGAGAACAGCACCCAGGACCGTGGGGAGGCAGGGCCCCTCCTCCAGCCTCAGCAAATGGCTGAACCCCAACCAGGGACCCACGCGCAGGACAGACCTCACATTCCCATTCCTGCTGAGGGCATTATTACTCTCTGCCATGTTTGAAAAATGACCTGCCCTCCTGGGATATCTGCTATTTCCAGATCTGTGCAAATCATTGTTTCCACCGGCTAAATGCTGGGTATTCAACCCGGGGGCGGGGAGATGTCACTTAAAATGGGAAAGGAGGAAATCACATTTCTTTCTAGAATAGCATGACTTTTGATCAAAAGTTGAGATGTTTCAGTTTCAAGACCAGAGGCATAAATCATGACTGAGCTGATGGGATGTTTCTAATTAGAAACAAATTATTCTGGAGGGACTCTAATGGATGGTGTTTTTAGAGAAAACCATTGGCTCTCTGTGTTAAGAGTATGGTGTTCCCTTTCACTGAAGGGATCAAAGTGACCATTGACTTCCTGGTGCCAGTGGAGGTCCCGTGGAAGGGAGATGGTCTGACTCCTAGGCCTCAGTCAGGCCCCAGGTGTGCCCCTCACACCCGAGCCCCAGGCTGTGATGTGGAAATCACAGCACCTCCCAGAGGCCTTGGGAGGTCAGAGGAAGAAATAAGCGTGTAAGAGTCTCTGTTCTATACTGTGCTGTCCCCAGACAGCTGGTACATGCCTCCCTACGCTCTGGGCAGGGAGATGGGGCTTTCAGCAACATGGCCTTAGCAAGGAATGAGAGGGGTTTGCTACAGAAACTGTTTCAGCCCATACCACTTCCAAAGCCTGCACCTACTTTCTTTGGTGGGGCCTGACCCCGCACCCCACTCCGCAAGGCTGGCCTGCCTGCCAAGCTGGGGGTCTGCAACCAAGTCTCTGTGATTCAAGCAGCACTTCCTGAGCTCCTTTTCTCAGGAGAGAATGTGCCAGACCTGTCCTGGGCATGGGAGTGAACAGAGAGTGGACAGCCTGTCTCTGCCATACCTGACCCAGCCTAGGTATGGACCAACAAAGAGCCAACCACCTTAGGCCACACTGAGTCCCCCTGGGCCAGTGTGAACACAGTGCTCTGGGACCCAGGCATCCTCTGTCTGGGAAAGCTATGGATGGGGTTGCTGGTGGAGGGTGATGCTATTTCTTTTGGGCTCAGTGACAATGGCCCCTAACATCCACTAGTGCTTTAGAATTGACAAAGCACATTCACTTGTATCATCTCATTTGGTCCCATCCCCGTTTTACAGATGAGGAAACTGGCTCAGAGTGGTGATGTGGCTTTTTTCCCGAAGGTCACACAACTAGAAAACAGCAGGGCTAAGAGTCTGGTCCCTGCCTTCTGACTCTTAATCCACCTTTCCTTCAGGTTCATAATAATGCCAGAGGCTTAGATTACTAACTTGAAACAGGAAGGAGCTGAACTCTAAGATGCCTGCAGCTCTAACTATCACAGGCATATGCTTGTCAGAAAGTCAGGTATCTACCTGTTTTCTCTCCACCATCACCCCCATCACAACCTGCTCCCAAAAGGGCTTTGTATCAGTCATTCACACTTTAGGGTAAATCTGTTGTCTCTCTCTGAGGTCCTGCCTATTGTCTACCTTCATTTGTGAAATGAAAAGTTGAGTTCTTATTAAAAAGAAACTTGGACATCAAAGAGGAAGTGTGTGAGGCATCGGGGGTATCGGGGCCCTTTTCTGGACTGTGTGAAACCGTACCACACAGGCAGCCAACCCTCTGCACGAAGACAGAGAGCCAGTCCTCCATTCAATATTGCTCTTAGGAATGTAAGCAGCCAGGAAAAGGAGAGTCATCACATTCCAGTGCTTTTCAGAGCAGGGGCAGAAGGGAGAGAGGGCAGATTACCTCCCTTGGTGTGAGCACTTTGCGTGGGTGAACAGAGCCTGCCACTAGGTCATAGAGTTCCAGAGAAAAGTCTAGAGCTCATACGTGCTCAGTTGAGAGAAATGAGCTTGCTATAGAGCAGAAGAGCCCCCAGAAATTGCCAGGACAGGTGCTTGCATGGAAGTGAGCTAAATTGTCTAATGGCAGATGCCTTTGCCCCCTCGGTTCCCCTGCAGTCCCTCCATTCACCCCGTAACCTTTGTCAAACCAGCTGCCTTTGTGTGGAGCGAGGGATCAGAGAGAGGGGTGGCTCCCCTGCACAGAAGCCTGGGTCTTAGCCACTACCTGGATCTCGCCATTGAATCAGAGAAGCTGTTGCCCCTAAGGAACACATGCTCCATCAGTGACCCCTGAGCAGGGCATGTGGTCAGGAGGACACAGGTCCACATCCCTGCTCTGCTGTCTCTTATCAGAATCCTCTTAGAACAGCTCTTTGAGTATGGCTCAGGTCCCATAAAACAGTACATGCCCTGACCCGGTGCCTGTGCATGGTGACAGCGTACCTAGGAGGCAGGAGACAGGCTCTAGCATTTGCTGGGTGCCTGGGCCTGCCTCCTCCAGCAGGAGTGGAGGGTCTTTCACACAGTCACTGATAGGCCGGGAAAGCTAAGCTACCAGAGTGATCACGGCTCTTGCCCGAGGACAGATAGTGACAGTGGCCCTGTGGGGTCCTCTGTGCTCCAGGCTCACACAGCACGATCAAAAGCTCTTGGGATCACCAGCCCTTGCAGGCCATCAGGGGTCACCTTGCCCTTCAGGCTCCCTGGCTGTAGGGCCCCAGCCAAAATCTGTAGGTTGGCAGGTTGCAAATTCAGAGACACAGGGAAACCTAAGGCTGAGGCTGAGGCGAGAAAGGAAAAACAGTTTGCCAGGGAGTATGAGTTGAAGGGGTGGGTGTGTGTGTGTGTGTGTGTGAGTGTGAGTGTGTGAGTGAGAAAGCATTTCCAGTTTCAAGGCTAGAGCAAAGACAGTGGGGATTTTCATTACTGTTTAAAACCTGCTATTTCAGGTTTCAACAGCTTCCGACGGTTGCACAGCTCATGCCAAGTCTGGGGGGGAATCTGTCAAAAATGCTTTTGAAGAGCTTTTGACATTTTACCAGCCAAGTGCCTTTCAGACACCAGCAGAAAGTGGAGTTAGTATGAGGGTCTGCCCTTCCCCCAGCCCCACCTCAGGCTCTGCGAGCCAAAACTGCCCCTGCCCGGGGGCTGGCTGGCCCCTCAGAGCAGGAGACCGGAGTTGGGGCGGGGGGGAAGGCGGCTCACCCCAGAGCCCGGGGAGGAAGCCCGGCCGCCCCCGCCTCCGTCGGAACCTGGGCTTGAGCAAGTATCAAACCTTCCTGCAGCGTTTCCCTCTTCCTGAGGTTTTTACGACCTCCTTTAGCTAATTCTCAAAACACCCCTTTGGGATCTGGTGTTATTTATAGTCATGATTTTACAGCTGGGAGAAGTGAAGAGAAGGAAGGCCTCGCCGCAGAGGAGCATGTCTTGAGGGCCAGGCCCCCATGGGGTGACAGAGACCCAGTTCCTCCCTGCTGGGGAGCCGTGTGGCCCCGGAGGAGGGCAAAGGGGGGGGCGTGCTGGAGCTCTCACTGGGGAGAAGCTGTATGGACGCTCTGGGGCTCCATTCCTTCTCTCTGAAAGGCAGTGCTGTGTCCATGTGGATGCCTTTCATGCAGTCGGTGCATGTTTATTGAGCACCTACTGTGTTCTGAGCACTGCCCTGGCCACAGCCACGGTTACTGGGACTAATGAGAATGACGTAAGCCCAGGGCCCAGCACTTGCTGGGGAGGGGGCCTGAGGGGCTGCCCTCACTTCGGGTCGTCTGGCAGGGAGCTTTCCGGCTGGATTTATTACTGCTTCATTTCTTTGTTTCCCGAGTCTCAGGGAGCCACGTTAAATGTTAATGTAATGAGCAACCTGAAAAAAAATCACCCACAGTGAAAAGAGTGCTTCAAACAAGACCAGAGATGTTTTTTATAGATCTGTTTGCTGGGATTTTTAAAAGCCCCGGAATGGCTTCACAGCAATGCTTGGGGCTAATCCGATGCTAGCAGGAGACACTGTGGTCTCCTCACTGTTTAATTAAAGCCGAGGCTGAGGGGAGGCAGGCGGAGATGGAATTCCTGGTCTGCAACCGTGTTATCCCAAATGCAGCAAGCTCAAGTTACAAGGGGATGCTGTTCAAAAGCAACCCCTCGGACCTGTCTGGAATCACGTTTGTCCTCAGGGTCAAGTCAGCTTCTAATGGTGCTCCCGGAGGTTATCTGGCTGAGCTGCCAGATCAGGGCCGGGACCCAGGTGAAGACTGGGTCATACCATACCTGCCTGCGAGGCCTGGTGTCGGGGCATGGCCGGCAGGCCAAGCGGCTCAGTGCCTTTTCCTGGGCTCCAAGGACTCCCCGGTCCGTTTTGTCTGCTCTTGTCCAAGCACTAACTGTTAATAATAACAGTAGCACTTGCAGAGGGCTCGCTCGCTGCTGGTCACCTGTTCCAAGCTTTTCTAATCATTGCAATCATTCTACAAGGAAAGTTTTATTATCCTCAAGCCACAGATGAAGAAACTGGGGCTCAGATAGGTTAAGTAACTTGCCCGAGGTCACACAGCTAGTAAGGAGGGATGGAGTATGCTAACAGGTCTGTCCTGCCCCTGCTGCTCTATCCCCAGTCTGACTCCAGCTACGGGGAGTGTGGTTACCCGGGGATGTTAGGCCAGGGGCAGGCTTGGCACCTCCTGGACTGAAGTGAAAGTTTCTGTACATGCCACTTGGTTACCTGTTTGTCTTCTAACACCTGACGCAATGAAGTGGCCTCTGTGGGGCTGGCTCAGACACCCCAAGGTTCTCAAAAGTTCTTCTAAATGACTTCAAGCCTTTCACAGCTCACAGCAGTGTGAACAGAGTCCCTAGGACGCCAGCAAAAATTTAGCAAAGCCTAATGTGAGAGACAAATCCCTATGAGGGGCAGGGTCTGCAGGGTCCCTAAGCCTACCTCGCAGGCAGGTATGGCTGTCTTTGCCTGGGTGCCGGCCCTGATCTCGCAGCTCAGCCAGATAATCTCCAGGAGCACCATTAGAAGCTGACTTGACCCTGAGGACGAACGTGATTCCAGACAGGTCCGAGGGGTTGCTTTTGAACAGCATCCCCTTGTAACTTGAGCTTACTGCATTTGGGATAACACGGGTGCAGACCAGAAATTCCATCACTTCCCAGCCTGTCACCTGGCCCTGCCCTGCCTCATGGAGGTGCAGGAGAGCCGTGAGAACAGACACTTGAGTCTCTATGCAGGAACTCTGGAGATCATTCCATGATCTCATGGAGCAGTTTTCTCCGGGCTGGAAAATGAAAAGCTGGTGACCCTGTGCTAGGAAAGATAATGAATCAAATGGTGGACCTGGGCAGTAAGCTAGTTTTTTGTTTCCCGGCTCGCATAGAGGCTGCAGTGAAGCTAGTACAAGCCATAATTCATACAGGAAGATGGAATTTGGTCCATGAAATGGGGCAGCTGGGGTCCTGTCCCTCCTCTGCCACTTACTCACTCTGTGACCTTGGCCCAGACACTGACCCCCACTGAGCTCAGTGGCCAGCAGCCTCAGGACTGTTGTGGAATGTTCCACGCTGTTGTGGAAACTTACAAGCGAGCCCACGGAATAAGCAAACACACCATCTGTACACACAGGGGTGTCGTGAATGCTCTCCCTTCCCCCACACCTGGTCCCCCTCCCCCACTGGCCTTAGAGCCTGTGAAATAAGACTAAGAACTTTCAGAGGGGAAATCATTTTTCAAGGGCAACCCCAGACACCTGAGTTTTACAACGGTCATTGATCATTTTCAGGCAGAGACCTTGTCAGTTTTGCATTTGGTTTGAATAGACCCACAGGATTGAGTTCTTGCCCTGATTTTTACATACATAATAATGACACCTGCAAAAGACATCGAAACCCTTCCTGATGTTCCTGGTCAGGAAGTGACTCAGCCGGGCTGACCGCCCAGCCGCCAGGGCCTTGGGTACCTTGTGTGGTCATGGGGTGCCATAGGAGCAAAACAGGCATAGCTTCAGGAGCCTTCTCCACTCGCCAGTGCAGTTTCCTGGGGCCCCAGCCACCGTCTGTCCTGCCCTGGAAGGACCCCCTCTCCAAGAGTGAGTATGAAAACACCTATGGACGTGTCTCCTGCATCAGGTGGTTCCAGGGCCCGTGGTCCTAGTCAAGATCTGATGAGAAAAGGGATGTTGATGTTGCCTTTAGATCAGCACGCGGATATCTCTTTTCCCCACATATGCAGTTTAGTGCCAAATAGGCACGGATACGGGGTTCCAAGTACACAGTAATCCCTTTTTCCCAGGAAGCAGGTTTTTTTTTTTTTTTTTCATTTTATAACCAACTTGCATTTAAAGGTCTTTTTTTTTTATTAAAGATTTTTATTTGAGAGAGAGAGAATGAGAGAGAGAGAGAGCACGAGAGGGAAGAGGGTCAGAGGGAGAAGCAGACTCCCTGCTGAGCAGGGAGCCTGATGTGGGACTCGATCCCGGGACTCCAGGATCATGACCTGAGCCGAAGGCAGTCGCTTAACCAACTGAGCCACCCAGGCGCCCCATTTAAAGGTCTTTTAATGGTAGAGGTAGGCGAGTCAAATGCCTACCTAAAATATAAAATTCATTCGGGTAGCTACACATTCCTATTTAAAGGTTTATATTTCTATTTTAACTTAGAAATACTGCTGTTTTCTTTCTGTAGCATATTATAAAGTCAGACCTGATGAAGCTGCTGGGTGTGCGGGGTCAAAAACAAGTGAATATGAGCAGTTTTGTAAGGTGCAACCAAACACTTGCCGGGTCTGTCTTCATCATCACTCACTCTGCCTTCTGAGTCATCTGCTTGCCAGATACAACCTGTCACTGCTGAGTTCACAGAGGTGCCACCTCTTTTGGAATCTGTATGCGCTACTCTCACTGGATAGTCCCTCACAAGCTGGGGCATTACTTAGCACTGTGTCTGCATGACTTTGCTCTGCATTGGCGTGACTCCGCTCTGCATTTGCGGGATTCTGTACTACGTTAGGACACTTAGCCTTCTCCTTCTTTCATTCTGTTGGTGTGGACTCCCAGTCTCTTTGTATAACCACTTACCAGCTTGCTTTTAAGTGATTTTCAAACATTTCTTAGATCATCCTCCCTCATTTGTGATTATGAAGTCATGCCTCCAGGAGATAGATTTCTTTGCTTCCTTTTTTTTTCTTAATCCCCAAGTGATCTTGCTACAAATAATTAAAGACACCCCTTATCCCTGCCCCTGAACTGTGAGAGGTTTTGTTCTCACTTAAGTATAAGGCAACTTACTCTTTTCCAAGAATAATTTTGAGTGAAATCCGTCTCCCCCTTATATTCGAGCATACCTGTCGCCAGTGTATAAACTCAGCAGGGCAGTAGCTGGATGTCCTTTCTGGCTTAATTATACATTTTTGCATATGGATCCTCACCAGTTCACTGTAAGAAAAGAGAGCTCATTATACTCTACACAGGACACTGGGCGGAAGTTCCTGACAAATCAGAGGTTCTCAGCTCTGGGTGCCCTTCTAAGGATACTGATCGATTGGTCTGGGACATTGAGGTTTTTAAAAACTTATCAGGTAAACCCCGCAACAGAGCCCAGCTCCCTCCTTGATGCCTTCCAGGTGGAAGTCATGTTGCTATGGCAGCCATCCCATGTTCAAGGTCTCCTATTGGTGGGACCTCCCCGTGTGACCTCATCCCTCCACCTCGGCACCCCTCAAACTTCCCTGGGCCCCGGGTGCTAACTCCTGAGGTCTGGGATGGAACCCAGAAATCTGCATCCATAATGCATGATGAATTCTCAAGCCCACAAGCAGCCCCTGCCTGGTTTATCTAGAAGTTAGGCTGGGAAGGGAGACACAACACTGAGGCCCTGGGGCTGGCCTTGCCCACAGGGGAGAGTGCTTGTTCTGGTTTGAACATACCAGAGCCCACAGGGGGGCTTCTGGTTCTCCCACCACTTCTGTGATTTGAAAAAACCGGGGCCCCTTCAGAGCACCATTCCCTCAGAGACTCTTTATCCTTGTAAAGTGAAAAAAAACACACACACAAAAAAAACCAAAAACCAAACAACTATGATCCTGCTTGTCAGACTAGAACACTGAGGAATTCACCTGGTGCACACAAGTTCTTTGGGGAGCAGACAGTACCCCCTTGGTCACAGACAGTACCAGCAGTCTCCCACTGAGCCTGTGCCTGGTGACTCCTCACAGGCACCCCTGCCCCAGGACAGCCCCCCTCCAGCACAGGCTGAGGTCAGGCCTGACTGGGAGGAGACAGGGAGGCACATGATCCAGACGGCACCTGGCATCGCCACCCCATGTGGCGTTCAAAGGACAGGCCCTGCTCCCCTCTCTTTACCCCCAGGTGCTGGCATGAACTCCAGCTGGGCCATGGCACCTGAGGCCTTTGCTTTATTAAAGTTTTGCAGAATGCTCTCAGAACCCCATAAATCACGGGTTGTATGGGTGCTGGGGGACCCCAGATGGAGAGAGTGCACCTGTGGACCCAGCTTTCTGGCTGGAAGAGACCAGCTTATTGGAAAGACAGTTCCTGGGGCTCCTGGGAGAGCGAGCAAGGGCCCAGGAGCTTGGAGAGCAGGATCAGGGCGGAGGAGCTGAGGAACGGGCAGGTTCCCCGGTGGAACACTTTAAAAGGGTGCAGAGAGGGACAGGAGGAAGGCAGAAACTGCATGGGGAAGTCCTACCAAGTACACTCAGTGGGATGTCTGCTGAGCTACACTGGGCTGGTCTTGGCAAACCCAGGTCTACAAGGGCTGGAGGTGCCAGCAACTCGGGCCTTGGTGTCTGAGTTAAAACCATGAGCCACAAATAATATGTGTCTCCATGACTCCATGATGCAAGAAAGGTTGCACTTCCTTTTCTCCCAGTTAATTCTGGGCCCCAACTCTCCAGGCTTGCGGGAAATTCAACCCCACCCGTGACTGAGCTCCCCTCTATAACCAAGGCCAGGGGAAGACTCCAGAGCCTCATGTAGCACAGAGCACTGGGGAGACGCCTGAGGTCATCATGCCCAGCACCTCCTGGGTGTCACCAGGCCACCCTGTCCACTAGCTCAAGAATTTGGAAGCCCAGCTTTCTGCTTGGAACAGGGGTAGAGAGGGTGGGAAGTGACATGCAAGCCTTATAAATTAATATTTCAGCGACTATCTTGTGTCTTAGCTTGGGCTGCTGAGATGAAATACCATAGATGGGGGGCGGGGCTTAAACAACATATATTTATTTCTCCCGGTTCTGGAGGCTGGGAAGTCCAAGGTCAAGGTACTGGCCGATTTGGTTCTTGGTGAGGGCCCACTTCCTAGCTCAAAGTCGGCTGCCTTCTCACTGTGTCCTCACGCAGCGGAAGAAAGGCTCTGGTCTCTCTTCCTCTTTTTATAAGGACACTAATCGCATCATGGAGGCTCTGCCCTCATGACCTCATCTAAGCCTAATTACCTCCCAAAGCGTCCCCCCCACCAAAAAAAATCATCCCACTGGGAGCTAGGGCTTCAACATGTGGATCTGGGGAGACAAAGAACATCCAGTCCATAACATCTTGAAACAGGCATCTGTCAGGCAGCTGGTGTGCAGCCAAGCCCCCTCGTCCTGCATTACCCCAAGCACCTGGGAATGACATGTAGGGGCCAGGCACAGGGGCGGCTGCTTCGTCGAGCCATGGTCATGGCTGCTCGGCCCAGGTTAGGCCCCAGCTCAGACCGTCCCTGTCTCCGGCAGTGCTCCTCGACCTGTGGGAAGGGCCTGCAGTCCCGTGTGGTGCAGTGCATGCACAAGGTCACCGGGCGCCATGGCAACGAGTGCCCCGCCCTCTTGAAGCCGGCAGCCTACAGACAGTGCCACCAGGAGGTCTGCAATGACAAGATCAACGTGAACACCATCACTTCCCCTCGCCTCGGTGAGTGGCCCCAGGCTGCTGGGAAGGGCACTGCCGCCCCCAGCCAGCGAGTCCCCGCTGGTGGTAGAGGTCTAGAAGCCAGAAAGCTCCCCCAACCCCCACCTTGCGGCTTATCCAAGCCCTGGAGAGGCCAACGCTTGTCAGCTCTGTAGAATGTCAGAGGTTTCAGAGATGGAATTTCGTTCTTTGTCATGAAAAAGACGTCTGCGAGCGGCGACCTCAAACACAACACGAGAGCGCCCAGCTAGGCACTCTGCCAAAAGTGAGGAACACGGGCGGGTGGCTCCCCGTTAAGGTTTTGGGGCTCCCGTGCATGAGGAGGGCAAGGGGAGGGGCCTTCTTCCAGAAATGAAGGAGCTGGGGTGTCATTCACGAAACCTTGGTGATGTTCCTCAAGCTGATGCTTGAGAAGAAAGCAGAGGTGGTGATAGGTTGGAGTCTTGAATTCAGTGGCATGGGGAGGGAGAAGAGGAACGTTTAACATGAATTTAATGGTTCCTTTTAACAGTCTCTGCTTTTCCAAATAGAAATCCCTAAGGAATATTTTCCTCCCCAGGGCCCTCCTTTCCCTAATGCTGGAATGCAACCAGCACAGAGGGGGCTTCTAAGTTGTTTCACTTGGGGGAGGGGTGGTCTTTGAGCTTGCAGAAGGGCACTCCCAAGCTCTGCATGCACAAACCTCCTTGGGATGCTCCAGAGACCTCCCTCCGGCAGGATCTTCTCTCCGCAGGATGACCCTGAAGGAGGTTTAGGCCACTTGCTTGCGCTGTGAGCTTCTGCTTCGATGGGGCCTTTGAGGCCCACTGCCCCATGTCATCCTGTCTCATAAATGCCAGCAGTGGTGGTATCCTTCGCCAAAAAGTAACAGTGGGTGCCGCTTAGCTGAGAAGCAGGGTGCACAGTGCCCTTGCCCAGAGGAAGCAGCCAGACTGCCATGCTCTGCCAGGTGGTCAGGTTAGACACAGGAGCGCGTCCCCTGTAGAGAAAAGCGACATCACGTGGCCCTGGCAGGGGGCATATTTCCTCGAGTCCATGCTAGGCTCCAGCATGTGAGTGAGGGCAGCCTCAGAGCGGGTCAGACCGCAAGCCCTCTCTGTGCATGCAGCAGGTTGTCCCCATGCCATCCGTAACCCCTGGGCTCTGTCTCTCCCCACCATCCCCTTAGCCGCTCTGACCTACAAATGCACACGGGACCAGTGGACGGTGTATTGCCGGGTCATCCGAGAAAAGAACCTCTGCCAGGACATGCGGTGGTACCAACGCTGCTGTCAGACGTGCAGGGACTTCTATGCAAACAAGATGCGCCAGCCACCACCACCGTTGCCGAGCTCATGACACGGGGCCCAGCGGTCCCCCAGCGCTCCAGTGCGTGGTCTGCATCCTGATGACATGGCTAGCTGAAAGCCTGCCCACCTGAGAGCACACCAGTCCTGCGGCCGGGACCCCCCCACCCCACCCAGAGCACACCGCCGCTCACCCACAAGGCTGTCCCAAAAATCCAACCGTATAGAACCTGAGCGTGGACTTGATGTTTGCTGTTAGCGCTTTTGTACTTAATATATTGTTAACAGCCACTGGATGGCTTTCTACAGTAAGGAAAAAATAGGCATGAGTCACAAAAATATTGTCATTTCTAAGGTTCCGTGTACCTCAGTGGGAACACCTCTGACAGACCGTTGTTGAAAGAAAGAGATGTCATTGAGCACTTCTGTCTTGGCTTTCTTTTGATGTTTGAATTCCCGGTGCTTGATGTGCCATGGGGGGATTATCCCCCAAAGGAGACATTTTACATTAAAACAGGCTTTATTCTGAAAGCCGGTGGCACCCTGGAAGGAAGGACAGATGTCAGCGAGCCTCTGCTAATGGCTTCTCCTGAGAGGACCAGGCTGCCAGAGCCCTTCTTGACCACACAAGAGTCAGCACTTTGCCTCCCCACCCATCTCTGAAAACATGTTCTCTGGATCGTGGGCCTCACCTTGGAAGTTGTGTCCCTGACAGTTTGAATCTCTATCAGCCAAGGATGCCAAGGCCACGTAGTTCTGCATGCCACCTGTGTTGTGGAGAATATTCTGGAAGTGTCTGGGTTTGGGGAGGCATCTAATTTCTATACTCTACTGTCCACCGCATCAGGAAACAGAAAGTCTTTCTTCAAGGTGCTATGAAATGGGATGTATGTTAATTTGGGGGATGGAACTGGTTCCTGGCATAAAGGTGAGCCCAGGACAGCTTCATCCGGGGTGTATGGCCCCTCTACCTTCTGGGGGCCTGAAGTACTCCAGGCAGTACTTCATAAAGTTTTTCTTCCCGTTGACCTTGGCCATCTACCTAAAGTTGATTCTTTCTAGAACCTCTGGCTACTTCGCCCTGGCCTGGGACTGATTTCCTCCAGAAGCCACTCAGCCTGGTGTGCCAGGATCCGTGGAGGAGGGCCCCCGGCCAGGATCGCTGCACAACCCCCGCGCCTTCCCATAGCCCAGACCTTGCGGGACCCATCATTGTCACGCTGTTGTCATTGACCCATCTTAGTAAGGCAAGGATGACTCTCAGAAAAGCACGAAGAAAGTCTTTCCCACCGGCAGCCCCTCAAAACAGACCTGCGCCCTCTCCAGAAGCCTGGGCAAATGACAAGAGTACAGAAGACTGTGGAACCCTGCCCGCTTTGGGAGCTGGGAGGGAGAGACTCTAGATGCCAGGAGGCCTGTTTCGCTCAGCAACTTGGTGGGTGTTTGATGGGTGCTTACGTTCAAGGACTTTACCGTGATAACTGCCCCCCCTTTGCCTCTCTGATTGTGGCCAGGGGGCCTCATGTATGCCAATCTCCCTGGGGTCAGCTCCAAGGACTTCCTGATTTATTGGTGCTGTGTTCATGTATCTGCTTTTGTTTTTGATGATGTCACAACTTTAGGGCTAGCTTAAGCCTGTTCCAATGTATGATTTTTCATATTCCAGAGACAGAGAAGTGGTAGGGATGACGAGAAATGTGTGCGATTCCACTTGAATCAACGAGAAGTATCGAGAAACCTGCTTGGGTGCTGTGTGTAAAGGACTGAAAGGATGCCAGGATGGAGTGAGCCATCCGGCAGCGTAACCCCCTCACCCCCCAATGGTTGCACCAGAGCCTGTGCAGAATGCTATCCTCCCCAGCTCAGGCTTGGTCACCAACGGGATCCCGCAAACCCCATTTCCACAAAACTCTCGAATTCTTGGGGTGCTAGGGTTCCATGTTCCCCTCAGCCCCCAATGGGCTAAACTGCACCACAAAACGTCAGAAAGATGGCAGCCTCAGACACTGAGGAGCAGAGCCGGGATGGCCAGCTAAGGAAGCCAGGGCAGCCTTCTTTGCTCATGCGCACCCTCGTACCCAAGCTGGGCAAGCCCAGAGGGGAGCCCTTTCCCTGGTGCCTCTGAATTACCCCCCACTGGGTCCCTTGACCGTATCCACTGGATGCATCTGGTGAGGGCCTCACACCTTCAAAAGGCAGATAACTGATTTGGTTCTTATTAAACACCCCGTTGGTTCCCCCAACGTTGGTGTCTTTCTTGACCTCTTTTAGCTCACGCCAGAGCACTGTTGCTCTGAAATCCCCCAGCCCGCCTTCTGTTTATGGCACAAGCAATGGCCGATGTCAGCGAAGCCAGCCTGGCGCTCTTGTACAAAAGACATTGATTGAAACCCTGTGATCGCAACAGTGACGTTTCTTTATTAACACTACCCTGTACTGTCACTCAAGTACTGTACCTTTTTGATTGCACAAATGTGTTACTAACTGCAGAGTCTTACGACCTTATGGTGCTACTTTCGTGGGTACAAATGAAACCCTCTCACCTGACCATGGCTTGATATTATCAGAACACAGGGAAAGATCCTCGGCAGCAATAATATCATTGCTTTGCTCTCTTTTCTTCATTTCAGAGTCCAATGTATATATTTTCCATTAGTTAACTTACATTACGTACTGTACCCATGGTATTGTTGTTTTACTTTTTGGTGCTGGTTTTGAAAGAAAAAAAAAAGAACAGAAGACAAACATTGGACACCACTGTAAATGAAAAATTAATCATTTCATTGGAAGTGAGTCGAACATGTTTTAATAAAATGTTTTTCCGTAACAATTTTAAGCTGTCTGTGAAGTAAAAGACAAAAACCAGTCCTCGAGCACTGACAGAGGGAGGCCTGTCCTTCGGCAAGTGGTCCCGGAGCTTGCCTGGAACGGCGTCCCGACCACAGCTGTGGACGGTGTCAGAGGTCGCTGGTAAATGCAGTTCTGGCGGGTGGCTGGTCTCCCTGAGCAACCACTAACAAATCATCCGTCCCAGGCCTCACCCCGGTGTGGCTGCAAAGCCCTGGGTGGGGACAGGAAGGCCTGACGGCTGTGCCGTGAGTCTGTGTCTGACACAGAGCAGCAGTTACCTCGCTCGCAGAGACGCCCATGCCCCTCCGTGGGGGTACAGTGACCCCTGGTGCGGGGCCCCTGCAGACCGGGCCCTGGCCACACCAGAATGGGCACCTACTCCCTACAACCTGGCTTTTCTACCTTTAGCCCCCGCCTCCCCCACCCTGCCAACGGTCCATTCAGCTTCCCTCCTTGTGCAGGGGTGAGGTGGAGCCCTGGCTCTGCAGCCCTCCCAGGCTGAGGACATGGCAAGGGTACCACACTGTGGGACCCTGTCTGGGCTTGACGCAGAGCAGGGATGTCACTGCTCCTCCTGGGTGGGGGAGGCGGTTCATCTCCTTCTGGCATCAAGGAGAAAGAGCTCCCCAGCCAAGAACTTGGAGCTCCATTCGACAGAGAGCACCTCCTTTGAATGTTGGAGCAGCCCCCAGAAATTCCCTGAAGTAAAGACCATTTGTTTAACAGACAGCAAAAAGTGCCCACAGCACCCCCAGTTGCCAGGAAACACAAGCCTGTTGCTTGTGTTAATTCTCATTAATCATCAGCCACCTACCTCCGAGATCTGTTGGTATCTTCTCCTTTCCCTGAGAGCTCTGATCTCTCTGGAACTTCCAATAGCCCCGATGGTATGTCGTTTCTCCAGGAGCGGCGGCGATTCCTGGGTGGCCCTCAGCAACTTCAGTTTGGTGGTGGGTGAAATTGACAAGCTCTCGCTCAGCGAGTGTTGAGTGGGTTTCTAGTAGGAACCAAGCACTCCCTGGAACTGATGAGAACACAACAGAAGACCAGGTCAGGAGCCCAAAGCCCCACTGAGCAGACAAGCCTGGAGCCCTGGACGATAGAGAATGAGCGAGAGCTGCAGGAACTCCAAGAAGGGAAAGGTCAGGACCTCCTTTGTGGGTTTGTTGATTGGCCTCTGGACACAGGAAAGAAGGGTGGGGGTTGGAACTTCCACGAACTCTCCAGACCGCTCCTCTGGCTCGTGCCCCTGTCCTGCATTAACACGGTATTCTTGCGTCACCAGACCTTCACATGCTCCATTGCATCTTGTCCTCAGCAGCCCCTCTCCTTTGGGACATCCTCTTCTCGAAGCTTCTGGACCACTGTCTCCTGACTTGTCTCCTCCTTCAGCTCCTTCCTAGCTCTCCTTTCTCGGCCAGCTCTAGGCGAAGGAATGCCCCAGGGTTCAGCCCTAACCCCCATCTCTCTAAATACTTTCTCCATAGGTCATGTCACCCAGACCCGAGACTTTGAAAACTAAGCACGTTCTGGTATCTCCCCAATTAACATCTTTGGCCCTGACCTCTCTCTTGACCTCCGTGTTCATACATGACCTCTCCATGTGCACAGGCAATCCTGCGGGAAGCTCTGGGACTGGAATGGCCCTTCAGAGTTATCCCAAATCTGAGACTTGGTGGGGAAGGCTCACTTCTGCTCCATGTGACATTAGCTGGGGCCGTTCAAAGCCCAAGTAGAGGCTGGGATTATCAGAAGGCTCCCATGCTTGCCTATCTGGCAAACAATGCTGGTCCTGAGAACTTCAGCTGACTTTCAGCCAGAACACCTACACGTGACCTCTCCGAGGGGCTGCGTGGCAACCCTGAAGCACAATGGCAGGGTTGCGGTGCTCAACACTCTGAGAGTGAGCACGACTCTCATGACAGCTGGGTCACTTCATGCGACAACTCAAAAGTTACACAGCGTCACGTCCACCATCCTCTAATAGTTAAGGTAGTCACAAAGGCTCACAAGTTCAGGGGGAGGGGACAAAGAGTCCATCTCTTGCTGGGGAGAGTGGCAAGGTTCTGGAAGAGCAGGTGAGATGAGAGATATTTAGCCATTTGGAGGAAGATTCGCATACCCCCAGATGCAGAATACACTCACCCTTTCCCTAGAGTTGCATCCCATTTCAACATCATGGTCAGGGTCAAAGCCCTGGATCTCATCATCTAAGTCAAGTGCAGGTGCAGGTTGCCTTCCTCCTGTGTGCAGCTCCCTCAGGGAGAGCTTCTTGAACACTATTTCTCTCAGTGTAAAGACCAGGGAACTCAAAAGAGACATTGTCTTCTCCCAACCTCCAACCCCCAAGAGAAAATGATGGGATGGACACAGGAGAACTGATACTGAACTGTCTATTTAAAAGGAGGGAAAGGGCAAGCACATGGTAGCCACTGTCCATAGCAGGCCTAAAGTCCGGCTTGGCACGTGTGGCCAGCTCCGTTAGCCCCAGCCCTACTGCTGGCAAGTGATTCTCCTGGGACTGCCTCCAGGAGCCAACGACACTTGCTGTTTGTTGTGATTCATACTTAATGGTAGGGGAAGCAAAATGCAATCAAGTGCTCTTCCCTTCGGAAGGGATGTCCTGGCGTGCTCTAGACCTCTGGACTCCTAAACATTTCACTGACAACATGTGTCTTTGAACATTCACAGTAATTATCTCGCACCTGCTAGAGCACAGGTATCTTACTAAGGCCCCCGATTTACGTGTCTCTTCTTGCTTGTCTGCTCTGATTAACAGGATATCATGGATGCAGTGGATCAGTGTGGATTCTGCGGAGGGTCTGGGCAGTCCAGGCCTTCTGGGGCTATATTATAACAGAGTGTTAACAAAGCCCTTGGAGGAGGCTCTACATCATGGCTACTGCTGCCTGTCACATGTGAGCGTGGATTACTCTGGGCTTTCTCCCCGACAGACGGAAAAGAATGCGTTTCCTAGCTTCATAGTCCTATACCTTGTATCTTGAACCTTGTCAATCAGCTCTAGAAAAAAATACCACATCTGGCACAGCCGTCCATTTGTGGCTAATTCTATGACAGTGATTAAAGCTGTGGTAGTCCACTGTTATGTGACGGGACCAAATCTAAATTTGTAAGGGCCCGACTGATGACTTTAATGGGGATATGATGGGCTAACCCCCCCTGCATTCTTTAGGTCCTTCAGCATGACGCTCACATATGCCACACTCACTGGGTTGCAATATCACTGTCGACTTACTTTCTTCCCTGGAGAGAGGGAGGCCGTTGCTCAGGCTTCCACTTGGCCTTCCCCGCGACAGCAGTGCCTTGTTCCACACGCCGAGTTAATCCATTCCAAGTGCACATCCAGGGACAGGAGGAGTGATCACTGGGTGACCGTAAAAAACCACTGGGCCCACTAGGAGCCAAATCTGGACCAAGGCTCCATTTATTATCTATTCCCTTTCTCTCCCTAGTCCAAAGTAGCCAGTGGTATTTACACTGGTTCTACCTCGAAATTGTGCCTCTAGTCTGTCTGCTTCTCCATCTGTCTCCGCCGACACTAGGCACCAAGTCACAGACTCCCACCAGGACCCTGCGAAAGCTTCCTGACCATCTCCCTCCCTCGTTTCTGGCTCTTTCCAATACTTTCTCCACATGCCAGTCAGAGCAGTATCTCCTGAACATAAATCCAGCATTCCCCCATTTAAAACCCTTCAGTAACTTCTCACCCCTGGAGTTTGCTCATCTCAAGGCCCTGTGTGATCTTGCCCCTGCTGTCCTCACCTGCCACATGGTCGTGCGCACACCCACGTCAGCCACACGGCCTCCTTCTGTCGGACAATCCTCCACCCCCTTCCCCACTCTGGGGCCTTTGCAGGTCCTACTACTTGTGTTGTCCGCACCCTCTCCCCAACCCCAGTTCTTCCCATGGCTGATTATCTACATCCCTCATGCCTCAGCTGAAATGTTATTCCTCAGACAGGCTTCCCTTGAACTCTGAAGTGACTTCCCAGTCACGGCGGCCATCTTTATTCCCTCCTCAGTGCTTACCATAACCTATCACTAGTCTGTTAACCTGTTTAACTAGCATGTTGTCTGTCTGCCGTTCTAGAAGGTAAGTGCCACCAGGGCAGAAAACACATGCCTCCCTGTGTATCTCCACATCCCCAGTGCCCAGAATGTGCACGTGCTAAGTGAACGCACTTCCCCTTTGCTAGTTACAACTTATATTACTTAGATTATTTTCAGATAAGTTCAGGATTGTACCAGAAGATGTTTGTACTGGATAAAAGAAGTGCACTCTAAATTCAATGATTTTTTTTTTTTTTTTTTTGCATATACCTTGAGTGATACAAGTATTTGGACAACTAGCTGTAAATCAATGAAAACAAGATGTTTGCAGGTTTTCAAATTCTCCCCCTTTTCAGCCACCCCTTGCCAACAGAGACAGGTGTTTCCGGAGGGTTGCCGTGGTGATCTAGAAGCTGTTTTCTCTCCTTTTCATTTCATCTTTGGAACAGGAGAGTGACAGATTCAGGAGGCAGAGAGTCTGAGGTTTGGTGAGGATCCTTGTAAAGCTTGATGGGGCGCCACCATCTGGTGCTTCTGGAATAAAAGTTTAACTGTGAGGCTCCAGGAGCTGTCAGGATAGGCTCATGTGCCTGCAGGCTGGGATGCAATGCAACGTGGGTGCTCACTGTGGGGTTTCCTGTACGACGGACACTCTTTACTCCCCCATGCACTATGAAATTGTCATCCCCTTGACTCTGAAGCCCTTCTCAGAAAAACAACCCCTTCTAGGGCCCAAGCAGCTTTGGGGCACCTGGTAGCCCAATCGGTTGGGCATCCGACTCTTGATTTCTGCACAGGTCTGATCTCAGGTCTGATCTCAGGGTTGTGAGATCAAGCCCCATGCCTGGCTCTGCGCTCAGTGTGGAGTCTGCTTGGGTTTCTCTCTCCCTCTTCCTCTGCCCCTCCCCACTGCTCACTCGCTCTCGCTCTCGCTCCCTCCCCGAAATAAATAAATCTTAAAAAAAAAAAAAAAAAAAAAAGAACCCAAGCAGCTTCAGCATTTCAGGGGATAACTTTCAAAAATGACAAAGAAATTAGGTTTTCCTCTTAGAATTCCTTAGGAGAATGCTGGGATTTCCCTTGGAAAAGACGGGGTCTACTCAGGTCTGGGGGACTCCATCCTTCTATAGGAAGGTGAACCAAAGGGTCCCTTAGTAGACAGAGCCCAGTCAAGCTAAAACAAAACTCCTTTCCAGGAGAGTGATGAGGATGCAGATCAGCACATAGCAGGGCTGCCTCGGGCCCCACCCCGTGACTGCCACTTACCTACAGTCCAACACAGAGACGTGCAGGTTGGCCTAAATGAGGCTCAGGGAAAAGGAGTGTCCCTGCGGTCTCAACAGGCTCCTCCCTGCGCCTCCCATAGTCTCTCTCTCCCCTCCGTTCTCTGTGTTCAACATTGTCTCTTCTCCATGCTTGCCATCTTTTTATCTTACTTTCTGTCTCCTTCTTGGGTTACGTTTATTTATTCTCTCTCTTCCTTCCTCTACCCATCCCTCCTTCACTCGTTTTTTCCTGGTCACCGTCTACATTTTACCACTCCTTCCAATTTCGGATGATTGTGCACTTCTGACTTTGGGCCTGTTGTTGATGTAGAAACTTTCACTGAGGGCCCACTCATGGGTCCCCAGGGAAGAGTGAGTTCCTCTAGGGACTGAGTTTCCCCTGAGTCTTTAGATGACTGAGTACCCTTTACAAATTCACTCTCATACCACTCACCCAGACTCCTTGCAAACTAACTGTTCTTTAGAAGTTTTAGAAGTCTCCCAATGCTCACTTCCAGCTTAATTCTGTGTGTGCCCATCACACGTGCAACATTCCTTCGGCTAATGCTACACATCAGCAATTGGCTTCTTGCCACTGAGGTTAGTTTTAATATGCCAGTTGATGGTTATAAAACAGTAATTCTGGAGGTTCCATCCAAAGATTGCTATGTATTAACACATTATTAAAATAGTATATCACAAGGTCAACATACCATTGTAATTGTTGACCTATCAAGTACAGAAAATTTTTGAAACTGCAGTGGAAGCCAGGTGTCTTTTTATTAAATTGGAATTCAGTCAAGGGAAGAGAGAGTGTTGCAAATGTTCAGCAATGTTGGTTTGATGTGGTAATGATTTTTGCCAATATTGTTTTTTATAAAATAATTATATCCCTATATATTACATTATAATATATTTCATTTGTATTCTGCATACATCTAATGGACATACATGCATATACACAATGCCTACATGTGAAGTGTGACCGCAGGGTTGGTTAGCTTGGGACATTCTGGTGTGCCTTATATAATGGCCCTAGAGCAATTTCAGCAGGATCCCTGTGTCTTCTGGAGCAGTGACTGCATGGCTCAATTAGGACAGAGGCTCCCAAGGCAAATGCAACACCCATCTCAATGTAAAAATGATGGAGTATCAAATTTGTTTATATCATGACGTCTATACTAAATGACCGTTTTACAGGGTAAGTCAATACACTTTGATGGGGCAGTGTGGTGACTGTAAGGTGGAGGGAAGGATGAGTGATGATGCACAGTCCCCTGTCCTTGAAGAAACATAACAATATGTTGTTGTATGTACCCTTCTCTTGGCAAATAGTGGCTCTGCCCAAATGTGGAAAAATATGTAACTCAGTTCGAAACTAATAGGGCCATTGGCCTAGCATTTAGGATAAACAAACCTCTGCCCAAGGAGTAATCAGATTTGCTGTCTTTCAGATGGCTGTAATTCAGCAAAGCCAAGTTCTCAAAGTTTGAGTGCCTCCCTTGTAAGCACCATGAAATGACTTCTCTGCCTCCAGCATTGCACTGATCACCAATGTCACTTCATAATGACATTACTTGTGCTTTCCAAGCTATCGATGGGTCAAACTACACTGGATAGTCCTGTGCGGTTTGCTGTCTAGACCATGCCACCTAGCCATGGTGGATGGACATACCTCTCTGCACACAGCCAGTTGCAGATATAAGCCAGACTCTGACATGGCTATTTTAGGATGCCCAAAGAGATAAATCAAGGAGTAGCATACATTTTCAAAGGAACAGGAAATCATGAAACAAAATCAAGAGGATAGGAAAAAGAGCCAGCAAGAAAACTTGTAATTAACAAGCAAAGTCATTACAATGAAAACCTCAAAACACCGGATAAACTCTAATGCTGAAGGAATCAGAGTATTCATGATTGGAAGGTAGGATTGAAGAATTTTACCTAAAAGGCAGTATTGAGAAATGAAGTTTTTCTGTGTTTGTTTGTTTGGTTGGTTTTAGTGAAAGTGTCCTTAAGAAAGAGTGAGAACTGTTTGAAAGGTATCAACTTTTGTCTGATAGGAGCTCCCAAGATGAGAATAGAAGAAATGGCAGAGAAGCCATATTTGGAGAGATAGGATGGCCAAGAATTGACGAGAGTCCTGAGTTTTTTAATTAAAAAAAAATTTAAGTCATGAGTTTTTATATCAAAAGTTGCTGCAAATGCTGAACAGAATAAATAGAAATAAATCTATACCTCACACATCGTAGTGAAACTGCAGAAATCAAGGATGAAGAGGAAATTAGAAGCAACCAAAGAGGAAAGACACCTAACCCCAGAGGAATAACAGCTAACTGACAGCATGTACGAGAAGGAAATGGAATAATATCCTCAAGGGCCGAGAGCAACCGTACCTCCTTCTGCTTAGTTCACCTATTAGCGTCCCATGGAACGTACAGCGGGAAGCTCATCTTCGCCCTTCTCCAGAGTCTCCCACAATGAGCAGGGGTCAATTCTCACGTTCACGGCCCCTCCCCAGGCCTGCACATCACAATGAGCGGCCCCACCATCCACCCATTCTTCTAAAAGCCAGAAACCTGAGAACCAGCCCATAGATAGGATATTCGCAAGTCCTGTCACTTTCTGTCCTTTAAATTCCCTTCAGTCTGTCCTTCTTCACCACCCCCAGTGGACACTGTTCTGGCTCAGCCTCATTGCAGTTGCCTCCTGGCTAGTCTTGCCCACTCCGGCCACCATACTAATACCAAAGCAACTCTCTGAAGTCTAATAAGGGCTCCCTTGACTGCTTCCCTACTTGAAGCCCAACACCCGGCTCACTCTCAAGGCAACATGCTGCCCCTCCAGCCCTGTCTCTCCATCTCCCCGCCCCATACGCTATGCATGCTTGCCCGTGGACACCAAACTCTCTGAGCTAGGAGTCTGCAAACTATGGCCCACCAGCCAATTCCTTCCCACTGCCTATTTGCTTTTATTTATAAATAAAGTTTTATTGGAACAAGCATGCCAGTCTGTATATATGTTGTCTATGGCTGCTTGTGCACTACAAATACAGAGCTGAATAGTGGGACAGAGCTCCCCACCCAGGGCTAACCAATCCCTAGACACTTGCTCATCTGGATACCCCAGGATAAACTGTCCAAAAATGTGCTTTTCACATGCAAACCAGCCAATCCCCAACCACCATAGCACACCCACAGCCACCTTCTTTGTGAGGCTCTCACTCTAATACTCTGGGCCACTCTTCTCCTGCCCTAATCACCTCAGGACCAGCTTTCAAGCAACGAGGGACAACCCCTATACTCCAGAGCCCACTGGTATTATTCAAACAAGGCAATCCTAAGCTTGCTCACCCTGCCTTGCCCGTTCCTTCCCACAGAAACCACAGGAAAGGCTTTTGTCTACGTCCGCTTCATCTGCCTCCCGACTGATCCTCGTGCTTCCTCATGGGGCCCTGCACCCCCCTTTTGGGAACTGTGAATCACAACAAACTCTCTTTTCATTGGCAATCTTCTCCTAATCTGCTGGCCGTGCTCTGCCTTAAATATGCTATTAATACATTATATCAGGAGGATTCAGGTAGGACCCACAGGTGCACACCCTGGGACCCATTTACGTGGCTGAGTGGGTTTCACGGGAGGGGAGCAGATGGGTCAATAGGTTGTGTTTAAGCAGGTGGTCAACCGTGTACCTCCCTGCCATGCTCAACCTGCACACCTTCAGCTGACCCATAACTTGTTCTTCCTTCTTAAGTCAGGAAATGGGCCTGACTCTTCCTGGCTCTCTTTGGAAAGATAAAACACTAATAAATCAAACACCAAAATATTTATATCCTTATCTCATTATCATGCAAGCTTCCTGGATGATAGGCACCTCTTGAACCTTTGGTCTACCCATCGTGGACCCCAGCCTGATCAGAACTAAAAACTGTCCCTGGGGGGCCTGAAGGAATACTGGCTGCGGGTTCTAGGTCCTGAGGCAGATTTATGGGTGAAACCACCTCAAATGAGGTCCTATTTGGCTCTGAGTAATTCAGAGTAATCCGGGGCCATCCATCAGCACGGACAGAGTAGGCGTGGCCACATTCAGCACCAGGAAGGCTGAAGCCAGGGAGGTGCTCTTGTCTTTTCCCCTCAAAGTGACAAGAACACAGAGTGACTTGCTCTGCTTAATGGAGTCCATGAAAAGCTCACAGAGAAGGTACTTGACAGAAAAGTAAGGATTTGGCAGGCAGAGACGAGAAAAGGGCATTCCGGGTAGGAGGGACAGGGGTAGATGAAAAGTTGCTGGAACATGGGGCGCAGCATCATGGGGGTGATGGGAGTTGAAACTGGGGCTTCAAAGACTAGTATGTTTGCACCCCCTGGGCCTGTTGCAGATGAAGGGCTCAATAAAGAGTCTGAGGCAGACTCTAAAGAGACAAGAGGCAGCCATGGTCAGATACGGAGGACCTTGCTGCCTAACAGCATGTTTGCCTTCTGCTCAGATCAGGCCAGCTAGGCTCCAGACAGAAAAGGACACCTAATTAGACTTTGCTCCTTCTGAGAGACTATGCCAGGATGGCCAGGGGTGTTTCTGAGCTGAGTTGGAAGAGCTGGTGAAGCCATGCTCCTAAAATAAATAGCTTGTACTGTTTGTCCCTCAAGGACAAAACAGGCTTCGTGGAGCCTATTTCATTATTCCTTGCAACATACACGGGCAACACATTAGCCAACACACTCCCCCCGTACCCGGCCTGTTTAGAGAATAATGATTTTTGCCAAGGTCACACAGCACTTTAGGGGATGAAACGGAAAGCAGCAATGAGCCTTGACCCCTGTCCTAAACTGGGCTTCTCTCTCTCTCTCTCTTTCTCTCTCTTTTTTCCACTTGCTTTGACCAAGGGCTAAAGACGATCCACCAAACCATGGACTGAAGCCTTATCTGAGGGCTGGACCCAGGCAGGGACTTCTCTCCTCCAGGGTGGCTGACTAGTTTCTTCCGACCTGCTGCAGCCTGCTCACCCATTGTGGTTCTGTCCTCCGATAAGCGTCTCCTCCTTTGGGGCCCCGGTGGAACAGTAGCCCCTGGGCAGAGAGGAGATGGCTCATGTATCCCTGGAAGGAAGCAGGGAAAGGTAGAAGGTGGACCCAAATGGAAATGGGCCTGGTCTAGCCCCATGGGAAATGTTCAGGTGGTTATGTCCCCCTTCACTGAACAGGCTTCCTTGGACCCCTCAGAAGACCCCAGAATTTTTACCTGATTCCCAGCCCCTCCTTCTGGTGCTAGAGAGTTCCATTCAACAATTTTAACAGTTATTTATTGAGCCCTTATGATGTGCCTGGCACTGTACTAGCTGATGTCCATATGGCAGTTGTCCCCTGCTAATAATGTAGGCTCTGTGCTAATCATGTCAGAAGTCAAAGGATACAGTAGTAAATATGACAGAGCCCTGCCCTCAGGAGCCTATGGCCTGAAATCCTTCCATTTCAGAAGATTGGTGCAATATTTTTGTGGAAAGACCACAAATCTTCAAGAGGCCTGGATTCAAGACTATAGGTCTACCTTCTTCCCATCTGTGTACTAAATGGCATTGAGGTGAAAGTTTGGATTGATATCAAGGCTGTAGATACTGTGTGCCTAAGACAGTGCCTGACCCAAATTGTCAAACTGTGTAGAAAAACCAACCACACATCTCTTAAACCCCACACCCACTTCATGGATCCAAAAATATTGATGAATCAAAGATTTCTTTGGGGAGCACTGGTGGTGTGCTGTGAGCTTCACTCTGGCCCTGCCAATGGGGAGAGGGAGATGGTGCCTCCTACTTCCCTTACGCCTAGGAAAAGGGGGTACATGGGGACTTCTCCGGGATTTAACACATACCCAGAAGCTTGAGTGGCACAGTGGACTGGTGCCCAGCTCACACCAGAGAAATAAAAAATATGAGAGAGGACTCTGTCAGTCCACCTGGGCTGCCATAACAAAATATCGCTGACTGAGTGACTTAAACAAGCAAGATGTCTTTCTCACCGTTCTGGAAGCTGGAAGCCCCATGTTAAGGTCCAGCAGGGTTTGGTTTCTGGTGAGAGCCCACTTCCTGGCTTGCAGACAGCATCTTTGTTCTCACATGGTCCTCCTCTGAATGTACTTTAGTGTGGAGTGGGGAGGGAGACAGGGAGAGAGGGAGGGAGAGAGGGAAGGAGAGAGAAAGGGAGGTAGGGAGAGAATAACCCTCTGGTATCTTGTCTTATAATGACACTAATCTTATTGGATCAGGGCCCCACCCTTATGACCTCATTTAATCTTAATTACCTTGTTATAGGCCCTGTTTCCAAATACTGTCACACTGGGGCTTAGGACTTCAACATATAAATGGGGGGTGGAGGGACACAATTCAGTTCATAGCAGGCTGCCTAGCTGCTTTGATGGCAAAACCCAAGAGAGGTGGCCGCACCAGGATTGGCCTGCCTTTCTAGAGTGTGTGGAGTATGTGGGCTCCATGTAAGAGAGAACCAGTGTAGGGGGGCTTGGGTCCTGTCCAAGAAGACTGTGTAGTGAGGGGACTGCAAGAATCCAACTCTAACCTGCCCACATCCAGGAGCTGAGGAAGGAGCCACAAATCAGCCACAAATGGAGGAAAGATGTCTCCCACACAGCCCTATAGAAGGGAGATCCCAGCAGATGATGGGATGGTGGGTGTATATCTCCAAGCAACCTATCAAAGTGTTCTAGGAGGAAAGTCAGCCTTTGGTACCCATGAGGCCCAAAGAATGCTTATACGCAGTAGCCACATGAGTACCTGACAAGTGGGATCTTTCCTCCTCCCCTTTTCTCTCCACCGTCCCCAAGTTCACAGAAGAATGCCCTGAGAAAAACTCAGGAGGCTTATCATGGACCCCTCTTCCAAGAAGGTTTCCAGTCCATGTAAGAGAAAGAGTAATATCCACTTTAAGTTCAGAATTTGGACTATTAAACGGAACTAGATATTTTTATTACTGAATTGAGACAATATTTTGCAGATTTACTTGACTTGAGAATATGACCATAGAACTGTTTTTATTACCTAGGAGAGACCGGAAAATTCATGGGCCAAAGTTTTCATCCAGGGCCAGGGGGAAGAACCAGCCCCACGATATGGATTTATAGGAACAGTGAAGAGGCAGCAGTAAGATGATTCATGACCACCCCAACTCCAGAATTTTTGTGTGCTCAATGCCATGGGTACATGTGGTTCATGGTTTTCACATCTTAAAATAAAGATAATACAACCTACCATGAAAGATTGTCCTGAAAGTTAAACTATATATTGCAGTGTCAACAAAACACCTAGGACAGAGCCTGGTACAGAGTAGGTCCAAAGAGATGGTCACCAGTGTCATTGTTGTTCATGGTAATAATAAAAATAGCTGGATCAATAGCATTAAAAAGCATCTTAGCAGTTTTCCCAACCCCAAGCTTGCTTTGTTTCCTGTCCCTCCAAAGTTGGCTTTCATGTTTAGGTCAGTTTCCAATCCTATGGGGCTCTGGGCTCTGAGGAAGTCCCCAACTGCAAGGAACTGGCCCCTCTCTCCAGCCTAATACAACTCTTGAATTTTATGTGGAAATCTTAAACCTCTCCTTCTCATTTTGTCTCCATTTGGATCTTTGAAAATACAAGATGTGCTGTATATGGTTTCTCCCCAGACACATGCTGAATACTAATCACTGTTTTCCAGAAAGCTCAGCATCTGGGCAGCTATCTAGCCCCTGGAATCACCAATGGAATTGGACTAATACCAAGGACTGGTTACCACAATACGTCATTCACTCATGAATATCATTAAATGAGCTTTGTTTCAAGAAACCTTAAACCTTCGACTTTTAGCTCACTTCAGTCTTTTCTCAGCATTCCAGCACATGATTAATGGTGACACCGTACCACAATTAAGTTATATGTGGCTCAAACTCTAATTCACAATTGATTAGTCCTTTAACAATGGCCCTGAATAATGTGGTGTTAATGGCCAGCCCTGGTGGTCTGCTCCTACCAGATATCCATTACTAAGTCTACCCTGTGTTTTACAACATCTCTACTGGAGACCCATATCTACTCAAGGGGACAACTGCTTTATTTAATGATTGCTAATTATGTGCAACCGGCTAGAGTAGAATAGACAACGTGGAGGTTACTGCTCCAGCCTCTAGAGACAAGATAGAAAATATGATATTTTTTGAAAGTCAGTCAGTTTTTCCTCAAGTGGATTATGTTCGTATAGCTTGGAAAATAGGTGCCCTCACACTGTACTTAGGATGAAGGCAGAGGGAGAAGGCATCCTGGGAACCATGACATTGGAAAGTGGCAGAAGTCAGTGGTTGCACAGATAGGAAGTTAAACCCTTGCAGGCCCACAGAATGAAATAAAAGGATGCCTGAAGCTGTAGGGGAAAGGAAATAAGTTAGAAAATGAAGAGGAATGAACAGGACGGCAGAAGAGATAGATGGCAAAGAAATGTGAATCCACATGAGAAACGAAGAGTACTGGTAAAGGTAACTACATAGGTAAATTAAAAAGACAGTTACTATGGAATGAGTGTTTGTGTCCTTCCAGAATTCATATATCAAAGCCCTAATCCCCAACGTGATGGAATTTGGAGGTGGGGCTTTAAAAGGAGGTAATTAGAGTCAGATTAGGTCATGAGGTTGGGATCCTCATGATAGGATTAATGCACTTATTTTTAAGAAGAAGAGACAGGAGATCTCTTTCTCCATCATGTAAGGATACAGCAAGAAGGTGGCTGTCTGCAGCCAGAAAGAGGGTCCCCACAAAACGCAACCTTCCTGGCATCTTGATCTTATTCTTCTCAACCTCCAGAACTGTAAGAATTAAATGTTGTTTAAGCCATTCACTCTATGGTATTTTGTTACACCAGCCTAAACTGAGTAAAATAACAGTATAATTTGATATTTTTGTTTGTAACTCCTTTCTTCTAGAAGATTGATGAAAGAGACATTTAATAAGATGATTTAAAAGGCAACTGCATAAAACAATAAGTCTGTTGATGGGTGCACAATATATAGAGTTATAATTTGCGATAGTATGAGCTTAAAGAAGGGAAGAGGGAACAGCTATATAGAAACAAAGCTTTTGTATATCATTAAAATTAAGTTAGTATTATTTCAACTTCTATTGCAGGGCAACCACTGAGAAAATAACTAAAAATAATAATAATAAAATAAACAAGGGAATACACTACACTAGAAAGTATATTTTAACGCAAAGGGGGCAGTAATGGAGAAACAGAGAAATAAAAAGAACTAAGACATGTAGAAAACAAACAGCAAAATGGAAGACATAAATCCTACCCTATTAACAATTACATTAAATATAAATGGATTAAACTCTCCAATTAAAAAAGCATAGATTGCTTTTTAATGAAAGGAATTTTTTAAAAAATGATCCCACTGTGTACTATCTACAAGAGACAGACTCACTTTAGATTCAAAGACACAAATAAGATGAAAGTAAAATGACAGCAAAAGATATACCATGCAGGAGCACCTGGTTAAGCATCTGCCTTCAGCTCAGGTCATGATCCCAGGGTCCTGGGATTGAGCCCCCATGTCGGGCTCCCTGCTTGGTGGGGAGTCTGCTTCTCCCTTTCCCTCTGTCTCTCCCCCTGCTCTTGTTCTTTCTCTCTCTCTTTCTCCCTCTCTCAAATAAATAAATCTTTTAAAAAAGAAAGTATAGATAAATCTTTAAAAAAAGATTTTATTTATTTATTTGAGAGAGAGAAAGAGCAAGAGAGCACAAGCAGGGGGAGTGGCAGAACTCCCCGCCTACATGGTCAAAAGGGAGTTTATAGATGTGATTAGGTTAAGGATCTTCAGATGAGATTTTCCAGGATTCTCTTGTTGGAAACAATGTAATCTCAAGGGTCCTTATAGAAGGAGGGTAAGAGGATTAGAGTCAGAGAAGGTGGTGGGATGATGGAACAGAGACAGATATTTGAAGATGCTAATCAATTTGTGCTGTTTTTAAGCCATTAAGTTTGTGGTAATTTGTTATAGCAGCAATAGGAACTAATACAATTACATTGACTGATTTTTGTATGTTGAATCAACTTTTTACTCCTGAGATAAATCCCACTTGGCTATGGTGTACAATCCTTTTAATATACTGCTGGAATCTGTTTGTTAGTGTTTTGTTGAGGACTATGTTCACAAGGAATATTGATCTGTAGTTTTTCTTTTCTTGTGATGTCTTTGTCTGGTTCTGGTGTCTAGGTTATACTGGCCTCATGGACTGAGTTAGGAAATGTTTCCATCCTTTCCTATTTTTTGGAAGACTTTGTGAAGGATTAGTGTTAACTCTTCTTAAACATTTGGTAGAATTAACCAGTGGAGCCATCTGGTTCTGGCCTTTCCTTTGTGAAACTTTTTGATGACTAGCTCCATCTCTTTAGTTGCTGTAGATGTATTCAGGTTTTCTACTTCTTCTTGAATTAGTTTTGGTAGACACATTCTCAAAATGTGCCCATTTCATCTACTCCATTTCATCAGTTTATCTAACTTTTTGGCATTCAATTATTTATAATATTCCTTATAATCCTTTTTATTTCTGTCGGGTTGGTAGTCCTGTCACCTATTCATAAGTTCTAGAGATTAGGACTTGGACACTTTTGAGGTGTCATTATTTAGCATACCACATATTAATAATATAGTAATAGAATATTATTGATATTAGTCAAATTGATAGATTTAAATATTAATAGAATAAAAAAATAAAATCATCTCAATAGATTCAAAATAAGCATTTGACAAAATATAACACCCTTTCATGATAAAACATGCAACAAACTAGGAACAGAAGGGAAGTTCTTAAACCTGACAAAGAGCACCTAAGGAAAACACACAAGTAGCATCATACTTAATGGTGAAAGATTGAATGCTTTCTCCCAAAGGTCAGGAACAAAACAAGAATATCTGTTCTCACCATTCATCTCCTGAAAGGTAGCATTTCCCTTTCTGAATGGACATCCGGTCCCATCTTCTTCTAGCCCAGGGTCTTTCCTGGTGGACAGAATTCCCATCCTCAAACTTTTCCATCCCCCTACACTGCCTCCCTGTCACGAACTTGGCACCTAAGCAAGGGTGGGTGGGCAGAGATGGTGACTTAGGCAATTTGGGCTAGAAGAGAGACAAGCTCTAGCCCTGGATGAACCATCAGGAGAAGCATTCAAATCCTCCATCTTCCCCCAAGTCTTTATCTGATGCTGACAGCAGCCTGGATAACAGACAGGGTATGAAAAGACAAAGAACCTCCATTCCAAGTGAGGTGATATGCCTAGGGAGAGTGGCTAATTTGAATCTCCTCTAGCCTCTCCAACATTCAGGACCCAAGGGCTTAGGGCAGTGGTGGGGGGGGGGCAGCTTGCTCCCCAGAAAGGGAGAGGGAAAGAGAAAGCAGGGGGAGAGAAAGAGATAGAGCCAGGCCAAAAATTGCAGATAAACAAGGGCATTCACATGGCTGGCCCCAGGGCACTTAGAAGTGGATCTTTGGGCTGAGTCTGTGATGAGCCCCCTAGCAAAGCTTCCATTATGTCCCCCAGTCCCCTGCTTCTCCTCATAGGAGCATCACAGCATCATCACAAGCCTCACTGGCTCAGGGCTGACTCATCTGATCCACAATGGAGATTTCATATTTAAGTCCAGGCTCTTGGCTTGGGGAGGGCCACAGTGGGGGATGCCAGATATTTGGAGCTGCTCTCCTTAAAACCCTCCATGGTTCCACCTTCAACCTGGAGCCTTCCAGCACTGCCACCTGGCTATGCTGCCCCATGAGCTTCTGACCAGCATGGGCCTTGGGGACATCCAAGAAATCAGAGGCATACATCTCTTTAAAGTTCCCAGGTTAATGCTGAAACTCAAGGGGAAGAGCATAGAAACTCCGGAGAACCTAGTGGAGCTTCTTCTGTCAGCTTTTATACTCTTTGTCACAAGGCAGGCCTGTGCCAGAACTCCAGGCCTTCTCGGCTCTCTGAGTAAGAAGCTTCCGCCCTCATTTGAGGAAACGGAGCCGTGGACAGTGAGAAAATCGTAACCATCGGTGTCAAAGAGGTGCAAGTTTAAAACCAAGCTCTGCCATCTTGGACAAAAGCCCATGGGAAGGAACGCTCTGCCAAACTGGACCCAAGGTGCCCCCTGCTGGCCAGACACCCTCACTCTTCACATGGACAGGCTGCATTGCCAATCTCTCACCCCCTTCTGCACACCCGGGCACATACCTGGGCAGGCACCTGGACCCACACCTGAGCATCCAACATGGTTTTAGCAGCACTCACCCTGGGTTTGAGGCTCTCTGTCTCTCCTTAGAGGACAAGGAGAACCCAGACAGCAAGGTGTCAGCCCCATTGACCAGGACAGTACCCCTGGGGAGGAAAGATGTCTGGGACTCTGCAATAGACTTGCAGATATTGTGCACAGGAGGAAGGGAGTGGATTTCTCATCCCAGTTTTCATCTGGATAACTCCTGAGGCCAAGCACAGCTTTGTGAGCCTCAGAGGACCCCGGGACCTGCCATCAACTGGGCATAAAGAGGAGAGTCCAGTAGCAACCACATCCATTCTAAAAACAAAAGCTACTGTTGTTTGCCATACATGGTAATAGGTGTCTCCTAAGCTGTTAATTCATGTCAAAAGTTTACTGAGCTTCTACTCTATGCCAAGTCATGTGCTGCTGTTTGGGATATAGAACCACCGAGGACTCCCCCACCACACACGCACATATTCCTATCTCCTTTACTTCATCTGAATTATTTTTTGACAGAGCACTTATCACCATCTAAAATACCATATATTTTACTCAATTTTTCTTATTTTATTATGTTGCTATACTTATATGCATGCATATGCACACAGATTTTTGTTGTATTCCTAGCACTTGGAAAAGTTCCTTACACATAGTAGGTACTCAATTAATATTTATTGACTCAAGGACTTCACAGTTTGGTAATCTGATTTATTCTTCAAGGTTTCCTGTAGTTAGTGAATTATACTATCCGTCTTACAGATTATAAAACTGCACGTGCCTTCATGGAGCAATTAGACTATTCATGGTGGTGCTGAGAGACAAACCTAGGTCTGTTGACTCTAAATACTATGCTGAGTGCCCACTGCCCCACACAGCCTAGAGCCCCAGTTACCCTGAGTTATGCCAGGCACAAGACACAAAAGAAGGGGCTGGTTGTTTGGGGGGAAAATTCTGATCAGAGTCCCCTGCATAAAGCAAGGACTCTTGAAGATCAACACTGTCAGTGGATGAACACAGAAAAAAAAAAAAAAAAAAAAGGAATAATGCATTCTCCCTGAAAAATCTTTAACCACTTGTACATAGTCAATAAGATAAATAATAAGGATTCATACCCCCTTTGAAAACTGAAGGAATTCCAAATGGAAATTTTAGTTTAAAGTGATTTGAAGTTGGTAGTGCCTTCTGGCACCTACCAAAATCAAATATAAATTCTCTGGGAAAGACTTAAGCCTTAAAGAATTCTCAGAGATAGTTATAAGGACCTGACTTTATAATCAAAAGTCACAGAACATGCAAAGAAACAAGCTGCTGTGAGGTAGGTTCTGTGCCCAGTAATGACTCGGTCAATCAGACCACTTTCTTCCTGTTAAGAATATGGAAAGCTTGCCATTGTTGGAGAGCTAACAAGCCAGTGAGAAAATGGGAGAAAGAAGGAAATCCTAGAGAAGTTAGCCCATAATTTGAGGTCATTTTGACCACAGAATATTAAAAAGAGACAACCCCTCAAAGGAATTGAAGCCTAGCTTCAAAATCATATCAATCCTTGATTAGATTAAGATGACTTGGAATCACCAGTAACTATAGTTTAGCTGCCTGCAAAAAAAGTAATCCTCTTAAACTGTAGATGCAATAATCCAGAGCCTCAAATTACCTCTTAAGTTTTTTACCTATAATGTCCAGCATTCAATCAGAAATAGCCAGGAATAACAGAGGATAAAATATTAGCAAAACTCAAAACAATCAATGAACAGTAGAAACAGACCCATGGAGCATCCAGAATTTGAAGTTACCAAAACAAACCTCATTATAGCTATGATTAATTGGCTCAAGAAAGTAAAATACAGCACAATTCCAGCAGAAAATGAGAAAGCATAAAAAGGGTTCAAAATAGAAATTCTAAAACTAAAAAAATAACCAAAAGTATGAACTCAATGGAGATACTCAACAAAGGCTTGAATTCAACTGAAGAAAGAATTAGTGAACTGGAAGATGGATCAGAGGAAAATGTCCACACAAAGGCATGGGAAGACAAAAGGTTGGAAAATAGAGAAAGGAATATAAGATGTATCTAGGATATGGCAGAAATACTATTTGAAAAAATAAAAGCAGAGAATTTGCAAAAACTGATAAAAAGTATCAAGCCACAGATTAAAACAGCACTGTAATTCCCAAGAAGAATAAAATTTCACAAAAACAGGTAAGACATTAAAATTAATGAAAGAATTCATCAAGGTCACTGGCTACAGGATCACTATAAAAATCAATTATATTTCTGTATTACCAGTAACAAATATTAAGACAATAAGAATTGTCTTACCCCCCAAAAATGTTTAAACTGAAAGCAGTCATAAGGAAACATAATCATAAGGAAACAAGCCAAACCTAGACATTCTACGAGATAATGTCTTCAAAACTGTAATGTTATGGAGAAAAAAAATGAGAATAAAGTAGAGAGAGAGCAGTTTTAAATTAAAGAAGATTAAAGAGACATGACAAGTGAAGGCAGTGTGTGATCCTAGGTTGAATTCCAGATTTTTTGTGTGTGCATAATCTAGATAGCATAAAAGCCACCATTTTAAAGGATAAAGTCCAGTGGTTTTTAGTGTATCCACCAAGTTATACAACTGTCACCATTGTCTAACTCCAGAAATTTTTATCCCCAACCCCTAAAACCCTGTACCCATTAGAAGTCAATTCCTGTTCCATGCTCCTCCTAGCCTCTGCCAACCACTAATCTACTGTATGCCTCTATAGATTTGCCTATTCTTGACATTTCATATAAAGGGAATCATACAATGCATGGCTTTTTGTCTCGCTAACATTTCGTTAATGTTTCCAAGATTCATCCAGGTTGTAGCATGTGTTGGTACTTCATATCTTTTTGTGGCTGAATAATATTCTATTCTATGGGTTTACCACATTTTGTTTATACATTCATCAGTTGATAGACATTTGGATTGTTTCTTTGTTTTGGCTGTTATGAATAATGCTTCTATGAGCATTCATATACATATTTTTGTACATATGTACATATACACATAAACATATGTTTTAAATTCTCTTGGATATATTCCTAGAAGTGGAATTGCTGGATCATATGAAGACTATATGTCTGACATTTTAGGAACTGTCAAACTTTTTCAGAACTGCTGCACCATTTTACACTCCCACCAGCAATGTCTGAGAGGTCCAATTGCTCCACATACTTATCAGCATTTGTTTTTTTATAGTCATCCAAGTGGGTGTGAAGTGGCGTCTTATTGTGGTTTTATTTGCATTTCTCTAATGAGTTAGTGATATTGGACATCTTTTCATGTGCTTATTGGTAATTTGCATATATTCTTTGGAGAAATGCCTGTTCAAATCCTTTGTCTATTTTTGAGTGAGTCATTTGTCTTTTTATTGTTGAGTTGTATGAATTCTTTATACATTCTGGGTATTAGACACTTAGATATATGATTTACAAACATTTTCTTCTAGTGTGTGGGCTGTCTTTTCACTTTCTTTTTCTTTTTTTTTTTTTAAAGATTTTATTTATTTGAGAGAAAGAATGAGAGAGAGAGAGAGCACATGAGAGGGGGGAGGGTCAGAGGGAGAAGCAGACTCCCTGCCGAGCAGGGAGCCCGATGCGAGACTCGATCCCGGGACTCCCAGATCATGACCTGAGCCGAAGGCAGTCGCTTAACCAACTGAGCCACCCAGGCGCCCTCTTTTCACTTTCTTGATAGTGTTATGTAAGGTACAGTGTTTTTAGTTTTGATGAAATCCAATTTGCCTATTTTTCCCTTGATTACTTATGCTTTTAGTGTTATATCCAAGAAAACTTTGCCTAACCCAAGGTCACAAATTTTTAAACCTATGTTTTCTTTTAACACTTTTATAGGTTTAGCTCTTAGATTTAGATTTCTGATCCATTTTGAGTATATGGTGTGCAGTGGATACGCAAATTCATATTTTTTTAATGTGGGTATGCAGTTGTCCCAGCACCATTTAGAGAAAGGACTATTCTTTTGTCCATTGGATGGTCTTGACACCCTTCTCAAAAATCAATTGGCTTTTAATGTAAGAATTTTTCTGGACTGTAAATTCTATTCCATCAACCTGCATGTCTATCCTTATGTCAGTTTTGATTATTGTAGCTTTGTAGAAGGTTTTGAAATCAGGAATTGTTGAATGCTCCAATCTTGTCCTTGTTTTTCAGTATTGTTTTGGCTATTCTGGATCCCTTGAATTTCTGTATGAATTCTAAGATCAGGTGATCCATACTTGCAATGAGAAAACTGTTGGAATTTTTAGAGGAATTGCATTGAATCCAGAGATCAATATGGGGAGAACTGCCATCTTAAAAATTATTAAATCTTCATCTCTATGAACATGAGATATCTTTTCATTTCTTTAGATCTTTAAATTCTATAATGTTCAGTGTACAAGTCTTACACTTCTTTTGTTAAATTTCTTCCTAAGTGTTTTATTCTTTTTGTTGTTATTGTGTGATTACTTCTTAATTTCATTTTTGGAATGTTCATTGCTAGTGTGTCTTAAATACAACTGACTTTTATATATTGATCTCGTATTATGCAGCATTGCTTAACTTACCTATTACCTCTAATAGTTTCTGCATGGATTTTGAGAGGAAATTTTCTGTATATAAGGTCATATCATCTGCAAATAGAGGTAGTTTTACTCTTTATTTTCAATCTGAATACCTTTTACTTAATTTTCTTGACTAGTTGCCCTAGCCAGAGCCTCCACTATAATGTTGGATAGAAGTGGCAAGAGCACATATTCGTGTCTTGTTTCTGATCTTAAGGGGTAAGCTGTCAGCCTTTCATCATTAAGTATGATGTTAGATATGGAGTCTCCATAGATGCTATTTTTGAGGTTGAGAAATTTCCCTTCTATTTCTAGTTTGTTGAACTAGTTTGTTGTGAAGGGATGTTGGATTTTGTTAGATGCCTTTTTTGTGTCTATTGAAATGATCGTGTGTATTAATTAATATGGTGTATTACATTGATTGATTTTCATATGTTGAACCAATCTTTTATATGTTGATTCCTGGGACAAATCTCACTGTATCATGTTCTATAATCCTTTTTATAAGCTGCTGGATTCCATTTGCTAATAGTTTGTTGAGGATTTTTGCATCTATATTTTTAAGTGTCGTTGGTTTGTAGTCTTTTTATGATGGCTTTGTCTGGTTTGGTATCAGGGTAATACTGACCTCATAGAATGAGTTACAAATGGTTTCCTCTTCTATTTTCTGGTAGAACCTGTAAGAGAACTGTGTTATTTATCCTTTAGACATTTGATAGAATTCACCAGTAAAGCCACCTGGCCTTGGGTTGTTGTTTTTGGAAGTTTTTTTTATTACTGACTGTCACTTAACTTGTGATAGGACTTTTCAATTTTCTATTTCTTCTTCCATCAGTTTCAATACTTTGTGTCTTTCTAGGAATTTGTCTGTTTCCTCTAGTTACATAATTTGTTGTTATACAATTGTTCATGCTCTTTCCATCTGATCTGTTTTATTTTTGTAAGCCTGGTAGCCATACCACCTCTTTCATTCCTGATTCTGTAATCTGAATCTTCTCTGGGCTGAGAAACTGAGGGAGATAAAGAAGTGAAGGAGCAAGGGCAGAAAACCTTTCCAAAAGTTTGATGGGGACCAGAAGGAGAAAGGGAAATTGGCTGGCAGGAAGCCATGATTAGGGAAAGGTTTTTTTCTTTTGGTTTTTGCTTTTGCTTTTGCTTGCTTGTTTTGGGGATGTGATGATCAATTTTATGTGTCAACTTGGCTGGGCCACAGAGCACTCAGACATTTGGTCAAACATTTTTCTGCATGTGTCTGTGAGGATGTTTTTGGATGAGTTTAACATTTAAATCAGTAGACTGGGTAAAGCAGACTGCTCTTGCCACTGTGGGTGGGCCTCATCCAATCAGTTGAAGGTCTGAGTAGAACAAAAAGGCTGACCCTTCCATGAGTAAGAGGGAATTCCTCCTGCCTGACTACCTTTGAGCTAAGACATCGGGAGTTTCCTCCTACCTTCAGACTTGAAGTGAAACATTGGTTCTTCCTAGGTCTCAAATCCACTGGCCTTTGAACTGGAACTACACCATCAGCTCTCCTGGGTCTCCACTTGCTGACTGCAGAACTTGGAATGTCAGCCTCCATAAACATGTGAGTCAATTCCTTATAATGTGTGTGTGTGTGTGTGTGTGTGTGTGTGAACAGTTGAAAGATAAAGCCTTTATTCAGGCTGAAATAAAGGACTATGTGAACAGGTGGAAGACTGAGCAAGAAGAAGAAGGGGCCCAGAGGAGGGAACACTGCTCTGAGGGGGCAGGGCTATTTACTGATTTAGTTACAGGGCCCTCAATCTCCATCCATCATTTCATGCTCATCCCAAGTCAACAAGGCCAGGTGTTGAGGAGTCCCTGCTCCCTGAAGTTCATACATAAAATGGTTTTATATCCTCCAGCATCTGCCCCCCACTGCAGAACCCCTTTTCCCAGTTGATAGCAGCTCAAGACATTGTTAAAACACGATAACTGGCTTCTTTTCTTTACTCATTCTAGGAATTACAGTGTCCTGTTCCTTTGTCAAATCTTTACTCTCAAACTCCATAAAAAAATCCTCTGCCTCGCCCCAGTGCCAGTCAGGGCCAGGACACAGCTGCCTGAAGCTGGGGAGGAGGCTGAGATTTGTCTGAGCTACTCTTTCCCCTCTTCTGAATGCTCACTCCTCCAGAGTCCAGGATAAGGGCACTGGGAGACAAGAAGTCCACAGGGAGCTGCCTCTAAGCAATTCTGGGGGCTTCTGCTGACATCTCCCTTGGAAGAGATTGGGCTTTCCTGTGGGCAGAGTGTAGTGTTATTACAGCCCTTACAATGCTAAGGACCACCCCTCCCAAGTGCCCCTTCAGCCTGGCCAAGGTATGGAACTCAACGCAACGCTGTAGGCAGGTGCCCATTGCTTCAGTGGCCCTAGGGCTTCTGTCCCCCCCACCCAAGTTCCTTCATGAGGATCTCTTCTGTGCCTGCTGGGGGCTTCAGAGGGCTGGAGTGGGGGTCCCCCATTTCCTTCCCAGACATGCCATGCATGGCCCATTTCTTGAGCCCTAAGGGCATGAGCCACCTAGGGACCTCCTTACAGGAACCTCTAGACCAAGCAGGGCCTGAGTCTCCTTGTCCCTAGGCCCATGCAGGGGACACATCTCCCCCCACTCTCCTGTCACCAGGAGAGGAAGAAATGGGTCTCCTCATACTCACCATGGTTCCCAATGGCTGGGGTCCCTCCTTCTTTGCCTATTCTCCAACTCATATTGCTTGGAGAGAAAGGTGTCTGATGAATTAGGGCCTGCATGAGGTGACACCAAAGCAAAGCACAGGAGGGCTCCTCAGAGGGAAGCTGGGGATGCTGGCTTGGAGGAAGGAGGGAACAGGAGCCAGTGTGGTGGAGGCTGAAGGGCAGGGGTGGTGGCCCTAGAAGTAAGTAGAGCAGTGCTTCTTGGCTGTAATTAAGGTGCACACCAACCCCTGAGTGTCAAAATGCAGATTCCGGTCCAGTGCTCCAAGGTGGGGCCTGAGGTTTTGCATTTCTAACTCTCTGGGGATGCAAGGGATGCTGGCCCAGGGACTGTCCATGGAGTAGAACCCCCATTCCAGAGGCTCAAAAGGACCAGTTGAAATCTCACAATTCTGCCTAGGGGGTTGCCTAGGTGGCTCAGTGAAGCGTCTGACTTCAGCTCAGGTCATGATCTCAGGGGCCTGGGATTGAGCCCTTCAACAGGCTTCCCGCTCAGTGGGGAGTCTGCTTCTCCCTCTCCCTCTTCCTCTGCCCCTCCCCCAGCTCATGCTCTCTCTCGTTCTCTCTCTCTCAAATCAATAAAAATTTTTTAAAATTCTGCCTATGAAACCTCTCCTGTGCCCTCCCCCCACATGTACTCCCTCTCCTGTTTCATTTTATTTTCTACATAAATGACATGAACAAAGCATATATGACCTGTCACACAGAGAGGACCCATTACATACCACTTATCAAAATATATCTAATCCTTAAGAAGGGAAACTGAGGCCCAGAGAAGTTCCACAGTTGACTCAAGGCCACACAGCTAGGAAGAAGCAGAGCCAGGGTTTGAACCCCGGCAGCTCTGACGGCAGAGCCCACACCTCGCCACTCCAGTGTGCACAGCTGCGGCTTCTGACGGCTTCCAGAAGCTGCAACCAGACGTGAGCAGAGAACCGCTCCCCGGCCGAGATTAGAAGCATGCACAGCTGGATGTGCAAGCCTTGAACAGCTCACTTCTCCCTCCTGGCCTTGGTTTCCTCCTCGGCGCCCCAGGCACCTGGAAGGCAGGAAGAAAACAGGTGAGCTGTGCTCAAATCTCCTCTGCACCCAGCATGGGGTCACTCCTACTTTAGACTCCTCACCGAGCCGGCTTCTCCTTCTCTCATGCCATCTGCCCAGGTAAGCTGCCCCTCACCTCCCTTATATAAAAGAGCTCCCTCTTACCCACGGTCATGGCAACCTGCCTTCTGTCGTGTTTGGAAATTTTGAAATTGAAGTCTGTCTGGTATAGCTCTGCAGACACTCAAGACAGGTGTGTGTTTGGTGGCATGTCTGGCCTTCTCTAAATGGATGTCACGTGAAAGAGCCTGTGTGATGCCCCAGGTAAGGTGGGCCACACAGCGGGGTTCTCCACCTTCCACCAAGTTCATGCAGGTGGCGCCTCTTCTGATAAACATAATTGAAAGTCCAATCCCAGATCGCTATAAAACAAGGAAAGCTGCCTCACATCCTCCCATGTTCCAGAACCACTTTCTCTTAACCAGCCACGTGCCTATCCTTCTTAAGGTTCTTTTTATTTGCTTTTTTGGAAAATTGAGGTAGGGGCACCCTGGGTGGCTCGGTTGGTTAAGCATCCAGCTCTTGGTCTCATCAGGCCTTGATCTCAGTGTTGTGGGTTCAAGCCCCGCATTGGGCTCCGTGCTGGGCATGCAGCCTACTTTAAAAATTTGAGATATAATTGCCATATTAATACTGTATTTGTTTCAGGTGTGCCGTGCAATGATCTTATATAATTTGTGACATGATCACCCCGATACATTTAGTTAACATCCATCACCATGCATAATTACAGTTTTTTTCTCGTGATGAGAACTTTTAATTTTGTTATCTTAGCAACTTTCAGATGTGCAATACAGTGTTGTTAACTCTAGTCACCATGCTGCACATGATACCCCCGGGACTCACTCATCTGGTAACTGGAAGTTTGTACCTTTTGACCACCTTCACCCATTCTACCCACCCCTACCCCTCAACCCCCACCCCTGACAACCACCAGTCGGTTTTTGCTGTATCTATGAGTTTGGCTCTTTTAGATTCCACATATCGGTGAGATCATACAGTATTGGATTTCTCTGTCTGACTTATTTCACTTAACACAATGCCCTCAAGTTGCCTCTGTATGGCAGGATTTCCTTCTTTTTATGGCTGAATAATATTCCCCTGTGTGTGTGTATATTCTTTTTATCCATCTATTAAGTTCTTTTATAATTAAATTTTAATAGAAAATACATTCACATGCTTCAAAAGTAATGACGTAGGGGTCCCTGCGTGGCTCAGTTGGTTAAGCGTCCCACTCTTGATTTCGGTTCAGGTCATGATCTCAGGGTCATGAGATCGAGTTCCACATCAGGCTTCATGCTCAGAGGGTCGTCTGCTGGAGACACTCTCTCTCCCTCCCACTCTGCCCCTCCCTGCTCTTGCATGCTCTCTCTCTCTAAAATAAGTACATCTTAAAAAAAAAAAAAAACTAAAACAAAACAAATGTCCTGTCCTTGATCTACTTTTTTCCAGATCTCAGTAGTTTGCCCTGGGCAACCCTTGTATTAGGCAGGGTTCTCCAGAGAAACATGAACCAATGGATGGAGAGGAGACAGAGAAAGAGAATGATTTTAAGGAGTTGGCTCATGCAGCTGTGGGGGTGGCAAGTCCAAATTGTGCAAGGTGGACCAGCAGCCTAGAGACCCCAGGAAGAGGTGATGTTGCAGCTCAAGTCAAAAGGCAGTCCAGACACAGAATCCTCTCTCCTTTGTTCTCAGTGCCTTCAGCTGATTGGGTGAGGCCCACCCATACTGTGGATGGTGATCTGCTTTACTCAGAGTCTACTGATGTAATTATTAATCTCATCTAAAAAAAGGACTTCATGGCAATATGTAGACTGGCATTTGAACCAACAACTGAGTATGACGGTACCATGGGATAGCCAAGTAGATGTAAAATTACCCTTCGCAGCCCCTTCTATGAATTTTTGGCGTGGCCTTTCCCTATTTCTGTGTGCAAACAGAAGGAAATACAAATTCTTACTTGAAACCTCCTCTTTCTTACACAAACGTAGCCTACACTGTCCACTGTTTTGCACTCTTCACAGTAGTGACATTTATTAAAGCTGCCTGCTGAAACATACCACCTTCTCCAAGCTTCTGTCTGTTAGCAAGGAGGAGGTCCAGCCCCTCTCATTGTTGGGGCCTCAGGGAGGGCAGGCTGTTCACTGATGCTGCCCCACAGTCATTTGGAAAGGGAGGGTCTGGAAATTTCCTCAGGATCATTAACTTGACTCTAAGACCCTGAGGTCAAAGAGGCAACACTTTAACAGTTAAGAGAGCATTTATATGCTGAGCTTCTCTGTAAACAGAAATTAATGAGCCTCAGCCAGGGCCAAGTTTGTTTTGGGAAAAGAGAAAGGGGGAAGGTCAGCCAGAGCAAACAGGAGGCTAATGGCAGCCTGTGAGGCCTTGTCAGCATCTCCTCAAGCAGCAACAGGGCATTTCCCGGTGCCCACAGCAGAGACACCCCCTGTGCAGATCCTGGTGGGACACGCTTAACCAACTGAGAACACTGAGTGTGTGGTGAGATGCTTAGTCATTTCTCAGGATTGCTGTCACAAAGTACCACAGACTGGGGGGCTTAACCAAGAGAAATGTCCTCTAGCACTGTTCTGGACGCTGGACGTCTGGGACCGTGGTGTTGGAAAGGCTGGTTCCTTCTGGGGGCTGTGAAGGAGGCCTCTCGCCTACCTTCTGGTAGCTTGCGGTGTTTGGCCTTCCTTAGCTTGTAGGAGCGTCACCCCGACCTCTGCCTTTATGTTCACATAGTATTCTCCCTCTGTGCATATCTGTCTCTGTGTCCAAATTCCCTTTTTATAAGCGACACCAGTCATATTGAATTAGGGGACCACCCTATTCTGGTATGACTCCACTGGACTAATTACATCTTCAATGACCCTATTTCCAAATAGGGCCACATTTTGAGGTACTGGGGGTTAGGATTTCAACACATGAATTGTTAAGGGGCACCATTCAATCCATCATGGCGGTGGAAGGGTCTGGGCGGTCACGCTACCCGGAGAACCTGGATCCCAGACAGATGGTTTTTTGGACATATAGTCCACACCCCCTGTCCTAAGCAGAATTAGAAAAGGTGTTATAAAACCTGGGGATCGACATCAAGTGGCTTTTCTCTGGGAAACCCCCAGTTCTGGGAACAAATGAGGATGTTTACAAAGCATTTTGTGGGACAGTCTCCACGTATTACGCAACAAGATCCCTGACCCACAGACACTCATTTCTTTCTCCAAGGCCTTCATCTGTGGCCAAAGGCACAGCAACGAAGGAGTTGGACTGGAACAAGCCACTGAACCCATTTCTTCATCTGTAAACTGGGGAGAATAATGCTGGCCTCACCTGCAAAATGAAGGTGCTCATGATCTCATTGGGGAGGATGGTAGCCCCACTCTGCTGCCCTTAACAGGTGCTCTAAGGGGATTCTCACCCTGCACACACTGTGTGGGGCCTGTCTACATAGGGCCAGGTGACTGCGACTACCTTGGTTTGCTTTCCTTCCCTCCTACAGCCATCACTCAGGGTCCCTCTGCTCACCCCAGCTGGCTAGAGAGGGGCGCATGGTTCCCTCAGGTCCCTCTGCCCTACTGACCCTGGAGACCCCATACCCAGGGCCCCCCCCATCGCAAGTGCTTTCTTGGGCCAATGTGAGGGGACAGGCAGGGACCTCTCCTTGGCCTTCTCCCCAGCTGGAAGACACCATACCAGGAAGTCACCTGGGACCCTGAAGAGGAAATGAGAGTTTTTATTCCTGGTGGAATGGGGAGAACCACATACAACAGGATAATATTTGCTGAGCAGCTACTATGTGCTGGACTTGCTCCTTTCCACAGCCCACAAGGAGCTGGGGTAGAGGGGAAACTCTCATCCTAGAACCTCCTGAAAGCTGGACCAGAGTCAGCCAACTGGAAATAAAATAAAAATACCACCGTAATGGTAAAAAGTGGCTTACATCTGCCAACAGGTGGTCCTCGTACCACATCCCAGAGTGAGTCAGATATCCCTAAGCCATGTAAGGTTTAGAGTCCAGAGAGACAGAGTAGGCCATTTGCCAACAAAGGAGGGGGCAGCACTGAGCATGCCTGATTTCTTCTCCCACACTCATCAGTGAGCTGAGCCCCTGGTGGAGATGGGGGAGGATGGGGGGACAGTGAAGAGAAGCCAGATGTCAGACTATAAAGGAATTCCCTGCAGTGGAAGCTGAGAAGGTGGGCCCTCAGGTCCCCCTTGCAGGCCAACAGATATTATTAGCTCTACTTCTCTAGTGGGCAAATTGAGGATCAGAGAGACTAAGAACTTTGTTCAAAAGTGAACACAGTGCCCCTTCCACCCCACCAACAATGGCGTTATTTGGAACTTCCTGTCTTGACCCCCAATCCTGCCCTTCTGCATTTGAACAAGGCCCCAGCTGAGCCCCTGTGCACCATCTTATGATCCAACCCTCCAGAGCACAGGCAGTGCATCATGGGAAGAATAAGCTCTGGGGCAAAAAAAGAGCTTATCCTTCCCAGTAATTCCAGAAAAGGCCTGGAAGGACTCTCAGTGGCTTGCGCTGGGCCATGCTGAGCTGCCTTAACCCCATGGCTTGGTGGTGGGGGTGATGGGTGGGCGGTTCCCCCGGAGAACATTAGAGTGTTGTCTTCAGGAGGGCGTGGCCACTGGGTGGGCAGAAACCATGACTGGTCCTCAAGGGTTCCCTGCCATGATGCCAGATTCAGAGAGTGGGGAGATAGGGCTCATCACACTAGCTTCTTGACCCCAGCCATCTGGGGAGCAGAGAAGAGCTGAATGCAATGAAATGACTACATAGAAAATGCAAAAGGGAGCTGTAAGAAGATGTGAGAAGGTCTGGCAGGTACCTGGGAGAGGCTGAAGCAAGACAAGCAGGACCTGGCAGGGGAGAAGTCACAGGCAGGCCCAGGTGTGGTCGAGGGAGAATAAAGTGGGGAGGGGACCCCGGGGCTCCTGGGCTGGCCAGTGATAGCTTTCCCTCTGTAAAAGTAGTGTTTGATTCTGGGTGCAACTCTCAAGAAATGGAAGTTTGCCATAATATTAGACATCATCATCATCTGGATATGCCCGTATACCAGATGTCTGTATTCCTGTGAACACAGTTAACCTCTTATTTATTTTCAGTTAGAGATGACTTTACATTGAGAAGGTAGCCACCTCCGTGAGTTAATTTGCAGAGTGCGGAGCTGTGCTATTAGCTGGTCACTAGGTCCTGAAATGTCACCCTTTGGAGCACGTCCACAACTGTCTCCCACTCAAGTACGCACATTATGGGCCAGTGACACTGACCTGCTTCTAACCTTGTCAGGTTTACCCCATCTGAGCTAATCTAGCGAGGAGGGAACACCAGGCAAGGGGTGTGTGGGTCAGACTTGGAGCTCATTAAATAGTTTTGTGGACCAGCTCTGGGCCATACTAGGGCAGGTGAGCTGGGGCAGGGAGGGTGGCAGGGGCTATACATAGCCAGTCACCCACTTCTGTGCTGGAGGAAGCCTTCTGCATTTTATTGTCAAAGTAGCAGCCCAGGTTGGGGTCTGAACATTTAGCGTCCAATTTGATGGAAATCAGCCCTACCTTTTCTAATATAGATGGCATTAAAAGGGCCTTGGATAGAGATGCTCTTTTAGGCAAGAGGCCTGGGGACCCGACCTTTGTCGGACTGAGAAATAGGTCCAAATGGAAATCCAAGAAAGTGCATCCAAACAAGCAACATATCCGTTTGCTTATTGGGGTATGTGTGTTTATAAATATCCAGTTCTTTCAAAAGAACATAATGCATCTCACGAAACTGACATGTAATAAGTTAAAAAAAAAAAAACTAAGAGGATCAAACTGTTCTCTTGGATTAAGCTTTCAATTTTTCTCTGAACCTCCTGGCAGCCAGGGCAAGAGGCACTTTCTAAGTTTTGTAACACTTCCCGGATTCCTGCCCTGGTCTACTTCCTCCTCACTGCTAGGTCCTCAAACCTTTGGTGAGCGCCTACTGTGTGCCAGGCCCAGAGCTAATCCCAGGGGACCTGGTTCTCAAAGGGCTCTTAGCCAAATGCAATCTTTTCCATGTGATTGCAGACATGTCCAGGTCTGGGTCATGAAATCAGCTGAGCGGGTCACAGCTAGCATCTTACAAAATGCAGAAGGACAGGATAGAAGAAAGCAAAGAGCACTATCACATGTTGTGGAAGGATGGTTTCTTTAAAAACGGATCTCAGTTGGGGCACTTGGGTGGCTCAGTCGCTTCAGTGTCTAACTCTTGGTTTTGGCTCAGGTCATGATCCCAGGGTTGTGAGATGGAGCTGTGTGTGCACTGGGCTTTGTGCTGGGTGGGGAGTCTGCTTGGTATTCTCTTTCTCCCTCTTCCTCTGCCCCTTCTGCCCCCAGCTTGCACACAGGTGCTCTCTAAATAAATGAATAAATAAATAAATTTAAAATAAAATAAAATGGATCTCAGTTGGAGGTATGGACATGAGGACCTTAATGCAAGTTCAGGGAGAAGGTGCCCATCACTTAGAGCCATGCCAGGCACATGAATGTTGAAACTGAACACTTTTAGGACTAAGGTGGCATCACTGATTGCTTCAGCTAAAGTCAGGGACAAATTTTGTATCCCCCTTTCTATTGGATGATTCCCGTTCTAGGGAAAACTGCCTGCAGGCTGTCCCTAAATAGGGAGTTAGTTATCCCTCTCAGAAACTGCCCCGAGTAACCAAGGGTCATCTTACTTTGGAAAGATCTCTGAAGTCATTGGAGGGCTACATGGTCTACTGGTAGTGTTGCCTTAAGTATTTGAGGTGTCTTATGAACACCTCTAGGGTGCAAGGATCTAGTATTTTGGGAAGGGGGAGAAGGTAATGCCTGGCTTCCACACAAGAAGGAGGATTCCAAGGCATGGTATTCCTGAAAAGAAAATTTGTTTACAATTGTTATCATCAATCCAAGTGAAACCTCCATCTGTCTCGACACAGGTTGACAGAGCTTCCAACATGGCCCACCAGTTCCCAGCTAAGTTTGAATAATGCAGTCTAGCCCTTATTTTTGCAAGAATTACTGGCCTTAGGCCACTTGTCTTATGTGTCCGTTTGTCCAGCCCATAGAATGACTGAATGTCTAAGGAAGACATCCAGAGGGGTTAACAGGTGGTTAGTGTGGGGGATTGTGGCAGGGTATCCTCAGTGGCAATGAAAATTTGCTAGAATGACCCACAGAACTCAGAGAAGTTATTATACTCATGGTTACAGGATTTTACAGCAAAAGGATATAGATTAGTATCAGCAAATGAAAAGACACATTAAGGCAGAGTACAGGAGAAACCAGGTGCGAGCTTCCTGTTGTCCTCACGCAGTGGTGTCACGTGCACAGTGCTGAATTCTTCTAGCAATTGCATGTGACAACATGTGCAAAGGGGGGCACCTGGCTGGCTCAGTCTGTAGAGCACAGGATTCTTGATCTTGTTGTTGTGAGTTTGAGCCCCATGTTGCATGCAGAGATTACTTAAAAATAAAACAAAAACAAAAACAAAAAACACATGCAAAGGGAAGCTCACCTTGACCATGATGTCCAGGGGTTTAATCGGGGGCCAGTTATGTAGGCATGGGATGTCCATGTGACTGACCTTAGTTACTCAGTCTTCAGCCTCAAAGGTCAAACTGATAGAGCATGACCCAAGTCCCCCCCCCCCCACAACCATAAATCACATTGTTAGCATCAAATATGTGGTGTGGCTCAAGGCACCAGGTAATCAATGACATTGTTCAGGCAGGACATTCAAAGACTCACAGGCTATCCCCCAGGACCTGCTCAAAGGCCATTTCTGAAGACCTTTTGGATATGTCAAGTTTGGACAAGCCAGGTCTGATGAGTTAACCATTTACTACACAGACGTGCCATAGCTGGGCAATCACCTGCTCTTGACAGTGGACAAGGGTGAAGAGGAACAGCCATCTGATCATGGGCAGAGCAGTCTGGCAAAGGATGGCATATCCAGCATCAGTTAAATTTAAGATGCTTGGGAGACCCATACCAGGGCAGGGCATTTTCCTTAATGAGGAAGACTCCAAACCCCCTTAGGTGAATATATCATCTCCTTCACCCACAGGACAAGGTATGATGGTCAACTGGGCACTTTTATCTAACAGAACCATAAAAATTTCTCCCCTCCCTGAAGTTTCCTAGAACATTCACCTTTTCCCTAAAAGGGGCTGAGGTCAGGGTAGAGAGGACGGGAGGGACTGGGGGCATGGAGGGAGAGGCTCTCTGTAGCAGTAAACAAGGTTTAACATTTACTTTTATTTAGATTTTTTAAAATTTATTTGTTCGAGAGAGAGTGAGATATCAAGAGAGAGCATGAGCATGAAGGAGAGGGAGAAGCAGGGAGCAGGGAGCCCAATGTGGGGCTCGATCCCCAGACCCTGGGATCATGACCTGAGCCGAAGGCAGACGCTTAACCGACTGAGCCACCCAGGCGCCCCTTACTTTTAGTTGCAATTGGCCACTTCAGAGCCAGGAGTTTGGGGCCACTGTCTCCTACCTCACATGATGCAGGCCTGAGCTGAGCTTGGCTGTGGGGCTGGCTGGTCACCCTCTTTGTTTTGACCCCCCACTGTTTTGACTCCCCCTGCAGACACAAGAGGCCAGTACAGGGGCTTCTTCAGAGTCCTGTGACCCTTGTGCCCCTTCTTTTGCTACATGGCAGCCTGACCCAAGCTCAGATTGGGCCTGAGTCTTCTTGGAGTACACGGGGCAAACATGCCTGTGTTGTTCGTCTATCTTCACACTCTAGTGAATGGACAGACCCAGCATGGGTTTAACTGCCGGGGGTCTGCAGTTAGATGTCCAGCTCTGCCTCTGGGTGTGCCAGGCAAGGGACTCCATCTTTCTAATCTCAGTTGCCTCATCTTATAACATGGAGATCACAGTAAGAGCACCTCGTAACAGCAGTCTCAGGGGGCAGTTATGAGGGTAGAAGAATTTGGTGCTTACTACCATTGCAGCTGGGTGAACTCTGGTGAATTCCACTCTGGGTGTGGGTGGGGTGGGCAAGAGCCACCATCTACCCTCTAGCACTGGAGCCCAGAGGTGGCCATCTGGGGGTATTGCAAGGAAGCTAGAGCATGATTCACTTGAACGTGTGAATGGCCCATTCATCAGTGGGCCATTCATTGCCCAAACTGATGTTGGGCCTGCCTCAAAACCATCTATGATCCATGACACAGGCCAGGGACTTGTATCAGGCTATACAAAAAGGAAAGCATGAGTGACTCAGGAAGACAGCCACAGGCCTCCCATCTGACCTTCTCCAGACTGTCACCAGTTACACACTAGCCACACTTTCAAGAGGCAGAGAGAGAGGGTGGGAAACTCATGTGTTTCAAGTTAAGTCATGAAGTTTAAAAGTTCATATTACCAAAAAAAGTCCCCAAATAGATCCCATTGTGTGTATGACTTTAATGCTCACCCAAAGATGGAATTTCAGCTCAGTAGGAAATGGATGAGCTGTTTCACAAATGGATATGGCACAGTTGGCCATCCAACTGGAAGACTATCAAGCTGGACCCTATTTTATACTGTATGCAAAAATAAATTCCAGAACAGTGAAAGATTTAATTTTTTTTTTTTTAAGTAATGCAATTCAGGGGTGCCTAGGTGGCTCAGTCAGTTGAGTGTTCTACTCTTGGTTTCGGCTCAGGTCATGATCTCAGGGTCGTGAGATCAAGCCCCGTGTCAGGCTCCACACTTGGCAGGGAGTCTGCTTGAGATTCTCTCTCTCGCTCTGCTCTTCCACCTTCCACCTGGGTGGCTCAGTCGTTAAGCGTCTGCCTTCGGCTCAGGTCATGATCCCAGGGTCCTGGGATCCAGCCCCGCATCAGGCTCCCTGCACAGCAGGAAGCCTGCTTCTCCCTCTCCCACTCCCCCTGCTTCTGTTCCCTCTCTTGCTGTCTCTCTCTGTCAAAAAATAAATAAAATCTTTATAAGAAAAATTAAATCAAAAAGTAATGCAATTCAAATCTTACCAAAAAATATATATGTAGATAACGTGTATGTGAAAATTTCTCTGCCAGAACGGGCAACCCAGAAGCTATGAAGAAAAGGGACATCTGACTATATAAAATTTTTAAATTTTTTCTCATAAACAAAATCCTGTTTCTACTCAGAGCGGTAAGTCAGAAATGGCATTTCTTAGCCTCCCCTGCAGCTAGGTGTAGCAATGTGCCTAAGCTCTCACTCAGTATATGCAAGCAGGAGTATTGTGTGTTAAGTCCAAAACATCTCCTTAAGAGTGGGGGGGGGGGAGTGCCCCCCACCTTTGTGCCTGCCTCTCTCTTGCTGCTTGGAATTGGGATGTGATGCCTGGTGCTCTGGGAGCTGTTCCAGAGAGAGAACAAAATGAAGACCTGGAAGACGTCTGAGTCACTGAACAAGTTTGCAAAGCCACAATACCAACCAAACTTGCAGTTCCTACCTCCAGAATCCTTTCATGGGAGACACACAAACTTCTATCCAATTTAAACCTCTGTGATTTGGGGGTTTTCTGCTACATGCAGCTGAACCTAACCCAATTAACACAGCAATTCACAGAGGAATACATTTACATGATCAACATAAGAAGGTGTTCCCACCTTTTTATGACTAGCTAGAAAAATTTACATGAAAGAAAGCAACAGATCACTTTATACCCATCAGACTGATTAAAACCAATATAAGTGTTAATATGCATTGTGGGCAAAGATGCAGGGAAAGGGGTTCTCTGAAGATTGTTGCTGAAATGTGAATCGTTGTGGTCCTTTTTGGAAAGCAACCTGGCAACACCTAATAAAATTAAATCTACCTATGCTCTTCAATCCAGCAATCCCATTCCTGGGACTCTAACTCAGAGTAATGAAAGAACCCGTATCTATGTAAGGCTGTATTTGCATGGATGTTATCTGTAGCAGAGTTTATATTTGAAAAAGAGGAAACAAAGTGAATGCCATTGACAGGTTGGATGAATTATGTTTCGTTCACACCTTGAACAATGTCGTCTGAGGTCTGCTTCTCTGAGAGATGAACGCTAAGGCTGAGATTGGCAAACAGGAGGGTTATTAGGAAGTGCTCTTGGGCTTTACCTTATAAGGAGGCCTCTGCCAACCCTTGGAGAACTGGAGCCTGACAGGCTGTTCAGAGTTGTCCAGAATTGAGCTCAAGGGATAAGCCTTTGCACCTCTGCGTTAATCTGTCACTGGGATGCCTCCCCAGGATGGAACTTAACCTCCGGCTGATAGCAATCCCCAGAGAGAGACTCAGCTCTGACCCATCAATGACCAACAATCCTGGCAGCTAGGAGGGTACGTTTTACCAGAGCATCCACCACCGTCCACCCCTTGACCCACTTGGGTCCACTTGATTCATGTGGCAAATCCACTTCATCTGGGAACAGCTCCTTCAAGATTCCAGTGGGTCTCTTTTTCTGAGATTTTGGAGCTGGATCACCTGCTGACCAGCAGTGGTGGGAGGTGGGGCACGAGTAGCCTCTGGCATGCTGCCATGCTACAATGTCAATGTCATGGGTGGGGAACCGGGGTGGGGTATTAGCTCAGGCTGCCATAACAAAAATACCATCAACTAGGAGGCTTAAAAATACAGACATGTCTTTCTCACAATTCTGGGGGCTGCGAAGTCTAAGATCAAGGTGCTTGACCAATTTGGTTCCTGGCGGGAGCCCTCTTCTTGGGTTACAGACAGATGCCTTCTTTCTGTGTCCTCACCTGGTGAAGAGAGGGACTCCTCTCTCTTCTTACAAGGGCATTAATCCCATTCATGAGGGCTTCCCCCTCATGACCTAATCACCTGCCAAAGGCCCAACCTCTAAATACCCTCTTATTGGGGATTAGGTTTCAACATATAAATTTGGGGGGGACACAATCAGTCTATAAGCAACTTCCTGGTTCCAAAGATAAGGATTATTTTTACTCATACTGTGTATTCATTTTCTCGGGCTGTTGGAACAAAGCACCACAGACAGGGGTGCTTAAACAACAGAAATTTAACATCTCACAGCTCTGGAGGCTGGAAGTCCAAGATCAAGATGTTAGTAGGGTTGATTCTTTCCGAGGGCCGTGAGGGACGGATCTGTTCCAGGGCTCTGTCCTTGCCTTGTAAATAGCTATTTTCTCCCTGTGTCTCTTCACATTGTCTTCCTTCTATGTCCACATCTCCCCTTTTTTGTAAGGACACCAGTCATATTGGATTAGGGTCCACCCTGATGACCTCATTTTTAACTTGGTTATCCCTATAAAGACCTTATTTCCAAATAAGGTCACATTCTGAAATTCTGGGAGTTAGAAATCCAAAAAGTATATATTTGGAGGGGGCGGGGGGACACAGTTCAACCCAGAACATAACATGTCCACTGGCTGCCACAAATGGCAGGTAAGGTTGGGTAATATGGGGGTCCCCCATGCCCCGCTGTCTCATAGAGACACCCCCCTATAGAGTTATGACTAGGCTAGATCAGCATGGTCTCCACAAGTGAGTCATATTGTAGAACATTCTAAATTTTAGATTCTATGCTAGTTTTTGTTTATCCTGGTGTCATAATTGTTGGGTTTTTACATTTTTGCTTAGTTGCCTATGTTTTTATTAACAATCTAATCCAAAACTCACTGCCAGTCTTTCTTAATACATTCAGACACATCTGGCTTGCCTCCCATGCCTAATACACACGCTTCACCACCACCCTTTCTCCTGTGATGGAGTCTGTGTTTCCTGGATGCCCTTTCACTGCTTTTGTTTTACTCCCTTGTTCTATGGGAGCACATACTTCAGTAGCATCCTAAGAAAAGGTATATGGGAGGTAAATTCTAGAGGATCCCACATGTCCAAAATGCTTTTATTCCATCTTCTCACTGCTGGTTTGGATCTAAAAATTCTGGACTGAAAACCATTTCTCTTCATAGTTTTGAAGACGTAGCATAATTGTCTTCTTCCTTACAGTGTGATCATGAGAAGTCTGAAGTCATTCTTACTCCCCATTCTTTTATTTTGTCATTGCCTTTTGATGTTTGTAAGATAGTCTCTTTGTAAATTAGGTTCCTGGATGCAATTTCAATGTATGAGGATGGGGGACAGGGGGTGGGGAGCAGAGAGGAGGCAGTCCTTACACCAAGAAGCATTCTCAGGATACCAGTGGGTGCCGTACAATTGAGTTCAACTCTGACACTATCTACCCAGAGATAGCATCAGATCCCACAGGTAAGGGTTCGGTCCTACACGACTGGTCCCCCCACTTGAGGCATCAGTTGTCATCCAGGTGGTTACCTGTACTTCTAACTGACCAGCTACAGATTGGATGTTCCCACGACTTCCTCCTTGAACTTCAGGTGCCAGTTGCAAGTCCAAGTTGTTACCTGTCTGTCTGACTGGCTATAGCTTGGAGGTTCTGAAGACTCCCTCCTCAGGTTAGATTAATTTGTTGGAGTGGCTCACAGAACTCTGAGAAATTTTTTACTTACTAGATTACCAGTTTACTATAAAAGGATATAACTCAGGAAAAGCCAGATGGAAGAGATGTGCATAGGGCAAGGTGTAGGGAATGGGCACAGAGCTTTCATTCCCTCTCTCTGCCCACCACTGTCCCCAAATTTCCCCATGTTCACCAACCTGGAAGCTCTCTGAACCCTCTTCTTTTGGGTTTTTATGGAGGCTTCATTACATAGGCATGATGGATTAAATCATTGGTCATGGACTATTGATTCAATCTCCAGCCCCTCTCCTTTTCCCAGAGGTCCGGAGAATGGGGCTGAAAGTTCTGACCTTCTAGTCACATGGTTGGTTCTCCTGGCAATCAGGCTCCATCCTTAGGGGCTTAAAAAAAAAAAAAAAAGACAACAACAACAAAAACCCACCTCATTAACATAACAAAAGACACCTTTATCACTCTCAACGCTTAAGAAATTCGAGGGGTTTTGGAAGCTATGAACCAGGAATGGGGTTGAAGACCAAATATATATTTCTTATTATCAATCAAAGTATCACACTTTGCCACCAGTATTTGAAAATGCCTAAGGAAGTGCCTTAGATGTGACTCTATTTCGTCCTTTCAAACTGAATACTCCTGTTCTTTATCTGGAGGATTTTCTTGAAATATATTTTTGATGATTTCTTCCCCTCCATTTTCCCTGTCCTGTCTTTATGAAACTGCCATGATTTTGATATTTGATGAGTTTTCTTACATTTTTCCCTTATTTTCCATCTCTGATTTTTTGCTTTACTTTCTGGAAGAATTTCTCAACCTTATATTCTAAACTATTTAGTGTTTATTTCTGCTATCATATTTTCAATTTTCAAAAGTTCTGGTTTGTTTCTGGTATATCCTTTTTTAATTTTTTAAAAAGATTTTATTTATTCATTTGAGAGAGAGAGAGAGCACAAGCAGAGGGAGAGGCAGAGGGAGAGGTAGAAGCAGACTCCCCACTGAGCTGGGAGCCTGACATGGGGCTTGATCCCAGGACCTGGAGATCATGACCTGAGCCAAAGGCAGATGCTTAAACATTGTGAGCCACTGGTACCCCAAGGAATATCCTTTTTTTAAATAGTATCCTGTTCTTGTTTCCTGGGTCTGGTATCTTTTATTTCTTTCCTTCCTTCTCCCTGTATAATGTTTTACCCAAGTTGCTTTTTCTCTGTATGTTCTGATCACTGTCATTCATGTCAGAGACTTTCTTCAGATGTCTGCTAATTGATGATTATCCATGTTCATGTTAAAGTATAAAAGACCAAAAACCTGCTTGGATTTCTCAAGCCATGGTCGACTTATAGACATAGAGCTTTACAGTAGGGCAGTTTTCTGGGCCTGGCACTATTAACATTTTGAGCTGGATAATTCTTTTTCTTTGGAGGGGGTGGGGGAGCATTCTTGTGCAATGTAGGATGTTTAGCTGCATCCATAGATACCAGTAACCCCCCCCACACACACACACACATACCAGTCTGTCATTCCTCCCAGCAAGGATGAGTCTGGGGGAGACAGGAGGGGTGCCTTTGGACATCTGGGTGGCATTTTTGTACTGCTGTCAGTGAAGAAGTAGGTTCTCTGCACTATGGGGATGGATATGCGCTGAATTCTGACTCCTCTGGCAACACGGAATCTTGGGCAATTTTAGTCTGCTCAGGCTGACGTGACAAACACCACAGACAGAATGGCTTGAACAGCAGATTTATCTCCTCATAGTTCTGGAAGCTGAAACTCTGAGATCAAGTTGTCAGCAGGGCTGGTTTCTCCTGAGTTTTCTCTTTGGCTTGTAGATGGCTGACTTTTTTTTTTTTTCTTTTTGTGACCTCATATGATCTTTCCTTTGTGTACACATCTTTCTCTGTGTGTCCAAATTTCCTCTTCTTATAAGGACACATGTCAGATTGGCTTAGGATCTACCCTAATGGCCTCCTTTGAACTGAATCACCTTTTGAAAGACCTTATCTCCAAAGATGGTCACATTCTGAGGTACTAGGGTTTGGGACTTCAACATCTGAATTTAATGGGAGACAAAATTCAGCCCATAACAGGCAGGCTGCTCAATTCTTCCAATAATAGTGCCCTTTCAAAGGTGTCAGGACAATTGGAGGCGGTACTGGTCTGCCATTCCTAGCCTTCTCTCATTTTGCTTTGTAAGGCAGCAGCAACAGGTCTGTTCCTGGGCTGTGCTTCCAGGCTCACAGGCTAGCTGGCTTCCTGCTGGCTCAACCGATGGGAGGTGGTGACAGAGTTTGGAGAGCCCGAGGAGGTGAGAGGCCTGAGCGTGTCCCTTCCCTTCTTCCTGCCTCACAAGGTAGCCCCACACGCAGCATTTCTGTCTCTTCTAAGGTTCCAGCTCCCACTGAGCAGGCGCCTATGGTTCCCTGGACTCCCATGACACCACCCCCTCCCTCTGGCCCCAGCCTAGAGGGATGGTGAACAACACCCCCCCCCCATCGTGGCTAATCTCTGGGCTGTCCTAATGCCCCCCATTTGCTTATCCATCATCTGTGACCCCAATCCTGGCATGCAGGTACCTCCAACGTGAGTATTCTGAGCGGTTTCTTGGCTAAATCCTGACTGATACAGAAGTACTTTTTCCTGAAAGGATTTGAGGCTGGAAATAATGCTGAAAGGGTTAGAGACGTAACAGACATATTCAAATCAGGTAAATAAATGTTTTGTTGAGCCCCTTCTGGGTTCTAAGCATGGGCTTAACAAGATGTTTACAACCCGGTATTGAACACCTACTATGTACATATGAGATGCATCAGCTTGAAGTCTGTTTTAAGTCTAGAACAGTCCTGCTGAGGGACCCAGACATGCTCCTGTATGTAATCAAATCTTCTGTAGCTTGAGGGTCCATTACTGGAGGTACCTGCAATTTCACAGATCTGTACCCTGAGCTACAATGACACAGAACTTCAACCAAACCATCCTTCCAGACAGCAAACCCTGAGAGTCCCACCGGGGCATGGTGAAGAGTCTTCTTTGAGGGAGGCTCAGCTGAGGAGCCCAGGGTCCCTCCTTCACCCACCTTTGCTGCCCGTGGCCTCTAGCCTCACTCACTCCCCAGACCCTGGCCCCGGGTCCTGCTTCCTGCTTCCAACTACTGCTCCTGGCCCTTCTGTTTGGGTGCAGCATTCACCCTGTGCTCCCCGAAATATCACTGGATGCAGCTTCCTCCTGGACCCTCCCCTGGGACAGTGACCCCGTCTTCAGTGAGAGACTTCCCTCCTGCTCAGCGGGCCCTGCTGCTCCTGGCCGACCATCACCTGTGGAGAAACTTCAGGTCCGAGGGTCCTGGCTGGAGTGTCTGCGAAGGCAGAGGGTAGGGAGGCAAAAGGGGTCTCTTTGGCGGTATCCCTGCCTCTCTTCATCCCCTCCCCAGCTGTCATCCTCCTGGCCAAGCCAGGACTTGATGTAAGTGGTCAGGATATTTGCAGCTTACCAGGGCCCTTTAGAGAACAAAAAGGCAGCCTGCAGATCAAGGCAGGCTCCACACTGGCTCTCAGGCATCACAGGCAGTGAGACCCTTGGGCCTCGCCGTCCAATAAGAACGTAAGTGAGCCAGATGCAATTTTAAAACTTCTTGCGGCCACATTAAAAAATAGCTGAAAGAAAAGACGAAATTGATTTTAATAATATTTTCTGTAACCTAATATATCTAAAATAGTATTGTTTTAGCAGGCAATTCTCTTTTTTAATTTAAATTCACTTAGCCAACATATAGCACATCATTAGTTTCAGAGGTAGAGTTCAGGGATCCATCAGTTGCGTGTAACACCCACTGCTCATCACATCACGTGCCCTCCTTAATGCCCACCACCCAGTTACCCCATCCTCCCCACCCCCCTCCCCTCCAGCAACCCTCAGTTTGTTCCCCAGAGTCCAGAGTCTCTCATGGTTCGTCTCCCTCTCTGATTCCTTCCCATTCAGTTTTCCTTCCCTTCCCCTGTGGTCCTCTGTGCTGTTTCTTATGTTCCACATATGAGTGAAACCATATGATAATTGTCTTTCTCTGATGGACTTATTTCCCTTAGCATGATACCCTCCAGTTCTATCCATGTCGATGTAAATGATGGGTATTCATCCTTTCTGATGGCTGAGTAATAGTCCATTGTATATATAAACCACATCTTCTTCATCCATTCATCTGTTGAAGGACATCTCGGCTCTTTCCATAGTTTGACTACTGTGGACATTGCTGCTGTGGACATTGGGGTGCAGGTGAGCAGGCAGTTCTTATAAAAATGATAAAAGATCTGTCCCCTGCACAATACCAGGGCACTGGGAGGAGATGGGGACCATGGAGCTGTTGCATCAGACTCTCAACCCGGGCATAACTCCCAGGTACACCCAGGGAAGCCAGAGCTGAGTTTAAAGGTTGGCACGGAGTAAGCAAGGGTATTAGAAAATTGGCCGGAGGGGCTGGGTGGAGAGGGGTGGTTGAGGTTTTGCTCCTGAGAGGGACGACATGGAGGTAAGATGTGTCTATGAAGACTTTCAACACTCTGCTATATACACCGAGGTTTTGTGGGTGTAGCTCTTCAGGGAACCCCAAACTGGGTTCCTCACCAAGGTGGCAATGACAGTGTAGCCCCAGCCTCCAAGTGAGAAGGGGAGGGCAGACAGAAGTCAGCCGGGGATGACCTGGTGAGCACCACGGGGATCACTCGGGAGCTCGGGCCAGGCGCTCAGCAGGTCTGAAGGGTGGTGCTCCCTGCTGGCACTGCCTAGGACACCTTGGCATCAGGTGTTCATCAGGCTCCCAGTCTCGGGCAACTCCTCATACTTTGGCCCAGGGGAAAATTGACTCTGACACAAATAAAGCTGCCGACCCAGGAGCTTAAAACTCACCTGAGAAACCTGTCCCTAAATCAGAGCAGATCTGAGCCTCATGAGCCATCTCCAGCTACCTAAGTTGCCGGGGGGGGGGGGGGGGAGGGGGGAGCATTATTTAAAGGAAAATGGACTTTTATGCCTTTATGGTTTCCCCCATCATAATCATGAGAACCCATGTTCTCCGAATGTTCACTGTATGCCAAGCACCTTGTGAATAGCTGGACCAATCTTAGATCTTGTCTCGTAGATGAGAAAACTGAGGCTTGCAGAGGTCATGGAATTTTCCTACAGGTTCTAAGGGCTAGATTCAGAGCTGGACATCTGAGGGGGTCTAGTTCAGGGGTAGAGTGTGTGGCTGCAACCAAGTTAGACGTCTGACTCCAGCACCTGGGGCACTAACCACTGTTCGGTACGTCACCTCCGTATAACCGGAGTAAACATGTGTGGCAGAGACAAGTTTAAAAAAGGAAGCACAGGGGCGCCTGGGTGGCTCAGTTGGTTAAGCGGATGCCTTTGGCTCAGGTCATGATCCCAGGGTTCTGGAATGGAGCCCTGCATCAGGCTCCCTGCTCAATGGGGAGCCTGCTTCTCCCTCTGCCTGCCACTCCCCCTGCTTATGTTCTCTCTCTCACTCTCTCTGACAGATAAACAAATAAAATATTTTTAAAAATAAAAAGGGAAGTACACATAAATGAGGCAATTATTAAGTCACCCAGGAGTGACCACTATGAGCATTCTGCCTTACAACCTCAGATGTGTGTGGGGTGATGTATGTCCTTTTCTCTTTTTCTAGAGATTTTTACAACAGTGCTTGTTATTCATTAACATCCTTCCATGTGATGTGTATTTTACAAGAGTGGGCTTTATTTTATTTGGGCTTTATTTTATTTCATAAATGAGCTACATGAATTCAACCAAACCCCCCTCCTGTTGGGTTTTTTCCCAACCCTTGTGGGTTTTTTCCATCTCTCACAGTTAAGAATAGCCTTGTAACAAATCTTGTTACATGTCCTACTTATTTCTTTGGCAAATTCCTAAATGTGAGAGATAAGATCAAAGCATATGGGCGCCTGGGTGGCTCAGTTGGTTAAGCGACTACCTTTGGCTCAGGTCATGATCCCAGGCTCCTGGGATCGAGTCCCGCATCGGGCTCCCTGCTCAGCAGGGAGTCTGCTTCTCCCTCTGACCCTACCCCCTCTCATGCTCTCTCTATCTCATTCTCTCTCTCAAATAAATAAATAAAATCTTAAAAAAAAAGATCAAAGCATATGCACAATGTAAAAGTTATTGCTACATAATGCTACAAATGTCCCAATTGAAACTCCCACCAACAGGGTCTGAGAGTACCTTTCCCCACCTGTGCAACCATGTGCCATATAATCCTTACAGATTTGACTTTTTCCAGCTTCTTACAGCTATTTGAATTTCCATTGATTTGACCATCTGTCAAGTTAACACCTTTTTTCTGTATGAATTTCTTCAGTGAATTGTTTGCATCATTTGGCCAATTTTTCCATGGAGTGTTTGGGGGTTTTTTTCCTTTTTTCTTATTGAGATCTGAATGCCTTTTATATATTAAGGATATTAACATATCAAAGATAGCTAATATTTTTCCCCAATTTGTTATATGCTCTTTAACTTTTTAATGATTTTTTTTCTGTGCTAAATGCAATATATTTTTTTAAACCTTTTTTTTTTCCTACCACTCTCCCCTGAACAACTAAAGCTGCCTTGGGTAACTCCACACAGAGGTCTGACAACTGTCTTGGCCTCTGTGATGAACTAGCAACACTTGCCAAGGCGTGGGCAGGGAGCATTTGCCTTGCAGACCACCACAAAGAGAGGTAGAGGTTGTGTCCCAACCATGAAAAGGGAAGGTCCAAACTATGAAATTGTGCTAAGACAACAGACAAACTGAAAATGTTCCCAGCAGAAGGGATATATGGCCATCCCACAACAGCATAGAGGAGGGGACCAAGGCCCAGAAGACTTATGGGCTTCCATCAAGGTCACACAAGTGGTTAAGTGCAGACCTAGCTTTGGACTCAATCATCTTTCACCATGCTTCAAGCCTACAGCTAACCCACTGTGCCCCCTCAGGCAAGTCCCCTGTGTCTCTGGGTCTTAAATTCCTCTCTATAAAATTCAGAGCTGTGGCTTAAGAAATTCTAATGACTTGGCCAGTGCAAATCTCTGGTCTCTACCCACTGGAGTTTTGAAACATCTAGTGAAAGCCAGTCACTCAGCATCTGTTCCTTTCCATCTTCTGCCCTTCCCGGGAGAAGGTCAATGTCTTAGCTTGGGCTGCCATCACAAAATACCATAGACTGGATGGCTTCAATAACAGGACTTTCTGTCTCACAGGTCTGGAATCTGGAAGTCTTAGACCAAGGTCCATCAGGGTTCAGATTCTGGTGAGGGCTCTCTTCCTGGCTTGCAGATGGCCACCTTCTCACTGCATCTCCACATGGTCTTTCCTCTTGAGTGTGTGTGAGCGGGGAAAAAGAGAGAATGACAGCAAGCTCTCTGCTGTCTCTTCTTACAAGGATACTAATTCTATTGGACCAAGGCCCCACTCTTATGACCTCACTTAACCTTAACTACCTCCTTATAGGCCCTCTGTCCTTACAGGCCTTCTGTCAAATTAGGTGTTAGTATTTCAACATATGAATTTAGCAGGGACACAGTTCAGTCCATAGCAGGGGAGAGGATGCTCTAGGTTTGGCAGGAATTGGAGGAACATCTGAGTAGGCCTGTCAGCTTGTGGAGGATTGACTGCAGCTTTCTCAGTGCCGGAGCAGTGGGACTGTCCTTGGCAGATGTGACCCTGACATACTTCAGAGGATGAGCCATGTTGCTCCAACACCTCCTCTCTGACCTCACCTGGGCCTGAGGAACTGCATCTCAGCCAGCCTAGCCAAGGGCCTGGAGAGAAAACTAGGGTATGTTTCTGCAGGAAGTGTTCACACATTTTAAGCAGGCATCCTGGCTGAGCTGGGCCAGTGGAGAAAGCAAAGTTGAGTTTTGCTCAGAAGCTTTTATAAGACTGTGAGCTTTTGTAGTCTGTCTGAGGTTGGATTCTGCCTATTTTACTGACTAGTTATGATGTCTAGGACAAATAATGTAATCTCTGTGCCCAAAGATCTAAGTTAGGAATTGCAATAGCTGATACTAACAGGAATCTTTTTTTTTTTTAAGATTTTATTCATTTATCTGACAGAGATAGAGCACAAGTAGGCAGAGCAGCAGGCAGAGGCAGAGGGAGAAGCAGGCTCTCCGCTAATCAGGGAACCCAATGTGGGGCTCAATCCCAGGACCCTGGGATCATGACCTGAGCCAAAGGCAGTCGCTTAACCGACTGAGCCATCCAGACACCCTAGTAACAGGAATCTTAATCTCTTAAACAATGGGGACATTGAGTTCTTTCCTGCACACTTTCCATCTTTCTGCTTTGCCATCCTTAGCACGTGGATCCCACCTCCAAGGCTGCCTCGTGTCCAAGATGAGTTGCAGGTGCTCTAGCCATCACATCTTCATTCCAGGCAGTGGGAGAGAGGGTAAGCAGGACACACATATTTTACAGAGCTTTTCCAGACGTCTGCCTTTTAAACGTTTCAGAAGTCCCATCAACATTTTCCTCTTACGTTGTCTGAAACTTATTCACAGGGGCACACCCTGTGGCAAGGAAGACTGGGAAGTGTAGTCTCAGCATGGCATGTTGCTGCCCCAAATAATATTGGGGTTCTTTTCTGAAGTGAAAGATTCAAATGGATATCGGGTAGGCATCTTGCAATTTCTGTTAACACTCAGTTTTTTTCTGCCTGCAGTTTGGGGATGGTAATGATACCCACCTCACAGGAGTGTTGTGTTGCCTTGTACTCAGTAGAGACTCAATATATGTTAGCTGAATTACTGTCTATCAAGAGTGAATGAAGTAAAAAAGGAAAATAATATTGGCATTACTATGAAGATAGTTTTGACCTCATAGACCCAATGAAAAGGTGTCCGGGTGGCGGGGGGGGCTGGGTGGCTCAGTCAGTTAAGCATGTGTCTTCAGCTCAGGTCATGATCTGGGGGTCCTGGGATCAAGCCCCGCATCAGCATCTCCACTCAGCGGGGAGTCTGCTTCTTCCTCTCACTCTCCCTCTGTGCTCTCTCTCTCTCAAATAAATAAATAAAAACCTTTTTAAAAAAAGAAAAGGTCTCAGGGGTCCCCAGGACTCCCAGATTACATTTTGAGAACTGCTGCTTAGAGAATCAGATTATTCTTGGAGGGGCTTGCTAACCAAGCTCCAGCATGACACTGAAAGAACATACTACCATCCTTTCACCTTTTTGAAGTTTGGATAATTTTTGTAACAGATATGACCTAGTTTTTATTTTTCCAAGATCTAGCATAATCTGTAATGCCGTTTCTGTGTATGTCTTTGTCTTTGCTCATCTTAGAAGTGTAAACCCCATGAGCACTTGCCACTGTGCTCCAAAGCTTGCCATGTGGAAGTAGATCCACAGACAGAAACTTGACAATGTTGAGCTTTCCCGACACCCTGTGCTCCTGGAAAACAGTAAAGGTTAAGACTTCCTCATCCCAATCCACCCATTGTGTTCTGGAAAATAACTTATTGCAAAGAACCACCCTTCCTTCCCCGTATGACTTAAATAAGACTCATGGATGCCGTCCTTGTTTATCTATGACAAGGCCAGACACAAACCCCTAAATTCTTTCTTTGCCTCATACATGGTTAGCTGAGCCCCTTGTCCCCACTGATCAATCAGAACAAAATGCTTGTTTTAAGCAAAATTCCATGAAACCTCGCTCCTTCATCCAGGCGCCTGAACGGACTTTAGCCTACCCTCAGCTTGAGCCACTATACAGTCCCTCTTTGAGAGTAGACTGGCCTCAGGTAGAACGTTCTTGTATCTACCTGTCCAGTTCTGCCACCCTTTTGTCCCACTTCCACACACCTGGTTCTTTTTAGCCTTGCTTACTCCTCTCTATAAAAGAAAAGCCCTTTCTAACTCTTGAGATGCTTGCAGACCTTATAGTCAGAGGGTTCTCCCTATTGCAAATCTTTTTCTCCCTTTGCAATAATCTTTTCGAATAAAATCTCTCCTAAATCTGGATTTGTTTTTTATTGGACATGCTGAATGAAAGAAACAAGTGTAACAGATCAGAGAGTGGCTATATTAATTCAGCTTTGCAGATTCTGATCTGACTCCTCTCCCTTTTAATCACATTCTTACATTCTGATGCCTAGACTTGCCAAATCCACCAGCCCATGACCAAGCACTTTGGGCCAGGAGTACAGCTGTGGCTGATACCGGGGCTTTACACATTAGGATTTGGATTTTGGTGCTGGCACTCCTCTCCTCTGTACCTCGGGTCAGGTCACTTAATGTCTCACCTGTTGAGCCACTATTTACTAAGTGTAGGCTTTGAATTGGACACAGGTTGTGGTGGGCAAAACAGACGATAATTAGGGACAGGAGGATTTGGGCAATAAAACAAGTAAATCAACTGAGACGTGAGATGAAGAAACAGAATGTCCTGACAGAGCATGGAGGGAGCACCCAGGTATATGGGGTAGACAGGGAAGGCTCTGCTGAGAAAATGGCCTATCTGAGGCCTGGGGGCCAGAAGGTCCAGCCATACCAGCAGCTGAGAGAAGGCTATTCCTGTGAAGGGCCAGGGGTGGGAGATCTGGGTGTTTAAAAACCAGAAAAAAAGGGGAGAGCGGCTAAAAGAAATGAGTAAATGGCAGAGAATGCACTGGAGCCCTCTAACGGTCCGGGCCTTTGTCTGCCAAGATAAAGAATTCGACTTTTATTTTAAGTAGGATGGAAAGCCATAAAAGGGAGAGATCTTATTGTTTTAATCCTTTTGCTTTGTGGTTTAATTGGATTATTACTGAGATTTCATTTTTCTTCCCTATTAACCATTTGTATACTTTGGCGAATTGTCTTCTCATGCTCCCCACCCATTTATCTACCGGGCTGTTAAGTGACTTTCTCATTCATTTGATGAGGTTTGTCTCAATTAAGGATTTTAATCTTTTGTGGTGTTTGTTGCATATATTTCCCCCTGGTTACGGTTTGCTTTTTAATTTTGCTTTCCTTTTTTTGGGTTGAAATTTTAAACCTTTGTGCTTTAGTGTATGAGAGGGTTCACCCATCACTATTAAGCTTAAGGAGTCGTCCCCCGCCATCGACCTTGGGTAAATTGTGTTGTTTGTGGTCCGTATTGTCGTGGCTCAGTGGTTTACATTGGTGGACTTTTCTATTTTCGTGTGCGCGGAGGACCAAACTCCTCCTGTGGAGGTAAGCGCTTCAAGATGTGGAGACCCCTGGCCCACCCGGACCGAGCCAGAGCGGGGAGGGGACGCCCTTCCCAGCGGGAGGCCGCAGCAGGTGACACCCACTCTGCTGGGAATCCGCCCCCTCGTTACACAATTGACACAGAGGGCGGGGCCAAAGTCCTCTTCTACAGGTGAGAAAGCTGAGGCTCAGCAGAAACCTGGGAGGGGGAGGTAAGCCTACAGCAGAAGCAAAAACTGCAGCTGGGCCGAGCTGGTGCCCGGGTGGCGGGCAGGCGGGTAGGGCTAGGGTCCGGTCGGAGAGCTGGAGCCCCGCCCCGCCCCGCCCCTCCCCGGCCCCGCCCCCTCGCCGCCTTTCCTGTACTGACCTCTCAGCACAGCCCGGCTCATTCCAGAGCCCGCGCATCGCTGATTTCATTGGCTGCCTCGCCGTCCCCGCCCCCTGGAGACCTGCTGATTTTTGTAGCCAATCAGCAGGCGCGGCGGCGGCGGCGGCGGCGGCAGCAGCGGCGGTGGTGGTGGTCTCGGCGGATGCCCGGCGCTGAGGTACCGGGGCTGGCCGGAGGGGCCGCGGTCCTGGGAGGGGGCCGTGCGGGCCCTCAGCGGCGCCGCGGCTGAGAGGTTGGGCCACCCTCCTGCCTCCGGAGGGGCGGCGACCGCCACCGTCCGGGGCTGGCTGGAGGTTGTTGGGGTTGAGGGCAGAGGTCGGAGGTCGTGCCTTTGTGGAATGTTGGGGTCCCGCCCGTCTAAGCCTAGGAGTGGGCCGCGCCCCGTTTTGTTTTTGTCAGCGCCTGTGTGGGGACCGGCCTCCTTGCACGGAAAGGGCTCTGAGGGAAACTGAGGCCTGGGAGCCGCCAGGGCCCCTCGCAGGCCCTGTGCTCTGACGGGAGGCCGGCGGCCCTCGGGTCCCCGAGGACGGCCGCCGCCTCCCTCCTCCCGGCCGGCGGGTCTGGAGGGTGCGGGCAGGAGGGGGAGGGCGGCACGGTCGCGCGGGGGGCCGCTGGCTGTCCCCGAAGGCGCCGCTCCCCTGGGCTCCGAAGGGCCCCACGCCAGCGCTGCTGAGGCTGTCATTCCCCGTGTTTGAGATTTCGTTTCTGGAACGTCACTCGGACGGTTCCAAGAGGGGAAAGCGGGTAGTGTGGCTTGTGCACTTGGCTGGAGGTGAAAATGAAAACCAGGCGTGGGATGTAATGAAGGCAAAGCGACCTGTGAGAAACTGGACGAATTTCTTAGCTCGACAAGAATTTTCTGCCCATCTTGGCCCACATACTACGTAATGCAAGCCTTGGGTATTGGAAATCAGAGTATTTTATTCTCCTAGTTCTCATAAGCAAATGCCCTTAGTTTTGACCTTGGCGAGGATGCTTTGGAATGTGTAAAGTATTGAACAAGAATTGTTTTGTACGAAAGTTCTAAGTTAAGATTCTCAGAGCAAGGAAGCTGGGAACAGCCCTTGCCTCTCATTGCAAGGATCCCAGCAGCTTCTTTACGCCTCTGAGACTAAAAAGAGAAGTCGTTTATCTGTGTGGGTTTTGGAGAGACACCAGCTATGGATGAGGAATAGGGGGGATGCAATTGGGGGAAAATGCTATTTTTATATGCATCTCAGCTAACATAGAACACATTTTTTTTTTTTTGTACTGATGGTGTCTGTTGAGTATTTACAGTGATCAGGGAAAGGAGTAATCTCTAACAAGACACTTCTCTTTAGTGTAGCTGCAGAGCATTGAATGTGCCTTCTGTGGAATTAACCATGGGGTTTGGTTTTCAGTTAAGAAAATGAGGCAGAAGGAAGTGTTAACCAAGACCTTCCAAGGCCCGGCCATTGTCTGTAGGACTCCGACCAGCCACGTTTACATGTTTGAGAACGGTGGTGGGGACTCGGGGGACTCCTCTGAGGAAGAGTCCCACCGCGTGGCTCTGCGGCCCCGGGGCAAGGAGCGCCAGAAGAAGGGTGCCCATCACCCTCACCAGCCAGGAGCAGGGGACGTGGTGCTGCTGCAGCGGGAACTGGCCCAGGAGGACAGCCTCAACAAGCTCGCTCTTCAGTATGGCTGCAAAGTAAGAAACCCCACAGGTGAAGGTGTCAGCTGTCCCTCAGCTCCTGTGTGTTTAGAGGAACAGAGCAACTCACTGAAGGGTGGGGGCCCTTGCTGCCCCTTCCTGACCACCCAAAGGTGGTTTGGAGAGGCCTCTTGTAGCCTTAAAGGACGCCCCGCCCCCCCCATCTAGCGAGAGATGGAAGGCAGGTGGAAATACTTTAAATTCTGAACCGTGGGATCATGAAAAGTGAGGGTTAGGAATCTCACGTGTTGGGGCAGTTCCCTCTCTGCAGAGTACTTCTCTCCCTGTCCCTCCAAACTGAATTTCAGAACCCCCCCTTTTATAAAGTAGGCTTCATGCCCAATGTGGAGACCACATGGGGCTTGAACTTGCTCCTGAGATTAAGACCTGGGCTGAGATCAAGAGTCAGATGCTCAGGGGCACCTGCGTGGCTCAGTCGGTTAGGCCTCTGCCTTCAGCTCAGGTCATGATCCCGGGGTCCTGGGCTTGAGCTCCACATTGGGCTCCCTGCTCGGCAGGGAGTCTGCTTCTCCCTCTCCCTCTGCCCCTCCCCCGGCTTGTGCTTTCTTTCTCAAATAAATAAAATCATAAAAAGTCAGATGCTCAGCTGACTGAGCCACCCAGACACCCCCCCACCCCCCACCTTTTTTTTTCTTCTTTCAAACACATTTTATTTAAGACCTACTATGGCCAAAGATGCCAGGCAGAATTTATCCAAGGTTTGTTTGGTAGGCTTGCTTTTTTGACTACTCTTTTTCTGACCCTTTCTTGCTGGTTGTAGCTTATTTGGTCAAGTTTTACATTCTCTCTTTTAGAACTGCATGATCTAGCCTTTGTATGCTGTGTATCTATATAACCCTGTTTCTCTCTTTAATTATGTTTTTAGCATTCAGAGTGATTAACATGGCAAAGTAAGTAGGAAAGTATTTATAGAATTGCTGCATTTTTCTCCTAGATTGAAACTATTTATTTCATTTTGCTAATAACACTGTGTTACAACTTTCTGTGGCCTCCCCTGAGGCTATCTAACCAATTTATTTGAGAAATCTTTTTCTCCTTAGTTTCTTATCATTTATCTAACAAGGTTCAAAGGGTTAAACACATTGTATAGGATGTTGTGGTATTTCCCAGGGGAAATAAATAGGCTGGTCTCTAGGGACACAGAGTGGTCTCTCAATTGTACTGAGATTTATATTTGACTCTCTAAATAGCTTCTGTAGGCATACTGTGTGGTTTATAGACATGGGCTGAAAATGAATCTGACCCTACACTGAGTGGAGGCAGTGGGCTTCTTGGAATACTGATGTTTAATAAGTCTGTGAAGACTATATATATAATGCCTCCGATAAGTAATCAGTTTTCCAGTTTAAAGTAAATATAAATTTGGTGTTAATTTATTAAAGGCAGAGACCAGCAGGTCTCAAGCACCTTATGCTTTAGTTTCAAGACATGATAAATTAAAAATGTCTGCCACCCCAATTCAATTAGATGATAAAAACAATTGCTCAATAAGTGAAAAATAATGGAGATGATTGATTTGAACAAGGTGCTGTCTAAAGGTCTGTTGGCTGTATTTACACTCTAGTTTAAAGTGGGCTTATGAGTTAATATCTTAAAGTCCATCTCTAATGCTTTCAGTAAGTTCCAAACATTAGCTTGAGGGAGGGTTTCTCTTTGACTTACATTCTGCACCACCCCTCCCTTAAGATTTGATTGTGGAAGGAGTTTGTCATGAACTTTGTTACTTTGTAAAACTCATAGTGCAGTTCCTTTCTCCTCCGGTCCTAAAATTGAAACAGAAGACTTCAGTCCATACTTTCCAACTTGATTCATGATTCCCTATATGTTTCTAATTATCATTAAGTGTTGTGAAATCCTCAAAGTGTATTACCCCTAGATCTCTTCTATTTAAAAAATAAGTTTATATGCCATACAATACTTCTGGGCAAGCAAACATGGTAGAATCATGAGGACATACCTCTTAAAACGTTATTACAGTTAAAATAGGTTCTGAGTGTCTGTTGAGTTGGCTGAGGCTTTGTGTTTGGGGATCGCTAATGTAATCAGCTACTGAATTGGGTTCTTAATGTGGGAAGGAAGTCAGCCAGACGGGGGCACTGTTGCCTCAAAAGTTAAAAGTAGACATGGCTATAGCTTTTTAAGTTGCCATGGTTGGGTTTCACCTAAAAACATTTTGTTGCGGTCACACTTTAAACAAACAAGAGACTCTTTTCCAAAATTGATCTTATGTTATTCAAACTTGTAAATCTGTATGGAAATGTGATGATTAAGCTACCCATTCAGGCTGAGTTTAAGCCAAAAAAGTTACTCAGCCTAAACTAATTTTGTACATAGATGCAGTTTTCCAATATTCATCAGATTCTTAAGCGGGGTGGGCTTGGATCCTCTTTCATAGAGAGCTACTTTTTGGATATTCGTTCTAAGGAGTTTACATATTTCGTGATGTTTGTCTTCATGGCTTTCCTAGGTTGCAGATATCAAGAAAGTCAACAACTTCATCAGAGAACAAGACTTATATGCTTTGAAATCTATTAAGATTCCAGTGAAAAATCATGGGATCCTAACAGAGACCCACAAAGAACTCAGACCCCTCCTGAGCCCATCCTCAGAGACCAGAGTGACCTTTGAGGAGCAGCCAGACCCAGATAGAGCAGCTGTAGTCACCGGTGCCCTGTCCAGCCCACTGACGGATTTCTTTAAGGGCATTGACCAGAATATTGAGCGCGCAGTGCAGTCAGAAATCTTTTTAAATGAAAGTTACTGTCTAGAGACCTCCAATCAGCCGCTCCTCCCGGCTTCTCCGAAGACCCCGACAAATGGTGCAGACTGTGGAATTCAGTGGTGGAATGCCGTTTTTATCATGCTTCTAATTGGGATTGTTTTACCAGTGTTTTATTTGGTCTATTTTAAAATCCAGGCTACTGGCGAGATCCCCAGTAGCTTGAACACAACTGCTGTCCCCAATGGCTCACTGACCGTGAGTGCAGTTCCAGGGCACGTCCCCAGATTAGCAGTTCCAGTGCCAACAGTCCCCTCTTCAGACAGCCAGTTCGGTCCAACCACCCGAGCAGGGAACTAGCTCTTTTTGTTTCTAAAGAATCAGGCCAGTGTTAGCATTCGGCCTCCTCTAATGTGCATCACTTGACATTGGCCATATCTTAGGGTGCTGCATTTCCTTTTCTATGACATATGGACATGTCTCAGAAGCCAATGTTGTGTTCTCCACAACACTCACCCTGGGGAATAGGCTCACCTAATCCAAGGCTGTGGGAGTCAAAACACCAGCACCCTCAGCCCCCTGCATCCAGAAGGTACCGCAAGGGAGACATTTGCACATGATACATGCCGTTTCTTGAAGGTATAGCGTGGACTGACACTGCGTGGGCCCCTATGTTGGACGTGTTCGGAAGTTGAGGAGCGGCGTTAAACCTTCAGTGTGGGAGCCTCTGGGATCAGCTTTGGTCACGTGCCTGTTTGCAGTGTCCCCTGCCTGCAGGGAAGAGATAACTGGCTGTGACACATGGTGTTCTTTGTCCCCCTGGCAAAGGTGCTCTCCAGTAGTGGTGAACATCACGCTGTTTTGGAATAGGATAGATTATAATTATAAGAAGCCCTATTTGATCTTTGCCCCACCAGTTAGCCTTTTTTGAGGCACTGTCACTTCTAGAATTGAAAAAGCCCTGAATCTCAATTGCTCTAATATCAAGTAAATGGCAGTTCTGTTCCTTGTACTTCTAGAACTACTTAGTAATACCCAGGCCAGCTTGAAGGTGCTGCATGGTGTGGCCAGCACTTCCTGGCCAAAAGATTTGGAGGCTTTTGCTCAGTTTCCCCTGAGGTGCATCCCCACTGCAGTGGCTGACCAGATTACCCAAGTTAGCATTCTTGGAAAGAATTCTTGGTGGCCAGTGACTGGAGCTGAGTAGGTGGAGAGAAAAAGATGAGTGCCTATCACCGAGGTCCCAACATGTGACACTTCTAAGGCCGAACAGACCAGCATTGCTGAGAGCGGCAGCCCCTGGGTGTACGTAGAAAACAGGTGCAGGGAGAATAGGTGTGCTTCCTGCTGCTTCCCCTACTCTAATCTTGGGAAGTCTAGAGCCATTGCGCCAGAATGGGGCTCAGTGTTTTTCTTTGGGTAAATACACTTTATATAGTGTAGCTCATGATGTTAAAAACCAAACCACTTAATGTACGACCTAGAGGTGACCGTTGCTGTGAAGGCCATAAAAAGAGGGGTCAGGCTCCCATCAGCCTGAGGTTTTCCCATCTACACCGCAGCAGTCATGCCGGAGGCTCGAGGGAGGCATGGGTCAGCCTCTGAGGCCTTGCAGGTGGAGCAGGGGTACGTGAGGTGAGGGTGAAAACCTGTTTGGCTGGAGCCCATCTCAGTCCCACGGAAGAATGGAAATGGGCTTACGTGGCTCAGAGAAGCCCGCCACCAGGGAGGAAAACAGACTGCACAAATGCTGAGCTTTGAGCGTGGTTTATGTCATTGGACACATCAGGCCTAGAGATGAGAAGATTTCATCACGTAAGAGGAGGCGAGTGTGGCAGAGGAGTACTTGAAATTGGCTTCTCATTTTTCTCCTCTCACCTACGTGGAGAACGATTTGTGCTGGGTTCAATTAGTAAATTTAAAGTATCTTCAAAAGTAAATCTTTTCTTCAAAATCAAAATGGTCTTCAGGATAAAATGAACTTGTGAATTTTTGCTACAGGAAATGTTTTGATCATGTGAATGCTTTTCCAGCCAAATTTTTGTGCTCACTGTGCCCCTGGAGGCCACAGGTTTCTCTAACATATCACCATTAACTTAACGAGGCAGAGCCCGGAGTCCCATGGGAAAATGGCTTTTGCCAGGCAAAGAATAAATATCTGTATCCTTTACTTTTTAAAAATGGAATAAAATAATTTCTTCTGTGAAGGAAAATTGATTCTTCTTTTTTTTTTTTTTAATTGGGGAGGGGTGGTGATTCAGAATTAAAAGATGTGCGACAATGTTGGAGAACATGGAGGTGTCCATGTCCAGGGGGTGAGGCCTGCCCAGGGCTTGTGCCCAAGGTCACCGGAACAGGTGAAGAACAGAAGTGGTAAACCAGCACAGTCTCACTGATTGGTCTGTACAACGTGCTTTAAAGTGGTTTTATTAAATATACATGAGAGATATCATGAAGCTCATTTCCTATACATTTTACTACATTTTTAGTGTCTTGGGAGTTAATGTTTTAAAGAAGTAATTAGATTTGATAGGTAGTGTTTGGTCCTTTTGATTGAACTATAGTGCCCAACATTGTGGACACCTAGGGAATCTTATGTCGTCAGGCAAACGATGCTCCCATTTTACCCTAGGGTGACAAGGCTGCAGAGACTAAGCAGAAGTCTCAGGGTCACCCAGAGCAGGACTGCTCAGCCAAGGCCATGCCGCAGTCCTTCCTTGGGAAGGTAGTTCTTTAAACTGCCTCTGTTGGGGCGCCTGGGTGGCTCAGTCATTGAGCGTCTGCCTTCGGCTCAGGTCATTATCCCAAGGTCCTGGGATCAAGCCCCGCATCAGGCTCCCTGCTCCACGGGAAGCCTGCTTCTCCCTCTCCCCCTGCTTGTGTTCCCTCTCTGGCTGTCTCTCTCTCTGTCAAATAAATAAATAAATAATATCTTTAAAAAAAAATAAACTGCCTCTGTTAATAGTGAAGTCCTCCCAGGGTTGAGGAAGAATGATAAAGATTCTTATTTCTCTACATCCACACCAACATTTGTGAACTCTTGTCACTTTGATGATAGCCATTCTAACAGGATGGGATATCTCACTGTGGTTTTGATTTGCATTTCCCTAATGATTAGTGATGTTGAGCACCTTTTCATGTACCTGTTGGCCATTTGTATAATTTATTTGGGAAAATGTCTATTCAGGTGCTTTGCCCATTTTTTAATTGTTATATATATATGTATATATATTTTGCTGCTGAGTTGTGTGAGTTCCTTATGTATTTGGGCTATTAACTCTTTATTGGATATATGGTTTGCAAATATTTTTTCCCACTCTGTAGGTTGTCTTCATTTTGTTTTTTCTTTTGCTATGCAGAAGCTTTTTAGTTTGATATAGTCTCACTTATTTTTGCTTCTGTTGCTTATGTTTTTGGTATTATTTCCAGAAAATCGTTGCTAAGACCACTATCGAGTTTACTGCCAAGGAGCTTATACTCAAGTCTTTAATCCATTTTGAGTTAATTTTTGTGAGTGGATAAAGATAGGGGTCTGCTTTCATTTTTTTTTACACATGAATATCCATTTTCTCAGCACCACTTATTGAGGAGACTATCTTTTTCTCCATTGAGTATTCTTGGCTCCCTTCTCAATACGACTGTATATGCACCAATGTATTTCTGGGTTCTCACTTCTGTCGGTTTGTATTTGTTTTAATGCCATTACCATACTGTTTTAATTACTATGGCTTTTATAATATAACTTGAAATCAGGAAGTGTGATGCCTCTGCTTTGTACTTCTTTCTCAGGATTCCTTTGGCTATTCAGAGTCTTTTGTGCTTCCATATAAATTTTAGGATTTTTTTTCTACTTCTGTAAAATCTGCTATTGGAATCTTGATAGGGATAGCATTGAATCTATAGATGGCTTTGAGTAATATGGAAATGTAAACAATATTCAGTTTTCTAGCCCATGAACACAGGATACCTTTCCATTTATTTTTATCTTCTTTCATCAGTGTTTTGTAGTGTTCAGTGTAGAGTTCTTTCAACCTCCTTGGTTAAATTTATTCTTAAATATTTCATTGTTTTTGATGTTAGTATAAATGGGATCACTTTATTTCTTTTCAGATAACTCATTGTTAGTGTATAGACACACTACCAATTTTTATGTTAATGTTATATTAATAATTTTATGTTTATGTTAATTTTGTATCCTGGAACTGTACTGAATTCATTGATAAGATCTAACTTTTTTTTTTATGGAGTCTTTAGGATTTTATATATATAAAATCATGTCATCTACAAATAGAGATAATTTTACTTATTTTTTTTTTCAATTTCCTGCTTTTTATTTTTTTCTTGCCTGATCACTCTGGCTAGGGCTTCCAGTACTATGTTGAAAAGAGTGGTGAGAGTGAGCATCCTTGTTTTGTTCCTGATCTTAGAGAAAAAGCTTTCACCCCTTCATCATTAGGCATAAAGTTACCTGTGGACTTGTCATATATGGCCTTTATTATGTTGAGGTACATTCCTTCTACACCTAATTTGTTGTTAAAGAGTTTTTATCATGAACAGATGTTGAATTTTGTCAAATGTTTTTTCTCCATCTATTGAGAGGATCATGATTTTGTCCTTCATTTTGTTAATAAGGTGTATCACATTGATTGCATATGTTGAACCACCTTCTATCCCTGAAATAAATCCCACTTGATCATGGTGAATGATCTCTGTAATGTGCTGCTGAATTTGGTTTGCTGGTATTTTATTGAGAATTTTTGCAACGATATTCATAGGGATATTGGCTTATAGTGTCCTTTTCTGGCTTTGGTATCAGGCAGTGCCTGATAGGGGTCTGCTTTCATTTTTTTTACACATGGCTGAGTGATATTCCATTGTATATATGGACCACATCTTCTTCATCCATTCATCTGTTGAAGGGCATCTCGGCTCTTTCCACAGTTTGGCTATTGTGGACATTGCTGCTATGAACATTGGGGTGATGACACCTTATTTTAAACTGATAACTTTTACTTCTACTCTCCCTTACATTTTAGGTTATTGATGTTAAAGTTTACATATTTTTTATATTGTGAAACCAATAACATTGTAATTATGGTTATTTTTACTACTATTTTTTGTCTTTTAAAGCAGAGCTGTAAGTGAATTATGCATCACAGTTACTGTAATTTTCACTACATATACCAGATAGTTTTATGTTACTTTCTTATGCTTTTATGAAATTAATCAGCATCCTTTTAATTCCACTAAAGAACTCCCTTTAACATTTCTTGGAAGGCAAGTTTAGTGGTGATGAACTCCCTCAGCTTTTGTTTGTTTAGGAAAGTATAGCTCTCCTTCATTTCTGGAGGACAACTTGCTGGGTATAGAAATCTTGGCTGACAGTTTTGTTTTGTTTTGTTTTTTCTTTCAATATTGTGAATATATCATCCCTGGCCTGAAATGTGTCTGTTGAGAAATCTGCTGGTAGTCTTATGGGAATTCCCTTGTATGTAACTTCTCTCTTTTTTGTTGCCACTTTCAAAATTCTTTGTCTTTAACTTTTGACATTGTAATTATGATGTGTCGTAGTATAGCCTTATTCAGGTTCAACCTATTTAGAGTCCTTTTGGCCTCATGGATCTGGATATCAATTTCTCTCTCCAGGTTTGGGAAGTTTTCAGCCATTATTGTTTTAAGTATACTTTCTGTCCTTTTCTCTTTCTCTTCTCCTTTGGCAATTCCTATAATGCTGATATTGTTTGTGTTCCTTAAGTCTTGTAAGCTTTCTTCACTCTTCCTCATTGTTCTTTTTTTTCTTTTCTCTGGATAATTTCAAATAGCCTATCTTCTAGAACATTGATTCTTTTGCCTTGTCAAGTCTGTTTTGAGGCTCTCTATTAAATTCTTCATTGTATTTTTCAGCTTTAGGATTTCTTTTTTTTTTATGGTTTCTTTTTGTTGAACTTCTTGTTTTGCTCATGCACTGTTTTCCTAATTTCATTTAGTTTTCTGTGTATTCTTGTAGTTCACTAAACTTCTTTAAGAGGAATTTAAGGGGATTATTCTGAATTCTTTGGGAGTTCATAGATTTTCATTTCTTTAGGGTCAGTTATTGGAGCTGTTATTAGTTTCCTTTGGCAGTGTCACCTGTATCTGATTTTTTGTGATCCTTGATTCCTGACATTGGTATATGCACATCTGAAAAGTATTCTCCTCTTCCAGACTTTACAGGTTCTAGACTTTACAGGGGGTTAAGCCCTGCAGTCTCCCCTGCAGTCACCATGGGGCAAGGGTGGAGGCTTTCAGAAAGGGGCCCACAATGCTGGGGGAGTTGGACGTCCACCCTGGGCTCTTTTTTCCCCACTAGAGGAACAGTAGGCTCTTGGTGTGCTGCTGCGCCGGCCTGAGTGAGGGGCAGTGAAGTCAGTATGTAGCCATGCCTCTTGCTAATTACCTTTCTAATGCGATCTGTCTTGGTCTCTGTGGTGCTTCAGCCTCACCTCCATATTCTAGGATTCTTCCAGTGGTGCCTTGTCCATGAATAATTGTTATTGTTCTTGGGGGCGGTGGGTAGTAAAGTCAGGAATGATTTATGTTGTCATCTTGGTGATGTCATTCCTCTAATATTTTTCATCAAGTCTAACTACTTAGTTTATTTTTGGGTTGTCTAACATAGTTTTTAAAAATTTTTATTGTAAAATATACATAACATAAATATACCGTTTTTAAGTGTACAATTCCATGTTACTAAGTACATTCAGTCTTGTGCAACCATCACCACTGTTCATTTCCAGAACTTTCATCCTCCCAGACAGAAACTCTTTATTTATTAAAGACTGTTTCTCCCCTTCCCCCAGCCCTGGATAGACTTTCTGTCTCTATGAATTTGTCTACTCTAGTAGTTCCGTATAAGTGGAATCATACACTCATATTTGTCTTTTTTTTGTGTCTAGCTTTTTCACTTAGCATATTGTCTTCACAGTTCATCCATGTTGTTCCATGTGTCAGAATTGCATTCTTAAGGTGGAATAATTCCATTATATGTATATACCACATTTTGTTTATCCATTTAGCCATTGATGGACACTCAGATTGCTTCCATTAACATAGTTTTCAAGGGATGGATTTAAATAGATTTTCAGTGTTCTCTTCTGCCCTTGATTAGAGAGCCAGAAATCTCACATTTGATTATTTTGGTAGAAAAAAATGTATTTGCCAACAATTGTTACCTTTTTCCTCTCTCCCTTTTTATTAAAGTAAATTCACTCACTGACTCATTCATTTGTTCATTCATTCATTCATTCAGTAGACTCTATGTTGACTATATGCCTGGCCCTGTAGGGGATACAGCTATGGTAGAGTTTATCTTCCCAATAGACAGTAAACAATAGACCATAAAACACAATCATTTCAGATATAAAAAGTACTATGAAGATGGCATCAGGGAATTTTGGTAGAGTATACATGTATGGGGGGAGTATACATGTAGGAGGGGGAGTGTACTTTGGAGTTCTGAGGAGGTGATATTTGAATTGCATCCATGTGCAGAATCCTGAAAGAGCTCACAAATAGTCCCCATTCCCTTTCAGTTGCACTCTGAAGCCTTTGGGGAAAAAGAATGAATTTCAATTTTCAATAGACAAAAAGCTATGTCTGAAAGCCAGTCAGATATACATTGTTCGTAACTACTTGAGGAAAGAGGAAAAAGGAAGAAAGTCTCAGTGTTACTGCTTAAAACACTGCCTGGCACCGAAGGGCATTGTCTAGAGTTCTGAGCACAAGCGACTGTGCAAGCTGAACTGAGGTGGTTTGGAAGCCTGGGCATCACCTGATCCAGAGAACAGTAATCACTTGGAAGCCATTTGTAAGAGAGCAGACAAAGGGGCAGATTTCTGTATAAGGTGACGTTGGAATTTCAGTTTCCCAGTCAGTTGGCTGGTGTTGAAATGCTGCAGAGTAGTACAGTGATTGCAGCTTTGATTACAGGATGCTTTCTTTCTTTCTTTTTTTAAAATATTTTATTTATGAGAGGGTGAGAGAGAGCACAAGCAAGGGGAGCAGCAGGCAGAGGGAGAAGCAGGCTTCCTGCTGAGCAGAGATCCCGATGCTGGGCTCGATCCCAGGACCCTGGGATCATGACCTGAGCCAAAGGCAGATGCTTAACCGACTGAGCCACTCAGGTGCCCCTCTTTTGTTTTGTTTTACTTTGTTTTTTGGTTAAAGAATGTTAGTAGTAAGTTTTTTTTAAAAGGTTTATTTATTTTAGAGACAATGAGAGTGCGAGTGGGGGGAGGGGCAAAAAGGGGGAGAGAGAGAGAGAGAGAGAGCAAGAGCAAGAGAGAATCCTTAAGCAGACTCCCTGTTGGGCATGGAGCCTGACGCAGGGTTGGATCCCAGGACTCTGAGATCATGACCTGAGCTGAAATCAAGAGTTAGATGCTCAATGGACTGAGCCACTCAGGTGCCCCAGGAAGCTTTTCTTAGAAGGGTTTGCTACTCACTTGTAGCTACTATGCGGGGGGGGCCATGCTTGCCTGTTCCCTGTGGGATTTTCTCCAGCTACAACCATTGCTTTCATGTTGCTTTTTATTTCCTTTTTGGTTATTTAGTTTTCAAAGATTTTATTTACTTGAGAGAGAGCATGGGGGGGGCGCTGCAGAGGGAGAAGCAGAGTCCCCCCTGAGCACAGAGCCTGAGGGGGGCTCAGTCCCAGGACCCTGAGATCATGACCTGAGCCAAGTGAGCTGCTTAACTGACAGCCACACAGGCGCCCCTCCAGTTGCTTTTTAAAGGAGCAAAGAAGCTTCCCTCTCCTGACCTGTTTTCTACCATTCCTTGGAAAGCTTCTTCCTGACATAAGCCAGGAGCTCCTTGTGGAAATGTTTGTATACAACCATTTGTATGTAAGATGGGGTTTAAAAATGTTTGCTTTCCCTGGGAGATCAGGGTATCTGTCCCTGTGTTTTGGCAGGCCCACCACGCCCTTCTACCTGGTGTCCTGGAGGGAGTGTCTGAGAAGGCAATGGGATGACCTCCTGGTGGGCTAATGTATCCATTTATTCAAGCAGTATATTTGGAGCCCTGTGTCTGCCAGGTGGTGGCTGGGATGGCCCTCAGAGGTGAGGAAGGTTTGCCTGGGAGATGGTCACAGCTCCAGTAAGGCCTTGGCTGCAGTAGGATGGAGTGTGGAGGGGAGAAGTGGGAGGAGACACGTCTAAAGTCATTGACTTGAGACTGGCCGCTTGGATTGGCAAGGCGGGAGTCTGAGCTTGGCTATAGGAAGGACCCAAACAGATGTGAAGATTTCTTTGGGAAAAGACTGGGATGAAGTACAGAATAAAAACAATCCTCATTTAATCCATGGCACTCATCAGATGCCAGATAATGCTCTAAGAGCTTCATACACCAACTCATTTCACGCTTACGGTTATCCTCGGGAGGGTGGCACTTACTATTCCTATTTTATTAATGGAAAAACAAAGCTAAGATGCTGTAACTTGTAAATGGGGATGCTGGGAGTCCCACCCAGGTTGACTGGCTTGGGACCCTGTGCTCTTTAGCCCCTTTGCTTGGGGCTTTGCTGCTCTGTGCCTCTCAAGACAGGGTTTTAGGAGGAGGCAGAATTGAGAGAAGAGAAGGAAGAGAAGAACTGAGAAAATATCATCTGATCCGCAATGGGTTACTGGCCATGTGTGGTAAGAAGTCAGATCCACTGCCTTCACCCGAAGAACTGTAGACTCAGTATTTACCTGCCTAGTTTCTGGGTGGTGCCAGTGAGCTAGGCTTCTTGACTATGAAAACATAAGCCTCCTTTGTGTCAGTAAAGGAGCCTTCCTTAGCCATTTCCCTGAGGTACTTAACACCTTGGGACAGGTTCCTCTGCGCTTATTTCCAGCAAGAAGGGCCTGCTGGTTTCATCAGGCCAAGCCGGGGCACGGGGTGTGGGAGAGGGGAGAGGATCTATTTTGCCTGTTTTCCAGGAGCCACCTGGGTACAGCGGAGCTGCTGAGGAGAGAGGGGGCCACCCTCCCTGCTGTCCCACACAGTCAGGCCCCCCAGCCCCGGGAAGGACTGGCACGGTGGTGACGTGCAGATCCAACCTGTGACCTGTGCCCTCTTCCATCCCTCGGTCGTGCGGGAATCCCGACGGACCGCTACAGCAGTGCTCTGGGGAGGGGGTCTGATCACATGGAAACCTGCCCAGATCTTTAGAAAATACTATTGTTATTTTAAATCCCATTCACCACCCCAAGTAAGGAACATGTGCTACCATTCATTCATTCACACACTTTCAGAGCACCAATTATATACCAAGAGGCTATGGGAAAACAAGACATGGCCCCTGCCCTCAAGGTGCTTATAATCTAGTGGGAAAGGTAAAATTTATATAAGGGTGGTGATGTGGTAGAACGTGCTGGGCCCCATGAGAAGGAAATGGATAAGATGATACACGGTTGATAAAACAAGACAGGTTTTCTAGAGAAGGTGGCATTTCCTTAGTTGACACCTGAAAGGGCCGGGGGGGAGATATCTTTTTGATACCCTGTCATTTCTTTCTGATGAAGTGGGATTGCTTATTTTTAATTTATTGAGGAAACTCCATGCTGTTTTCCATAGTGACTGAAGCAATTTATGCTCTCACCAACAGAGCATAAGGGTTTTCTTTTCTCCACACCCCTACTAACACTAGTTACCTCTTTTTGATGAAGGTGGGTGATACCTCATTTTGGTTTTGATTTGCATTTTCCTGATGAGTAGTGATGTTGAGCATCTTTTCATGTACCTGTTTGTCATCCTTACGTCTTCTTTGGGAAAATGTCTATAGATCTTCTGCCCATTTTTAAATCAGATGGTTTGTTTTTATACTGTTGAATTGTATGAGTTTTTATGTATTTTGGATAACCCCTTATCAGATTGTGGTTTGCAATATCTTCTCCCATTCGTAGAGTGCCTTTTCATTTTGTTGTTTCTTTTGCTTTTTAGTTTAATATAGCCCCACTTGCTGATTTTTGCTTTTGATGTTTGTGCTTTTGGTGTCATATCCAAAAACTCATTGCCAAGACCAATTTTAAAGAACTTTTTTCCTATCTTTTTATAGAAGTTTTATGGTTTCAGGTCTTATGTTTAAGTCTTTAATCCATTTTGAGTTAATTTTTATGACTGGTATAAGATAGAGGTACAATGTCATTCTTCTGCATGTGGTCATCCAGTTCTCCCCATACCATTTATTAAAGAGACTATCTTTTCCCCAGTACGTATTCCTGGCTCCCTTGTCAATATTATTTGACTCTATATGCAGGTTTGTTTGTTTGTTTTCCTGGGCTCTCAGTTCTGTTCCATTGGCCTGTGTGCCTGTTTTGATTACTATGGCTTTGTGGTATAGGTTGAAATCAGGAAATGTGATGCCTCCAGGTTTGTTCTTCTTTCTCAGTATTGCTTTGACTGTTCAAGGTCTTTTGTGGCTCCATATAGACTTTAGGATTGTTTTTTCTATTTCTGTGAAAATGCCATGGGGATTTTGATACAGTTTACACGGAATCTCTAGATGGCTTTGGGCAGTATGGACATTTCAACAATATCCTTCCCATCCGTGAATGCAGGTCACTGTTACATTTCTTTGTGTCTTCCTCCATTTCTTGCATCAAAGTCTTAAAGTTTTCACCATACAAAACTTTCACCTTCTTGGTTAGATTTATTCCTAAGTATTTTATTGTTTTAGATGCTAGTGTAAATGGGATTATTTTATTTCTTTTTCAGATATTTTGTTAATGTGTAGAAGCACAACTGTTTTGCATATGTTTATTTTGTATCCTGCAACTTTACTGAATTTGTCAATTAGTTCTGGCATTTTTTTGGTTGTGTCTTTAGGATTTTCTATATATAAGATCATACCATTGATAAGCAAAGCCAGTTTCACTTCTTTTATTTGGATGCCTTTTATTATCTTTTTCTTAACTGATTGCTCTGGCTAGGAGTGGTGACGGTAGGTATCTTTCTCTTATTCCTGATCTTAGAGGAAAAGCTTTCAACCTTTTACCATTATGATGTTGGCTGTGGGTTTGTCATATATGGCCTTTGTTGTGTTGATGTGTCTTCCTCCCATACTTAATTTGTTGAGCATTTTTATTATGAAAAGTCGTTGTATTTGTCAAGTGCCTTTTCTGCATCTGTTGAGATGATCATATGATTTTTATCTCATTCTACTACTGTGTCTCACATCCATCCATTGATTTGTGTGTGTTGAACCACCTTGCATTCCAGGGATAAATCCCACTTGATGGTGAATGATTCTTTTAATGTGCTAATGAATTTGGTTTGCTAATATTTTGCTGAGGATTTTTGCATCTATATTAATCAGGTATATTTGTTCATAATTTTGTCTTGTAGGCTCCTTCTCTGGCTTTGGTATCAGGTAATGCTGGCCATGTAAAATTAGTTTGGGAGTGTTTCCTTCTCTTCATTTTTTTGGAATAGTTTGAGAAAGATTGTCATTGACTCTTCTTTAAATATTTGGTAGAATTCACCAGTAAAACCATCTGGTCTTGTACTTTTCTGTGTTGGGAGGTTTTTGTGTGTGTGTGTGTTGGGAGGTTTTTGATTACAATTCAATCTCCTTTATACTTGTCTACTCAGATTTTCAAATTCTTCATGTTTCAGTCTTGGAAGGTTGTACATTTCTAGGAATTTATCCATAGCCTATGGATTATCCATTTTGTTGCCATATAATTATTTATAGTCTCTCATGGTCCTTTGTATTCCTGTAGTATTAGTTGTAATTTCTCCTCTTTCATTCCTGATTTTGAGTCCTCTGTTTCTGAGTCACTCTAGCTAAATTTTTTTTCGATCTTTTTTTTAATAAATAAATCTTTTTTATTTTATTTATTTATTTATTTGAGAGAGAGAACAAGATAGAGAATGAGAGGGGGGAGGGTCAGAGGGAGAAGCAGACTCCCCGCTGAGCAGGGAGCCCGATGCGGGACTCGATCCCGGGACTCCAGGACCATGACCTGAGCCGAAGGCAGTCGTCCAACCAACTGAGCCACCCAGGCGCCCTCGATCTTTTTTTTTTTTAAACAGCTCTTCGTTTCAGTGATCTTTTTAATTATTTTTCTTGTCTCTATTTTTTTATGTTATGTTAATCACCATACATCACATCATTAGTTTTTGATGTAGTGTTCCATGATTCATTGTTTGCTATAACACCCAGTGCTCCACGCAGAACGTGCCCTCTTTAATACCCGTCACCAGGCTAACCCATCCCCCCACCCCCCTCCCCTTTAGAACCCTCAGTTTGTTTTTCAGAGTCCATCGTCTCTCATGGTTCATCTCCCCCTCCAATTTCCCCCCCTTCATTCTTCCCCTCCTTTTTTTTTTTCTTAACATATCTTGCATCATTTGTTTCAGAAGTACAGATCCGTGATTCAACAGTCTTGCACAATTCACAGCACTCACCATAGCACATACCCTCCCCAATGTCTGTCACCCAACCACCCCATCCCTCCCACCCCCACCACTCCAGCAATCCTCAGTTTGTTTCCTGAGATTAAGAATTCCTCGTATCAGTAAGGTCATATGATACATGTCTTTCTCTGATGATTGACTTATTTCACTCAGCATAACACCCTCCAGTTCCATCCACGTCGTTGCAAATGGCAAGATCTCATTCCCTTTGATGGCTGCATAGTATTCCTGTGTGTGTGTGTATTTATTTCTGCTTTGGTCTTTTTATTTTCTTCCTTTTACTAAATTTGGGCTTAGTTCTTTTTCAAGTGAGGTTGTTTATATATGTTCTTTCTTGTGTCTTAATGTAGGCATTTATAAATAACTGGTTTTCTATAGTGGTATCCTTTGATTCCCTTCTCGAGAAATCTTATGTGTATCTGTTGTAGATTTTTGTTTTTATTAACTTCCCTCTTAGAACTACTTTTGCAGCATCCCATAGTTATTGATATGTTGTGCTTCCATTTTCATTTGTTTCAAGATACTTCCTGATTTTTCTTTTCATTTCTTCTTTAGCCTATATATTCAGGAGCATGTTTTTTAGTCTCCATATATTTATTTTTCTGGCTTTTCTCCTGTTATTAATTTCTGGTTTCATACCACTATAGTGTGAATATAGTATTCATACCACTATAGTATGAATACTTGGAATTTTTTTCAATTTTTAAATTTACTAAGACTTTTTTTTTTTATGACCTACATGTGATGTATTCTGGAGAATGTTCTGTGTGCACCGAGAACAATGTGTATTCTGCTGCTGTTGGTTGGCATGTTTGTATGTCTGTTAGGTGTATTTGGTCTAAGGTATAGTTCAGGTGTAGTGCTTTCTCACTGATTTTTCTATCTGGATGACCTATTGTTGATAGGATATTGAAGTCCCCTTCTATTATTGTTATCTATTTTTTTTTCTTCAAATCTGTTAGAATTTGCTTAATATAATTCAGGTGTTCTGTAATTGGGTGCATATATATTGATGATTTTTGTATCTTCTTGATGAATTGATCTCCTTATCACTATGCAGTGACCATCTCTGTCTTTTAACCATTTCTTGAGGTGAATCTTTATCTAGCACATCACCATATTAACAGTGTTAAGGTACTCTAAGCCTGACTCTATACTTCTCTTTACCAGTGTGTCCTATATTCCCATATGTTTTCAAGGTACTAGTTAGTATCCTTTTGTTTCAGGTTGAGGAACTCCTTTTAGCATTTCTTTTTTTTAATTTAAAAAAAAATTTTTTTTTAAGATTTTATTTATTTGACAGAGAGACAGCGAGAGAGGGAACACAAGCAGGGGGAGTGAGAGAGGGAGGAGAAGCAGGCTTCCCGCGGAGCAGGGAGCCCAATAAGGGGCTTGATCCAAGGACCCTGGGATCATGACCTGAGCTGAAGGCAGACACTTAACGACTGAGCCACCCTGGTGCCCCCCAAAATTTATTTATTTAATGTGGGCTCATTAAAATATTTTATGATATATTATTTGAGTTGGGCAAGGAGCCCAACACAGGGTTTGAACTCACAACCCTGAGATCAAGACCTAAGCTGAGGTCAAGACTCAGACACTTAACCAACTGAGCCACGCAGGCGCCCACCCTTTTAGCATTTCTTGTGTAGTTCTGTGGCAAAAGTTTAGCAGCTTTTGTTCATTAGGGGAAGATTTTATTATTTCACCTTCATTTCTGACGGACAGCTTTGCTGGGTGAAGTATTTTGGTTGGCAGTTTCCTTCAGCACTTTGAATTTATCATTCCAATCTCTCTTTGCTGTAAGATATCTGGTGAGAAATCCACTCAGAGCCTTATGGGGGTTCCCTTGGTTGAGAGAACTTTTTTTCTCTTCCAGCTTTTAAAATTCTGCCTTTGGTTTTAGACTTTCATTATTATGTATCTTGGAGAACATTTTGGGGTGAAATTTTGTGGTGACCAACCTTTATGAATAAACTTGGATATCCAGTTCTCTTCCCATGTCTGAGAAATTCTGCCGTTATTTCTTTAAGCTTTTCATTCCTTTCTCCCTCTCTTCTTCTGAGACTCCAGTAATATGTACATTGTTTCTTTTGTGTCCCATAACTCCTGTAGGCGTGTTCCTTTTCATTATTTTTCTAATTGCTCTTCTAATTGTTTAAATTCAACTGATCTGCCTTCTCACTCACTGCCTCTGTAACTATGCTGTTAAAACTATTGAATTCTTCAGTTCATTGTACTCTTCACCTTCAAAATTTGGTTCTTTTCTCTTTGTTGAGCTTCTCATTTTGTTCTTGTATTGTTTTCCTCGTACTGTTGAATCATTTTTGTGTTCTCTTGTAGCTTTGAGCATCTGTATTACAATTATTTTGAATTCTTTGTTGGGCAGTATTTGCATCTCTATTTCTTTGGGTCCAGCTAGTGGACTCTTCCTTTGGTAGAGACACTTCCCTCACCTCTTCCAGACTTCCAGACATTATGGACTGATTTTGGTTAGAGAAGCCTTTCACTTCCAGATAGGGGTGCAGTGGATCATGTTGTGGCCCAGGTCTTGTGGTGCAGGGCAACAAATGCAGGGATGCCTGGTAGCAGTAGGTCCAGTTGGGGCAGGATGGCTCTTTGGCTCAAGCCACCAGGGTCCACGCTCTTGGTAACAGCATATTCCTTGGTCAACACTGCAGGGGTCTGCAGTGCCTGTAAGGGCTCCTGGGCTTCTCATGCATGCCTCTAGAACCAGTAAGTAGCTAGGGACTAGGGCAGGCAGCATTGGTGGCTGGGGCCAAGGGTGTGCATACACTTGGCTGTGAGGGGCCGGCTGTAGGTCCCTTTGCAGACAAAGTTATAGCAGTGGGTGTCAGGGAAGGTAGCAAGGACTAGGGCCAACTATGGGCTCCCTGGCAGTGGCAGAGGACCCGAGTGTCAGCATGCTGCCCCTGGGCAAGCATACTGCAGTGGAGGTCAGTGACAGGGGTCAGGTTGCAGAAAAGGTGGTGGAGGGCATGCAGGTCCTCGGTTAGGGGGACTAGCTCTAGCTGCAGGTGGGCCCGGTGGTGCCGGCCAGTAACACGAGGCAGGGCTGCCCCGTGGCTGTACCGGGGGCACGCACACCGGCGGAGCTAGTTACAGGTGGGTGTGGTGATGCCGGCCACGACGGAGGGGGGGGCCTTAGTCGTCCTGTAACTGGGTCAGTTTCCTAATAGTGTTCAAAGTTTTAAAAAAGCTTAAAAAGGGGAGTTTGGGGCGGGGGGAGTATACAGTGACACCACTTAGTACAACTGTGATCTTGATTTTCTTCCCCAGCTGCCTTGGTCCAGAGCGATGATGGCAGATGAGGTCAGAAAGTGAAGTCTAGGACACGTTCTCTAAAGCTGGGTGAGCTGCGTGTCAGTTTGGGTCATCTGGGAAACAGACGCAGATGGAGTTGGGAGCGCAAAAGATGTCTTGCAGGAGGAAAGGGGCGTACCCCCAGCTGTGTGCAGCCACTGGCGGGGAGGGGGTGAGAAGAGCTTGTCCTCAGCTCACACCCTGTGAGACAGGACAGCTGGGGACCGGGGCTCGCCTCTCACATGCTGAGCTCAGCACGGTCTGCGGCGTGATGGCACTAGCCCACCGGCTCCGGGTCCCTCTCTGGACCCCCCCCTCACTTTTTGTGGAGGATGGGGAGACACGCCGGTTTCCGCAGTTCTACGACCAGGTGGTGCTCTGGCCCCTGCCGAGCGACTGGCCAGGCAGAGAGCAGCCTGGAGGCTCCAGCTGGCGGAGGGCTCCAACTGAAAACTCCTCTCCATGGCTGGTGCCAGTCAGACACAGAATCAGCTTAAAAGCAGGTTAAAGCCTAGAGGAAGGCACCCGAGGGAGTGAACCAGGAAATCGCAATGAATTGATTTTAAGTAGCTGCAGCTGGGATTAGGCTATTTTTAGCCATAGGACTCAACCAGCTTTCAAAACCTGCTAATAAGAGCCTCACTGTAGCCAGCGAGTAAAACCAGTACAAAAATTTAGCTTTTAACTTAACTGACAGCAAGAATCTGCTCAGTTAAGAGCTGGCTTAAAAGGCAAATCCAGTGAAGAGAACACTTTCCACTGCCAAGTTTAAGAGAAGTTTTCACACCTGTCACTTTTGAAAATCATTTAGTAAATCTGTCTGCTGCCGCTCAGTATTGTGTGTGCATTTTGGGTAGACAGAACTTGCGTTCATTAGATTCTGTTTAACAGGAACCCCTCCCAACCCCCGCAAGTATATCCTGCAAGCAGTCGTCAGTAGAGCCTGAAGCGGCTTACCCGATCGGATCTGATCCGATCCACACCGACTGCAGAACAGCCCCGCTGGCCGATGCTAGGCCCTGGAGGGCCTGCTGCTTCCTGCAGGGCCCCGGGCGGCCCAGGAGGGGAGTTCTCAGGAGCAGCTATGGGCGAGGCTGGCGAGACGCCGCCGCCGTTTCCTTGACTAAGCCTCAAAGTAAGTAAAGGGGATCTGCAGGTGGAAAAGGTCTTTGTGAGGGGAAAGGACAGGAGAGGCATCGTCGTGGGGGGCGGGGGGCAAGGGGGCGACTGGCGGCAAACATGACAGAGTCCGGAGTACACAGGAAAAGCCAGTCCGTCTTTACTGTAGTGAGTGCAGGATACAAATAGTTTACAACAACCTCTAGCATTTTCTTAACCATTTGATAAAAAGTTCACTATAATATTTATTGTATAATGAAGAAAAAACACATTCAGGGAAAAATTGAGATTAACTTATTTTTCTTAAAAGGTTCATCTCAAGGATGGCAACAAAGTCCAGCTTGTGCCGCCAAACGGTTTTACATGATCAAACCGTGTACAGCTTCTTGTGTGAACTGTTGACTACAAACATTTACCAAATACATAAATCTCTTTTTAAAAAAGCCATTTTAAATATAGCAAAGCAGTGTCTTCTTGCACAGCAAAGTGAAGAAAGTTTCTACAGAGAAATAAAAGTTTTACATTTGTAAAATCTTTTTCACATTCTAATCATCTAGCTTCTTATGATCCAATGCCAGGAGTTTTCTGGTTCCTTATTTACTATGTATTTCTTGTGCGCATGATGGTTAATACAGAAAATAGGTTAATGCTTTGTTAGTTGTCCTTACAGTTAGTTAAAGGAAATGGTAAAACATATATTGTTCTTTCAGAACAAACCCCTGATTTAGTCTCTAACACAATGGACATAATTAGGGCTCAAAAGATGGAGTTTCGATCGGGACCATCTGCAGACATACAATGGTGACTCTCACTCTCAATGTAGGACCGGTCAGCGCACTGAGGGAAGGACAGCTGTTGGAAACCGTACTCGAACCAGTGCGGTGTCCTCTAAGCTTTTTTTGTTTTTGTCTTTTAGTAATAAAATACTTCATCTGAAGGATAAAATTTTCTTGTGATGGTGTCATACAAAACACACGAGTCTAAAACGGTAAGAAAAGTCAGTTCTAAAGAAACACCATTCGTGTCTTCCCCACTCTGAGTTGGTTTCCACCAGGAGATGTGCATGTGTATGTGTTTGTACATGGAGTCTGGGTGAGGGGTGTCTGTCAAGTCCATACGCTCCAGGTCACACTGGGCAGACAGGAAAAGGGTTAACAGTCAAATATTCACTTCCTGAAAACGGAATACATTGTTACTTGGTCAGTGTAATTGAAATACAAACTCCGAGCCTCGTGTAATAGTATTTTAGAAAACAGTAGTTGTACTGATTATAAACCTGCATAGAAAGAAAGACTATTGAGATACAGTCAGAAAAGCCATCTCATAAGGCACACAAGAAAATAGACAGTAAATGCGAATGTGGTAACTCCTATTCCAATGTACAGCAGAAGTTCATGAACGTGCATGAATAGTAACGAAAGAATCACTTAACACTTTCAAAGCTATAAATGGTTTACAAAGTGGTAAGGATTATCTTGGAAATTCAGTGTTGGGAGACTGTCTTGTTTCCATCAGGTGTGACCTTATGAAGAAACGTGCCTGTATGCAGTTCAGTAAAGTACATTTTAAAGAGACACTAATCCTTTCTGAATAACAGCCCAATGGCCATCCTGATGGGAGGAGACAGCACGTCACCCTCCCTTTTTTTGGCCTCTATCGAAATTTACTACCCAAACTGTTCCTAAAACCGAATTCCATTTTGTAGCTGTGAACACCACAGGTTTCCCCTGTACCTAATACCCATGTGTCAGTCAGGAAATCTGGCTGATGATTTGTCACAAATAGCATATGAGGAAAATGTCAGAAGGAAGGCAATTTAGGGGGAAAAGCAAAATGTAAGTAAAAAATAAATTGTAGGTAGCTGCTCAACATTAAGTTTAAAATACAAAATAGCAGCAATGTTTAAACCCTTACTTTCAGTTTCTCAGGAAAGGGAGTATTTAAAAATCTATGATGAAAGATATACAGGACTTTGAATTTTGTTTGTGGCACAAGCCCAGGAAACGGACGAACCTGCCATCACGGCTTCGCTGTCTTCCCGGAGGAGGAAGGCCTCGTTCAAAGGCTAAGCTGAGTGCGGCCCAGGTTTCATGAGGATGGCGAGCCGTGCCGGCTAGCGATGGGCCCAGGAGAGAGCTTCTCCCCCCACCAAAGTGCCATTTCCATGCACAGAGAGTTGCGAAGGGTAGTGTCTTGTGACCAGCTGCATCGTTCTATTTCAGAGGGGCCAGGAAAAAAAGATCCCTTCCCCCACAAATATTTTTCCTAATCATTTACCACTTATAAAACCTTTGTGCTCATCTACTATTTTGCCATGTTCTCTAATATTAAATTAGGCCAGCTTTTTCTACTATATTTTTTTTCCTCACAAAAGGCAAGTTTTAAGTAATGCCTTATAAAATCTGTTACAACACATTTTATATTTATGCAAGATGAACTTAACACCAGTTTTTTTTTGCCACTTTGCTATTTATGTACACATATAAAATATATAATGATGCTCAACCCATACAGCACAAAGATTACAATGTAACATCACACATTCACCACCAGTGAGGGGAGAAACCCCTTTATACAATCCTCTGAAAAGACTGGGCTAATAATTAAAATCCAAAGTACAGTATATTTAACAAAATAGTAAATATTAAACAGTGAATACTCTACTTAATAAGGATCTCGCCTTTTCCCCCCAAATTGGCGGCAATCCACAAAAATATACTTTTTAATCTGGTGACCATACAATACATAGGTACTTACATCAAAGGTGATAATATATTTAAGATGCTATATACACAAAAGAGTTTGGCTCAACTTTTAATTTACATATAGAATAAGTGTTCATGGCTTTTTTTTTCCAAGGTTCTGCTTGCAAGATATTTTTGTTTTTTTTTTTTCCCCTCTTAAAATAAAACTAAAAAGTTAAAACAAGATAAAGCTATTCTCTTAAAAAAAAAGTTACAACATACAGCTTTGGCTTATATAAATAATTCATAGCAGAATGTGTTCAAAAGTAGTGAATATAATTTTATATATAGTCATCAATTCATAAGGGTGTTTTCTTTCATATAAAATATACATGAGCTAAAATCAGTTTAAGATATGAATGTAAAAAGAAACTTCTGACATAGTCCAATTATAACTTAATATATTAATTTATTTTGTTAATGCTCTATATTTCTAGGCTAGTATTTTCTGAATATCTCATGCGTGTTTTCTACTCTCTCTCTTTTTTATTAGCTAAAGATCACTTCTTTGACCCAATACATTTTTGCACGTGCAAAACAGTTATGTGTGGGGCTTTTTTTTTTTTTTTTTTTTTTTTTTTTAAATATCAACAGCCCTTCCCATGCACCCCTCTGCAACAGAGACCCATGCCAGGCTGGGTAATTAATATAAATGACATTTTATGTACAGTATTGCTTTCTTGGTTCCTGCTTTTCTACTGCTCTGTTCTACAAAGCATTTTTCTTAAGTAACTACAGTCACTGCACAGTTAAATAAAACAAGTAGGGGCCCTCTAGGTTTCTGCAAGCTAGTGTGGGAGAATTATATATGGGTACACGTTTCTCTGCAAAAACTGGTTATCTTATGAAACAAGTAGTCCAAAGAAGTGCCAGACTAGATTCTGCCTACAGGGCGCTTTGTTTGCCATGGGACGCACATCTGCAGATCTACGAGGCAGGTAAGTGCCCGATTCTGTATGCAACACACACCCACACACACCCACACACACACACACACACACACACACACACACACACTCACGCCCACATACATATATATATAAAGGGATATATATGTATGTATGTACATATAAATATAGTTAACTCATGTCCTTATTTACCGATGTAGATATGTAGGGCAGTTCGCTGCAGGATCATGAAGTACTAACACCAGCCCGGGAGCCTTAGGTCACCCACGCGTCCATCCTCATTCGCTTGACAGAAGGGCTTTCTCTGTCCTCCGTGGTGGGGGGCCGGCCAAGCACGATTGGAGAATGGAAGTCGCCCCGTGGGTCCTCCCGGTCACTACCATCATAGGAGCTGCTCGAGCTGCTCAGACTGTCCACAGGGGAGCGCCCCATTTCCTGCCGGGGCTGCGGGGGCTGGGGGGGCTGGGGGGGCGGCGGCTGCGGCGGCTGCGGCTGGAAGCCTGACGGGGTCATTCGATCCCGGGGAGGTGAAATTGGTTCTGACTTAATGTTGATGTTCTGGTTGGTATTAATGGATAAATTCGAACCCTGAGATAACTGCCCTCCAGCACTGAAGGAAAGAAAAGATGTTAGATGGTGGGTGAGTGCATCTGCATCACCGGAATGGTACTGCAGCCACCGCCCGACTGGAAGCCCGTCAGAATTCCCAAGGACTGCCTTTAATGCCCTCTCTGTGGAAGGAAAAAAATGCCCAGGACGGTGGAGAGCTTTGGGGGCTAGTTCCCCTGGCCACGGCCTGGGTCCTTCTGCAGGGGAAGGAGCCGAAACTGTGCATCTGCGGCTGCGCGGGGAGCAGAAGGGGAGGGAAGGACACCGGCCCTGCACACGGCTTCCTCTCTGCTCTGGCCCTGGGACAGGCGCAGCTCATCTGTGCGCACAGCAACGCGAAGGCCGTCACCTGACCCTATTTTCCAGGGGAGGAAACCGCCTCGGAAGGCTAACTTGCTCAGAGCAGCAGTGTGTGTACAGGCTTCTCCTGGAGGCCAAACCGTTGCCGCTTGCCATGTGTTCATTTAGGACGAACAGACCCCCCTGAGAGCCAACGGGCAAAGAAAATCAAAGAAGGAAACGCTCCTTGGCTTTCTCCGCAGACTGGAGGAGAGGAACAGCAGGGGTGGGGTATCGTGTGTGTGAATCCAGCTACTGGGGTTCATGTGGTTGATCCCAACCCGCTGCACACACTGAACCTCACCAAGAAGAGTTCAACAAAGAGAACATTCCTTATGGACAGGGTGAGGGCACACCAGGGAGATGAGGTTACAGTGGTGCCCAGGGGGTATCCGAGAGTGCTAGCAGGAGGGAGAACCAGGATGACGGCACAGGCAGAGGAGAGCCTCTCAGAAGGGGGGGGGGGGGGGGGGCACAACAGCAGACCCAGTTGGCTTCCATGAGGGTTGGCTGTTTATTTTCCTATTCCCTTTGTGCACGGACACCACCAAAGCAAAAAAAAAAAAGTGTGTGGGGGGGGGGCGTGGGCCTGAATACCTTTAGCTGCCTTTCTTCCAACACTGGAATCAGATGTAGAGGTGGGGAAGGAGGGGTGGGACTGGGTGGCTTAACGGTTGGCTGGTAGGTAGAAGGGAGGTGCAGGTGGGAGACGTCTGTGCCTCAGGACCCTTTGGTTACTATTTTGAGTCTCTCTACCTCCCCAGAAGAGAAGCCTTGCTCCCCAGATCTCTTCAGGGAATGCCTAGTTTGATCAGTGTCCAAGTTATTATCTAGAATCACATAAAGGAAATATTTTCTCCAAACACTGTACCACGTAAAAAAGAAATTCTAGGACAGTCACATGACAGTAAACAGCACAAAAGACTGTAACCGATAGAAAAATAAAGTGCACGGGCTGGGAGGAGAGAGTCAGAGACAATTTCTAGGTACTCACACCAGAGAGCTGAGGGCTGCTTGTCCTAAATGGTGCTGCTGCCAGGCCGACACCTGTCCCAGAGACAGCATGCCCGGGGGGTTGAAGCCCTGCAGGGCCGACAGGTCCGCACTAGTCAGCGAGTAATCTAGGACAAGGGAAGAAGTATTACTCATGTGTGGGCGAGAAGGCCCACGCAAATCCGTTTTTCACAGAGTAGCTCCAAAAGTTCCCCGGTTCAAAGAAGCCAGGTACTTCCTAACATAAAACACACAGGTCTGAACCCACAATAGTTTTTCTTTGGGGAGGTTTACAGGTCCTAGCTGCATTTGGCTGTCTGGGATTATCTCAATAAAGTCAGTCTCAACTCTGTACTACATGTTTACAGTTTCCTAGCTCACAAAAGTTGAGATCCTTTTTCCACACTTGTACAGAGAAATAATGACAGGGCCATCGCTAAGGGACATGCGTATGCAGCTGTCATCTTACACATGCCCATCGCTCCCTGGCCCCCCGAAAAAGGAGCAACAGATGGGACAGAGCCTCGATCAGCAGCTCTTCTCTTCTTGAACTACCGGGGAGCAGGAAGGACACAGCACCCCTTCTCGTGCAGGGCCAACCTCGGGGGCCTGGAGCAAATGTTAGCAATGACTGATGAATGGCGGTCGTTCACAGTACAGGGCTGTCAAAGATCCCGGACTGCGTGCAACACAACTTCAAGTTCATGAAAAAACTTACGTGTGACAAGAGTATAGTAGAGAATATAGCTCATTTTCTCTGAATGCCTCAGTCATAATCACTTTGGCCAAGACTCAGGACATTAGGTATCATTCACACATCAAGCTATTTCAGTTCTTCATTAACACTTCTCTTTTCCCATTTAGTTTTGAAGAGAGGTGGCAAAAACTCTTCTACTTTTTACTGCTTTCTCATGTCTCAAGAGAGGTATTTAAAGAAGCTGGTCTTCCTAGTGAATTAACACTAATAAAAAAGGGACCGAGTGGCAAGAACATAGCTGGTGCTTAGGACTCTGCCAGCCTCTACACTCTGCTCATGCCATGATCTCCGACTGCCTCATCCACTCCCCGAGGCGGCGGCACAGGGGGTCCCGCACACTGGTGCCTTCCACAGTGCCCCCTGCAGCCCCCAACTCTCTCTCTACCTCTAGGTCCTCCCAACTACCTACTTGGTATGCCCATTTGGGTGTCTCTCCGAACACCTCAAATCTGACACCCGAACTGGCCCCCTCGTCCCCTCCAAACCTGCTCCTTATCTTCATAAACAGCACCGATACGCACCTGGTTGCCCGTGCCAGAAACCTGTGAGTGTTCTTGATACTTCTCTCCTACCCACCACCACCCACCAAGGCCGGTCTGTTCTCCGTGTTGTCTCTCAAACCTGCCCGTTTTGCCAGCTCTCCTGCCACCGCGCTCGTCTAAGCCATCAGGATCCACTACTTCAGGCACCATGCCGGCCTCCCGAGTGGTCTCCTGGCATGCAGTTTTGCCCCATGAACACTAGCCAAAGTGATCTTAAAGTAACAAATATGCTCCAGGTACCTCTCTGCCTCAAACTTTCTGGCTTCCCAGTGCTCCCAGTATCCAAAATCTTCAACATGGCCTATAAATTGTTACTTACCTCTATAGTTTCAACTCTACACACCCTGCTACCTACCCCCATCCCTCCAGCCATGCTCCGGTCTGCTAGCCTTTGTACACAGTGCTCCCTCTCCCTGGAACATTCTTCCTGCTCTGCCCAGCTGAATCACGTGTGCCCCTTTAGTGAAGCTTCAGGTAGCTCTTCACACGACTATAATAAATGATTCTTAGAGCTATCAGTCCCGTGTCTTTCTCCACTGGCAACCATACACTCTTGTGTGCCTGGCCCAGTACCTGCCACATAGCAAGTACTCAACAAGTATGTGTTGAATGGATGCGCGAGCCCGTCTGTGAAGCTGGGCGTGACCTAACTGATGGGCATTAGGAAGTATCTGGGATTCCTCCACATAAAAACTGTTGTGCTTCCTGAAATGTCGCTCATATCTTCATCCCTTTCCTGACCATTTGGCCTGAGTTTGACTCTATGTCCAGAAAGGCAGATGACATTCTACAGAAAGATGAAAACGGACATGTGTTTAAAAAGGGCAACTAAATACAGTAAAAATAATAGTTTAAAATTAAGCCAAATACATGCTCCAAAAAAGAGCACAGAGACCAAGTCAGTTAAAAGAAGGAATGAGACTGAGGCCAAGGGACTGATAGTTTTGAGAGAATGGGACTCTGTTTTTATGTTATGGTAATTCCCTCTGGACTTTTAAAAAACAAGTTCTTGCTAATCCAATAGCATGTCTAAAAGCATGCACAGTGCAACGTCTGCATATACGGGAAAACCTGTCATGAAGTGCTCAGGAAACTGCTCTCGCTTCGAACCAGTTCAAGCCCCATCTTTGCCGCCGGTGCTCCTCTGAACCTTTCAGCTCGTACGTGTCCCTCCTTCCTCACGTTCTCAAGAGTGCAAGCTGCTAAGCTCAGCCACTCCGGACTTCACCTCCAGAGCTGCCACCTCAGGTACATCCTGTCTCCCTAGCTGGCATGAATCTGGGACAGAAGCTCCGTCCCTGGCATACTGTCACTCATACAGCTAATGATCACTGCAAGGACACAGAATTTCTATGGATGTGTTATCTCTTGCTTTACTCTACATTTGCACTTAGATTTGGACATTTTTTCATATTGATTGTTAGAGAAGGTAGTGGACATTTTCCTAAGAGGCTTTCTTTTTTCAACAAAACCTTTTAAAATTCTGTTTTAAATGAACTACATGGAATTAAAGTGACAATCAAATGTATCAATGGCCTCAGGGAGCTTCAGACAGCAGTTTGAAAGCACCATGCTAAAGCATTTACTCTGAAGTCTAAAATTAGATGATTTTTATTATAGTCTACTTAGAAGAATCATGAAAGGATGAATGCCCTGCACTGCAGTCTGAATAACTGACAAGGTATCATTTAACTATTTCCTTCTTTCCTTCTTTCTTTGAAGCATCAGGTGTTTGGCTCAGCGGGTGAGAAAGCGAAACCACACATGCCGGCCTTCGGCCTTCTCCTCAGAATGGCTAATCTGGAAGAAACCTGCTGCACGTTGGGCCTCTGCAGACAGCCTGCGTGGCTAAGAGCACCCCTCCGATCACTCAGCAGTGCTAACTTCGCCTACCAAACCCCCGAAACAGGGTATTTTAAAATGAAATGTCTAAATAAACATAAATGAGTGAGAAACTCCTCTCACAAGGGAGGAGTGAGTGGCTCTGAGGAGAAACAAGAAAGGTCCTGGTTTGGCAAATAAGGCACAAAGGACAGAAACAAAACCAGGTAGTTACATAGAGGAAAACGCAACCTGCCTGGCGCAGCTACACATCTGCCACATTCTGGAGCCCTGAGTTCCAGGGGATTCCGTCTTTCCCCCAGTGGGTTAACACAGCATGAGAAAACTGTCTCCCTTCACCAGCCTGGAGGAGTGGGATACTGTGTGATGAGGCATGACAGAGAAAATGCCAAGCAGCAGTCTCTCATCCTCCCTGGCTTGACATATAGGCCATAATTCTGGGAACAGCTACCTGTTTCTTTGTCAAGGGTAAGTAAAAGATGACATTGGAAAATCATTCTACAGTGTTTTTGTACATTTTTCAAAACTAACCTTTGTTTTTTAATAAACTCAAATGTGAACTGAAAGAACTGCAAATAATTTATTTTAATCAATATACTTTTAAAAAAATCACAGAAGCACACGTTGATCACAAAACAAAGACCTAAAATCCACACAAGGCAAGAGAGCAGGCTCACCAGTGTTGTAGGCGGTCGGCATGGCTGAGTACACGAGTCCCTGCGGAGGCAAGCTCGGGGTGGTCACAGACACGACTGGGGTAGCTAGAGGCTGAGTGGCTTGAGAACTGCTTATCCTCTGGGTATTCTGTGAGAGATAGAAAAAAGTGTCATTATTTGAGTATTTATATTCAGGCTTAGTATTTTAAAAATAACATTCAATTTAAAAGTGACATTTTTCACAGTTTTATGATGTGAATGTCATTACTTCTTAAAGTAGTGATGATGTGAAAAAAACCTTAAAGATACTAATGGGAACAACTAAATATTTAATTTCAAGGGACATAGTTGTACATTAATTATTCATTTTCCCTCGTCTTTCATAGTGTTTACTGATGGCAAGGATATATCCTTAAAACAGAAACTTGCATTATGGGCGAGAATGCTTTGATGTGTTACCATAAAGGAGGACTTGCTGGCTCTACAAACACCACACCAGGCTGCCCAAAATCAAACATCTAGGTTTTCGACACTTGAGGAGAGCCAAAAGTCATTTGTATACTGAGAGTGTTAAGTCCATGAGTTTAGGGATCAAAACTACTTGTATTTGCAGCACTCACATGTTAACGTGGTGTTAAGTCTTGGCATCCTGAAGTACCCCTTGCTTTCAGTTTTCCTGCCCTGCGATCCTGCAGTTGCTACACACACATACACACTCCGAGTGCCCCGCCCCCAAACATGCTCAGCCTCCCCCACGGTCACCACCACCCACCCGGTGACCTATTTCTTGGCAGCAGGTTCAGATATGCTTCCCTGCACAGGCTCCCGACTCTTCTGAAAGAGAGGCTTTGCGTAGAGAGCTTGTGACTAACGTACTTTTCGTAGGACTGCGAATGGAGCAATATTAAATGCTTGCTGACTGACTCCATCTACACAGTATCCTATCCACACTGGGAATGAATTTAAAAAAACCAACTACTGAATAATCAAGTCAGCTTGAGATGGCCACTCCCCTACGTGTCGGGGGATGACAGCACCTTCTCACTGGAGGGGTTTCAGGGAATGCTCCAAAACCAAGTTCAGACGAAGAGAACAGACTCCATGATCCATGGGGTCAGCACCCAAGAAGGCCAAAGCACAACTACTCCAGGGTTATTTATATATATGTATGTATATATATATATATATATATATATATGTACATACGTACATACGTACGTACGTATGTATGTGTGTGTGTATATTTAATGAAGAAGTTACAGCCTGATAATGACATTTGGGGGTCTAAGCCGTATCAGTGAAAGTACCATTCGGTGCCCTTGAGGTTATAAAGAGACAGAGTGTGATTCCCTCTCACCAGTTTTCCCTCTCACCACTTCCAAAGGGTAATCAGATGAGGGCCTTTGGCTAGATTTAGATACTTGAATGTTAATCATCTCAGTTTATTTCATTAGTTTGTATTTTCCACCCAGTCTTAAGTTTCTATTCTAATTAAGAAAGACACATTCTCAATGTGGTCATGCACCTGAGTTTTTGTCCCAAATTCACTACTTCCTAAGCAGGGGGATCATTTCACCTTTCTGAACCTGTTTGTACAGCAGGGAAGACAGTGATCTTTGTGCTGCCGGCCTTGCGTACTACTGTGAAGCTCTAGTGAGCCAAGAGTTGGGAAGTGCTTTGGTAACTCAAGTACTACACGAATATAAGATAGTATCCTTAAACAATCTTCCCAAGAAACCCTCTGGCCCAAGATTTCTACATAACTGGTGGGACAAATTTCTATATAACTTCGGAGCCACAGGTATGACCCCTGGAGCAACCATGGGGTACAGTTGCTTTAGAACAGCAAGGCTTCTTAAGGAATGTCAGCAGCCTGCCTCTCACCAGAAGAGTCTTTAGTGGAGGCTCCAAGGCACCTGTTTTTCCTCACTTCGGGTCAGAGCCATCCAGGATTTCAAACCAATCTGAACAACTTCCTAAATGCTAACAGACTGGGATTATATTTTGGTTCTGACCACAAAGCTCTGCCTTTAAAATTGATTGAGTTTTACAGTCTGAATCAGCTTAAGTTTTAAAGACTATGAACTGTTTACAGTTTTTGGTTATGTCTTTGTTTCTTAATTACAAATATTTTTTATTTCATTTTGTAGTTTTCAAAGATTTAGAGAAATTTATCTTTGAGACTCTCTAACTGGGGGGTGAACTTTAAGTGGGTGGAAGTCAGTGCATGGTAAGTGGGAATACACTTTCATCTCAGCATCGTTAATAATCTTAATGAATTTTTCAGGTAGAGATATACTTTGGACTTAATCTAAGATTTGATCACTGGAAACTCAAGAGTCAGATAGTAGGCAAAAGAACACAGCATGACCCAGTTTGGCCTGGCTCTATCCATGCCAGGACTTCATTTCCATGGCAATCTCCTGGCACGGCCTCATGTGTGTAATAGTGAATGCCAATACATCGGTTCCATGCGTCAAAGCTCCTAATCTCAATGGCACTGATCTTTCTGAGAAGGAGACTTGTGGGACCACTAGAGGGCAACATACTGCTACAGAATTGAAAGGAAGCATTTGTGACAACTTTCTAAGGGTAAACAGTCAAAGACAAATTATTTTATCTTGAATTATAAACTTCCATTTTCTAATTATTACCGTATCACTAAGTATCTCCCCAGAAGAAAGTCTAAATCTGCACATGATATAATCCAATACCACAACTGATGGCAGACTAGTACATTTTAGTTTACTAAATACAAAACCACATCTAAAACTGTGAGTGATCACAAGGTTAAAGAATGATCTCTTATTTTAAGGACAGAGCATAGACAACCTTATCTAAAAAGACACAAACTGTGCAGAACACACCAGCATGCATATATGTGTAATAGTAAAACATAAGTAAAACCAACAGATGCCTCTCCCCCCATGCTCTCATGCAATCTGAACCCTTGTCCGTGCTACAAACTAAACGTTTTCAAGTTTTTTCCCTTTAAAGCCACTAATTAGCAACTGACTTTGAATTTATATGATCATTTCTGTGAATTTTGGGTTTTAGTTCCCAAAGAAGAGAGAGTTATTTTTAGTTAAATTTATTTTCTAGAAGAAAAGCCAATAGGAATCATTTGTTTTAAGAAAAAAGGTAATAGCTACTTTTAACAGAGTATGTCCTGATAGAAAAAAATAAATTTGTATATATTAAATTACAGATATTCCTTTTAGCAAACAGGGAACCCCCCCTTATGGTTCAGATCGTCTCATGCAGTATGAAATAATTCCAACTCTGAAAAAGGTGACCTCACCAAAAATGATGTAATCTTTTTGAAAGAAAGAGAAATAACACAAGACCATGTGTTACAATCTGAGGAACTTTGAGGGTGAAGTCATTTTCTAAAAATATGTTAATAATCTGGGGAACTATATAAGGTATTTTGTATCTTTTCTTAAAAAAAAATCTGTAACAAGTGTCTTGTGATCATTGACAGCTATTGTTTTTAAAGGCTCTGTTCCAATGTTCCCTCCAACAAACAAAATGGGTCAAGATATATAATTATAAAATAGAAAAACAAGATGGACTCTGTAGTACCAGTAGCTTGGTTCAGGAATTAAAGGTGCTCAGATAGTGTTTAAGAACAACAAGAAAAACTGTAACAAAGGGAACACTGGTTAGATAAAAACATTTAAGAGAATTAGTACTTTCTAGATCTTTTGCAACTCCCTTCAAGCAGAAACGCACACTCACCAACTCCAATTCCTCTTCCTCCGACTGCACTCAGCACATGAGAGGGATACGAGAGTTACTAAGACTGTTGATACTCAAAAATAAAATATTTCTTTAGAAAAACATGTTATTTGGACACTAGTAGTTGCCTGGACCCCTAAAGAAATGATTAAATATATGCAATGAATACAGATATAAATTATTTATTGTCTCTCCACTGGGAACGGATTTCAGAAGAAAGATTGTTTTAGTCAGGCCAGACTTTAAAGCTGTCCCTGCTCCCCGGCTTAGTCTGCTCCTGCGTCGGCCTCACCCGCACACGGCCAGGCAATTGCAACCATTTTTAAAAGGAGTTCCTCATCATGATCCCAATTTATACCTGAAACTTTGAGAACACTTCATCCTCCCATCCCTAGCCTACCTGGTCACACATGTCCATTATTAAATATCTTCTAGATGTGTGCTCTTTGGTTGGCAGGAATTATTTTGTTTTCTTATTTCCCACCGCAGCTAGCACAGTGTTATGAAACAACAAGAACTCAAACATTGGTTAATAACAGTTTTGAATAACAAAGACTGAGATGCAAATACAGCTTTCATATGTATAATTTCACTGCAGAAAAACAACATGTATGAAGCAAATGAGACTGGAAGAAAAATAAACTGATAAATCATGTCCAGAAAAGAAATGAAGGACACATATTTATTTGTTCCTTTTCTCTAAGCATTTAGAAAATACTAATAGGCTAGAAATAATCGACTAACTAGTGCTTTCTTATTTTACTTGAAGAAGTCAAGCTTTTCTGTCAATCTATGGAAGGTGTCTTTATAAACATCATTGATAGAGGAAACCCCAATCTGAAAGCCAGTTTACCTGCAAACAAACTGTAAAATAGGCAGGCTGGTTATCTACTCTGAAAAACAATCACCTGGCCTACAATTGCTATTTCAAATGTGGGTAAAATGCTCTTCAGCTGTTGAGTTATACAGATCTTCACATTCCTCCAACTACAAGATACGCATGGAAATACTGCGGGTAAGTGCTGGATGGTTTTCACTTGAACCTGCAGGGACAAGGGTGTAAAATAGTTTATATGGCAAATTCTGAGTATTCTGCAGCGATGCTTCGTGATCTCTGAAACAAAGACCAGGCAGAGAGAACCCTGACCAGCTGCTAAATGCCTAAATGCAGTTTTGTCCTTACATTCTGCAGTTTACTAATAATTCTTATCAACATATTTCTGAGCCTTAAATGAAACTTTCTGTAGTTTGTATTTCTGAAAGAGTGGCAGGTATTTCACATCCCATTCCTGAAAGGTGAGCCAAATAAGCATCCTGAATGCCCAAATGTTTTTCTTTTTGGGGTTATTTGTTATACATGTATATATTTTTAACTTTGTATCCTGCAATGATCATACCCTTAGAGAGCAGTTACAAAGAAAGCATACTATCACATACCACACCCCAGCATCACTCCCACCCAGGTCTACATCCCAAACATGAGACAACTGTCAAAACTAACAGAGTTTTGCAGTCCTGAGTTACTGCTGAAGCTATAGGACTTCACTTGGATTTCACCAATGTCCCTTTTCTGCTCCAGGACCGGATCCTGCGTCCCACATGCCCTTCCCTGTCACCTACCCTTAGTCTCCTCTGGTCTGTGACTGTTCCCTCCATCTTTCCTCATTTTTCATGACCTTAACAACTTTTGAAGAGTACTGGGTGGATATCTTGTTGAATGTCCCATAATTTGGGGCTTAGATTTTCTCAGATAGCATGGATTTTTGGAAGAGTACCAAAGAGGTGATGTGACCCTCTTAGCACATCGTATCAGAAGGTATGTCATTCCATTATCGGTGATGTTAAGCTCGATTGCCTGGTTAAAATCGTGTCTTCCAGGATTCCCCACTGCAAAATTACTACTTTCCCTTTGTAATCAATTATTTGGGGAGAGACACTTTGAGGCTACGCAAATACCGTTTCTCCTTAAACTTTCACTCACTCATTTTAGCATCCATTGACCCTGCATGGCCAGGATCTCTGTACTGTAATTACAATGTTGATTTGCTATTTCTCTCATTCTTTCTACATGTAATAATTAGAATTCTTCTCTAAAGGAGAGCTGTCCCTTCTCCATTTATGTATTCGATCATTTATTTTTATCAATAACAGACTTGGTATTTTTTATTCCTTGGGTACTAATCCAATACTATTGTTACTTACTTTGTTGCTTAAATTGTTCTAGTTTGGGCCACTGGAGCTCTTCTGAAAGGCTGGTTCCTGTAACCTTTTCACCGGCACTTCCTTATCCTCTGGCCCCTCCAATTCATCCTGTATTTTCATTGCCCCAGCTCTATAATCAATCATTTCTCCAAGGAGTCCTGATTCCTTTTATTGGGGAATGTTTTAGAAACTAAGATCTGAGTACTAGGTGTGCTTGGTTACTAGGTGTCATTGTCTGAAAGGGCCTGTCAGATGAGCTAGGAAATATATGATATATACTATTTATGTGTATACACATTTATATTTCTCTATCTATATATGTTAAGAAAGTTAAGTTCATACTGAAACCTCCAACAACAACCCAGAAACAAGGGTTCACTGTAGCCTTCCCCAACCCCCACCCACCTTGCTTATTTATAACTTTTTCTTCCACCAACAATGAGAAACCCAGCTTTCTTTACAACATAATCACTGTTTGAGTGTGTGTAACAAATGTACCATCTTAAGCGCATAATGCTTTCCTACAATTTTCTGGTTTTCTCTATCTAGAGTTAAAAGTTTCCAAAGTTACTGAGCACTCCTTCCCCATCCCCTTCTGTATCACCCTGTCACAGACTTGCACTACACTTAACATTCACGTGTCACGGTCTATAGTCTATCTTCAGTTCCCCTGGAATCCTGGTTGATTTTAACTGCACATCATAAAAACCACTCTCTGTACAGTTTTATGGGTTTTAACAAAAGCACAGACTCATATGTACATCCAACAACACAGGATCACAGAATAGTTCCATCGCCTCAAAAATTTACCTCAAATTCCCTTTGTAGTCAACTCCTCTCTCCGTCCCTGGCAACCGCTGATATGTTTTGCATTTTCCAGAACAAAATATAAATGGAATCACATGCTATGTAGTCTTTTGGATCCAGCTTCTTTCACTTAGCAAAATTCATTTAAGATTCATCTATACTGCTGTGAATAAATGGCTCATCCCTTTTTATTGCTGAGCAGTATTCCTTTGTCTGGATGTACCACAGTGGGTATATCCATCCATTCATCTGTTGGAAGGACATCTAGGTTGTTCTCAGTTTTTGGCAACTATGAAAAATACAGATTCCTGTAAGCACAGTTTTCAATTCATTTGGGTAAATTCTTTAGGAGAGGATTGTTGGGTTGTATGACAAGTATATATTTAACTTTGTAAGAAGCTGCTGATCTGTTTTCCAAAAGTGGTGTATGATTTTGCATTCCAAGCATGAATATGAGAGAGTTCTTGTTGCTCTGCATCCTTGTCAGAACTTGACATTTTAGTATTTTGGGTTTTTGGTTTGTTTTTAAGTAGGCCTCAGTGGGGCTTGAACTAGTGATTCTGAGATCAAGACCTGAGGTGAGATCAAGAGCTGGACACTTAACCGACTGAGCCCCCCAGACACCTGTTTGAGTATAGCTGACACATGATGTTACATTATTTTCAGGTGTACAACACAGCAATTCAACAACTCTGTATGTTACGCTGTGCTCACAAGTGTAGCTACCATCTGTTACCATATAATGCTATCACAGTTATCACTGATTTATTTTCTAAATCTCAGCCATTCTAACAGATGTATAGTTGTATCATCCTGGAGGCAAGTCCTTTATCAGATATGTGATTTGCAAACAGTTTCTCCTAATCTGTAGGTTGTCTTTTTATTCTCTGGACAGGATCTTTTACAGAGTAAAACTTTTTTGATAGTGAAACTATTTTGATAGCATCAATATATCAAAATTTTCTTTATGGATCATGTTTTTGGTGTATTGTTTTTTTCCAATGTTTTCTTCTAAAAGTTTCAGAGTTTTGTATTTTATGCTTGAGTCTATGCTACATTTTAATTTTTGTATAAGGTATGAGTTATATCTTAAGGTTTCATTTTTGCATATGGATGCTGAATTGTTCCAACAGAGTTAGTTGTACCATCTATCCTTTCTCCATTGAACTGCTTCACTGCCTTTGTCAAAAAACAACTAAATATATTTGTGTAGGTCTATTTTCTGGGCTCTCTGTTTTGTCCATTGATCTATGTGCCCACCTTTTTGCCAGTACCTCTTTCATTCCTGATATTGATAACCCATGCCTTCTCTTTTAATTTGGTCAGTTCGGCTAGAAGTTTAGCAATCAAAAAACTAGGTTTTGGTTTGATTGCTTTTCTCTAATGTTTTTCTGTTTCAAATTTCATTAATTTCTGCTCTTTTTCTTTTCTTCTGGTTGCTTTGGGTTAAGTATGCTCTTATTTCTTGAGTTTAAGTAAAAGCTTACTGATATGGTACCTTTCTCTTTTCTAATATAAACATCTAATGCCTTGAGTTTCACACACACACACACACACACACACACACACACACACACACACACACACCCATATATATTTTATAATTTCTCCTGAGATTTCCTCTTTGACTCATGGGTTATTTAAAAGTGTGTTTTTTTTCTCAATATATAAAGATTTTTCCTTTCTGTTTGGATTTCATTATGATCAGAGAATATAATCTGTATGATTTCGATTCTTTGAGATTTGTTGAAGTTTACTTTATGGCACAGGAAATGGTCTTAGTGAATGTCCTAAGGGCCCTTAAGAAAAATGTTATGTTCTGCTGTTGTGTTCTGTAAATGTCTCTTAGGTCAGGTTCGTTGAGTATTGCTCAGGTTGTCTAGATCATTACAGATTTTTCTGCCTACTTGTTCTGTCAATTACTGAGAGAAGAGTGTTTAAGTTTCCAACTACAGTTGTGGATTTTTCTATTTCACCTTTTAGTTCCATCAGTTTTTGGTTTATGAATTTTGAACGTGAGCTGTTAGGTGCGTATACAATAAAGATACTTATTTCTTGGAAAACAGACTGTGTGAAGTCCTTCCTTATCCTTGGTAATATTCCTTATTGTGAAATCCACATTGTCTGAAATAATATGGCTACACTAGCCTTGTGGTTAATGTTTGCTCAGTATGTTTTCTCTATCTGCTAATCTATGCCTTTAAATTTAAAGTAGGGTTTCTGTAGAGAGTGTATAGTATGATCTTCCTTTTCTTAAACAATCTGACATTTTGTCTTTTAACTGATGTTTACAACCACATTCGGTGATTACCTGTATGGTTGGATTAAAATCTACAATCTTGCTATCTGTATTTATTTGTCCCACCTGTTCTTTTTTCTCCCATATCTTGGGCTATTCGAGCATTTTTTTAATAATTCCATTTTTATCTCCTCTATTGACTTTTTATACCTCTTTTAAAATTGTTTTCTATAGTTGCACTAGGTTTTGTTAACATACATCTTTAGTTAGAGTTCACCTTCAAATAGATACCACATTAGATGCTTACAACAGTGTATTTACAATTGCTTCTCTTTTGTTGTCCTATATTTTTACATGTGTTATAAGCACAAAATTCATTCCCCCTATTTTTGCTTTAGAAAGTAGTGATCTTTTAGAGCAATTAAAAAGAGAAAGATGCTCGGATTCTGGTTTCTCCAATAAAAAGGAACCAAGGGTCCTTGGAGAAATGACTGATTCCAGGACTAGGGCAGGAAATACACAAGATGAGCCTAGAGCATTTCACAGTAACGGAAAAATTTAAAAGCAACCTCCTCCATTACCCCCCCCCCAAAAAAAAACCCCACAAGGATGAAGGTGTGTTTTCAGAGGCACGGGAACCAACTGAACAGTCCTCAATAGCTAAAGCTGGAATATGAGCAACAGAATAAAACAGTATTGGTAGAACTATATATAAACAGAATTTAGGAGTATTATTACCCAAAATATAATGTCATTAAGTCTGTATTAATATAAATCATTAAATAAATGAAAGTAAACAGTTAAGTCACCTGTTCAGAAAAACTCCAAATAATTTATGTAGGTATTCTGCCCTCAAGGAGGTACAGCCTAACTCCCCACTCCTTAAGTATGGACCTTGCATAGGGACTTCTTTCCAAAGAGGACAGTACGGAAAGGAGGAAGCATAGAAACCCATGCAACACTACATCAGCAAGATGGCCAAGGTTAACATCAATAGTAATGACTCATTATAATACTATGTACCCTTTGTATGGGAGATAAAAATGGCACTTTAGTTCTGTGGCCTTCCTCCCCGAAACCCAGAACCCCAGTCTAATCATGAGAAAAACACGAGAAAAAAATCCCAATGGAGGAACATTCTACAGAATACCTTACCAGTACTTCTCAAAACTGTTAAGGTCATTAAAACAAGGAAAGTCTTAGCGACTATCACAGCCAAGAGGAGTCTGAGGAGACATGGCCGCTAAATGTAATGTGGTGTCCTGGATGGGGTCCCAGAATGCAACAAGACATGCGGTTAAAAACTAAGGAAAAATGAATAAAGTATGGAACTTTGGTGAATAATAATGTATCAATACTGACCCATTAGTTCTAACTAATGTACTATACTAATGCAAGATGTTAATAATAGGAGAAACTCGTGTGAAGCATTAGAACTTTCTGTACTATCTTTGTAATCTAAAATACAAGGTTTATAAAATGTAGGGGAAAATGAATTGTGTTTTATTTTATCTTCATTTATTTCATTTCCATTGTTCTATATTTCTTTGTGTAGATCCAAGTTTTTGCTGGTATCATAGTCCCTCTTCCTTTGGTGTTTCTTTAGAACAGATCTCCCAGCAATAAATTCTCCAGATTTTTTTGTTTGAGAAAATTTCTTTCATTTTTTTTTTTCAAGATTTTATTTATTTATTTGACACACAGAGAGAGATAGAGCACAAGCAGGGGGAGCAGGCAGGCAGGCAGAGGCAGAGGGAGAAGCAGGCTCTCTGCTGAGCAAGGAGTGAGATGCGGGCCTCAAACCCAGGACCCTGGGATCATGACCTGAGCCGAAGGCAGATGCTTAATCAACTGAGCCACACAGGCGCCCCTTCTCTTTCGACATTTTTGCTGGATACAGAATTCTACGTTGAGGGTTTTTTGTTTTGAATTCCAGCACTTCAGGTTACTCCACTGTTTTGTAGCTTGCAGAGTTTCTGAAGGGAAGTATGGTATAAATTCTTATCTTTGTTCTTCTCTTTTCTCTGGCTGCCTTTAAGATTTTTTCCTTGTTGTCCTTTGCTTTTAGCAATCTGAATGTGTGTGTATTTGTCCGACTTGGTGTTATTATTTTTTCAAATATTTCTTCTGCTCTGTTGTCTCTCTCCTCTTTTTGGAATTCCAATGACAAAAATGTTAAACCACCTGATAAAAGTCCACAGCTCTTGGAGGCTTTGTTTTGCTTTTTGTTTTATTTTCACTCTTCTTTCTCTTTGTATTGTAGTTTGGGTAACTCTACCGACCTACAGACCAAGAGGTCTTTCCTCTTGCTAGTCTTTAGTGCACAGTTTGAGTTAATTTAATTAGGAATCGGGCCGGGTTTGAGCTTCACCGGTGCAATGGTCACCCTCAGTGCATCCAGCACGGGCCTCACATCCCTCCGGGAGGAAGTGAGCGTTGGTTTGCCAGGGGTTGTGTGTGTGTTTTCCCCAGAGGCTGCTCCACTCTCAGTCAAAGCCTTTTCCTCTTCTCAGGTGCCCTGCCATGCTCCCGGCATTGTTCCTGCTCCTCCGCCACAGCTTCAGATGGCTTTCCTTTTCCATTTCTCGAGATACAATGGGAGGTCACCAATGCCCAAAGGGTGACACTTTTTGTTCATCTCCTCACAGATTAAGACTTCTGGTCCACAGGACAGAAAGGGGAGAAGGGTCTAGGCAGCACATTTTGTCCCTATCACAGGGGCTGCTCTTGCCCCTTCCCAGCCACACACCACAGTGGAGGCTTTTTCAGGATGTTCCCAATCTCTTCTGTGAGCACCCACTGGGGTTCATGGAGAAAAAGCCTCCAAAAGAACTCGGACTTCCCCTATGTCCCAACACTAGGGCTTTACATGGGCCTGCCAGGAACACCTGGCCTCCAGCAACTCACCAAGCATCTGAGCTGAACTCTCATTACCTGTGTCCTACCTACACAAACCAGGGCTCCAATGTCCTCTCCCTGCAATATCTGTCTCTCCCTAGAGTCTGGGCCACTTGGGTGCCATGAAATCTCAGCACTACAATCTACTCCCAACTCGTTTTCCTTATAAGGCTGGGAGCAACAGTTTCCAGCTTTCTATCTCCAAATGAAAAATTACTTGTTTGTTTCTTGACTTAAGAGGTTTTGGTCCTGGCTCTCTTTTATATTACCTTGGACAAGTACTAACTTCTCCTTCAGTTTCTTCATCTCTACCCAGTCAAGATTATAGCATAACTGACAATCAAATGCGATGATGCATATGAAGATGTTTGGGAACCTATAAAGCATTATACATATGTAGATTATCTAAAGCCTAATGGCATCAACTTTCATTTAGCAAAAAAATCAAATAGTGCTGCATTACAGAGAGAACACCTGGCATATCACACTGCATGTTAGTCAAGCCATGCTATACTAGGAATGGTTTAAAAATTGCATACATATTGATTTTTTTTCAATAAGAAGCTAAGGGAGATAAACACACTCTCCTTTTCTTCATAAACACAGGATTCAAAAACATATGACGTTGGAACTATGAAGACATTGCCAAGGGCTGGGGGGGAGAGACCTGTATTCTTTATAGAATTAAAAGGGAAGGTTATTTGAGAAGGAATAAACAAAGATTATTTGGAGGATAACTCATTCAAGTTTTGATGCATTATTCCCTATTCTACAGTGGTTCTCTCTAGTATGTAGAAACACTAACAACTAATATAGTGTTTCTCCTGCAGAAAAGCATGTGTAATCGATTACTGAAAGTATGCAAAGTCAAGATAGAAGAAATATTTAAGTCAGGTTTAATTTATGAATTTGGTGATGGAATCTCTGAGCTAAGAGACCAGTCTGGTAAAATTAAAATTAAGCCTAACAACCTCTCCTCATTTAGCTTTAATTTTAAATAACCATTAAGCATATTTACATCCTGTTTTTCTATAATCTGATTTCTGTGTATTTAAAATAGACCGATATCTTCAAATGCCAACTTCAAATAGAAATATTCTTTAAGAAAGGGTCTAAATTCTATGGAAGTACAGAAAATTCTGAAGAAAAATATAGACTGGCTGTATTTTTAAAGAATGAGGCTGAAGAAAAATTTAACGTACCAGTGGAGGCATCATGCCCTTGCTTGAAGGAGGGATGACAACTCGAAGATCTGGTTTTCGACTATTCATTCCAAGATTGCCACCACCTGGAGGAGGGGGAGACTTTGTAGGCATAACTTTGCCTAAACTATTTGCACCAGTAGTTCCAATCAAATTTGGAGAAGCTCTTGAGTTTACGAATCCGTTCCCTGGAAAAAGGAAATATCATTCATTAATGTGAGAAGAGTCGTTAAAACACTTTGGTAGAAATATGAAACAAGTGTTTCCTAGTCCTAGTTTCAAATAAATTTTGTAACAAAACTCATTAGTAGTTGACCACGTATCTGAATATTTTAAAAATAAGCAAAAATGTCAACCCAAGTCTGAAATACACATAAAACTTAGGACTTATGCCATCTGTTTCCAGTCTTACTGCGTGGACCTGCTGAGAGGTACTCAAAACACAAGATTCGTGTCTAACAGGGCATTTCCTACTGGGGACTGAGATAATGGAGATGTTCGAAGAAGCCGCCTGAGACCGGCCTAGTCACTCATTTGGGCAGTAGAGGGCAGCAGAGGCACCCCTACTAGTCCGAACCTGAACCCGCTACCGCGACCAGGCCAACTTCGCTACTGCAGCTTCTTTAGCACTCTAATGCTTCATCTTCACCAGGTACTTCCTCCTTACTGCTCCACCTCTAGCCACGCTGTTTCTTTGGCTGCCAGTAAGGTCTTCATTCAATATTTGTGGTTTGTCTGACTTTAATCATCTTATTCCTGGTCTTCCACTTTCTCTAAGAGAGCAGTCTCTCTCTCTTAGAGGAAGTAAGGACGTGTGTACATGGTGGTGATGTTCTATATATGCAGTACTTCTGGGCATCAGTTGAGTTAGGAGATCAAGGTAAGAGATCATCCCTATTTTCATGGAGGCTGCAGTCCTTCTAGTCCTCCGCAGGGGTAGCAGCCATGTGGTCTGGGTGAGCCAACTCCACTTCAATCCCTGCTTGGGGACAGTCCGAGCCACTGTGTGCAGGCATTCTCCCTCACCACTGTGATGGGATCTGGGAACGTCCAGTTGGATCCTAAGTAAAGCAGCTGCTACATGATGGTGAGGGAGACTCCTGCATTCCTCCAAATATGACAGAGGAAGAAGCATTTGATTCTCGAGCCATTTTGAGATTCAGAAGAAAGCCAGAATGAGGAAAAAGCTGACAGGGAAAGGAGAACTGCACCCCGGGAAGACTGCATGCCAAGAAGTGAAATGATGCGTCTCAAAGAACTGCAATGAGTTAATGACAAAAAACAATTATGTAATGTATGGTGATTAACATAATAAAAAAAAGAGCATTTATATTGGGTTATCAGAACATTTTAAATCTTTGAAAGTTTCTTGAATGGAACAGAAATATTATTTAAAACCATTTACAATCCATATAGTGTTTGGTGGTTTATAAAACATTTTCAGGGGGCGCCTGGGTGGCTCAGTCAGTGAAGCGTCTGCCTTCAGCTCAGGTCATGATACCAGGGTTCTGGGATTGAGCCCCGCATTGGGCTTCCCTGCTCAGCAGGGAGGTCTGCTTCTCCCTCTCTCTCTGCTGCTCCCCCTGCCTGTGTGCACGCTCTAATAAATAAATAAAATCTTTTAAAAAAAATAAAACATTTTCAGGTACAGTATTATAATGAATAGAAGCAACTGATCAATAGGAGAATTCTAAAATTTAAAAAATGTAACTAGAGAGGGATTAAGTACTTGAAGATAATCAGCTGAAGAAAATGGATGCTTCAATATATCTGCTTATAGAGTTTGAAAAACATGTTATTTGGCAGTATTATTTATATGAATAACTAAAAATTGACGTTTGACAATGTGATCTAATCAACGTTACTGGATCCTAACCAGTATCATTTTCAAAGAACAAAGAAAACTGAGTGGTGAGGCGTGGCCCTGGGGAACCGGCCGGCACCTCTCCAGCCGCTGTCATTCAAACTGTCAGGATTCCAGATGACCGATTTTCCTCTCTGCCACCACCCCCCTCAGTCTCACCCAACTCCTCCTGCTTTCTTCAAAACTTTTACCAAGTGACCTACCGGTTTTAATTCATTTACGTGACTTAATTTTTGCTGTGAGGACTAGTATTTCAGTTAACCTGATGAGGCTATTTCCTGCATTCTACTTCCATTATCTTGAAACAGTATGTATTAAATCTGGATGAATCTCCTTTCCACACCCCAGAGAGCAATTCCTGCATTCTATTAAGCTTCAGAAAGCAGTGCTGTTAAACAATCTCTTCACCAGGCCAACCCCTGTGGAGCAGAGCTCATCCATGCATTGGGCAGAGGTAACTGCTAAGGCAAGTCATCTGAATACAAAATGCTTATCAAGTAATTTTTCAAAAATAGGCTTAATAGAAACTAAAAGAATGTTGGATTAACATTAATAAGTACAGATTAACATTTCTCTTAATAGGCACAAATGTTTATAATCTCTTTGATAGCATTTAGAAGATTCTTATTTACTTGATTTGTACTCAAATCTGAAGGATAAAGCAATATTTCTTCTCAAATACATTACAAGGTGATGTGAAGCTAATGTAGAAGAATGCATTATCAAGAAGCTCTAATACTCTTTACCCATGTGGAGTCTAGGATGCTTTTCAGCTACATATAATACCACAGTAACCCAGAGTGAAGGGACTCTAAAAGCATGGTATTTCTTAGTGTGAAGTTGGGAGTCTGCAGCAGATAATTATCACAGGATGATGTCAGTGTCTGGTGACTTGTCAGGCTGAAACAGGATAACCTTATATGCACTATTTGTTATATTGTGGAGTGTAGTGATATACTATCGACTATACGTCTTAATTCCCATTTTTTATGACAAAAATGTAGATATTTCAGTATATAACTCATCTTTCCACGCCCTACAAATTTAAGAATTAAAGTACCAACTCTAAATGAATTAACCCAATGTGATTATTATCAAAATGTGTTCTCAGGTTTTAAGGTAAATTATGCCCTGACACACACATGATAAAAATGCTCTTGAGCAAACTGCATACCGATGCCTCCAGAAATTTAAGAAAGCTAATCTCACTTATGGTCCCTACAGCTCTAAGGCAGATCATTCAATTGTATCAGTCTGGCTCATATTTCAGAATATCCTGTCAGCTGGAATAATGTATTCAAGTGTCTAGAAAGCACTCCATGTTCTTAATATCACTCTTTTAGGGCTAAATTATAGACAATGATGTCATTAATGTTTTACTACTATGAATCTAATTCAGAACTTGAACTAACATGCACAGGATTTTGAAAATCTCAAAGAATTCTGAAAAATTTGTCCAAAGCAAGGCTCAAGAATTGATTTTATATTTGACCAATTTTCATAAAATCTGACAAACTTTCAGCTGATTATTCAACAAATAAAAAAACATTTTAAAAATCTATACAATTATCTTTTGTATAAAGAACTGAATGAGGTTTCTAAAATTAAAAAAATACCATGGTTTTTAAAATCATGGTTGACACATTTACTTGATTCAGTGGAAATTCCTATATGACAGACAACATGGGTTCTGTCCATTAGAAGTTTATAATCCACAACAGACAATGCTCATGAAATCCTGTGTGTCTCTTCCTGAGTGCTGTATTCATCCTCTCAATCTCTCCCATGTGGGCAGCCCCAAAGAGGCTTCTCCTCCTTCAGAGACTTCATGCATCCCCCCTGGCTTTAACCATTGCCTCAGTATGACTCTTAAATCTGTTTCTGCTCTTTATATCTCCTAATTTCTAGTCCACATGCAACCATATCCCACAGATATGCTGCTGTCATCTCAAACGCCACCGGTTATAAACCCCTGTACTACCGCCGCCCGCTGTCACTCCCATCCAACTTTCACAGAGCTCCAGCTTTGTTACTCTTTATAATGTTTCCCTTTTCATCCATCTCTCTTTAGCTGCCACTGCCCCTGCCACACTGCAAGCCCTTACTATTACCTTCGCTCACCCCTAAACAATTCCAAGAGCTTCTTGAGCCTTTCTTAGTCCAGTGTATTTTTTTCTTTCTCAACATGTTTTAAAAAAGTGAAATTGCTGGATATCACAGACTTTATTTTATGCCTGATGTTTAAACACAGGCCCGAAGTTAAAAGGAGTTCCTGAAGTCATCTGAACTACAGTATTATCTAAGTATTAAATGTCAACTTTCAGTAGAGAAATATACTTAGTATGCCAAATCAGATGGCCACTACGGAAGATGTACACAATTTCAGCATGTTCAAAACTGGCAAGTTTTGCTTGGACAATGACAGACTGCAAACAAAAAATGATGTTTCAAGGAAAAACAAATGAATGCTCTAATTTACTATAATAAAAATGTTATGACTGTGGAGGTACCAACCATATCAATATAGAAAGTTTAAAAACTAGAAGGAGAGAGAGAAAACTCCTACTTCCACCATCCCAACATAATTGTGATAATCAGTTTAGATTTCCCCTCCTTTTCGTTTTCCACATGCATATTTTTTGCATAGTTTTAAATCACAACTAAAAAGGAATGCAGTTGAAAATTTCATTTGCATAATTTTCATACTGTTGAATATGCTGGTTTCTTCCTATTATTCACTACTATAAATAAAATTGCAGTTAATCTTTGAATATTCTAGTTTATTTCTTTAGGAGAGAATCCCAGGAATGGGATTCATAGGCTCAGAGGCATAAACATTTTTATGACTACTGAAACATCTTGCCAAAATCTTTTCAGAAAGATCATTACTAATTTACAATGCCATAAGCACACAGAAGACCATCAGTTTCCTCACACCTTCATTGGCTCTCCATGCCACAACAGAAGTGGTAATAGTTGGCAATTAGTGAGTTGTGGTTTTCTTTGCCATTTTTATTTAAATCTCCTGATACATCCTTTCAATTTTTTAAAATACTAGTTGGGTTTCCTTTTTGAATTGTACATTTAGGTACATTAAAAACCCACCTACTTATTAAATATTCCCCTATCTGTGGCTTGTATTTTATCTTACTTTTTCTCTGAAGAATGAGAAAATCTTCTATCTCACATAAGACGACTGGAGAAAAGAGGTTGCAAGCTCAGTGGCTTTAGCAGCTCAGTGTGCAGGACCTGGAGCTTTCCAGCTTTCAGCTCTGCCATCCTAGGCTTTTGCTGGCCTGTCCCTCTGATACTGTTTTGTTTCCTGATCTCAAGATGGGGCTATACATCTGGCTGCCACATGCAGACAATAATGCCCAATGAATCGAGTCTTTGCCCAGACTGCTAAGTCTTTCTATGAGTATGAACGTGTGTGTGAATTTTTTTCTCTCTAGATTTCAGAATTAATAGTATAACACCTATACAATGTACATTGCATTCTCTTATAATTTTAAAAGTGCCTCCACATTTGGGGTTTATAATTCCTTTTTAAAATCAAATGTATTTAAAAACTCATATTAATGTAGCACATAATACAAAATGGTGCACAAAACAAAAACTTACAAATCAAGGATTCAGCATAAAGTAAACATCGTTACCATTACATCAGGAAAAAAAAAAAACTGCCAAAACCCTGAAAGTCTCTAAAATTGGGCCCCCCAAAACATTCCTGTTGTTCTACCTACCCAAAATAACCAGTATTGTAACAATTACAGTGACTTCTTTTCTTTATAGTTTTATCACTTATCTTATCTACACATGCATCCTTAGCACTATAATATTGCTTGGCTATTTTTCAAACTTTATTTAGATAGAATCATTTCGTATTTGCATCCACTGTCTTTCATTCATCATGGTGTGGTGAAATTCAGCCACCCTGTTAATTCCTGCTGTAGTTTCTTCCTTTACGTTGCAGTATAGTACTCCTTCATATAAACGTACTGTCACTTATTTATTTATTCTACTGTTAACAGAAGCTTGGATTATCTCTAGATGTTGGCTGTAACAAATAATGCCATGCCCATTCCTTTACATATTTGTTGATGCTCATGGTACACCATGCATTTCTCTACAGTATATAAAGATGAATAAAAATGGTGGGTTGTAAAATACATATATCTACAACTTGAGTAGATAATGTCAAAATGGCTGCACCGATTTGTCCTGCTATCATCAGGGAATGAGAGCTTGGAATTTCTCATAGGCTTGTCAACCGTTGGTATTATCTGCCTATTCTGCTTTAGCCATTCTGGTTGGTGTATGATGCTTTCTGTGGTGTTAATTTTGCATTTCCTTGGTTACTAAGATTGAGCATCTTGTCACATGTTTATTGGATACCTAATAACTTCTTTTGTGAAATGTCTGTGTTCTCCTGCACATTTTCAAAAATCAATTTTCTTTGGGGTGCCTGGATGGCTCAGTCATTAAGCGTCTGCCTTCGGCTCAGGTCACGGTCCCAGAATCCTGGGATTGAGCCCCACATCAGGCTCCCTGCTCGGCAGGAAGCCTGCTTCTCTCTCCCCCACTCCCCCTGCTTGTGTTCCCTCTCTCGCTATGTTTCTGTCAAATAAATAAATAAAATCTTTTTAAAAAATCGATTTTTTCATGATGATCTGTAAGTATTCTTCATAAAAAGCCCCCTGTTCACTATATGTATATGATCTACATTTTCCCACTCTGTCTTGCCTTTTCATTCTCTTCATGGTGTTTTTGATGAACAAAGATTCCTAATTTTACACAAGCAAATCAATCTTTCTTCTGTGGTTAGGCTTCCTCTCGTTTCCTATTTAACATGTCTTTCCCTATTCTGAGTTTGTTCAATGCTTAAAAACCTCAAGGATGCTTCTGCTTTCCCTATTACTTGGGCCTGAAATATCCTATCTTTTGGGAAGCAGAAGACTCAACAAAAATTAAAATAAGACTAATGGAGGGCTCATCTATAAAAATATTATGCATTTGAAAATTACAGTATCCGTAAATATGTTACAGTTTAAAGGTTAAGCGAAACTATCTGGAAGTGGCTCATGACAAGTCTCTAAACCTGGACTGACAAAATAAAAGTTATTATACAGATTATGTATAAAAAATTTGTTTTAAACAAGGGTCTTTGGATATTGGTTGCTGGCTGAAATACTTTGTCACCAGAGAGCTTATCTCCATGTGATTAAATTCTCTGAAATTTGTTGATACTTTTTTTGTGGCCCAGCATGTGATCAATTTTTAGTTTTATGGACACAAAGAACATTTTTTTTTTTTTTTTAATACAAAGAACATATGGGACGCCTCAGTGGCTCAGTTAAGTGATTGCCTTCGGCTCAGGTCATGATCCCAGGGTCCTGTGTGTGCGAATTTTTTTCTCTCTAGATTTCGGAATTAATAGTATAACTCCTATACAATGTACATTACATCCTCTTACAATTTTAAAAGTGCCCCCACATTTGGGGTTTATAATTCCTTTTTAAAATCAAATGTATTTAGGGCACCTGGGTGGCTCAGCTGGTTAAGCGACTGCCTTCGGCTCAGGTCATGATCCTGGAGTCCCAGGATCGAGTCCCACATCAGTCTCTCTGCTCAGCAGGGAGTCTGCTTCTCCCTCTGACCCTCTTCCCTCTCGTGCTCTCTATCTCTCATTCTCTCTCTCTCTCAAATAAATAAATAAAATCTTTAAAAAAAATCAAATGTATTTATTTAAAAACTCTTACTAACATAGCACAATATGTTACATTTACATGTAGCATCGGGTTCCCTGCTCATAGGGGAGCCTGCTTCTCCCTCTGCCTCTGCCCCTCCTCCCCGCTCATGCTCTGACAAATAAATAAATAAAATCTTAAAAAAAAAAAAAGAACACAGATACTGGAAAGAATATTTACTCTGTACTTTAAGTGTAGATGACCACACTCTTACGTCAAGAAGGGGGACGATGCAGACGTTAGCTATAGCTACCGCAAGGGACTGTTACCCTCTGATTCACTCTACTTCTATGGTCCTGCCTTTTGGGGACCCAAAACAAAGTGACAGGAGCACACTGGATCCTCCCAATTCTTTGTGGGCCCTGAACTCTGACCTCTCTGTCCCCTTAGGTCTCTGAGGCTGTCCTATTCCACTGAGGAAGTGGCAAATACCACCTGAGGAAAAGCAGTCATAAATGCTGGGCTCACCCTCTTCAAGGCTCTGTTCTCCATCATTCCCTGGATCTTGAGCCAGGTATTCTTCATTATCTTGTTAGTTCTCAAATGCTTTCAAGCAGATTTTAAAAATATTTTGCCTAGCATTTGTAGGTGTCTTCAGCAGAAGGGTTGGTCCCAATGACCACGTCTGCTATTATCACAGCACAAGACTAATTGTCTTGCTTGTCTTTTTTTAAACCTCAATTTTAATTTCATTTATGGAAGGTTTCATTATTCAAAAACTCTATGTATCACCTTAAGATCAGAAGCAAGATTTTCCAAAATGTTTTATATGATACTAATTATGAAAGATGCTTTTTCATGAGAAAAAAAATGAAGGGTTCTATTATGCAATAACTTTGTGTAACCATATGTTATATACTAAGTTTAATGATTCACAAAATAGATTAGCATTTTAAAGGCTCCAGTAAGTCCTACAGTGAAGAAACCTGTTTAGTTTTATTTAACGCAAGCCTTACCAAACATAGATAAATCCTTCTTTTCATACAGTTCCAAGAAACATATCTTGAAAAGTATAGATTAGAAATCATTCTCATAACGTTTTAATATTTTTTCCTCTAAATTTCTCTGGGAATTTAGACTGTTTAATCTTTTCATTCATAGAGTATATCTGGGTATAATAATGAGTTTAAACTATTTTTCCAAACTACTAAACCAAAATGGCACCATTGTTGAAAATGAGCTAACATATATTATCTGACTCTTCCTCACAAAAATAGCATTTCTAAAATACCCATGACAGATCATTTTAGGGAAAATTTATACTAAGAAACACGTTAAACCCATGTATGCTCTAAGTATTTCAGAGAAATAACTGCTTCCAGTGGGGTATCTGAATTAAGTGACATAAAAGGTCTATTCAGTTAAGTCTAAATTCTGTTAAAAAGCAGTTATAATACACACGCCATTTAGAATACAATCCAAACAAGTAAAGTTAAGTAGAATTACACGTAGTATAGGTAAATATGCATGTATGAGTATGAACCAATGAAGAATCAGGACATCCAATCTTGATGTGTTATGAGATGTTGAGGTGTGTACCCTACGAAGCAGGATTTATCTCTGTGTATACATAATAATGGAAACAGACTTTTAAGCAACTCACTCAAGGGGTACCTGAGTGGCTCAGTCGGTTAAGCGTCTGCCTCTGGGTCAGGTTGTGATCTCAGGGTCCTGGGATCGAGCCCCATGTCCGGCTCCCCACTAAGCAGGTCAGCGGGGAGGCTCCTTCTCTCTCTCCCTCCCCCCGACTCATGCTCTCTCTCTCAATAAATAAAATCTTTAAGCACTTAAAATATTTTAATACTTACTTGAATTTTAAGTTTTAATAGAAACTGATGTTCACTAATCATGATTATTAACACTATTAACACTAAACACATTAAAGTAGTTGCCTATGATGGGGGGTTGAGGAAGGGCATGGGAATGGAAGAGCAAGGTATAAAAAGGATTAATGCACAGCATACTGAGATGCTTTATATAAACCAATGATGATGATGATGTGCCATGATCTGGGGAGTGTGATTATGCAGCCCTCTAAACATGAGGGTCACGATAGGGAGAGGAGGCTTATAAAAAAAAAAAAAAAAAAAAAAAAAACGAATGAAAAAAAAAGGAACAGGGTTATATGCAGAAGGTCAAATTAGAATGATGACAAAGTCTGAGTTTCAAATTACCAAAGGGAACACAGAAAAACCAAGCAGCAGAGACAAAGTCTAGATTTACAATTGCATGGCAGATAAGAAAAAAACAGTAAGGTATGGAAAGTACAAGAAAAAAAAATGAGAATTGAAACACTTGTTTGACAGGAGGAAGAACCATGTTCACGACATGCCAGAAGGAGGAAAAAAAGTAAAGGCAAGGGGAAAACACATTAGAAATCTTCAAAGAGTTAAACTCCATGAAATAAAACTAATTTTGGAAACAAACCAAGAGTTAGTTACAATTAACATAAAATGAAATAGAAATTTTTGCTTCTAGTCTTAACTAGGCTAGGAAGCAGAAGGCCAAGTAAGATGGACAGTACTGGGGGAGTAAAAACATATGGGAAAATTTAACACAAAAAGAGTATGTATATGGGCATGCAGATAACTAAAATGGAGTTGAAATAAACTATAAATATTTGGAAATACACATACAAGTATAGCAGCCTACTGTATAACTGTTAAGACAGTTACGAATTTTCCACAATTAATTATGTTAAAAAGGATCCTACAATGGATCTCATAAAATTAATTCCATTCAAAGAGCAATTAATACGTGGCAGACATAATTAGGCATTTATCCTACTTTAGGTCACTATATTTTAAAACTTGTCTCAGCAATATCTGTTTCTTTCTCATCATCTTAAATTAAGTTATTCAATCATCTTTACAATTTTCTTGAGGCAGAAGCTCCTCACATTTTTATAGAATGAATGGGCTGAATACATGCAATTGTGAATTTTTCCTAGAAGTGATCTGTGTTCCAAAGTCTCCAGGAACACACAATATCTAAAATCAGGGAGGAAATTCCTGCCCTTGTTTTCAGATACAATGATGACAACTGTATTTACCACAGATTAAGAGACCAAGACCACTTAATGTGATGATAATCCAAAGGAATACAGTTATTCTTATAACTCTTTGACATACATGCCATATTTTTGTAATGTTCAGTTCATAATGTATCTTTGCCAGCACTTCAAGGTTGGGCAGACATATTTACAACATGTGTTTAAACTTGCTAGTCATCTTTGGAAAGGACCCCAAAGTAAAAAACAAAACAAAAACAAAACCAATTTGGCTATAACTGTGACAAAATGGGAATGTTTTACATGTGGCCACCAAAACAGATCCTTTGAAGACAAACTTCTCAACAAAATCTTTGTAGCTCTAGAAGTAGGCCCACCATTTCTTTGTATTGCAACCTCTCTAAAAACATTTCATACTATTATAAGATGTATCAGTCTGCTAACAATCTAACTTTGGTGAGAATAGATGATACAGAAAGCTTCCCCTTAAGAAACTGACTTGATGTAAAAACTGTATGAAGGCAATTTCATCTTTAGCAAAGAACAATATCTGCTATAAAGGAGGCACTCAAGGCCAAGGCATAAAGAACAGAGCAGGGCTGTTATTAAAAAATGTTAAGTACTAGTAAAAGTACCCCTCAGAAGAAAATTAAGACTACAAGGGGACATGTCTACTCTGGTCATATACCCATTTTTTTCTCTTCATTTGGTAAAAGGCCTTATTTGAGGGACAATATTCCTTTTATCTGATAGTATAGATGCCTACGAAGTAAAACAGGAGTAATTCACGCACCCACAGGGCTGCTCCCGGCTCCATTTGGCACTGTGAGGTCTGAAGTGCTCAACATCCCACCTAAAAATTTGAGAGAGAGAAAAGAGAGGGCAAAAAATGAACATGAATTGGTTCTCCTTATCTGAATGAAGTAACCTGCACTCCTTTCCTAAAAAACAAAAATAAAAACTAGCCTAGACTGAATTTGGCATTACTGTGTAATATGATGTAGTTAAATGTGTATATAAAAGCTCACCTATCAAGCTCTGGATGCAAATGCCTTTCTGTATCAATATCAAATAGTACATATTAATAAGAATGGGGACAGTGCTAATGGAGTACTATTAAATCTAGGACTTAAAGGAGAGGAGACACTGCATTACAAAGAGTAAAGCCGTAAATGCACTGCACATTTCTGAATTCATGAACTCTAACTCCAAGCAGGTACATCTATTCTCTGTATTTCTGACATGAGTAACTCATACTCGAACTTTTAAATCAGGTACATCTATTCTCTGTATTTCTGACATGAGTAACTCACACTCGAACTTTTAAATCTTTGCTCATGATATTCTAATTAAATTTTCTGCCTATCAAAGTATGGCTCTCCCATGATAAGGAAAGTTATAGACAGCAGATTCTGTATATCATTCCACTGTGCCCGAGAGGATATTAGAACGCCACAGTAAATCCTCAAAAATATTCTTTAAAATGGAGCCAATTATGTAGCAGTGACTCTTGCTCATCAAAGACAGAACATTAAAGGGTAGCAAAATAAGAAACTGCTTATGTTAACAATTCTTTTCCTTAAAGAACCAGAAGAGAGGCCACTACGTACCTGCACTGCCAGTACTTGGTGGTCTCTGAGGGACTCCAGGGGATACATTTCTGTGTAATGTGGCTTGAGGCGGAGACAGCATGCTTGAATCTGCTAATGTCGAGCTGGCAGCCAAAGATGGGGACACAAGTGAACTCCCTGGGTTACTGTAGGACAAAGCATTAGGGCTGGTCACAGGAACTGTGACAGACATTGAGAAGTTTTGAGGTGGCAAACCAGGCTGTAAATAAAGAACAAGAGAGAGAAAACTGTTAGTTTCATTTTCATCTATATTAAATGTAATAACTTATGAACTTTAATTTGATAAGGTAACTCCAGTTATTAAAAGTAGAGGATGGGGATAGTTTCTTACTAAATCAATTGGCAGATTTAAGTTGCTTTCTTTACAATTATATTTGAACATGATTATGTTGACATAACCTTTTCAATTTCCATTTTTATATATGAATACATATATACTACTATAATGTATAAATATATATATATATTTCAAATATTCTTGGAGATGAAAATTAGATGTCAGAACCTGATTATTAGTGTTGTCAGATTTAGACATTACAAAATATACCATTGTTACCAAGTAAGCATAAAATTAGCACTCTTAATAATCCAAACCAGTTTAGTAACATTACATTTCTATTGAGAGATTACAAATATAACAAAAGGGGAAAAATATGTACACATATTATAAATATAATACACCAAATGTGGGACAATATAAGTAAGCCCTAGTTTGATTTAATTGACTGACATTCTTAATGGACAAAACTTAAAAAAAAAAAAATCAAGTCATATATACACAACACAATGCAAAGAAACCATCTAAACAATAAAATTAACCACTGACAACCTATTTTTAAATTGTATGAAGATTAAATTACAATTATAAATGCTATCTTACTTCCCTCCTAAATATTCTATACCCCCTTAAAATAATATTTGCTATTTCTTCTTGTATTTCCTCCATAGACCACATATATTTAATTAACCATGAAAATAACAGTTCTCTTTATAACAGCTCCATTATAGAGAAAGAAAAAAGCTTTCCTCTCCCCATATTTTAAAACAGTGATTGCAAAGAGCAGTAACACTGCTAATTCAAAGTTGGAAGAATATAGTTTATGTACTCTATTCAATAGTTTATTTCAGAAAGAAAATTATTCATTAGCTGATATAAAACAATGGATATATGATAAAATTTTTTTCAAAGGTAAAGCAATTTTATTTACACAATATTTTGCAGCTTAACATTTACTACAAAGTCACCAACATCCATGTGAGGTCAGAAGGGATTTTATTTTGTTTGCTATTGTGTTTTTTAAAGAATTATAAAGGTATTAGCACAGAAATACTTCCTTAAATCTATATTTTTCATGAGCTTCTTATAGTAAAGTACTCCTTTGGAGAGATAATCCATGAAGCATACTTCAAGGCATAGTTTTTAAGAGAATTAACTCCGACAATGAGATAAATATCAGCAGTGGAACCAATTTGTTCCATGAAGCCTACAATACAGATACAGCCATTAGAAAATCAGATCCAGAATAGCTGTTTTAAGCAGCTCTTGCCAATGAGCTTCCCGTGAGAACTCTTTGAAGAACTATCAAAGAAGCATGAACTCAAAAAAGTACTGGTTTTCATGACGGTTAGATGTATGAGCATAAGAAAATTTTAAACCAACTATTTGTTTTACAACCAGTTTAAGAACACTGCGTCCTTAAATTAGTATCAAGCCAAGGCTCTCTTCCTCAATACCTATAGTAAAAGAAAAGAAAAGGAGTTTGGAGGTATTTTGCCAAATAGTTTTGGGACATTTACAAAGAACAAAGAGTAAGCTACTACTATTACAGCAACTATACAAAATAATTAAAAATAATTCTGAAATACCAAATTTTCTAATAAATCTAACCATTTTATATTTTATAGTCTCACGATCTGTTTACGTACATGTAAATTTTTTAAAAGTCATGAGAGGGAAAGGGAAATCTTATATGCACCCTATATATTTACAATCATGGAAATTTAGAGCTAGAAGGGACCTTAAAAATTATGTAAGCCAACTCATTCACTTTACAGATGAAAAAATTAGAATTCAGGAGGGGTTTATGCGCCCTATCCAAAGGTACAGGAGATCTTAGATTAGGATGTTTTCTCTTCACTTCCACGTTAAAGACACTGAACATGTATTATTATAAGACTGCAACAAATTTATTTTGAAGTTCTATAAAACAACAACAACAACAAAAAAACTAATGAAATTTTTTCCCCTTCTACTTATTGGTATCATCACCCACTGTGAAAATAAACAAGAAGTGTAGCCAATCTCTTCATGCACAAGATAAAAGCACAAACCATACTTTAGTACTCACTGCGATTTTATGATTCCGCATCATATTATCAAATTCCTCATTAATTTTTTTATATTTTTCTTCTGTATGTGGAGTTAGCACATAGGAAGTATCAGGGTCTGGGCTGTCGCACCCTCTGTGTTCCTTCTTGTTCAGAGCCTATATAATGAAGTTAACAAAAAGGATCAACAAATAAAAAGTAGAGGTAAAGTAAAAGTACTTACAGGGCCTCGTTTGAAAATAAAATCACTATCTTCATTTAGTTTGCTGAATCTGTCCTCCGAGAGTGGACTGTGCTCAAAGTAATCGTCAGCATCAGGGCTCTCACAACCATTAAGGCCTTTCTTTCTTAAAGTCTGAAATACAATTGGAAAATTCACACACAAATGATACTAACTTGCCATGAGTTTTTTTGTAAAATTTCTTAAGAGAGCACAGACTGAATGAATTATTACAAGAGCCACTGAAATGGTTTTAAATGATCACAAATGTACTCTAATCTTCCAAATGAGGTAAACCTTAGATATAAGCAAAATTAATGCTCCCATTGTACATTAAGAAAAAAAGGAATGTTTACTTGTTTGGATTCTTTCTTCCCAAACTTCCTAGAGAATACTAAATTACTCACGGCTCTGACAGTTACAACCTGAATCTGATAACATCCCGATCAACATATCTGATAGGGCCAATGAGTGTGCGAACTGACATAGAAATGTATCAAAATGAGGCTTTGAGAAGCTATCATAGTACATTTACAAAATGAACATTTCAGCAACTTCATCTACTGAAACTGCTTTCTGCCTGAGTTTATCCTAGCCACCAGAAAGAATGAGCATCGTATCTCAATAACTGCATTCCTAATTTGTTCTTAAAAACTATCATTTTCCTACATAACTCTGAAGCATAAAAACTCAAATACTTATTTCCATAGGACAGTAATGACTCTTTCCTATGTAGAATATACATATTATTAGTGACTTTATTAGTGACACTGAACATGTATTATAAGATTGCAACAAATTATTCTGAAGTTCTATAAAACCAAAAAAAAAAAACTAATGAAATTTTTCCTTCTACTTATTTTTATTCTTAAAATTTGTAATAAAATGGTATTCAGCATGTATCTTTTCCCCCTTTGCTAGCTCTTTCTATAGAGCTCCTTCATGGGTTGATCTAATCCACTGAACTGACTTTCTGGAAAACTTTCTTGAGTGTCATCAAAGTATCTCCTAGACCGTCTCTTCACCTTTTTTTTCTTCTTACTTTGAGGTAAAAATATAATGAACAGTTGGCTTTCTGATTTTTAATTTTTTCATTAAAATCACCATGAAATGACTTGTCCAATATTTAAAAGAGTAACTTTAAAACCAGGGGCTTGACAATTCTGTGGAATATTATTTCCAGAATGTCTACATTTTTAAAAACCCTGATGAGTCTTTTTGTAAAGTAGAATTATAGAGTTCAACAGTTTAAATAGCTTTGAGACTTGTTGATTTTCCAGCCAACCACTGAGAAGTTCTAGGAAGTTAAAATCTTCCCAGTAAACTGACAAAGTTTAATTGGGAAACAAAGTTTGATCAATAGATTAGTATTACGTAAGTTTGTTAATAAATGGTTATTTAAATTAGATTTAAGATATACTTTTAAGTAATTGATAATAATCCTGGTATCCTTTAAAATATGATTTACAATAATTATGAATGCTTATTTTATACCTTTTATTCCTTGAAAGAATATAAACACACAATAGGTTAAGATTTGAGAATTTTTTTAGTTTCTCTGAAGTCAAATTATTTTAAAATCACTTTAGTCAATTTGATTTTTTCGTGCTTACAGAATCTTAAGAAATCCTAAGTGCAGATATGTTAACTTCTCAAATTACTTAGCACACACTAGGATCCCACATACAATACCTGAAACCTCCACCATAGCACAATCACTAAACATAAGCATAGAGCAAACACTACATGTACCTCCCCAACATTGGCCCCATGGCCCTACGTTCTATGGATCTAACTAATCCCATGAACTTTTATGTGTACTTAGCCATAAAAGGTCCTGTTATTTAGAACTAAGGGATGGAGACATGTATTCTCCCCCGTTCACAGTAGCAAGTTCTGCTTGCCAAAGCTCTGAAAGTTGCTATCAGCAATGAAGATGTTAACACTCAGAATATTGGAACACAATGAACTCTTATAACCTAAACAGCCCTAGAAACAAAACAAATATAGTTACGTGCCTACACAAAGATTTCATCATGAACTTGACTTATTCTAGCCTGAAGTCTCTAGATATTTTCCCATCATATTCATGTATCTTAAGACTAGGAAATTCACAGTTGTGCTCTTCACTAACAGCAACCACCAAGTATGTGCCTCTTTGAAGTCCTTTTAAATTACTGAAGAAAAAGAATATGGCCTTTTTAAGTAATTACACAAAATTTTTATTCTACAACAATAGGGTTAACCCTACTTGTACTCATGAGGAAGAATAGTGCTCTGGTATCTCCAGCTCTGCAAGCCTTCACTTCAGATGGGGTTCCTGTCATTGTGAGGGAATTTAAGAGGCTCTATCAGCTCTGGAGATAAAAGGCTCATGTACCTCTACTGGATATCCAACTTGTGTCTTATCACCAGAACACGAAGAGTTGTTGTGAGGACCAACTACCATAAAAAGACTTTTTCTGTCATCTTTATCATTACCACATAGCTTAATAGTAAAAGTTTCTCCTGTGTCACAGGTACTAACAAATGGAATGCTGTAATCTATTAACAAGGCTAGGTGAGGCATATAAGAAACAGGCTAGCTTCAGTTTTTTTCACATGCTTCAAGTTACCCACAATAAAAACACTTGCTCAATGAAGAAAACACAATCTGAAAGGCTACCATTTTGAGGAATCTGCTTTTAAGTGCATTCATTAAGGGTACTAGCACGGTGCACAGTCTATGGCTATTACCCATGATTATAATGTTCCATTCTGAAGTAAACGGTACTTCAAAAGTACTTTACTCTTGTACATGCAATTGACAGTTTTCAGTGACATTATGGCAAACTTAAGGGGAAAATTCAATTGTGCCAAAACACTTTCAGTTTCAGGGGTATGTATCATGTAAGTTGATTGAAGTTGCTTTTCTTAAATAATTAAGTTATTAATTTAAGCTAACTTGATACAGCCTGTTCTATGTTCTTTTGTACCAGTGTCCCAAACACGTTTAATGATTCCAACTTCAAAGATTAGTTAAATGAAATCCTAAAATGAATGCAGCCACAATTCTCATCAGTGCATTTCTATAAAAGACAGAAATTTTATTTTTGGAGGGTCACCTAAGCACCCTTAAAAAAGAAACATTTCTACTTCTCACAATAAAGTTAAACTGTATTATGATTTTAATGGCTCTTCTTTTTATATTTGGGGCCAATTCGGTCAGGTACTTTCTGCATACTTTAATCTACGGTATAAAATAGAGGTTTTAGTCTTTTTTCCCTAAGAATATCCAAGTCTTTTATACAATAAACTTAAAAAGCAAACATATTTCAAAATGGATTGTGAATTAAAGGTGGCCAATTTTATTTTTTTAATATGTATTTTAATTACCATATAATGTATTATTTGTTTCAGGGGTACAGGTCTGTGATTCATCAGTCTTACACAATTCATAGCACTCACCATAGCACATACCCTCCCCAATGTCCATTACCCAGCCTAAAGGTGGCCAATTTTAAATAGTTTAGCTTACATGCTCTTATCAGCAAAAAATAATGTATTTAAACTTTTAGATATGCTTATTCTCCATGGAAATTATATATACACACATATATACAAATATATATAAACAAATACATATATATATAATCACACATATGTTACCATAACCTTGTTTTTTAATAAAGAAATCTAGTATTCATATTTTTCACTGTAAATACGTTTAAATATTTAAACTACACAAAGTCTGAAATAAGAACTGATAAAAATCCCAGGGGGTGGCATTTTCTGGAATTTTGAGATATGCTACAAAGTTTTAAACTCAGAAGTCTATACTGTCCACACCTGACAAGATTGTGTTTTTACTGCCTACGAAGAACTGAAATGTTCTTTAATGTATGCTCAATCTTATAACTGTCAAATTCCATTCCAAACAAATAGAATCACAATACTTAGAAGCAAAACTATGGAATTAAAAGTACTCAAAAGGTATATATGCATGTTTTTTTAAATGCACAAGAAGCTAATTAATCAATCTATAATATCATCACCCACCTTAAATCTCATTTCTGTCAAGCAATGAGCAGTAAATGCTCCATAAATACTGCATGAATGGATAATCAGATCTAGCACAAGACAGGACTACTTGTAAAATAAAGGAATAACATGTTTTAAGTTCCAAGGAACTTAAACTAAATAGAATTTTTTTATATAAGGAAAGTTCTCCTTTTCCTCATTTTTAATAATCATTGCTAATTTTGAAAGATACTTCGTATTCTTCCTAGACACTTTGAAAATGCATAAAAACACTTAATTTTTTTAAACTGAAAAATTCAGAGAAAAGGGCGTCAAAATTTATTAAACTCAACAATTATGAAATGAATACTAGTAATTCTAACCAAATCAAAACAGACTAGAACCAGAACCTATAGATCTCCCTCAATCACACAACTCTCTCTTCTCCCCTCTCCAGGAAATACTATCCTACCTCTGTGATGACAAAACTTTCTGGATTTTCTTTATAGGTTTAATACATATATACATATCTCTAAATATATTATTTGGTTTACTTTTAAATATTATGTGAATGGAATATACACAATGTGTTATTTTGTCTTATCTCTTTTATACATTATATAAGATTCATCCTTAGGGTTGCATACAGTTCATTTGTTCATTTTCACTTAATATTGTACTACATTGTATAGGGGAAAAAACTTTATTTATTGTACTGCAGATAGACATTGCTTCAATTTTTTGGCCATTATTAAAATGAAAATGGTGCTATCCACATTTTTGCAGACATAGACTACTCCGTATCTGCACATGCTTCTCTAAGGTATATTTTTGGGAACAGAATTGCTAAGTTCAAAAAATATGTGGATCTTATCTGTCTTATATGAGATAATGTCAAACCATTTTTTTTAAAGTACAGTTGACCTTTGAACAACACAGGTTTAAACTGTGCAGACCTACCCAGATTTTTTTTCAATAAATATAGTATTATACTATAAATGTATTTTTTCTTCCTTATGATTTTCTTAATAACATTTTCTCTTCTTCAGTTGACTTTAATGTCAGGATACAGTATATAATACATATAACATATAAAATGTGTGTTGTTTATATTATTGGTAAAGCTTCTGGTCAGCAGCTAAGTTTCGAGGGAGTCAAAAGTCAAACATGGATTTTCAACTGCACAGGGTGCTGTTTTCCCAACTGTGGAGTTGTTCAAGGGTCAACTATAATTGCACTGAAGTACATTTCTACCTGCAATGAGGAGTTGATTTGCATTCCTCTGATTAAGGAAATGAAGCACATTTCATACCTACTGTCTGTCTGAATTTTCTTCTAAGTGCCTGTCCAAGTTTTCTATTGACTTGTTCAACTTTCTTATTGCTTTATTGTCATTTTTTAAATTTGAAATCAACATAAGTCCTTTGTTAATTTTATGCATTATAAAAATATTTTTTCATTCTGTGGCTTTAAAAAAAGAACACTTGCCTTCATAAAAACAGGTTCTTAATTTTAACAAAGTCAAATTTACCATTTTTTTCCTTTATAGTTTTTATGTCTTCTTTAAGAAATCCTTCCCTACCTCAAAATCATGAAGATAGTCTCCTATATCATCTAAAAAGCTTTCAATTTTGCCTTTTGCATTTAAGTCTATAATCTTCCTGGAGATAGATTTTATGCAATATATGAGGTAGGTTCCCTTAATGGTTTTCTTATATATCCAATTGTCCCAGGACAATTAAAGAGTCTCTTCTTCCCATTTATGCACATGGTTCTGTTTCTGAGCTATTACTCCACTGCTATGTTTGGCAATTGGTATTTGTGCCATTGTCATAGTATCTTCATTACTACAGCTTTAAAATTAGTTGCAATATATTGTAAAGCAAACCCTCTCACACTATTACTCTTCAGGGTGTCTTCTTTTCCCCCTCAATTTCCTTTTATTCAGAATCAGTTGTTGAATTCTTAAAAAAGACAAAAAAATCCTTGGGATTTTGACTGGCAATTGCCTCTATAAAGATTATTTTTTTGTAGCACAGATGTATAAATATTAGGCGTTCCATTCCACGATGGGATAATTCTGTTAAATCAACCCTGCATTCCTGAGAGCAATCCAACTTAGTCATGATGTACTGTCCCTTTTATATACTGCTGAATTTAATTTCTGTATTAGTTAGCATAAATAACATGAGATGCTTTAACAAACAAAAATTGCAGGGGTTTAACCCAATGAAGTTTCTTACTCCTACAAAGCCACATGAGGATGTTTGTTATCTCAGAGAGACTTGCATGAGATTATTCAGAGCCCAGATTAACTTATCTTGTGCTTCCACACACAAGACCTCAAGAGTTCCCATCTGGATTCTCTGTACCTGGCTAGCAAACAGGGAAGAGAGAGTACGAGGATCATGTGGGAAGTATTTCACAGATCAGGTCTGGAAGCAGCATGTGTCACTTCTACTCAAATTCCATTGGCCAATTTAGTCTCAAGGGCCACTCCCAAAGGGAGGCTGACAGAATCTATATGCGTGCCCAAGCAGTACAGAAAATGGATCAAAGTGAAAATAAGTGTCTCCACTAAAAAAGATGTGAACTCAAAGAAGTGAACTAGTATTTTGTTTAGGAGTTTTGCATTTATGTTCAGTGAGGCTGACTTCTGATCCTTCTTAGAACTCTCCTTGCTGGTTTTGCTATCAAGGTTAGGCTACCTCATATAATGGTAGAAAAGAGTGTTCCTTCTTTTTCTATTCTCTGAAAGAGTTTAGAAATATTGGCATTATTTCTTCCTTAAAAATCTATTAGTTCTTGCTTATGAAGCCATCTGGATTTGGAGTTCTCTGTGGTAGACTTGACATAAGACTATTCTCTATAGTTTCATGATTCCATTTTATTAAATTGTATTTTTCCGAAAATTTGTCCACTGAGTCAAAACTTTTGAGGCACAACAGGATCCTGAGATTTTATGTGTACAAAAAAGTATATTAAGATAGCTGATGAAAAAAAAAATTAAATGGTATCTTTGTAACCTAGTTCACCTCCTACCTTTACAGAGGAGAATATGAAGCCTAGGAGAGACCCAAGTACTATCCCTTCATCCCTACCACATCACACAGACCTTCTGATGTCCAGTTTAGTGCCCTTTTCACTACACTGTTCTACTTCAGCTGGTTCAACAGACTGCATTAATCAGTCAACAAATGGAAGGGAGAATGCAGAGAGGCTTGTGATCAGGAACCATTTCAACCTTGGGAAAACCACACATTTCTTTTGCAGGTAGTTGTAGGCATTGCCTTCAGGCTCCTTCTCCAGATCCTCCATAATCTTATTCCTATCTTCCTCAGTAAGAAGTGTGTGGTGTTCAAGCTATGGCTTCTTTGAATTTTAAGGCGTTATCCAATTCTATATTACTCCTAGGTTTGATTGCAAAGATCCTAGCAAATGGCAGTGATACTTCTGCCCTCAACCCGGAGCAAAACCAACAGTTTTAGGGGGCCCTTAACTCACAGAAACTAGATATTGGGCAACCGAGTAGCCTCAGCTTACCAAGAGGGATAATGTAATTCTTTTGTAAATCTTCACACCTAAGTGTTTTTGATGAACTTGATTCTCGGTGCACTGTGAAGTCAGGAAAGTGTATCTTCAAAAGTCTTGGCTCTTGGTTTTCATCATCCTTTCTTACTGTGTGTTTTAATTGTACAAATGACTGAATTTTTGCCTTCCTTTTTTCCAACAAAACTTACTGAGAGCTCCTACTAGGTTCTGATGTTCACTGATGAAATAGACATGGGTCACTATCCACATGAAGCTTGTGAAGGTCATTTTATCTTCCCATGAAGACTGCTTTCTTACGATGAAAGTCTGACTTGGGTTTTGGACCCCTTCTTCAAAAGTCTGAGGTGGCTTAGTTGCAAAACTGATATACAGGTTGAAGTGGGGAGGAGCAAGATGGCGGAGGAGTAGAAGACCTGGATTTCGTCTGGTCTCAGGAATTCAGCTGGATAGGGATCAAACCATTCTGAACACCTACGAACTCAACAGGAGATGGAAGAAAAGAACAGCAACAACCCTGAACAGAAAAGCAACCGCCTTCCGGAAGGCAGGACGTGTAGAGAAGTGAATCGAAGGGGATATTTGGGAGGAGAGAGGGCGGGGGAAGGAGCCTCCCTCGGCCACTCCTCGCACGTGATAGAGCAGCGGAGCACAAAATCGGAACTTTAAGAAGTCTGCTCGGCTGAGGGACATCGCTCCAGTGGCTAAGCGGGGGGTGGAACCCTCACTGGGACAGTGTGGTCTCAGAACCCTCGGGGTCACAGAAACACCGGGGGTGCCCGAGTGAGGCAGAGCTCCCAGGTATCGGAGCGAGGAAGCCAGCGGCAGACGAAGAGCCGAGGAGCACAGTCTCAGCTCAGGGTTGCCATAAACCGTGATCAGCAGCGCAGTCGGGCTACTACTCTTCCAGCAGGGACCCAACAAGCGGCAGATCTGGGGAAACTCTCCTTCCTCCCCGGGGAGGAGTGGCACAGGAGCGCACTGGAGGGATCTGCTGGGTTTGAAGACTCCACACGGGGTTGGGTGCCAGAGATAAAAATGCTCAGTCACAGGCGGGTGAGCATGGAGTGTGGCCAGAGACCAGGGAGACGGGAGTGACTGACTGCTTTTCTCTGGGGGCGCACTGAGGAGCGGTGCCCCGAGTTCTCGGCTCCTCCGGGGCGGAGACTGGGAGGCCGCCATTTTCACTCTTGTCCTCCAAAGCTGTACGGAAAGCTTGCAAGGAACAAAAGCTCCCGAGAGCAAACCCAAGCGGACTACTTAGCCCAGAGAGGTAAGGGCGGGGCAATTCTGCCTCCGGCAAACACATCTGGGAACCACAGCAACAGGCCTCTCCCACAGATCAGCAAGAATAGCCAGCCAAGACCAAGTTTACAGATCAATGAGAACGGCAGAACTCCAGGACTAGGGGAATACTGCACAGAGAATTCATGGCTTTTGACCCATGATTCTTTAGTCTTTCAAAGTTAATTTTTTTAACTTTTTTTCTTTTTCCCCTTTTCAACCAACATCTTATCAATCCTTTTAAAAAAATCTTTCTTTTTCACTTTTAGAGTCATGTTCTATGCCTTCATAGTAGTTACCCATATTTTTGGTATATATAAGTTGTTCTCTCTTTAAAATTTTGGGATACAAGTTTCTTCTAACAGATCAAAATATACCCTAAAACTCTAGTGTACGGCTTTGTTCTAGTCTAGTGCCTGATCACATTCTCTCCTTTTCTTTTTTTTAATCCTCTTCTTTCTTTTTTCAACCAACTTATCAATTCCTTTTATAAAATCTTTTATAATTTTCATCTTTACAGTCATGTTCCATCCCTTCATCGTATTAACCCTTATTTTTGTACAAATATAAGTTTTTCTTTCTTTAAAACTTTGGGAGGCACTTTCTTCTAACAGACCAAAATATGCCCCAAATCTAGTGTGTGGCACTGATCTATGCACCAGCCAATCATACTTGATCAATTCTGTTTTGTTTTTATCTTTCTTTCCTTTTTTTATTCTTCTTTCTTTCTCTTTCTTTTCCCCTGGTTTCAGGTCTTTTCTGATTTGTTTAGTGTATATCTTCTGGGGACATTGTTACCCTGTTAGCATTTTGTTCTCTCATTCACCTATTCTCCTCTGGACAAAATGAAAAGACAGAAAAAATCACCTCAACAAAAAGAACAAGAGGCAGTACCGACTACCAGGGACCTAATCAATACAGACATTAGTAAGATGTTGGAACTAGAAGTCACAGTGAAGATTTTAAAGATACTAGCTGGACTTGAAAAAAGCATGGAAGTTATGAGAGAAACCCTTTCTGGAGAAATAAAAGAACTAAAATCTAATCAAGCTGAAATCAAAAAGGCTATTAATGAGGTGCAATAAAAAATGGGGGCGCTAACTGCTAGGATAAATGAGGCAGAAGAAAGAGTTAGTGATACAGAAGACCAAATGATGGAAAATAAAGAAGCTGAGAAAAAGAGATAAACAACTACTGGATCACGTGGGCAGAATTCGAGAGATAAATGATACCATTAGACGAAACAACATTAGAATAATTGGGATCCCAGAAGAAGAAAGAGAGGGGCAGAAGGTATACTGGAGCAAATTAGAGCAGAGAACTTCCCTAATTTGGGGAAGGAAACAGGCATCAAAATCCAGGAGGCACAGAGAACCCCTCTCAAAATCAATAAAATAAGTCAACACCCCGACATCTAATAATAAAACTTACGAATCTCAGAGACAAAGAGAAAATCCTGAAAGCAGCTTGGGAGAAGAGATATGTAACCTACAATGGTAGAAACATTCGATTGGCAACAGACCTATCCACAGAGACCTGGCAGGCCAGAAAGGCCTGGCATGATATCTTCAGAGTACTAAACGAGAAAAATATGCAGCAAGAATACCAGCTAGGCTGTCATTGAAAATAGAAGGAGAGAGAAAAAGCTTCCAGAACAAACAAAAACTAAAGGAATTTGCAAACACAAAACCAGCCCTACAAGAAATCTTGAAAGGGGTCCTCTAAGCAAAGAGAGAGCCTAAAAGCAGCATACACCAGAAAGGAACACAGACAATACACAGTAACAGTCACCTTACAGGCAATACAATGTCACTAAATTCATACCTTTCAATAGTTATCCTGAATGTAAATGGGCTAAATGCTCCAATCAAGACACAGGCTATCACATTGGATTAAAAAAACAAGACCCATCGATATGCTGTCTGCAAGAGACTCATTTTAGACCCAAAGACACCCCCACATTGAAAGTGAGGGGGTGGAAAACCATTTACCATGCTAATGGACACCAAAAGAAAGCTGGGGTGGCAATCCTTATATCAGAAAAATTAGATTTTAAACCAAACACTGTAATAAGAGATGAGGAAGGACACTATATCCTACTTAAAGCGTCTCTCCAACAAGAAGATCTAACAACTGTAAATATCTATGCCCCTAAAATGGGAGCAGCCAATTATATAAGGCAATTAATAACAAAAGCAAAGAAACACACTGACAACAATACAATAATAGTGGGGGACTTAACAGCCCACTGACTGAAATGGACAGATCATCTAAGCAAAAGATCAACAAGGAAATAAAGACTTTAAATGACACACTGGACCAAATGGACTTCAAAGATATATTCAGAACATTCCATCCCAAAGCAACAGAATACACATTCTTCTCGAGTGCCCATGGAACATTCTCCAGAATTGATCACATCCTAGGTCATAAATCAGGTCTCAACCAGTACCAAAAGACTGGGATCATTCCCTGCATATTTTCAGACCACAATGCTTTGAAACCAGAACTCAATCACAAGAGGAAAGTCGGAAGGAACTCAAATACATGGAGGCTAAAGAGCATCCTACTAAAGAATGAATGGGTCAACCAGGAAGGTAAACAGGAATTTAAAAAATTTATGGAAACAAATGAAAATGAAAACACAACTGTCCAAAATCTTTGGGATACAGCAATGGCAGTCCTAAGAGGAAAGTATATAGCAATACAAGTCTTTCTCAAGAAACAAGAAAGGTCTCCAATACACAACCTAACCCTACACCTAAAGGAGCTAGAGAAAGAACAGCAAATACAGCCGAAACCCAGCAGGAGAAGGGAAATAATAAAGATCAGAGCAGAAATCAATGAACTAGAAACCAAAAGAACAGTAGAAGAGATCAACGAAACTAGGAGCTGGTTCTTTGAAAGAATTAACAAGATTGATAAACCCCTGGCCAGACTTATCAAAAAGAAAAGAGAAATGACCCAAATCAACAAAATCATGAAAGAAAGAGGAGAGATCACAACCAACACCAAAGAAATACAAACAATTATAAGAACATATTATGAGCAACTATATGCCAGCAAATTAGATAACCTGGAAGAAATGGATGCATTCCTAGAGATGTATCAGCTACCAAAACTGAACCAGTATGAAACAGAAAACCTGAACAGACCTATAACCACTAAGGAAATTGAAGCAGTCATCAGAAATCTCCCAACAAACAAAAGGCTAGGGCCAGATGGCTTCCCAGGGAAATTCTACCAAACATTTAAAGAAGAATTAATACCTATCCTTTTGAAACTGTTCCAAAAAATAGAAATGAAAGGAAAACTTCCAAACTCGTTTTATGAGGCCACCATTACCTTGATCCCCAAACCAAAGACCCCATCAAAAAGGAGAATTACAGACCAATATCCTTGATGAACATGGATGCAGAAATTCTCACCAAAATACTACCCAGTAGGATCCAACAGTACATTAAAAGGATTATTCACCATGCCCAAGTGGGATTTATCCCTGGACTGCAAGGCTGGTTCAACATCCACAAATAAATCAATGTGATACATTAATAAAAGAAAGAACAAGAACCATATGATCCTCTCAGTAGATGCAGAAAAACCATTTGACAAAGTACAGCATCCTTTCTTGATCAAAACTCTTCAGAGTACAGGGATAGAGGGTACATACCTCAATATCATAAAAGCCATCAATGAAAAACCCACAGCGAACATCATTCTCAATGAGGAAAAACTGAGAGGTCAGGAACGTGGCAGGGATGTCCACTATCACCACTGCTAGTGAACACAGTATTAGAAGTCCTAGCCACAGCAATCAGACAACAAAAAGAAATTAAAGGCATCTGAATCGGCAAAGAAGTCAAACTCTCACTCTTTGCAGATGATATGATACTTTATGTGGAAAACCCAAAAGACTCCACCCCAAAACTGCTAGAACTCATACAGGAATTCAGTAAAGTGGCAGGATATATAATCAATGCCCAGAAATCAGTGGCATTCCTATACACCAACAACAAGACAGAAGAGAGATAAAGTAAGGAGTCGATCCCATTTACAATTGCACCCAAAACCATAAGCTACCTAGGAATAAATCTAACCAAAGAGGCAAAGGATCTGTACTCAGAAAACTATAAAATACTCATGGAAGAAATTGAGGAAGACACAAAGAAATGGAAAAACGTTCCATGCTCATGGATTGGAAGAACAAATATTGTGAAGATGTCAGTGATACCTAGAGCAATCTACACATTCAATACAATCCCCATCAAAATACCATCCACTTTTTTCAAGAACTGGAACAAATAATCCTAAAATTTGTATGGAACTAGGAAAGACCCTGAATAGCCAGAGGAATGTTGAAAAAGAAAAGCAAAGCTGGCGGCATCACAATTCCAGACTTCCAGCTCTATTACAAAGCTGTCATCATCAAGACAGTATGGTACTGGCACAAAAACAGACACACAGATCAGTGGAACAGAATAGAGAGCCCAGAAATGGACCCTCAACTCTATGGTCAACTCATCTTCGACAAAGCAGGAAAGAATGTCCAGTGGAAAAAAGACAGTCTCTTCAACAAATGGTGTTGGGAAAATTGGACGGCCACATGCAGAAGAATGAAACTGGACCATTTCCTTACACTACACACAAAAACAGACTCCAAATGGTTGAAAGACCTAAATGTGAGACAGGAGTCCATCAGAATCCTAAAGGAGAACACAGGCAGCAACCTCTTCGACTTCAGCCGCAGCAACTTCTTCCTAGAAACATCGCCAAAGGCAAGGGAAGCAAGGGCAAAAATGAACTATTGGGATTTCATCAAAATAAAAAGCTTTTGCATAGCAAAGGAAACAGTCAACAAAACCAAAAGACAACCGACAGAATGGGAGAAGATATTTGCAAATGACATATCAGATAAAGGCTAATATCCAAAATCTATAATGAACTTCTTAAAGTCCACACCCAAAGAACAAATAATGCAATCAAGAAATGGGCAGAAGACATGAACAGACATCTTTTCAAAGAAGACATCCAAATGGCCAACAGACACATGAAAAAGTGCTCCACATCGCTCGGCATCAGGGAAATCCAAATCTAAACCTCCATGAGATACCACCTCACACCAGTCAGAATGGCTAAAACTAACAAGTCAGGAAACGACAGATGTTGGCAGGGATGTGGAGAAAGGGGAACCCTCCTACACTGTTGGTGGGAATGCAAGCTGGTGCAGCCACTCTGGAAAACAATATGGAGGTTCCTCAAAAAGTTGAGAATAGAGCTACCATACGATCCAGCAATTGCACTACTGGGTATTTACCACAAAGATACAAATGTAGGGATCTGAAGGGGCATGTGCACCCCGATGTTTATAGCAGCAATGTCCACAATAGCCAAACTGTGGAAAGAGCCAAGATGTCCATCGACAGATGAATGGATAAAGAAGATGTGGTATATATATATATACCATGGAATATTATGCAGCCATCAAAAGGAATGAGATCTTCCCATTTGCAATGACGTGGATGGAACTGGAGGGTGTTACGCTGAGTGAAATAAGTCAATCAGAGAAAGACATGTATCATATGACCTCACTGATATGAGGAATTCTTAATCTCAGGAAACAAACTGAGGGTTGCTCCAGTGGGGGTGGGAGGGGTGGGGTGGCTGGGTGATAAGACACTGGGGAGGGTATGTGCTATGGTGAGAGCTGTGAATTGTGGAAGACTGTTCAATCACAGATCTGCACCTCTGAAACAAATAATACATTATATTTAAAAAAAAAAGATAGCAGGAGGGGAAGAATGAAGGGGGGGAAATCGGAGGGGGAGATGAACAATGAGAGACGGATGCACTCTGAAAAACAAACTGAGGGTTCTAGAGGAGAGGGGGTGGGAGGATGGGTTAGCTTGGTGATGGGTATTAAAGAAGGCACGTTCTCCATGGAGCACTGGGTGTTTTACGCAAACAATGAATCATGGAACACTACATCAAAAGCTAATGATGTATGGTGATTAGCATAATAATAATAAAAAAACAAAAACAAAACTGATACACGGTTGTTGTTGTTGTTGTTGTTTTTAAATGAACGAGCCAATTTATTAACCCAGCATCTGTTCTAATGCTTCTGGGTGGAAGCTGACACCTGTCTGGTGATTCCAGATTTTTCTGTCTCTGGTGTCAGTTTGCAGCCCCTATCTTGGTCCTTTTCCATTGTTCTCAGCCCCTGAGCCTTGGAAGATCTGTGGGTCACACTCCTGGAGCCTCTGTTTAAGTGGCTGGGCATGACCCCATTTCTCTGACATCCCCCATAGATCTTGGTTATGGAGCTGACCCCAGCAATGCCCTGCAGGTACAGGTGCTGTGCTGTGGAAGCAGCCCGTGTGCAGAACCAGTTCTCATCAGGAATGCCTGGGTGGCTCAGTCAGTTAAGCATCTGCCTTCGGCTCGGGTCATGATCCCGGGGTCCTGGGATCAAGTCCCACATCGGGCTCCTTGCTCAGCGGGGAGTCTGCTTCTCCCTCTGACTGACACTCCCCCTGCTTGTGCTCTCTCTCTGACAAATAAAATCTTAAAAAAAAAAAAAAAAAAAAACAGTTCTCATCACAAGGAGCAAGCAAGCTCTTTATGCTATAGTGTCCACCCATTTAGGGACTTTCAGCTCCTCAGACTTTTTTAGGAAGACTGCCAGAGCTCTGATGAACTCCTGCTAGTTCATGTCTTTTACAGTGACTCCAGCCATAATGTGGCCTCCACACTGCCAGCCAGGAGAAAGGGAGCAATGGGGTTTCCCAGGCACCTAAGTCAGGCATCCTGTCTTCATTCTTGAATATATTTTCTCTGGGTACAGAATTCTAAGTTGGATTCCAACTTCTATCTTCTCAACCCATTTAGGATATCATTTCATTGACTACAGATTTTCATTTGCTGCTATTTAGAGTCAGTACTCCTTTGAAGATTATCTCCTCTGTTTAAATTTTTCTGTCTTTTGTTTTCTGTAGTTTCACTGTGTCTTAAATCAATCCTGGAAAATTGTCATTATCTCTTCAAATTCTGCATCTGCCCCCATTCATATTCATCCTCTCTTCCCCTCCTTCTAGAATGCCAAGAAAAATTTAGGCTAGAATTTTCAACCAATCTTCCCTTTCCTCAACCTCTTGTATTTTACACTTTTTCATCTCTTTGTGCTGAGCCTCCAGATAACTTCAGTTCACAAATTCTTCAGCTATGTCAAATATACTTCCAACATGTTTACTAAGTTCTTTATTTTGGTTATTGTGTTTTTTTTTTCATTGCTCTAAGTATTTCATTCAATTCTGCTGTATCACTTCTAATTTCCTGTTTCTTGCAGATACTTTCAAGCTTGTTTATTAAAACAGAGTGAAACTGTTTATAATCTATGTATAATAATGAGTATCTGAAGCATTTAGAAGTCGGTTTCTATTTCTTCTGCATTTTGCTTATGGTGCCTTGTTTTCTTTTATGGTTGGTCATCTTTGTATGATGGACGCTCTCTGGTTTTAAAAGATTATTTGAAAGAGATTTTTTGATGCCTTGAAATAAGGTGCCTTTCTTCAAAAAGTGTATCAATTTGCCTCTTCCAGGTACCTGAGGCAAAAGTTTTCCTGTACTTCCTGTGTTAAATGACTTTGGACAATGAGTGATTCCACACAATGCTGGTACTTGTTTTACAACCTCTCAAAGACAGGTTCTCTTTCCTACTTTTCTTATTTTTCTCTTTCCCCCATCTGTTCAGTATAATAGATCTCTCCTTGCAATCTTTTACAAGTAGGGAAAAGATTTTTTCCTCTTCCCAAGGTCCCAATTTGATATGGGAAGCAATCCATTAGACTCAGAAACCTACAAGTAATGAGTTGCTCTTTGCCTCTGGATTCATCAAAACCTGAAGCTCAATTTTCAACTGTTTTATCCCAGTGAGCAAATGACTCAGGGTAGCCAGAACTTTAAATACTTCTTTACCTCTTAGGTTCTTACCTTTTCTTAGATTTTGGTCTGGCATGTTCCTTAACAGCTCTTTAATGCTATAAGGAAGTTTCTGTACAATTTAGATAGTATTTTTAGTTGTCTTCAGCTGAAGAGTTGGTCCAGATAACCTGACCCAACATTACAGAAATTAAAAAAAAAAAATGTTGTTAGGAAAAAATTAATCAAATATTTTCTAATGACATCCACAAAGTTTTCTGATGTTGTATTTGCTTTTTCTTTAAGCTAAATGTGGAAAAGAATCTCACATTTTCCACAGAATTCCACTGTCAAGTTCTTCAAAAAGTTCAACACAGAGCTATCATACAACCTGGCAAACTCCACCCTTAGGTAGATAACTAAGAGAAATGAAAACATGTCCATACAAAAACTTGTACACAAATTTCATAGCCACATTTTTGTAACAATCAAAAAGTCGAAATAACCCAATGTCCATCAACTGATGAATGGATAAACAAAATGTGGTGTATCCATACAATGGCATATCATTTTGCCATGGAATAATATACTGATACATGCTACAATATGGATGAACCTTGAAAGTATTATGCTAAATGGAAGAAGCCAGACACAAAAGAGAATATTTATATGAAATATCCAGAACAGGCAAATCCATAGACACAGAAAAAAGGTTAGTGTTTGCCAGGATGAGGAGGTAAGGGGGAAATGACTGTTAATGGTTGATGAAAATGTTCTGGAATTAGTGTTCATAGTTGTACAAACTTTTGAATATATTAAAAATTGTATAATTTTAAATGGTGAATTATAGTTCATCTCAAGTATGTCTATAATACCCCTTGTGGTAGCCACCAGCTACACTATGTTGCCTCACTGAACATTCAATCCTTCCATTTCACATGATAGTGAAAGATACTGGGGGCAATGATTTATAAAGATACCAGGTAGTGTGAAAGCACTTCATGCAGGTTGCAGAAAACGCTGGAAATCTTTACCATGATTATGAATAATCACACTGGAATTCGTACCTATTGAGTCCTATATCCAGGTATATTAAGATTACCAGTGAACAGAACTATATGAAACAAAAGCCAACAGAATCTATGAAAACAGCTTTTATACCTTAAAAGAAACCAGCAAAATAATACAACCTCCCCCCACTGAATAATCTTCTTTTATATAGCAGCCACTTATTCAGATTAACATAAGCTGATGAATGTGCTTTAAAAAAAAAAACACTTTCTATGATTAAACAATACAGTCTGCTCTACTATACTGTGTTTTGGAATGTAAATTAGGTGCTATGAAACTGGTAAATAGGGAATGGTGTCAGTATAATCAAGAAGTCACTCTGGTTCACTGGGGATTTTTCCTAGGCAAGGGGAGCCAGAAAAGTGGAAACAGAATTAGAACCTTTAGCAGGAGAGGAGAAAGACCTCCTAACAGCAGGAGCATTTAAAAAGAGGAAAGAAAAAAGAAAACTGAAAACGAGCGCTTCAGAGAAGTATTCCCAGCCTTGTCGAAGGCTGTAATATTTCCCATGCTCACTTTAATGGCAACCTCTCCCAGCTTCTATTGCTTATTGCTACACTGCCATCTGCACTGTCCTAAGACCCACTATCTCCATTCTAATTAAATGTTGTCAACATTTCTACTCAGGTAATTAATTCTGTGCATTTATAATACCCACTGTGGTAGCCACTAACTACACACACTAAGTTGCCTCACTGAGCAGTGCAAGCTCTTTTTAATTACTAATTAATTTTTAGTTTGTGTTTCTCAGAACACAAAGTTGCACAGGTTTTGGAGTTTATGAGATTTTTCAGGAATGCATAAACTGCATTACAGCAGAAGCACCTGTACGTTTTTCTTTTTAAGTCTGTTTACTTCTCTAAAGGTTGGAAGTAATACATACTGGGAGTCAATGTGGAAGATGGGGCAATACAGCAATAAAGGCAGTATTTCCAGGGTTATAAGAGTATAGAGAATCACATCCCTTCATTCCTTCATTCTTGAGTTTTATTTCCATTTAAACACACTCTATGCTTTTGTCCTTAATAGCTTTGGGTAACATTTGATGAAGCTGTTTTGTTTTTTGGTTTTTGGTTTTGTTTTTAAGATTTATTTGAGACACAGAGAGAGTGCGTGCGTGAGCTGGGGGGAGGGCAGAGGGAAAGGGTGAAAGAATCTCAAGCAAGACTCCACACTGAGCACAGCATCCGACACAGGGCTCGATCCTGTGACCCTGAGACCATGACCTGACTCAAAATCAAGATGGACGCCCAACCGACTGAGCCACCCAGGTGCCCCTGATGAAGTTTTAAGAGTACAAATTAACTGAAGTAAGCAACACTGCTTTCAGTTCAATTTTATAGGTCATTAAGCTGTGTGCTGATCTTTGGGAATCCACTGGGAAGAATATCGATGTTCTTTAGCAAAGACTTTGCCTCAAAAGTTCCACAGTCTTTCTGAGATAGACCCAGGGTCTTCAAGAAAACATTATTTAAGTCTTGGTTTGTCATTGTGTACTCCTAAGATACTGGACCAGTCCTTTGCTTTGTTTGGGCTCCTGCTTTCTTACCATTTACATGAAGTAAGAACTGGATCAGGGTTTTCCAAACCTTCTTATAATACATAAACTCCTTTTAACAATAATTTTGGTCACTTTTTCATAATAAATAATAATGATTTTAAGTAAAAATACTTCAAATTGTTACGTTAAAGGAGATATTATAAAGATTATTTATAAAATAATACTTGATCACATTCACATCATGGTTGAATTCTAAACATTTCCTTTTCTACAAATGATGCTCTCTTAAATTTTTTATAGATCAATTAAGAAAAAGCATGACATGTCAATATATCATAATCTTTAGAACGCAGTCTAAACCTCCACTTTAATCACCCTTCCCCATTCAAACTAAGTGGAATAGCATTCTTCTTCATAAAATCTCAGTATTACTAAAGACCTGTCGTAATTAAAAGATGAGATCTTTAGTCTATTTTTAAAAGTTACAATCTTCTTTTAAAACGCTGATAATCTGCTGTCAGATTAGTATTCTTGTAACAATTATTTGACTACCTAAACTTTAAACACCTCTAAAGGCTGCCCAATGCCCGTTAAGACAAATGTCAAACACCACAGACTGATATTCAAGGCACTCTATCAACTACACCCAATCTGTCTGTTCCTTACCTTAATTATTCACCTATACAAACTCTTTATTCCACAGAAATGTGTATGATGTGTAGTAATAAGATTTATTTTTTCTGTATGATATGTATATCCAGTGTTTCTAGCACCATTTATTGAAAAGACTTTCCTTTTCTCACTGACTTACCTTAGCCCTTTTGTCAAACATCAATTAACCATGAATGTATGGGTCTATTTCTGAGCTCTGTGTCCTGTTCCACTGAGCTACAGGTCTATCCCCACCTATGCAAATACAAACTTTCTGGATTAAGGTAGCTTTATAGTACATCTCAGAGGTAGAGTATCTAGCTAGAATAAGCCAATCAGCACTTTCCATCTTCTCCTCACCATCATGATTAGCGCACTGCAGGGAGGAGTGTGGAAGCATGTTATCTAAGCCAGCATAACAGAGTTAATTTTAGAATATTTGGTGAAAACTCTAGGACACAACTAATCTCTGATGCTTTACATTGGTGCTTAACAATATGGTAGCCACTAGCCACATGTGTTTACTTAAAGTTAAAAATACAGTTTCTCAATTGTACTATTTATATTTCAAGTGCTCAACAGCTACATATGACTAATGGCTACCATACTGAACAGCACAAACAGAGAACACTTCCATTACCATGAAGAGTTCTACTGGATAGTGCTGCTACAGATGACGCCATGTGCAGATGTAAGGTCGGGAGCTGCCACTGTCAACATGCAGTAGCCAGCATCAGGACAAAGCTGATGCCTGAGAAAAGGCAGAAACCTGGAGCCCAATTCAACAGAGCAGAGCCTAATCTCTACCACACTGCTGTGTTTTTTTGTTATGTGATATAACACCTACCCCTATTTTAAAGGCGAGTTTCAGTCAGGTCTTTGTTACTTGGAATTAGAAACAACCTAATATAAAATAGTTTTCAAAATGCTTTCACAGGGTGCCTGGCTGGCTGAGTTGGTCGGTAAAGCATGCAACTCTTGATCTCCAGCTTGTGAGTTTGAGCCCCATACTGGGTACAGAGATAACTTAAAAATAAAAAATCCTTTTAAAAAATGCTTATGCATACATTATTTTAATTGATCCTTAAAACCCACAAGATTTAGAACTTTAATACTGTTCTCTTTTCCTATTAAACAGGTACCATAAATATTCAATAAATAATGGATTAGTATAGCAAAGAAATGCTAATTATAAATACTAAATATAGAAATTTACTTTGGATCACAACAAGTGAAGTATCAAATAATAGAATTTGAGAATTAACACCTTTCACAAAATGCCTAAATCCTCACCTAAAACCCTTACTTTCTGCTGTCCTACAGAACATAACTGATAGAATTTTTTATACCCCAAAGTAACAACAATTTTTAAAAACTTAATTCAACTATAACAAATATGGAAAATAGCACTAAAAACATCTTAATTATATCATACAATGAAACAATCCTATATGAACACTGGTAGCATGAAAAAGCAAGCTGATTTTTTTTAATTCCCGTACAATACTAGTTACTATTTCTAAGCTTTTTTGCAGAATATAAACATTTTTGAGGTTTTCAAGAGACTTTGGAAATAACAACTCAAGCCCAGAAATTACCACAAAATAACAAAGCAGTTATATGAAAAGAAAATTCCTATAAAAACAAAGCATGAGAGAATAATATTCCCTGTTGAATTATAAAAGGTAAATTCTAATATGAATTCAAGCTTTGGTTTATTCTCTAAGACTCAAACTTGTAGCTTATTTACCAAGTTTCAAGAATCACTAACAATTTAAAAAACAATCTTAAAAGTATACCTTCTGATCTTTTACTGCCAATTAAAATGAGAACTTATAGAAAATATTCTTTGAGTAAAGAAATATAATCACACATCAGTGTGCCTACACATGATTTTTCATAGAATATCCTTAGTATACACAAGTATCAAAGCACATATCAAAAACTGATTTGATTCACAAATCAACCCACCAAACAAAACCTACAAAATTATAAATTATTTTCCAAAATATAAAAAGTTCATACTACCATTTGGAATGGTTTACAGGTCCAAGCACTGATTGTGTATTTTAAATTTAAAAGTAGGGTTATGACCAATCTACGCTAAGAAGATACCTCTCTTTCTTTAGACTCTAGATCCCTTGAGTTTCTCTCAAAACCAAGCTACAAAAATAACTTCAAGCTTGTAGCTCTAATAGTAATATAGTATGTATATGCTGAATGATTACTATTTGATGGGAAACATCAAAATCTTGTGATTCTAGGTGTCTTGAATCTATACTGAAATGTATCCAACAAAGGAACTTCTGTAGTAAGATAATAAAACAGCCAACACATCATCTTTTTAGGAAAACAGCAGAAATAAGGCCAGTTATTCCCAGTGTCTAGCACAATGCCCTGTACATGGTATGATAACTATCAGTACAATTAAAAATGTAAAAATAATGTATTATATTCAACATTTTCACCCTTTTCCTCCTCCCTTCTTTTAAACCCCTTTCAAAAATAAAAATTACAGTGTGATTTGAACACAATGTATTGCCTGGGAAGTGCAAGAGAGTCAGTAAAACCTAGACACAGCTCTTTCAATAGCTACCCAAGCCTTCAGGAGAAAGTCAAGGGCCTTAGACACCTCTCTGGGATCTGGTTTACTTCCCAGGTCTTGGCTATTTCCACTCTTCACACTATACTACTACAGCTATACTTGTCTGAAGTTAACTCCATAAAATAATTGTATTATGTCTCATTTCCTAATTTCCACATAAGCTGCCCCTTTGAGCTAGAACACCTTTCTTCTACCCCTTTCCCTCTCCAACCCTGTCCTTTAAAGGACTAAGATGATGGTGTCACCTCTAAAGGAAATTTTCTCTGACCACTCCCCCAATCCTCTGTACCCCTTTTCTCACTGGCCAAAAATTTGGCTAATGTAGCAAAGAACTTCCAGAGGAAAAAGAACAACTTACCTGACTGTAACTACTAAAACACTCAATCCCTAACACAAAGGGACATAAAAAGGATATATAGGTATTCACTGATGAACACGAGAAATGCATTAGAGAAATGTAAGCCATATTATAAAGTGATAGATCTCATCCCTTTCTGCATGAACTCCCATTTATATATCAAAAACATCAATCTCTGATGGGAGAAAAATCTGACCTCAAGAAAATAAAAATCACACGCAGAGATGCACAGTTCCTTAAAAAGCACATACATGAAAACCAACAATTGTATGATAAATAATAATATTTAAATACATAGTAAAAACAAAAAGAGTCAAACTGAAATCGCAAGAGCTACGGTGATTGCCGTGTGAGGTGATGGTGCAGGACAAGTGAGAAGAGGAGGAGGGCCATGAGGATTGTGTGCCTCACCCTGTGAATCACCGTCCTGCTGCGCCAGGCTCTGTTAGGAATAAAAGAGCAGGGCAGGGGGCTGGAGGTGGAGGGAAGCTTTGTCTTGTCTTCAGATGTCTCATTATTTTTCCCCTTTCCCTGCCGCTCCACTGCAGCCCTGTAAAACATTAGGCAAGCCTCTTAAATACTCCCTGTCTGTTCCATTCCTCATCTGTAACATGGGGAGAAGAAAAAAAAAAAAAACTGATTGGCTCAAAAAGGCTCTCTGAGAACATTATAATACTGTCAGAAAACTGAAGCATAATCATGCCTCCGATTCTACAAGGTCAGTACTAGATGATCTCAGGAGACAAAAGTCACTTATCTTTCTGTTTTGCTCAACTGAGGAACTGTAATCCATTGCCCACACATCCCCACCAGACCCCATAAATACATCCAAAGGAGCACTTATAACCATGTAGTAGTGAATTGAAAGGTAACCCATCAGTAACATGTCCCCTAGTTTGGAGTTCACACCAAAATCGGCATGCTATTTTGGATTGCTTCTTAGAAGGTCTTAAAAGTTACACTTTGTGCTTACTCACTGCTTAAAATTATTTCAGAGAATGTTCTTGGGAATAAAAATATTTAAGAAGCTGGGTGACCACTGCCCAGAGACTGCATGTTAACTCAAAGTTTTGAGTCTCACTGCACTTAGGACAAGTTAATTCGAGTTCATACAATATTGCTCAGACCTCCCCTCAGGAGTTTTTGCTTCAGTAGGTCTGATGTGGGGCCCACGAGCTTAGATTTCTAACAAGTTCTCTGGTGACACTGCTGCTGCTGGTCCAGGGTCAGGGTACCACACTCTGAGAGCCATGGATTTTAAAATAATGTACTCCTGCCAGGGTCAACTTTCACTGTGAGCTGTTTTTATTTATTAATTGGTAGATGCATCATATACTGATCCCATCTTCCTCTCTTTTAAGATATTGATCATTTCTAAATTCCTTTGTAATCTGAAAGTAGGCAGGAATAATTAAGACTCAAAAAAAGCAGATTTTCTCTTCCTTTAGAATCCAAATGATTGTCATCTTACTTCATTTATCACTGTGTCTCAAATTCCTCATCTGTGAAATGGGGACAATAAGAGGGTTCAATCAGATAAAATAAATAAAAGCCCTTGGAACAGTACCAGGTTATGTTAGCAACTAGATAAATGTCATCTATTATTCTTATTGCAATTACCCCCACTCATTTTCCGTTAATTATTGAGGAAAACTCATTCAAGTTTGCTACATGTTATATATCACTGACTTATATACAAAATCCTTATCCATTTCTAGTGAAATGTTCTGGAGCTCCAATGGATTCAATAAACTGGGGAGCAATGGGAAGTTATAATGTCAAAGAGCCAGGTTCTAATCCTACTTCTGCCACTAAATTGCTACATGACTCTGGGCAAGTAATTTAATGGAGTCTCAATCTCCACTTCTGAAAAAGCTTACCTTGGATATGAAGCTCAAACGAGATAATGCAAGACGAATTTTTTTTTTAAGTACTATAGTATTCCTGTCATGAGGAAGATACTTCTATCTGGGAACAGTTTATAAGATATCAACTAAAGAAATAAATGGCCACGGTCTCTTACATTCTTAAATAACAGCACAGTGATATGAATCACCACATAAGCTATTTGCTGAATATTCTCCAATATCACCAAGTCATAACTATTTTTAAAATATTATACACAGGAATATATAATATTTCAAATATTCCTGCAAAGTGAAAGAAAGAGAAAAGTGGATACAAAAGTAATCTCAGGGATTTGTTGAGTAACAGCTGCTAAAATCCTCACTTCATGGCTTTAGCATAATTTTTATTTTGATGCAGAACCCTTCTATTGGTCCTAGGCTTTTGTTTATCATAAACACAAAGTATATATACACACACATATATGAATAATGGTGACCAACTGGTGAGTTTCATTACTAGTTTCTAATACTCTAAGATAAATCCAGTGTTCTTATAAAATTGCATACTACAGTTCACAAGCTTTTAAATCTTAATTTACTGAAAAGAGATATGGGGGTTATAACATTGTCTTTGTACATTTCAATTAAATTACCACACAAAAAGTTAGCCACATATTTTTGCATTAATGCTTAATAACATGGAAAGATATAATGTATATCTCTGATGACATTCTTTATAGAATGTCTCCTAATGAAATATAGGAAATAAAGTAGTAAAATTCATCTTTTGTAAGGAATAAACTCCTAAAAAGCAGTGTATAAGCATTTTCAAATAAGATGCCATTAACACAGCAGCAATACTCTCCATTATAAAGAAATCCAGTTATGAAGTCTCTTATAAAGTTTATCTTAATGACACTCTCCTAATTTACTAATGTGTAAGTTTCCATTTTCATTTATTTAGCTTTCTCAATATAGAAGATATACATGTCCCACAGGACACTACAGACTTCAAAATATCTAAATGCAATTTAAAATATGTGAATGCTGTTGATTTTTTAAAAAGCCATATAGAAGTAATTTTTTATCAACTATAATTGTTAAAATTAAAATTTTAAGAAACTAGTTTTAAAATATAAGTAATGTGAAACAAGGGACAGCAAAGACAGAACACCATTCTGTAGATGGGTTTCTAATACTCGAGGTTAAAATCAAAAGACAGATAAAATGTGAGCTTATCATCATAAAATTCAAATACCAACTACTTTTAATATACTTATTCCACTGTGTTCCCAGAAAACATACTAGATCTAATTCCATAGGCCTAATACATGCACATCCTTGCAGGTGTGGCTTTTCAGTAACATGGGGGAAAGTAAAATCCTACTGATCTTAAAGACTAACTTGCAATAGGAAATAGGTGAATTCGGGTTAGAGGCCTTATGAAGGTTGTTCTCAAAGTTTTCAGTTAGTCTCACTGTGGACCATATTATATTAGGAAACACTCTAACATGGGTCACTTATAGTTGTTTATGCTTCCATTTACTGCTGATGAACTCAGTCCCAGGAGATGGCTTTTTCAGCCCATCCAGAATGTTATGCCAACTTATTAAAAGTTCACAGATATAAAATCTTCAGTTAATACAAGTGTATCTCACTGGTTTACGAAACTATGAGTAGAAAGAAGAGTCTTGGGGCCTGAATTAGAAAATCGCTAAATAACATCACTTTGCAGAGTCCATAGTACACAGGAGCCCCTCAAATATTTCTGTTAAATAAACAAATGGACAAAAAGTATGCTTCCGATTACTACAACTATTTGAAAGGAAACTATATGAAAAAATACTTATAATGGTATTCTCATTCTTTAAATGAGATATTTGTAAAAACACTTGGAAGCGCCTGGCCCATAGGAAGGTCTATATGTATTTGTCATTACTCTTGTCCTAGAATCTTACTTTGGTTCACAACAATCTTTGTAGCTGCACCATATAAGCCATGACCACCACTGATAAAAGGAACTCGGATATGTGCACACCACTAGTGAGGCTGCAATTGCATTACTTTCATATGTGGAAGAAAGAATATCTAGGATAACCACTATTGTTTTATAATGAAGATTAATTCAGGAAGCTTAACATACAAGGTAAATTCAGCCTTATAATTTATCCTACCAACAAACTGATCCCTTACAAGCCAATGTGTCTTCTATAAATTGTATTTATATAATTCAGAACTCCATAAAGAACTATTGATAATATTCATGTTCACTTGTATCTAAGAAATTCAATTAAAAAGAAAACATCAAAATCCCAATTGATAATTGACCTGCAAAAGTTTTCCTTCACACTGAAGTAAACTGTAATATAGGAGACTGCTAAAACATGTTTGGGATTTACTCTCTTACACTTTGATTGCTGACCACAACAGAGATGAAGACTGAGGTAGTTTGGAAATTCTGTGAGGATTAAATCAGACTATATTCTTCATATTCTCTAAGGAAGTAAGCTTTAGGCTGTGCGAAGCACCCTCAACTTCCAGGGGCCAAGAACAACAACTGCTGCAATGAAAGAGCAGAGTAGTTAGGGTTAAGGAGGTGGCTGCCTTCTACAACGAAACTAGCTTGAATATCTATTTGTTGGCATTATTAAAGTCAACTCTATTTCTTTGACTTAGGCAGTGGAGCGTTTGATAAGATACAGAGATTTTTAAAATAAGATGTCATTTTGAATTAAACCCACCAGGGATCCTTCTCCATTACAAGGGAATCCAGTTATGAAGGCTCTGATAAAGACTACCCAAATAATGATCCCATAATTTATAAAATCACGATTCAAAATGCATTATGGTATAATAGGGAAAGAGTCTAATTTGTATTGCACATAAGTGATAAGATATGCCACAAATGCTAAATAATATAAAGTAACTTAAAACTGATATAATCATAACTGCATTAAGGGGTTTGGCTAAGATGTAACCATGTTGTTTAACTGAAGTGATCAACAAAAGCAAAATCAAAAGCTTCATACACATTTCAGGGGCTGTTCATAGCAATGAACCATTTAAATAAAACTGTGGGGAACAAGCAACAGAGATGAGTTATAGCTGTAATTATAAGATGCTTTTACTTCTCACTGCAAACAACTGATTAACTGCTAAAAAGTAACATAAGTGTTTTTTTAATTATATGTAGATTTTTTTTTTTTTTTGCAGTAACAAACTAAATCAATTACTGTCCAAAAAGGAATGGTTGCAGTAGAGTAATAGGTATAGGGGAAATTTTAAATGCATTTAATCAGTGGAGGCAGGTAAATTAGATTCCTACACAATAAAATAGTTAAAGAATCTTTATCTTAATTTTAATTACTCGAATTACTCAAATACATTAGGACTTCATTTCTTCCTTTGTAGTTAGTTCTGCATCGTTCCACATGGTTTTAGTATTTTCACCAAGGAAATCCCTAATTTACTGAAATAGTTTTCTAATATTACAAAAACTAAACCAAAGTATATAACTTTTGAAGTAGTGGGGGAAAAGTTCCCTCTTTTGAATAAAAATGATACAAAATCTCTAAATGTAAACAAAAAGACAAAAGTATTAAACTAATTTAAAATGCCTTTAGAAATATGAATGGAAAATTATCTTTTATAAAAATATTTTACAGAAGAGAAAGGGGAAAGCATACAGATTCTCCTTTTTGAAGGTTTTGTTTTAAAACACTATTTCTGAGTAACATGGAAATAATTCCAAAAAATTCTTTTTATTTTCACTTTAATTAGGTTGGCAGAATTATTAGAAATACTGTAGGACAGCAGATAAGGGAAAAAAAAAAATGGAGAATCTCTCCCCCCGCCAACAACTAAAGTACTAGTCACAAAACAGAAATATTATTTATGTCATTTTCTTCCACTAGTGTTAAAATTGTGGGTAGTCACTGACATAATGAAATGATTAAGACATATTAAAACTGTAACTTCATACTATTCCAAGTGATATAGCTTCTTATGTTAACTTTAAAACTCATACAAAATAATCATAGGTAAAATGTATTATACTGCTGTACACAGTACAACAGTCTAGTTGTTTTTGTCTCAAACAGGGTATGTTTATAGCATAAGTGGGTCATTACATAGCAATAATCAGATCCTTCTAACAAATGATTCAGAGAAAAAAATATATATGTATATATTATTATAGCAATAATCAGATCATCCCAAGAAATGATTCGGAGAAAAAAAAATAAATTTTACATATGTATATAAAAATATATTTTTGTGTATTTTATAAATATATATAACTGATTTATAATTTGGATGTGAAGCAATCTGACACTTTTAAAAGTTATTAAGTGGAAAATTTAATTATATCTTCAATTCAGGCATTACTAGAATATATGTGTTACCTCAACAATATCCGAGTTGGTTCTGCTTTCATGAGGTTCATTATACTCTGTATACTTGAGAAGAACTTTGTCCATGTCAGTGCTGGCATACTGAAACAGTTTGTTAGAGCTGTTGAAAATGATGAGTGCTATTTCACAGTCACAGAGCACACTAAGTTCATAGGCTTTCTTCATTAATCCAAACTTTCTCTTTGTAAAAGTAACCTAGACAATCAAAGAAAAAAAAGGGTGTATTTTTAGTAAAAGCATTAGTAGTACTTGAATATAAGCTATCTAAAGATGAGTCCTCTTTTAATTCTGTGTCAGATTCCAAAGTTGAAAAAGGTTCCTAGCCTCATGTTCCACATGAGCCTCTTACTCCCCCCATCTGCCACAAGACTACAGTCCTACATTTAACTTATAACTCCTGATAAAGCACTCCCCTGAGGAGGTTTTCCTTTATCCCTGGCTGCCAATCTGCTGCAGAAGGCAAAGAACCAGAGGACACAGTTGACCACTGGCCCCTTATCATCCAGTTTAAAATTCAGTGTAGGGTCAACAAATTCCCCAATGTCCTCAAATTCTTCTTTGAATATTTCTTCGCTTCCAACTGAAACCTGTCACCTGAAGTCCTTTCAAATAGAGACCAATTTTTGTTGGTTTGTTTTAAAATATTACATCCACTATGGTCAAGAACCTGGAAGATAAGTAAGTCCTTTTTGCTCTCTCTTCTATCTTACAAGTTATTTTTCCTTCCTTCCCCTTCAAAGCCCCAGGTATTTTGAAGGTCACACCATGAAATTTATACCACCCAATAATTCTCCTTGTGATGGGCACCAAGTGACCCCCTCATGTACTGATAACTCTCAGCTGGTACTTCTCTTTCTATCCTTACTCTTATCTCTGGTGACTTCAGTATCTGAGTTAAAAAAAAAAAAATCATTGCAAAAACCTCCCCCAACCTCCAAATGATCCACTTCCACCACATGTCAAACACCTACTCCTACTGTCACACCTTTAACTCTGCCATCACCAATAATCACATCACCTCCAAAATCTCAATTTCATGTATTCCATTTTGCCTATCCAGCTCTCCTATTTTGTATTATCTCTCCAGAAATTTTTTAACCTTTATCCAGTCCTCCAATCCATTTACCTCACCACTTCGTTACTGTCTATTCTCATGTCCTTTCTTCACTCATTGAAGTGCATGTGCCCCTTCAAATGACTATGCTTGTATCGTTTGGATAACCAAGTGATATTTTTGAAACATAAATCAAATTGTTTAAGTAGAAGTTTAGAGCTTTTTACTGCACTGAAAGTAATATCCCAACTAACTCATTAAGTAAACAAAATAAATTATATGGCCTCAAACTCTCTGTCTGAAGTTATTTCCCTTCACTCTCCTTTACATCCATTAAGCCTCACTGCTGTGTTTGTGTGTGTACTTATATGTGCATGTGTGTGTCTTCCTTAACCACCAGCTACTTTCTTCTTTAGGAACTTTGCTATTTTCCCTCCTTGTGGAACACTCTTCACACTACATGTGCCTACTGGTTCCTTTCCTCACCTTGTGAAAATAAATCTCTTATCATTATTTAATCTTTTAAAATATCCTCACAATATAAATACACAAATAGATAATTTTATATAAATGCATATATATGGAAATAGTGTTTTATGGTTGCCTCCCTACCTGCACCAACATAAACCCCTTTACCAGTGTTTTCAACTTAGTATTTTTCATTCCCACACTTTTGTGCAAGATCATATAACCATATTCACATATACATGTATACATACATAATGGATTTGGCAGCATTTGACAAAATAGGGACTCTATCAATACTCTTTATTTTATTTTACTCATTCACCCACACCTTGTGGATATGCCTCTAAGTCAAATGGTATACTAAGGTACTTTTTCATATAAATGTTACAACTGTTTTGCTAGTATGATAGATGTAAAATAAAAATCTCATTTCTTAAATATATACCTCCTAACTAGTAGTGGTTAGATATCTTTTTCTTATATTTGTTGTCATTTGGGATTTGGTTTCTCTATAACTTCCCATCTTTTGACCATTTTCATGTTCTGTGATTTTTTTACTTATCTAAGTAAAAGCTCCTTAGACAGATATGTTAACTATGTTTTACAAATACTTTCTCAAATTCCCCACTTACATGTTAACTTTGTTTACATAATATTTGTCATTAAAAAGTTTTAAACTTCTATTACTGATTACAATACTGTTTCTCAGAATCCTGGCATTGTATCATGCCATTTTAAGAATATAATGAATATAAGAATGCCATTATTAAAACTATTTAATAATAGTTTTATTATTACTATTGATAAATGTATGAAATTTTTGAAATCATTTATGTCTTGAGATGCACTTAGATGTACTTTCTGCACTTAAAATTCTGAATTTAGCAAAGGTTAAGTCAGAAATGTTTTTCCATTACTTCTAGTACTAAGAAGAGGAAGAAAATGACAATCAACAAAGCATTTCTTCCGAGAATAATTCTTACTCTACTCAAAGGCTTTTAAATTAAGTGAGCTATGAACAAGACAGTATTAAAATTGAGACAAGTAATGCTGCTTCAGAATATCCATTAAGCATGACTGGAGAAAATTCTTTAAAACAAAAACTAGGGATGCCTGGATGTCTCACTCAGTTAAGCATCAGCCTTTGGCTTAGGTCATGATCCCAGGGTCACGGGATTGAGCCCCACATCAGGCTCCCTGCTCAGCCAGGAGTCTGCCTCTCCCTTTCCCCCTTCCCCCTGCTCATGCTCTCTCTCTCTCCCCCCCCCTCAAATAAATAAAATCTTAAAAAAAAAAAGATAGTTCACTATCAGTAAAAAGAGTATGCCAGTCCCTGCTGTCCTTTCCAAAAATGCTTATTCAAAAATATTTCTTCTAAGTTATCAATAAGAAGGCATTCAAGATGAAGGAAGGAGTTAGTGGAGGAAGGGACTCAATTTATAAAAACACCCTCTCTATTCCTCCAATTTACCATAGGTCTAAAAGAGCTTTTTCAGTAACTAGAAAAATGTGTACAAGAACACACTTATATTTCAATGATGACACCAAAGAGATTACATTGAAAACTAGAATATTAATATTTCACTTTCAACTTTCATAAATGAAATCTTTCTCATTTTATCTATAGCACTTAGTCTATTTTTAAACACTGGTTTACTGCTAGCAACTTATAGGAGATTAATAATATAAAATTAACTTTATATTCTTATAAACTGTTTTGTCATCCCCGTATTTTGCAATAACTTCAAATTTACAGAAAATTTTCAAAAAACACATTTTTGATATATCTTCAACCAAACTCCCCACCTGTTAACATTTTACCATGTTTGTCTTCCCTAAATAAAACACACACACAATTTTTTTTTCTGAATCCTTTGGACTAAGGAAGAGGTTACAAGGTCCCTTTGCCCCTAAATATTTTCTTAAAAACAAGAACAAACAAAATTATCAAAATCAGAACACAAGTATATAGTACTATCATCTAATCTACAAACATTATTCAAATTTCTCAATTATCCCACTAATTTCCTTTTTTTCCCCCTAGTACAGGATCCAATCCAGAATTAGATGTTACTTTCTGAAAACTGCATCCTCTTTTAATTTTATTTTATTATGTTATGTTAATCACCATACATCATTAGTTTTTGATGTAGTGTTCCATGATTCATTGTTTGCATATGGCGAGGGAAGCAAGGGCAAAAATGAACTATTGGGACTTCATTAGGATAAAAAGCTTTTGCATAGCAAAGGAAACAGTCAACAAAACCAAAAGAAAACCGAAAGAATGGGAGAAGATATTTGCAAATGACATATCAGATAAAGGGCTAGTATCCAAACTCTACAAAAAACTTACCAAACTCAACACCCAAAGAACAAATAATCCAATCAAGAAATGGGCAGAAGACATGAACAGACATTTTTCCAAAGAAGACATCCAAATGGCCAACAGACACATGAAAAAGTGCTCAACATCACTCGGCATCAGGGAAATCCAAATCAAAACCTCAATGAGATACCACCTCACACCAGTCAGAATGGCTAAAATTAACAAGTCAGGAAACGACAGATGTTGGTGGGGATGCCGAGAAAGGGGAACCCTCCTACACTGTTGGTGGGAATGCAAGCTGGTGCAGCCACTCTGGAAAACAGTATGCAGGTTCCTCAAAAACTTGAAAATAGAGCTACCCTACAAACCCAGCAATTGCACTACTGGGTATTTACCCCAAAGATACAAATGTAGTGATCCGAAGGGGCACATGCACCCCAATGTTTATAGCAGCAATGTCCACAATAGGCAAACTATGGAAAGAGCCAAGACGTCCATCAACAGATGAATGGATAAAGAAGATGTGGTGTATATATACAATGGAATATTACGCAGCCATAAAAAAAACCCCCGAAATCTTGCCATTTGCAACGATGTGGATGGAACTAGAGGGTATTATGCTAAGCGAAATAAGTCAATCAGAGAAAGACATATATATGATCTCACGGATATGAGGAATTCTTAATCTCAGGAAACAAACTGAGGGTTGCTGGAGTGGTGAAGAGAAATTAAGGAGTCGGTCCCATTTACAATCGCACCCAAAACCATAAGATACCTAGGAATAAATCTAACCAAAGAGGCAAAGAATCTGTACTCAGAAAACTATAAAATACTCATGAACGAAATTGAGGAAGACACAAAGAAATGGAAAAATGTTCCATGCTCATGGACTGGAAGAACAAATATTGTGAAGATGTCAATGCTACACATTTAATGCAATACCTATCAAAATACCATCAACTTTTTTCAAAGAAATGGAACAAATAATCCTAAAATTTGTATGGAACCAGATAAGACCCTGAATAGCCAGAGGAATGTTGAAAAAGAAAAGCAAAGCTGGTGGCATCCCAATTCCGGACTTCAAGCTCTATTACAAAGCTGTCATCATCAAGACAGTATGGTACTGGCACAAAAACAAATAATTCAATGGAACAGAATAGAGAACCCAGAAATGGACCCTCAATTCTACAGTCAACTAATCTTTGACAAAGCAGGAAAGAATGTCCAATGGAAAAAAGACACTCTCTTCAACAAATGGTGTTGGGAAAATTGGACAGCCACATGCAGAAGAATGAAACTGGACCATTTCCTTACACCACACACAAAAATAGACTCAAAATGGTTGAATGACCTAAAGGTGAGACAGGAGTCCATCAAAATCCTAGAGGAGAACACAGGCAGCAAACTCTTCGACTTCAGCCACAGCAACTTCTTCCTAGAAACATCGCCAAAGGCATCCTCTTTAATCTGAACCATTTCCTCAGTTTTTGTTTTTCAGGACCTTGGTACTTGTGCAGAATACAGGCCATTTATATTGTCATATGTCTCTCAATTTGACTTTGTCTAATGTTTCTTTCTGATTAGGTTTTGACTACATTTTTGGCAGGAACAACTTAGAAGTGATGTTCTGTCCACAATACATCACATGAAAATCCACATGACATCTATTTGTCCTGTAACTGGTATTGTTAACTTGGTTAAGGTAGTGTCTGTCAAATTCTTTTCCCCTGCAAAGTTACTATTTTCCCTCTTGTAATTAATAAGTATCTTGTGAAAATTTCTATGTAAATATCCTATTTCAAACTTTAACAAACTGATTGTAACATCCATTCTTGATTCTTGACTAAAAAATTACTAGGTGGTTGTCAAATGGGGGTTTTCTAATTTCATAATACATAATACCTACATTTACTCTTATTTGCATTTTATTGTAAGACAGTTTGCTTTTCCTCCATGTATGCATTTACTCATTCATGTCAGTATCAACTCATAGGTTATCTTATTCTATCATTATAATCAATTAATATCTCTATTTCTTTTGATGTTTAAATTGTCTTTGATTTTACCAGTGAGAGACCCACTATGTTGGCTCCTGTGTCCATCTGACATGTTCCCAACATTCTCTGAACTTCAGGCACAGTGAGATGTTCCAGGGAACTGCAATTATATGTAAGCTGGACCTCTCTAACCTACCTCCCTTTTCAAACACCTTCTCTATAACCCCCTGAACAAACATCTCATTTCCACTTAGTTGTTTTCCTGCTTTCCTTCAGTAATCTTAAGGTTTCATTTGAATCTAGTCTTCTGTGGTCACTGTGTAATTTAGTCTTTGTTTTGATATGTTATCTTTTTTTTTTCTTTCTGGAGTTTAATCACTTTGTTTCATCGTTATACCTTTGAAAAAAGCCAATTCTATTCTTAGTATTTCCAAATTCTGAATGATGATTTTTTTTAATCTGTCACATTTCTAAACACTTATTTATGGAGAACTGTTTCAGCTTGGAGTTATCATTTATCAGGTTTTTTCCATTTTTTCATTGTTTGGGGGCAACAACTTCATCTCCTGAACAGCTATTAATTATCATTTTGTTTTCTTCTTTATAGTACTTTGCATAGGTGAAGATTACTGGCCTCACTGAATTACAATGGGAAGAACTGGCAGTGGGAGGGTGGAGTTCAGTATGGTCTCTTTAATGGAAGTCTTTTTTTAAGGTATCAGCAGTAGGGAGAGGAGTTTTGTATCACTGAATATATTTTTTTGTATTTTTTTTTTTCTTGAAGGATTTCTGTATCTCTTCCTTTCTTTTCCATTCAATAAGCACTTTCCAAAGATTACCTCTGCCTTCCTTTATATCCTCCTTTCCTCCAAACAGTTACCTTCCCAAGACTACTTCCCTGAATATCACATAAATTTTAAGTCCTTTACCTTTGGTCTGTTTGATCTACAAGTAGTATTTTTCAGAATTTTTGTACTTATTAGGGTAGACTTCCCTTTTTTAGTAATGATTTCAAATCAACTTTAGACAGTCACAAAGTCTTTTCTCCCTTCCACATAGTTTTTCCTGAAGTATGCTTGCTCATGTCAAAGACTTGCAGAAGTTTAAGAAAATAGCACACTGTAACTTGGTAATATTTTCCTAAAGTTAAAATGAATTTGGACATGTTTGCCTTCTAGTTGTGCCAAGCTTGTAGGTTTCATATAATTTTATTTGTTCTTCATGCTTTTCTGTATTGATTTTTTTGGAAATTATGTTGAGGGAATCAGGATTTATGCAGCTCCCATTACCTTGATTACTAAGAACTCTTCCCATAAATTTGAATCTTTGTTTTGAATACATGTTATGTCATTTCTGGAGATTTTCTCTGATCCTTTCTTGTCTTTGTCCCTTTTGGTCTCTCTTTTGCTTAGAAACCCCTTTAATATTTCCTGCAGGGCTGGTTTTGTGGTCATGAACTCCTTTTGTTTTTGTCTGGGAAACTCTTCCCACCTAAAGTTAAAATGATATCCTGAATGATAGTCTTGCTGGATAGAGTATTCTTGGCTGTAGACTCTTTCCATTCAGCACTTTGAATATATCATGAAATGGGTTTATAAATTACATGAAACACATTAGATATTTAATTTTAACTTGTCAAATTTAAATAATCCTTAAAGTACAACTATTTCAGTTTTAGGAAAAATAATTTAGGCAAATTTTAAATTGTCATTTTACCCCCGTTCTACAATCACTATGAAAAAAAAAAAAAAACAGGACTAAAAGCCTAACCTAAAAAAACTCATTACCTCTATAAATTGAGAAATATCTGTTTTATCCTAATAGTTTTTTGGATTTTGTTATCATATCTGGGACTCATATAATTCTCTGAATTTAACAAGGTTGGATTGTACCATCTCTAAAAGACCATCTATATTTAAGATCCCAAGTGCCTGCAAAGATTTTCGTATGATATATATTTGGGCATATCTTTATTGTTGAATTTTCTTGAATTCAACAATTCTAAACATCACTCAATGTTCATCAACATAAGTATACTCTTAATCCCCTTTATCTATTTCACATATCCTCCCACCCACCTCCACCTTCCTTCTGGCAACCATCAGTTTGTTCTCTGTATTTAAGCCTTTTTTTGTCTGCCTCTTTTTTCATTTATTTTGTTTCTTAAATTCCGCATATGAGTGAAATCGTATGGTTTTTGTTTCTCTGTCTGCCTTATTTCACTTAGCATTTTACCCTCTAGGTCCATCCATGCTGTTGTAAAATGGAACGATCACATTCTTTTTTTGGCTGAGTAATATCCTATTGCATATATATACACAATATCTTCTTTATCCACTCATCAGTCAATGGACACTTGAGTTGTTCCCTTATCTTGATTATTATAAAATAATGCTGCAATAAACATAGGGATATATAAACTTTTGTGAATTAGTGATTTTGTTTTCCTTGGGTAAATACCCAGTAGTGTGATTCCTGGATCATAAGGTAGTTCATTTTTAATTTTTTGAGAAGCCTCCACACTGTTTTCCATAGTGGCTGCATCAATCTGCATTCCCACCAACAGTGCACGAGGTTCCTTTTTCTCCACATCCTAACACTTTTTATTTCTTGTCTTTTTGATTCTAACCATTCTGACAGGTTATTAAGGTGGTGATCTCTCATTCTGGTTTTGATTTGCATTATCCTGATGACTAGTGATGTTGTTCATGTGTCCATTGGCCATCTGTAAGTCTTCTTTGGAAAAATGTCTATTCAGGTCCTCTGACTCATTTTTTAATCAGATTGCTTGTTTTTTTAGTACTGATTTGTGTAAGTTCTTTATATATTTTGGATATGAACCCCCTGTTGGATATATCATTTGCAAATATCTTCTCCCATTCAGTGGATTGCCTTGTTGTTTTGTTGGTGGGAGTTTCCTTTGCTATGCAAAAGCTTTTTATTTTGACGCAGTCCCAATAGCTTATTTTTACTTTTGTTTCCCTTGCCTTAGGAGACATCTAGAAAATTGTTTCTATAATTGATTTCAAAGAAATTATTGCCTATGTTTTCTTTTACGAATTTTATGGTTTTGAGTCTCACATTTAGATCTTTAATCCATTTTGAGTTTAATTTTGTGTATGCTTTCAGACAATGGCCCAGTTTCATCCTTTTGCATGTAGCTCTCCAGTTTTCCCAGCACCATCTGTTAAGAGACTGTCTTCTCTCCATTGTATATTCTTGCCTCTTTTATTGCAGATTGATCATATAGGCATGGGTTTCTTTCTGGGCACTCTATTCTATTCCATTGATCTATATGTCTATTTTAGTGCCAACAGCACACTGTTTTTTATTACTACAGCTTTGCAGCGTATCTTGAAATCTGGGACTGGGATATCTCCAGCTTTGTTGTTCTTTCTCAAGATTGCTTTGGCTATCTGGAGTCTTCTGTGGGTCCATACAAATTACAAGATTATTTGTTCTGGTCTGTGAAAAATGTTGTTGGTATTTTGAAGGGGATTGCATTAAATCTCCAGACTGCTTTTGGTAGTATGGACATTTGAACAATTTTTGTTCTTCCAATCCATGAACATGAAATATCTTTACATTTGTTTGGGTCATTTTTAATTTCTTTCATCAGTGTTTTATGGTTTTCGAAGTGTAAGTCTTTCACCTCCTTGGTTGAGTTTATTTCTAGGTATTTTATTATTTTTGGTGTAATTTTAAGTGGGGCTGTATTCTTAATTTATCTTTCTGCTACTTCATTTTTGTGTATACAAATACAACAGATTTCTGTATATTAATCTTGTACCCTATGACTTGACTGAATTTTTTTATCAGTTCTGGTAGTTTTTTAGTGGAGTCTTTAGGGTTTTCTACATATAATATACCATGTCATCTGCAAATAGTGACAACTTTACTTCTTCCTTACCAATTTAGATACCTTTTTGAATAAAAGTGAGAATGGACATCCCTATCTTATTTCTGGTCTTAGAAGAAAAAATTTGTCAGTTTTTCACCATTGAGTATGAGGTTAGGTATGAGTTTTTCACATACTGCTTTTATTATGTTGAGGTATGATCCCCCTAAACCTAGTCTGATGAGAGTTTTTATCATGAATGGATGTTGTACTTTGTCAAATGCTTTTTCTGCATCTATTGAAATAATCATATAGTTTTTACCCTTCTCTTGTTAACGTGATATATCACATTAATTGATTTCTGAATAATGACCCATCCAAACCACTCTTGCATCCCTGGAATAAATCCCACTTGATCATGGTAAAAGATTTTATTTTTTAATGTATTGTTGGATTCCGTCTGCTAGTATCCTGTTGAGGATTTCTGCATCTGTGTTTATTCAGAGATATTAGCCCGTTATTTTTCTTTTTTTGTAGTGTCTTTATTTGGTTTTGGTTATCAGGGTAATGTCAGCTTCATAGCATGAATTTGGAAGCCTTCCTTCCTCTTCTATTTTTTAAAATACTCTGAAAACAGTTAAGTATTAACTCTTCTTTAAATGTTTCGTAGAATTCACCTGTGAAGCCATCTGATCCTGTATTTTTATTTGTTGGCAGTTTTTGATTTAATTTTATTGCTAGTAATCGTTCTGTTCAATTTTTTTTTTTTCCTGTTCCAGCTTGGTAGGTTATATGTTTATATGTTTCTAGAAATTTAATCATTTCTTCTAGGTTGTTGAACTTGTTGGCATATCATCTTTCATAAATCTTTTGTATTTTTGAGGTGTCAGTTGTTATTTCTCTTCCTTCATTTCTGATTTCATTTATCTGAGTCTTTTTTTCTTGAGGAGTCTGGCTAAATGGTTATCAATTTTGTTGATCTTTTCAAAGAACCAGCTCCTGGTTTCATTAATCTTTCCTATTGTCTTTTTTTAGTCTCTATTTCATTTCTTCCTGCACTAGATTATTTCCTTCCTTCCTTTCCTTCCTTCTACCAGCAATACAAAATAACTCTAATTAACAAGCTAAGGGGGTCTAATGGAAAAAGCAGACAACATGCAAGAATATGTGGGTAACGTAACTAGAAAGATGGAAATTCTAAAACACTTTTTTTAAAATGCTGGCAACTGATTTGCTAAGAAAGAAGAGAAAATGGAAGCATATAAAATGCTCAACTGAAACCACAGGAAGCAGAAAAAGACTATAAACAAAAAGAGGAATAAAGAATTAGGGCAACTAACAGAATACAAATATGGTAGTTATCAATCTAACTATATCACCAATCACTGTAAAAGTCAATGGTCTAAATACACCAATTATAAAACAGATTGTCAATGTATCAAAAACAATACTCAATTATACGCTGTCTACAAAAAAACCCACTTTCAATAAAAGACACATAAAAGATTAAAAGCAGAGAAAGATATACTTTGCTAGCACCAATCAAAACTAATATAGCTACATTAATTTCCAGCAGAGCAAACTTCAGAGTAAGGAAAATTATCACAAATAAAGAAGGGCACTACACAATGATAAAGGAGTCAGTCCTCAAGAAGACATAACAATCCTTAAAGCATATGAACCTAACAACAAAGCATCATAATATATGAGGCAAACTGTTAAAACTCCAAGGAAATACAGAGAAATTTACTATTATAGGAGGAGACTTCAACATTAAGATGTGTAGCTATTAAATGCATTTGATGTTACCAAAAGGAAGAAAACAGACATCTTGCCTAAATTTAGTGAAAACTATTAAATTATACTACATTTTATTTACTACATTTCTATCAGAAATGCTGGATACTGGTTCCAACAGGCAGAAAATCAGTAAGGGCGTAACTGAACTCAACAGCATCATCAAGCAATTGAATGTAATTGACATCAACTTCATCCAACAACAGAAGAATACACATTACTGTCAAGTTCACATGGAATATTCACTAAGACCACATTCTGGGCCATAAAAACCTTAACAAAGTTATAAGAATAGAAATCACATAGTATAGGTTCCCAGATGACAATGACATTAAATAAATCATAACAGAAAATTGGCTGGAAAATCCCAAAATATTTAAACAGCATACTTCTGGTTTTTTGTGTGGTTTTATTTTTTTACTTATTTTTAATTTAAATTCAATTAGCCAACATATAGTACATCATTAGTTTTTGATGTAGTGTTCAATGGCTCATTAGTTGTGTATAACACCCAGCAGCATACTTCTAATGACACATAGGTCAAAGAAGAAATCTCAAGAGAAATTAAAAACTATTTTAAACTAAATGAAAATAAAAATACAACTCATGTTTCGAGATGCAGTGCAAGCAATGCTTAGAGAGAAATTAGTATTAGATGCATAAATTGTGAAAGAAGAAAGATCTAAAATCAATAATCTAAGCTACCCTTAGGAAATTAGAAAAAGAAGAGCAAATTAAATCCAAAGGAAGAAGAAATAAGAATTAGAGCAGAAATCAATTAAATTGAAAATAAGAAATCAACAGGGAAAAATCAACAAGACCAAATACTGATTCTCTGGGGAAAAAATAAAAAGAATTAATAAACCTCTAGCCAGGTTAACTAAGAAAAAGAGAAAAGACACAAATTACTAATATTAGAAATGAAAGTTAAGTGACATCACAACTCAACTGTAGATCCCACTGACCTTAAAAAGGTAATAGAGGAATAATATGAACAACTCTATGCCTACAAATTTGATGAGCTAGATGAAATAGACCAATTCCTCGAAAGACACAATCTGCCAAAACTCACACAAGGAGAAATCAATACAAGCCTATTCAGATCTTTACTGAATCAACAGTAAACAACCTTTGAAAATAGAAAGCACCAGGCCCAGGTGGATTCACTGGTGAATTCTATTAAACATATAAGGAATTATATCAACACTTTACAATCTCTTCTAGAAGACAGAAGCAGAGGAAATACCTCCTAACTTATTCAATGAGTCCAAGACTACCTTAAATACCAAAACCAGACAGACATTACAAGAAAATAAAACTATAGGCCAGTATTTCTTATGAACATAGACATAAAAATACTCAACATAATATTAATAATATTAACAGAAGCCAACAAAATATATATATGTGTGTGTGCATATACACACACACATACACACCACAACCAAGGTATCCATGGCTGGTTCAACATTTAAAAACAATCCAATTTAAAAATGGGCAAAAGGGGGGTACCTGGGCAGCTCAGTCGGTTAAGCATCCGACTCTTGATTTCAGCTCAGGTCATAATCTCAGGGTTGTGAGATCAAGCCCCATGTCTGGCTGCAGGCTGGGCATGGGGCCGCTTAAGATTCTCTCTCTCCCTCTACCCTCCCCCATCCCCCCTCGTTCTCTAAAAATAAAATAAAATAGGCAAAAGATGTGAATAGATCCCTCAATGAAAAGGATTATACAGATGGTATAAAAGCATATGAAAAGATGCCCAACATACATGGCATTAAGGAATTGCAAATTTGACAATGAGATAAGTACAACATGCCTTACTAAAATGGCAAAAATCAAAAACACCAACAACACTAAATTCTGGCAAAGATGTGGAAAACCAAGAACATTCATTCACTGATGGTGTGACTACAAAATGGTACAGCCACTTTGGAAAACATATTGTCAGTTTCTTACAAAACTAAACATACTCTTACCATACACCCAGCAATCCCACTCTGGTATTTACCCAAATGAGTTGAAAACTTTTGCCCATATGAAAACCTGCACACGGATGTTTACAGCAACTATATTCATAAATGCCAAAAGGTAGAAGCAACGAAGATTTCCTTCAGTAGGTGAATGGATAAACAAACTGTGGTATATCCAGACAATGGAATATTATTCAACTCTAAGAAGAAATAAGCTATCAGGCCGTGAAATGACATGCGGGAACCTTAAATTTATTATTACTAATGGAAGAAGATAATTTGAAAAGGCTACATACCATATGATTTAAACTATATGAAATTCTGGAAAAGGCAAAACTATGGTCAATAAAGAGATGAGTGGTTTTCAGGGGTTAGCAGGAGGGAGGATTTTTAGGGCAGTGAAACTATTCTGCATGGTATTATAATGGTGAATACATGTCATTATACATTCGTCAAAACTTCACAGACTGTACAACACCAAGGGTGAACCCTAAAATAAACCATGGACCTTGGGCAATGATGATGTGTCAATGTAGCTTTAACAGTTTAAAAAACTGTACCACACTCATGTGGGATACGGGTAGTGGGGGAACTGTGCATCTGTGGGAGCACAGAGTATATGCAAACTTTCTACTTGATTTTGCTATGAATTTAAAACTGCTCTAAAAATAAAGTCTACTTTTTAAAATGGGTAAATAAAAAAAAGTCCATAAGTGTACCTTTAAATAGTCTTTGGAACTGTGAAACAATGTTAATTGTGGCATTTTTCTCTCCTCACCAACAGCTATGATATGCTTTTCCTTTCATGAACTTTGTCTCATCACTGATCTAGACTTAAATCAATCATTACAGTAGTTATTGAAAAAGCTGAGGATCTCTAATATGATTAAAAATAATTGTTTCCACTACAAAGGTTTTTTTCCACAGCCATAAAATTGACTATACTATTACATTACAGAGATAATCTATACATGTAAAAGAGAAGCAATAATGAAAATGCATTTCACTATACAAATGAAAGATGTTCCTTATTTTTCAATAAATTTCATTTCCTATGTAGTATGATAAAATTAAAATGTAGCATAATTTAATAGTTTTCACTAAGTTTAGGCAAGATGTCTGTTTTCTTCCTTTTGGTAACATCAGATGCATTTAATATCTAGGTGTCTTAGGACTTTATTCTCCTAATTTTATAGAGATTTTATATTCTTAAAGCCTTATATTTCCTTTATATTTCTCAGTACACAAAGTACAAAGTGCCACATATTATAGGACCACACAAATATCCTGTTATGCTAGTGAACTGACTGAAAATATGGTGGAAAGAGTTTCTTTTATTTAAACTTTCATTTGACTAGAAAATTTAATTAGCCAAAGCAATCCAGCCTACTTATGGTACTTATTTATAAGAAAGTTGGCCACACATCCAAAATACTTTTTATGAAGTATTTTTGAACACTGCCCTATGTTTGATATTCTAATTCTCAATATGAAACACAAATTACAAGTTACATAAAAAAAAATCTCAACATTTGTTGAAATATTTGTTTTTACAAATAGATTTTGGAAGCAAACAAAAAGGAAATGGAATTCGGGGGGGGGACAACAAAAGAAAGAATGAAAAGATACTGATTACAGTTTAAGGTAAAACCATAAAAAAAAAAGAAGGTAAAACCATTCTGCCCAGGATATTACATTGTAACAAAATAACAAGATACAAAGGAAGAAAATAAGCCTTTCGAGTCTCTATTTGCCTCTACTTTAGAGGTTGCAATTAGAACTTTTTGGTTGTCATACAGAGATTTTCCTTTTAGACATCAGTTTTCTAAGACATCTAAAAGTGGGTATCAGTCAGTCTCCTAACTGGTATACTGTTAATTAGTAATGTTGCAATAGAGCTTTATATTTCAGCTCATAAATTTCACGTGAAGCAGATAACATAACCTAAAATTAGCCTAGAGAATACTGACTACATTAATTACAATTCAGTATTCAGTTTACTATTTCAAGACAATTACTACTTTTAAGTTGAAGTTCTAAATTATATTAAAATGACATAGCTTTGTTATTTTAGGTTCAAAGAAATCACATTTATTTTCAATTCAAAATGGAAGAATGAAACCATGTTTACTCCTTTTGAAAGTCACTAAAAACGTGAATGAATGAATGAATGAATGAATGACCATGGGTTTTCTTCTCAGAAAAATAAGGCCTCTAAAACATAAATTTTCATTTGTCAAACTGGAGAAATTAAAATACAAATGAGATTCTTTACAAAAGTGGCAATGTCACAGCCCTGTGAAGATCTAGACAAAGATCCTTTAATTAGTGCTGTAGGATTCAAAAGTGTGGGAAGGCCATGAAAAAAGTGGTGGAGAAAAACCCATAGAGGCCCTGTTTTAAATGGAGAATATTAAGGGATGTAAAACCAAAAAAAAAAAAAAAAAAAAGGAATTTTGAAGAAAAGCCTCTTGGGGCACTTAGGTGGCTCAGTCAGTTAAGCGTCTGACTTCAGCTCAGGTCATGATCTCAGGGTCCTGGGATTGTCTGTCAGGCTCCATGCTCAGTGGAGAGTCTCCTTGTCCCTCTGCCCCTCCCTCTGGCTCTTGCTCTGTCTCTCTCAAATAAATAAAGTCTTTAGAAAAAAAAAAAGTCTCTTTTGTTAACTTGTACCTAATATTGCCAAAGATATAACATAATGACCTAAAAAGTGAGCTATTATCACTCAGAAAAGAACCAGGGAAAAAGGAAATTGTAATAGAGATTAAAGCCACAATAAGGAAATTCAAAGAATCAAAACAAAAATAAAAAATTAATATGAATAAAGACATTGGGTATGGTCAACGGGAAGTATACTAAAAAAGCACAGAACAATTGGAAAAGAAAAAATATTTGTTTAAAAATAAAACAATGTCAGAGAATTTCTGCCTGTGCTCTTTTCTGGGATTTTTATGGTTTCAGGTCTCACATTTAGGTCCTTAAACCATTTTGAGTTTATTTTTGTGTATGGTCTAAGAAAGTGGTCCAGTTTCATTCTTTTGCACGTAGCCTTTTCTGACATTGGTCATAGCAATATCCTTGTAGATATCCCTTCTGCAGGCAAGAGAAATAAAAGCAAAACTAAACTCTTGTGACTACATTGAAATAAAAAGCTTCTGCACAGCAAAGGAAACAACTGACAAAACTAAAAACCAACCTAGGGAATGGGAGAAGATATTTGCAAATGACATACCCAATCGAGGGTTAATATCCAAAATATATAAAGAACTTATACAACTCAACACCCCCCAAAAAAAAAACCCAATTAAAAAATAGGCAGAAGATAATGAACAGACATTTCTCCAAAGAACACTTTCAGACGGCCAAAAGACACATGAAAACACTCATCATCACGGAAATGCAAATCAAAACTGCAATAAGATAATCACCTCACACCTATCAGAATGGCTAAAATAAAAAACTCAAGAAACAACAAGCATTGGCAAAGATGTGGAGAAAAAAAGAACCCTTGTGCACTCTTGGTGGGAATCAAACTGGTGCAGCCACTGTGGAAGACAGTAAGGAAGGTCCTCAAAAAACTAAAAGTAGAACTACCCTATGATCCAGTAATCACAGTACTGGGTATTTACCCAAAGAATACAAAAACTATAATTCAAAGGGATATATGCACCCCTATGTTTACCCCTGTAGCATTATTTACAAAATATGGAAGCAGTCCAAGTGTCTATAGATTGAAGAATAGGTAAAGAAGATGTGGTATATATAAACAATAGAACATTATTCAGCCATAAAAAAGAAAGAAATCTTGTCATTTGCAACAACATGGATGGATCTAGAGAGTATACTGCTAAACAATGTAAGCCAGTCAGGCAAAGACAAATACTATATGATTTCACTCATATGTGGAATTTAAGAAACTAAACGAATACAGAAAAAAAGAGAGACAAACCAAAAAACAGATTCTCAACTTAGAGAACAGATAGTTACTAGAGGGGAGGTGGGGTAGGGGGATGGGTGAAATAGGTGAAGGGGATTAAGAGCACACTCATTTTGATGAGCACTGAGTAATATATGGGACTTTGAATCACTGTATTGTACACCTGAAACTAGCATAACATGTTAACTGCACTGGAATTAAAATTAAAAAAAAAAAAGTATAGCCATACCAAATGAAAGAAAATTAAAAAGACAAAACAATATTAAAAAGCCACATACTTTACACACACACACAAACACACACACACAAATGTTAAGTAATCAAACGCACAGCATATTCTGGTTAAGTTACTGAATGTCAAGTCACTTGTTACGAGAAAAGAAAAATATACTCAGTATGATGCTGGCAAAACTGAAAGCCAGAATGCCTTAAAATAATCTCTGCAATGTTCTAGGGAAAAGGAATGGGGTCCTAGAATGTTATACCTAGCCAAGTTATACTTCAAGTACAAAGCAACAAACATTTTCAAACATAAAAATACTAAGGAAATACAGCACCCACGATCCCTTCTTGGAAGAAAAACAAAACAAAATAAAACTTGCTGAAAAAAATCTAGTCATCTAAGTGAAATATAAATTGAGAAAGACAGATTTTTTTTCAGTTTTGTTCAATACTGCATACTCAGCTTCTAAAATGCCACATGGAACTGAGTGGTACTAAAAAATTCTCTAAATTAATCCATAAACCAGGAAACAGATTAAAACAACAAAAGGATGTAAAAGCCACAGTAAAGAACCACTGATAATCAATGAACCCTTTCAGTTTAGAACTATGATTAAATAACTGAAAATTAGGATTACAGAATAGAATACAACTACTAATTTTAACAGTATTAAAAAACAGCAAATTGAGATTTCTGACAAGATGTTGACACAGGATCTACCTCCCTTAGAATTAAACCAGTGGTGGGGCACCTGGGTAGCTCAGTTGGTTGAGCATCTGACTCTTGGTTTTGGCTCAGGTCCTGATCTCAGGGGTTGTGGGATCGAGCCCTGCATTGAGCTCCTCACTCAGAGGGGAGTTGGCTTGAAAGATTCTCTCCCTCTGCCCCTCCCCCAACTCATGCTTTTCTAACTAAAGGAAACACACACACACACACACACACACACACACACACACACACACACACACCTCCAAGGTTGGTAGATTTCCATCTAGATAAAGTATCTTCTTCCAATGCTCTTTTCCTTGGGGGACTCTGTGTAAAGCTGCAATCCAAGGAGTTCTTTAAGGATAGAAGGAGTGATATGACTATGACATTTTTGATGCCTGAGGCCCTCAAACAAATTGAAATCAATAAGATGGTATAAAATAGTGCAAATATACAAACAATAACAAAGAATAAAATCCAAGTAAACTGGCAAATCAAGAGATATTATCAGACTAAATAAAAAAAAGAAATCCAGCCACATACTATTTACAAAACATATACTTAAAGCATAAGGACACAGTGAGGTTGAAAGTAAATGTAAAGAACTAGTCCTACTGAGAAAACACTAGCTGTAAGAAAGGTATAGCTATGTTAATGCAAGATGAAGTAGATTTAAAATAAGCATGTCTCACTGAGAATAGAGAAGATCAATATATACTGAAAAATCACCAAGAAGGTAAAATAATTCTAAATATTCCTAATGGAATGTAGTCCCAAAATATATAAAACAGCACGTATTAAACTAATAAAATGTAGAAAGAAATTGACAAAGCTGCTTCTAGGTAAGATGAAGTAACTGGAAGACCAAACAACCCACTGAGATCAACTAGAAAAACAGGATAAAATACAACAAAAGACACTGGAAAGCTCCTGAAGGAAGAAAGACTTAAGTTGCCAAGACTCTAGAGGGGTGAGAACCTGATAGATGTGAAATGGTGTTCTGCAGCTGTTCTTCCCCTGCAGCTCTTTACAGATTCTGGGTACAGGGAGATTAAGAATCTAGCCTTTGTTTGGACAGTGGGTTGCTGCTGATAAAGAGCTTTTGTCCTGGGAGTTGGAAACAGAAAACTGAAACTCCAGGGGTCAATAAACTAGTGAGAAGGGAGGAGTAGAAACTGAGGTGGTCACTCTGAGCTGAATGAGGTAGGAGGCTAAAAAGAAAAGAAAATTCCTGTATATGAGTTCTAGCAGTTTTGGGGTGGAGTCTTTTGAGTTTTCCACATAAAGTATCATATCATCTGCAAAGAGTGAGAGTTTGACGTCTTCTTTGCCGATTCGGATGCCTTTGATTTTTTTGTTGTCTGATTGCTGTGGCTTAGGACTTCTAATACTATGTTGACTAGCAGTGGTGATAGCTGACATCCCTGCCGTGTTCCTGACCTTAGGGGGAAAGCTCTCCGTTTTTCCCCATTGAGAATGATATTTGCTGTAGGTTTTTCATAGATGGCTTTTATGATATTGAGGTATGTACCCTCTATCCCTATACTCTGAAGAGTTTTGATCAAGAAAGGATGCTTTACTTTGTCAAATGCTCTTTCTGCATCTACTGAGAGGATCATATAGTTCTTGTTCTTTCTTTTATTAATGTATTGTATCACATTGATTGATTTGCGGACGTTGAACCAACCTTGCAGCCCAGGGATAAATCCCACTTGGTCGTGGTGAATAATCCTTTTAATGTACTGTTGGATCCTACTGGCTAGTATTTTGGTGAGACTTTTTGCATCCATGTTCATTGAAGAGGGCACGCACTACATGGAGCACTGGGTGTTATACGCAAACAATAAATCATGGAGCACTACATCAAAAACTAATGATGTAATGTATGGTGATTAACATAATTAAAAAAATGAGCATATAATTGAAAACAAAGAGAAAAAAGGGATCAGATACGAAATCTACAGGTAAGCCAATATAGGAGTTAGCAGACAAAATTCTATCATTAATATTTTCCAAAAAACAGTGGAAAGAATACATGAAAAGATGGGTAATTTCACCAGAGAATTGAAATCTATAAAAAGAAAAATTAAAAAGAAATTCTATAGTTGAAAATACACTACCAGAAATTAATAATAAGTTACTAGGTGTTTTAACAGCTTATTTTTAAAAACCAAGAAGAGGATTACTAGAACACAGAAAACATTACTAAAAAACAGGTCACTCACTATAAAACATTCAAATGGAAAGACAGAGAAAAAAAATCTAAATTGCATAAGAAATATATGAGACATACTCGAGAGCACTAAGTTACATGTAATTGGAATCCCAGAGGAGAAAAGCATGAATATAAGCAATATTTGAAAACATCATAATCAAAAAATTAACTACAAATGAAAAACTAAAAATCTTAAAAGTAACTGGGGAGGGGGACACACACATTATCTTCAAAAAAAAAGGAATAGAAATACTGAAAGCTGGTCTCTCCAAAGAAATGATTAAAGTGATAGATGTTGGAAGACAATGGTTTCAAAGTATTAAGAGACTATTAACTGTCAACCTAGAATTCTATAACCAATAAAAATAGTTTTCAGGGCCCCTGGATGGCTCAGTTGGTTAAGCATCTGCCTTCAGCTCAGGTCATGATCCCAGAGTCCTGGGATTGAGCCCCAACTCGGGCTTCCTGCTCAGCGAGAAGTCTTCTTCTCCCTCTCCCTCTGTCCCTACCCCTTCCATGCTCGCTTGCTCACTCAAATAAATAAATCTTTCTTTTTTTTAAGATTTTATTCACTTATTTGAGAGAGTGAGTGAGCACAAGCAGAGGGGAAAGGCAGAGGGAGAGGGAGAAGCAGGCTCCCTGCTGAGCAGGGAGCCCAATGCAGGACTCGATCACAGGACCCCATGATGATGACCTGAGCCGAAGGCAGACATTTAACTGACTGAGTCACACAGGCGCCCCAAGAAATCAAATAAATAAATAGAATCTTAGAAAGAAAGGGAGAGAGAGAGAAGGGGAGGGAGGGAGGGCAGGAGGGAGGAAGGAAATAGCTTTCAGGGGTGCCTGGGTGGCTCAGTCAGTTAAGCATCTGACTTCAGCTCAGGTCATGATCTCGGGGTCCTGGGATGGCGCCCCAAGTCAGGCTCTGTGCTCAGCAGGGAGTCTGCTTCTCGCCCTCTCCCTACCTCCACTCATGCATGCTCTCTCTCAAAAAAAAAAAAAAAAAAAAAAAAAAACAGCCTCTACAATGAAGATGATACAACCTCATGAAAAACAAAATTGGGCAAAGGATTTGAACAGACATTTCTCCAAAGAAGAATACAAATGTCTAATAAACACATGAAAATGTATTCAGCATAGTCATCAGAGACCTGCAAATCAAAACCATGAGATACCAGTTCACACCCACTGGGATGACTATAATCAAAAAGGCAAACAATAACAAATGTTGGCAAAAATGTGGGAAAACTGGAACCCTCATATACTACTGATGGAAAGCAAAGTGATACAGACAACTTTGACAGTCTGGCAGTTCCTCAAAATGTTAAAACTTCCGAGTTACCACATGACCCAGCAATTCCACACCTAGGTATATCCAAGAAAAATGAAAATACATGTTTACACAAAAATGTGTACATGAATGCACATAGCATTATTCATAATAGCCAGCAAGTGGAAACAACCAAATGTTCATCAACTGATGAATAAACAAAATGTAGTATATTCATACAATGGAATATTACTCAGTCACAATTAAGAATGAAGTACTAGCACACTCTAAACATGAATGAACCACAAAAACACTATGTTAAGCAAAAAAAGACAGTCACAAAAGATCACACAGTATACGATTTGACTTAAATGAAATATCCAGAATAAGCAAATTTACAGAAACAGAAAATAGGTTAGTGGTTTCCTACGGCTAGGTGTATATGGGGCGGGGGGGGGAGAATGGAGAGTGACTGCTAATGAGTATGGGGTTTTAGGGGTGATAAAAATGTTCCGGAAGGGGGCGCCTGGTTGGCTCAGTTGGTTAAGCATCTGGCTCTTGATTTCTGCTCAGGTCATGATCTCACAGGTCCTGGGATTGAGCCTTGCACTCAGCGTGGAATCTGCTTCAAATTCTTTCTCCCTCTCCCTCCTTCTCTGCTCCTCCCTTATGCTCTCTCATTCTCTTTCTCTCTCTCAAATAAATAAATAAAATCTTCAAAAAAATGTTCTGGAAGAAATTAATGGTGATGGTTGCACAACTCTGTGAATACACACACACACACACAAAAAACCCACTGAACTGTACATTTTCATTTCAAATGGGTGAATTTTAGGATATATGAATTTTAATCTCAATAAAGCAGTTTTTAAAACTGGGATGAAATGAAGACACATTCAGATAAAAATAATAGAAGACTTGCACTAAAAGAAATAACAAAGGGAGTTCTTTAGGAAGAAAGAAACTAATCCCATATAGAAACATAAAGGTAGAAAGAGCAAAAGATCAGTGTGTATTTATATTTATGTTTGTGTTTGTGTGTGTGTGTATATGAATGCTGACTGTATAAAACTTTGAGTTTTAATTTATCACATTAAAATCCATAGTAACAAATAAATAGAGTCAAGTATGCTGTCTGGTTCTAAAATCCGGGAAGAGGTAAAAGAAGTAATGTGTGTTATACCAGTTATTTCGTAATAAGTCAAGAATATATGCTATAATTTCCAGGGCAAGCCATTAAAAGAGAGGCAAAACAATATGCAATGAAGAAATTACTAGAAGAGAAAAAGATAATTTTAAAAATGAAAATCAAAAAGATGACAAATGAGAAAGAAAAAGGAACCTAATATATATATATATATATATATACACACACACATATATATATATATCTGCAATTATATTTAAGATACCTTTTTTAAGATACTCTTTTTTTAAAAGATTTATTTATATACTTGAGAGAGACAGAGCGGGGGGGGGGGGGGGGGAGAGGGGAGAGAATCCTTTAGCAGACTCCCTGCTAAGCGAGAAGCCAGACATGGGGGCTCAATCCCAGGAATCCCAGGACCCTGAGATCATGACCTGAACCAAAACCAAGAGTCAGTCGCTTAACTGACTGAGCCACCCGGGTGCCCCAAGATACTCTTCTTAAAAAGACTATGATTATATGATGGGATAAACAGTTAAAGTCTTAGAAGAGATTTGCCCAAAATATAAGGATAATGAAAGACTGAAGAGGATACAAGATATAACAAGCAAATACTAGGCAAAAGAAAGCTAATATAAAGAATACTAAGCTAGAACAAACAGCTTGAAGGCAAACAGTAGTAGTTATAATAAAAAAGGACATTTCCTAATGCTAAAGGTGTCAATCCATCAAGATATCACGAGCTTAAATCTATATTCAACTCATAGCTCCAAAATGCATAAAGTAAAACCTGAAACTAAAAGAGAAATAGACATGTCCACAATCTTAGCCAAAGACTGTAACACAGCCCAAGAATATCTATCAGTAGTTGACAGAACAAGCAGCCAAATAATCAGAAAGGTACAGTCCTTCTGTAGGCCTGAAAAACACAATTAAGATATCTAATCTAATTTTCTCTTCCCTGCTCCTCACATATGCATATCACAGTAACCAAAAATAACATAGTCTTTCAAGTGCAAATAAAACACTTACCAAAAGTGACCAAAAAAGTCTGGGTTCTAAAGCAAGCCTTAACACATTTCAAACAACCTCAATCATCTGGAACACATTCTCTGAACATACTGGAATCAAGCTAAAAATCAGCAACAAAAAGATAGCTTAAAAATCTCTAATTTCTGGAGTACCTGGGTGGCTCAGTTGGTTAAGCAGCTGCCTTCGGCTCAGGTCATGATCCTGGAGCCCCGGGATCGAGTCCCACAAGGGGCTCCCTGCTCAGCAGGGAGTCTGCTTCTCCCTCTGACCCTCCTCCTCCCTCTCTTGCTGTCTCTGATTCTTTCTCTCTCAAATAAATAAAATCTTAAAAAAAAAACTCTAATTTCTTAGAGATTTTGCAACATATTTCCAAATAATTCATGTATTAAGAAAGAAATCCCAGTATAAATTTGAAAATATTTTTGGCAGAATAATGAAGATGAAAAATCTTCATTATTACAATTTGTGAGACACAGTTCAATCAGTGCTTTCAGGGGAAAACATAATTCTCTAGGATTTGTTAGGAAAAAGAGAAAGGCTGAAAAGTCAATGACGAATGTAAAAAAAAAACCACTGTCCAAGAGAGGAAAAGATAGAAATAATGTATGATAAAATAATTGTATGATAAAAATACTTTAGCAAGCTAAAAAGTTCATTCTTAGAAAGGGTTGATAAAACTGACATACTCTCAGCAAGACTGCTCAAGAAAAAAAGACACAAAGTAACAATATAAGGAATGGAAGAGAGAATATAAAAAAGAGCATGAGGAATAGGAAGAAAAGAGCATATGAACACTGAACTTCAATAATATTAACAATTTAAATAAAAGACAATTCCTTGAAAAACCCAATTTACCCAATTGACAGAAAAAGTAGAAAAATATGAATCACTCTTTCTCTATTATAGAAATTAAATATTTACTTTACTCTCACACAGGGGGAGCCTGGGTGGCTCAGTCGGTTAAGCGGCTGCCTTCGGCTCGGGTCATGATCCCGGAGTCCTGAGATCGAGCCCCATGTCAGGTTCCCTGCTCAGTAGAGAGCCTGCTTCTCCCTCTCCCTCTGCCTGCCTCCCTGCCTGCCTCTCTGCCTACTTGTGCACTCTCTCTTTCTCTGTCAAATAAATAAATAAAAAACCTTTAAAAAAAAAAACAAACTCTCACACAGTAAACTCCAAGTACAGATTTACTAGTAAATTTTCCAAGTATCTAAAGAAGAAATATACTACTATTACACAAACTTCTCCAGAGAACAAGAAACAATACTTCCCAACTCATTTCAAAAGGCCAGCATAACTTGTCATAACCTAACAATGATATTACAAGAAAAAAAAAAATTACAGACTACTCTCACATACACATACTTGCAAAAATCAAAAATGGAATATGAGCAAATCAAATCAAATGATGTATATAAAAAGGTTAACAAATCACAAATAAGGTGTATTTCAAGAATGGTGCTTTAACATTTGAAAACCAACATAGGATACTACATTAAAGAAAAAAGGGGAGAAAAATACCATAGAATCATCTACATAAACTCAGAAAAAGCATTTGATAAAACTCAGTACTGATTCAGGATAAGAAATAATGGCAGTAGAAATAGCAGAAAACTTTTCTATTCTGATAAAAGAGGATCTTTTTAAAAAAACTCTCGGTAGGGGTGCCTGGGTGGCTCAGTCATTAAGTGTCTGCCTTTCTGCCTTCCGCTCGGGTCATGATCCCACGTCCTGGGATCAAGCCCCATTCCGGCTCCCTGATCAGCGGGAAGCCTGCTTCTCCCTCTCCCACTCCCTCTGCTTGTGTTCCCTCTCTCACTATGTCTCTCTCTGTCAATAAACAAATAAAATTTAAAAAAAAACTCAGTAAATATAATTAATGATCAAATATCAAATGTTTTTTCCTAAAGTTGAGAATGAGACAAAGGATGCCCTCTACCTCCACTTTTATCCAACATTATACTGGAGGTCCTAACTAATACAATGAAACAAGATGATATAATAAAAGTTAAAGGATTTCAAAAAGAAAAGTCACTGTTCACAGACAACATAGGAAATCCAAAATAATGCACATATAAATTACAAATAAGTGAATTCTGAAAGTGAATTTTGCAAGACTGCTAGACACAAAGTCAACATTAAAAAAGTAAACTATATTTTTATATACTTAGCAACAACCGTACAGAAAACAAAATCTGGGAAAAAACATAATGACACTAAAAAAAATCCAATACCGAAAAATAAAATAAGAAATGTGTAAGATCTGTACATTGAAAACCATCAAATATTATGGAAAGAATTAATGAAAACCAAGTGTAAGATAACCATATTTATTTATTAATTACAAGACTTAATACTGTAAAGATTTCAGTTCTCCCTAAATCAATCCATACATCTAATGGGGAAAAAAAAAAAACAAACCTAAATTCCAGTAAGTTTTTTTTGTTTTCTTGGTGAATATTGACACAGGAAAGAAAAACGGCAAGAACAACTACTCAGTCATGCAGAATATCATGGTAGAGAATTTCTACTACCTAATATTAAACTATAGTAAATAAAGTAGTGCAGAACTGAGCAAAGATAGAAAATACATGGTAGAGAATTTCTACTACCTAATATTAAACTACAGTAAATAAAGTAGTGCAGAACTGAGCAAAGATAGAAAAGAACAAAACAGAGTTCAGAAACAGCCCCACGTGTGTATGATTACTTGATTCACAGCAAAGGCAACCCTTGCCAAGCAATGGAGGAAAGATGGTTCTTAAAACAAATTGTACTGGGTGAACTGAATATTTATCAGGAAAACAAATCTTGACCCCAACACCTCAAACCATACACAAAAATAAATTCCAAATGGATAACAGATCTAAAACCTGAAAGGTAAAAAACAGAAGAAAGCATAAAAATAATCTTCATGGATTTATGATAGGTAAATATTTCTTCAACACAACACAAAGAGCATGAGCCATAAAGGAAAAAGAAAAGGTAAACTGGACAATATTAAAAAAAAAAAAAGATTGAAAAAGTGAAAAGGCAAGCCATGATATGAGAGAAGTTATTTGAAATGTACATAATGAACAAAACACTCACAATTTATTATATATAGAATATATACTAATAATTAATAAGAAAAAGGCAGTCAGGCAGCCCACTAGGAAAACATAAACCGAAAAAGAAGTAGACAGGTAAGTCATAAAAGAAGGTATCTAAATGGCCAATAAAAATATGAAAAGGTAATCAACTTCATCAAACATCACAGAAACTTAAAATTAAAATGTTACTTTTGCTCACCCACCAGAACAGCTAAAATAAAAGGGATAAGAACTAGTATCGGTGAGTATTTAGAGCAGCTGGAACTTTCACACAGTTAGCAGAGTGTAAATTATAACTCAGTAAAACCACTTTAGAAAACTCTACTGCTATTAAAACTGATCACAGATATACTCTTTGACTTAGCAACTGTATACTTCGGTATATACCCAAGGGTTCATATGTACCAAAGACACGTACGAGAGTATTCAAAAGAGCACTCTTTATATTAGTCTCAAAGTAGAAAACAATCCAAAAGTCTATGTACAATAGAAATAATAAGTATATGCATTGTGTTCTATCCACACAGTGGAATATTATACATCAATGAACATGTACAAAATCCATCTACATATATACCCACATGCAACAGTAACATTAATTTCATAAACATAATGTTGCCCAAAGGAACACATGCTGTTCACATAAATTCAACAACAGGGGTAATTAATCCATGTGTTAGAAGTTCAGTTAATGACCTTCCTTCCCTGGGGCAGGGAGATAATGCCTGGGAGACAGGACAGAGAGTTTCCGGGGTGGTGCACTGGGATATGCTGGCTACATGGCCATGTACTTTTTCCAATAACTCACTTGGCCACACTTAGGATTTGTGCACTTTTCTTTATGTTATACTTTAATGCAAAATTTACTTTTTAAATAGAAATGCATAATGCCAGGACAAACACAAGGTTTCACCAGAAACTCCTAAATGGAAGTCAAGTGAAAGCTTCTAAGTAGAAGTGAAGTGAGGTGAAGCAGCTCTTAAGTGCATGATAGTGTCACCCCCAAGATTTTTCATTCACTGTTCTAATGACTTGAAGTGTGATTTTATCGTAGTAGCTCAAAAAATCCAATCATTAAAAACTCTATTTGCTATTACCTCCTTCAGTATTGCTCCCTAAACTACCCCAACCAGAGGTTGATAGTTCCTTCCATAAACTCTCCCATCACCTAAGCTTACCCTCTACCTGCCATATAGTTAAATCTCTTCTGTAGGCTATATATTTTTAATGAGTTTCCAGTGCTTAACACAGTCTCTCTGTGATACAGTAAATATTCAAATTTGGATGAATAAATGACATAAATTCTCTTTTGCACAGAAACTTTTTTTCCCATTTTAATGCAAGAATAACAAAATTTTAACTAAGAATCCACAAACCCAAAATGACAAATTAAGTCTGTGCCTAACCAAACCTGAAAAATAAATTGCCCAACTACCTCTTCTGTATCTTTTCTGTATTCTTTGCCAAAATCATCTGAGAAGAAATTCAGACACCCTTGCCCCAACTGGCAGCTTGGTAAGAAGATGACTAGGTAAATTCAACTTATTAACAGGCTAATTCTACTTGCTGAGTTATAGTGGTAGGCCCCATCTTTTAATAAGATCATTTCCTTAACTTAAAAAGTTCCATTACACAGTCACTTACATATTCCTAGCTCCTTTTTCTCTCTGAACATGTGGGGCCTTTTCCACTGGTAGATCCAGTGTATCTATGGTGAATTTAAACATGACTCTCCATGGGATAATGAGAGTTCAGGGAATGTTATGTGCTTTCCCAGTTCTCTGCTTTTATGTTATTCCCTTAATAAGCCCTATTTTACATTTATATTGCAAGTGTTCATGAAGCAGTTCTCCCATGCCTCCTCTACCTGTCACAGTCCTCTGATTTATAAAGGGACATTTACTTGCAACCTTGCTTAGAATCATTCCTTTGGAATGATGGAATGGTTATTTTATCACTCTTCCCCCCTATTTTATCAACCTTCATAAAGAATCACACTGTGTAAGCCTTACACTTTAGCTATAAAGAATTTTCATGAGATGAAACAAGAGCTCTCTTCATTTAGGTCCAATGACAACTCTAATCACTTCCACTAACTTCTCTACCAGCTACTCAGCTGAGTTTTGTCTCCGATTATACCCATGTTACCAGGTGAATTACTACTCAGACTCTGGAGAATATATCTTTAGTACTGTTCTGTTCCTGGTAAGCTTCCAGAAACCAGCTTTTCTGGAAATTTCTCCTGAGAGACAAACTTTCCAGAGACAGCATCTCCCCTTCCTGCATATGCTGTGACTACTAGTTTATTTACGATATTCTATGGAACTATTTTTCCTTCTTTCCTTTAAACCAAAGGCTTGGCAAACTTTCTCTTACAGGGCCAGAGAGTAAAGATTTTAGGCTTATGGGCCATACAATGTCTGGGGCAACTACTCAATTATGCTGTTATAATGTGAAATCAGCCACAGACAACATGTAAACAAATGCACACAGCAATGTTCCAACAATGATTTATTTATAAAAATAGCCAGCCTGCCCATGGACCAAAGTTTGCCAATCCCTGCTCTACTCTTACAACTTCTGGTCTTCATATATCAGTATTATAATTACCTTGAATTTGTAAGGGTTTACTGACATTGGTGCTGAAAATTAAGTTCAATATATTTTATCAATTAAAACTGAGATCAATATATAATTGTTCTAGGAATATTTGTGATAATATGAGTTATAAAAAAAAATTCTCATTATTTGTTGGTTAACCAGAAAATTTAAGTGGCTAAAACACATTTACTGATAACTGTAGTTAACTTAGGTATTACCTAATTATGAAAATAGAGGTGATAATTTACAATAATAATATATTAAAAACAAATGAACAGAAGACTAAGTATACTATGATAAATCTACACAATGGACAGTGGTGGGACTACAGTGATCTTTTCTTCTTTTTCCCTATGGTTTCTATAATTAACATCTATGATTTCTGTAATAAAAAAAGTTTCTTTAAAGCACACAATGACAAGCTAAAAGTGTTAAAATTTTTATTTAGTTTGAGAATAAAAATATTTAGACTTGAAATTAAAGAAAAATTCATTCTATCCTATGCTCCTCTTTAAAAAAATATATTTACATCAAAAATAAATAAGTTAAAATTTTCATTTACCTGTCGGTTCCTTTCATCCATTATGCGTGTGATTTGAATTTTCTTCCGCCCCATTTTCAGTCACCTTTCCTTCCTTATATTCCAAATATTTAATTCAAAATTAATTTTCTTCAATACCCTAATGCATCGTACACAGCTTCTATTATTTCAGCTTCTAGTCCAAGGGCTACAGCTGAAATTTTCTATAAGATCTAAAAGAAAACACAAATTAGAAAATTTAAGTTCTATAAGTTTGCAAATCATGAAAATGTTATACAAATTTCAAACCTGCTTCTATGCTGCACATCGGCAGCCTTATTAGTTGAAATTCCTGGTTATGTAAAATTGGTAGTTAAGGTGAAGCTTTGTTAACTTTACCCCTAAAATATCTCTTGAATCTTTTTGTGGCCTCTAGTTCTGGCTGAAAGAGTGCAATTATAACCTTTGAGTTTTTCTCAATGCATATAATAATAGCAACAAGAGCCAATGCTCACTGGGATTTTTCTATGTGCCAAGCACTTCTCTACGTACCTGATATATATTAACTCATTCAATCCAAACTGCAATCATTTTGGGTATAATTATCATCCCCATTTTATAAATAAGGACAATGAGGCAGAGAGATCCTAACTCTGTCCAAGGTAACACACACAGTAAAGGGCAGAGCTTGGAATATGAACTCAGGGACTCTGGTTCCAGAATTTCTCCTCTTTAATATTATAGAATATCCTTGAAAGCTTCTGATGCCCTTCATGTCAAAGAATGAACTAATAATCTAGGTAGCCCAAACTGCCTTTACAAACTATTCTTGCAAACTGCCCTAGCCACCACCAAAATTACTGTCAATCCAAAGGCACCATATGATTTCATAATAACGTCCACTTAAATGAAATACTGTTCCTTTTAGCCATTTAATAAAATCCTCCTAATCAATCAAGATTCAGTTTCCCCTGACAGAGTAAACCATAGCACCTTACACTTTGTGGCTATGTGTATAATAAATTCTAAGTCCGTTTTCCTCTGAGACTGTGAGTTCTTCAAGAACAGGATATTTTTATTCCATTTATCTCTGTAATTCAATGACTGGCAATGATACAATTTGTCATGTTCTGAATAACAGTTGTGTGAAAGACCTAGTGTTTTTTAAAACCTACATAATAAAGTATTTACAAGGGAATGGAAGACAAATACTAAAACACTCACAATAATAAATTCTCAGGGGAATTTTACTCAAGTATTTTTAATATTGTGCATATATAGCCGTAAACTTTAAAAGTACTATGCAGGGGCGCCTGGGTGGCTCAGTTGTTAAGCATCTGCCTTCAGCTCGGGTCATGATCCAACGTCCTGGGATCAAGCCCCATGTCCAGCTCCCTGCTCAGCAGGAAGCCTGCTTCTCCCTCTCCCACTCCCCCTGCTTGTGTTACCTCTCTCACTGTCTCTCTCTCATCAAATAAATAAATAAAATCTTTAAAAAAATAAAAAAAGTACTGTGCAAATCCATGTTTGATTAAATCTGACTTTTGCTCAAAAGCAGTGAGTTTTTAAATTCTTATCACTACCATCATTACTATAAGCATGCATTTCTTACATATCTTCCCTTGTATTCTTTTATTTCTTCATTCATACAAACATTAACTGAACATCTATTAACTGATAACCTATTAATTGATCACCTACTTGCAAAAAATGTACTTCCAAACACTGAACTAGGCACACAGGGTAAAATGTTAAAAAAAAAAAAAAAAAGCATGATTTTCTGATCTCACAGAGTTCATAGTTGAGTAGGGGAAAACAGACATTAATCAAACTATCATATAAATGAGTCTGTACAAATTAAAATTAGGAACTTCATGTATCTGACCTAAATTCATAAGTTAGGGAAGGCTTCCTTAGGAATGTGCCTCATACCGAAACCTGAGTATGAGGGTGTACATGCTAGGCAGAGAGAATAGCATGTGCATGGAAGCAGGAAACATTAGAAAAACTGAAGGACGGCTAGTCAACTGGTGGGAACCAATCAAACAGCTGTGCTGTATAATGTTTTTGTTTTCTCACAAGACTGCAATATAAACCAATAGAAGTCAGCTTATTCAAATCATGTTCCCTAATAGATCACATTGCATTCAATTCACATTATAAAACTTGCACTGTAGTAGGCAAGATAGTCATACCTTTCAACACTAATGCCTATAAGGTGTATGTACCATATTTTCTTTTATAATCTGAAAATTCTGAATGTTAGATTATATCTGAGCATTTTGCTTTTGACAACGATTGAGCAGGTTACTTCAACCTTCTCTCTCTCTTTTTTTTTTTAAGATTTATTTATTTATTTTAGACAGAGGGTGAGAGGGTGAGAGAGCACAAGTGGGGGTAGGGACAGAGGGAGAGAATCTTCAAGCAGACTCCAAATTGAGCAAAGAGCCTGACAGGGCGCACAATCCCACAACAAATGAGATCACAACCTGAGCCAAAAACAAGAGTCAAATGCTTAACTGACTGAGTCACCCAGGAGCCCCAAACCAACCTTCTTCTAATAATGACAAAACAACAAGAAAAGTAATCTGTTCAAAACCACTGGAGAACTTTCAACACAGAATTGAAGGGCTGAGATCTGGAAGAAAGAAGTGAGATCACACTTCAGACTAATTTTCCCCCTAGTTATTAGTAGATTCTGAAAATATTGGTTGAGCCCCACGTCAGGTTCCCTGCTCAGCGGGGAGTCCACTTCTCCCTCTTCCTCTCCATCTGCCCTTCTACCCACTGTGCTTTCTCTCTCATTCTGTCTCTCAAATAAATAAGATTTTAAAAAATATATATATATTAAAAAAAAAACAAACTCAAAAAGCATTGGCTGAGAGGCTGAGAAGCTAAACAGAGCTTTCAACAGATCTATGGGTGGGACACAAAAATAGATTCAGGGCCTGCCAAAGAATAGCCCCAGTAAACACACCAGGAATCTGGAGGGAATCCAAAGGACTATACCCTAGGTATAAAGGTAAACTAGAAATAGACCAGGCCAACAAGGAGGAAAGTGTAGCTTCAGATCATCTCAATCCCTGATTAGGTTAAGGTAATCTGGGCTACCTAGTGTCATTAGCCTAGCTGCATGCCAGTAAAAACTTCTGAAAAGATTTTAGCAAAAGTAAATCTTACCAGCAAAAGATAACATCATCTAGAAATTCAAATGATCTTATCATAAAATGCCTAAAAATAAAAAATAACCAGTCAAGACCTGACTGAAAACTAAGATTTTAAAATGGCAATACAATCAGACCCATAGTAGATCCAGGTAATGGTGTTATCAGAAAAGAATTTTCAAATAAGTCAATGTGTTTAAAGAATTAATAAAAAAGACTATTAGCAGACAATGTTAAAAGTATCGAAAACAAAGAATTGAAAAATACAATTTTGAAAACAGAAAATAAAAAATTGATGATGAGTTTAATAGGTTAGAATACAGCTAAAGAAGATCCAGAAGACAGGAAAGAGGAAAATACTTACACTGACGCCCAAAAAGACACAAATTGGGAAATACAGAAAAGAGTGTGAAAAAATTATGACACATGGATCCAAAATACATGTAACTGGAGTCCCCAAAAAGAAGAGAAATATTTAAAGAGATATAGTTAAAAACTTTTTAAAAACTTACCAGTGGGGGGGGGGGATGAGGAGGAAAAAAAAAAAAAAAAAGACATCAAGCCACAGAACCAAGATCTACAAACTCCCAAGCAAAACAAATACAAAGAAAACCACAACCTAAAGCATATCAGAGTAAAGGGGGTGAATGGAGGGAAAGAGAGAGAGAGACAAAGTGACAGAGACAGCCACAGAGAGATCTTAAAAGTAGCCAAAAAAAGAAACATTAACCTTAAAAATAGTAAGATTTGTAGTTGACTTTTTCACATAAATAATGGAAGTCAGAAGACAATGAAATGATACCCTCAAAGTGCCAAGAGTGGGAGAAATACCAAACTAGAATTCTATATCTGGCAAATAATACTCTTCAGGGAAAAAAAAAAAAAAGGCAAAATACAAACATTTGTAGTCAAATAGAAACAAAGAATTTAACAACAAAAACACTGAAGGGATTTCTTCAAGTAGAAAGAAAAAAGGATCCCAGACACAGCTTGGATATTGCACCAAAAAGTAAGTAAGCAAATAAATAAGTTAAGAATAAGGAACAGGGTAAATATGTAACTCCCAGTGAATACTGACTAAATATAATAATATGTTGCGGAGTTTAAAATATTACAATGCACAACAGTACAATACTGTAGTAAATGAAGTTAAAGTGTTCTAAAACCCGTTCATTTAATGGGAAATAGAAAAGGTACATTTTTACTTTTTGCACTTCAATTCAAAAATGCATGTAAGAACAGTAGAAGTACGTACAGCTAACAAGCTAATGGAGGGGGGAAAATGAATTAATAACCCAAATTGTATTTTAAAAAAACCAATTTGATGATTACAGAAGTACGTCTTAAATGTGAGTATATAGAAAGAATGAAAGTAAAAGCCTGGAGAACATACCGTGTAGAACACAAATCAAAATGAAGTTGTGTAACTATACTTTATTACAGTACATTTTAATGCATGAAATAAATATATGGATAGAGATACAGCAGGACACTTCATTACAGTAAAAATTCAATTCACCAGAAAGAACTAGCAATTCTAAATCGGAATATACCTAATAACACTTAAAGTCAGGAATCTGTTCCTTAAAATCAGATATTCTGTGCAAAATCCTAACTAGGACTTTATTTTCCATTATTTTAAATAGGAAAAATTATGTTACATATAAACTCATAATCCCCAATCATTTCTCTTTTAAAACTGAACTGAAATACAGAAAATGTCCACTTATAATAGGAAATTATCATGGTTAGGATGTAAAATAGTACATGACTTCATACGCAATAGCGTTCTCACTGGCTTTGTTTCCTTCTCCATGATTTAACACTTTCCATGTTAAAAATAACTTTTTGTGCTTTCTACAAATCTAAGCAAAATTAAGGGCCAAATACAAAAGGCAATTAGAAACTTACTCAAGACAAACACTTATGGCAGATAACAGCTCAAAGCCTTATAATATGGTAACCTCTTTCTTACTGCCAGAAGCAACAGAGACACACATTCCCTCTGCTGACAGCACATGCTTCAAAAATGTCTACATGTGACTCTAATGTTCCACAAATTGGTTTGAAATTTAATTTGTGACTTTTCCCACACATCAGTTTAAAATACTGTAGTGAATTCTGCAGATGTAAAAACATACGTTTCCCCCAAACATTTATTTATTTATTTGAGAGAGAGAGCAGGGTGGGGAGAAGGCAGAGGCAGAGAGAATCTCAAGAAGACCCTGCTGAGCATAGAGCCCAATGTGAGGCTCAATCTCACAACCCTGAGATCATGACCTGAGCAGAAATCAAGAGATGGACACTTAACCAACTGAGCCACCTAGGCACCCCAAACACATACTTTTTCCAAATAAACTTCAGCCAATACCAAAGGAACTGAGTGAAGACCACAATTCTAGCAAGTTGATTTTAACACAGTTTTCTCAGTAAGTAATGAAACAAGCACACCAAAACAAGGAATAGACCAGAAGAAACAGAAACAGATTTGAACTTTACAATTAACAGTCTGACATATAGAACACTACACCTAACAAGAGCAGAAAATACATTCTTCGTAAGTGCATAAAAATGTTTGCCAAAAGTGACCACATGCTGGATATAAAATAAACTAACAAATTTCAAAGGACAAACATGTTTCTCTGACCTCCAATGAACTAAGCTATGAATAACAATATAATTAGAAAATGCTTATATTGTGAAATTAAGCAATAAACTTCTAATTAACCCTTGGGTCAAAGAAGAAACCACAGTCAAAATCAGAAAAGACTTTGAATGGAACGCTATGAAAATTACATATCAACAGTTATGGGATGCAGCTAACACCATGCTCAAGAGGAAAATTTATAGCTTTAAGATACATATATGGAGGAAAAGCCAAAAACCAATGTTCTAAGCAACCATCTGAAAGGGTTTTAAAGAGAACAAATTAAACCCAAGACAGTACAAATGAAGAAATAAAAGAGCATAAAGTAATGAAATAGAAAACATACAACAGAGATCAACAAAACTAAAAGCTAGTTTTTTGGAGGGAATAATAAAACTGGCAAGTCCCTGGAAAAAGTAATAGAGGGGGAAAAAAGAAATCAAAAACATAATCTGGCCCCAAAAATCTTAGATTTAAAAATATGAACTTGTTTTTTATAACATGTCCTGTATTTATCACATGAAGATTAATACAAATAACCAACAAAAATCTGAAAGTAAATTGTATCAAACTAAACTGGCAGGTATAACTCTTTAACTACTACCTCCATATTTCCAGCTCAAATGCTCTAATAACATAATTATAACACTCTTTAGATCCCATTAGGTCCTACAATTTAATTACACCTACCACCTTTTCACTGTCCCTCACCCAGTTTATGTCTCTCTTTATCCAGTGAAATTTTCATATGCCCTCACTCCCTTGCCTCTTGCTCTCCCTCTGCCCTCTACTCATTTCCTGGGAAAAAAACCCACTCTTGACTACCTGCTTGCTCCCATGTAGCTGAATATGGCTGAGAATAAACAACCATGCCAACCAGGCTAATTAATCTGTCTTTAAGTTTAGCAATTTTCCATCTCTCAGCTATCTGCTTGATTATTTTATGCCATATTCTCTCTCTTCACATCTCCAACACTCATCACTCATCCTCACTTTCAGCTGATGACTTTGCTCCTTAATTTCCTGCCATCACAACTATCAACCCATCAGCATCTGTCCCATTACACATGCCTTCTTTCCTATTTAGGTCTTGGCTACAGCAATTCTTCCTTTCTTTCCTTCAAAGTCAAAATTTTCTTCTATACTGAAGCACTCCCACTGGCAAAAAATTAAATAAAATAAAAGACGCTATTATTTCAGTTACCTAAAACAAAACACAGAAAACAAAAAATGTCTTGATCCAGAAATTTAAAATATACTAATAGAAAAATCCATCTTTGCAGATTCTGAGAAGTTTCAATTTCATAAAGGTGTCCATTCTCCCCAAATTAATCTAAAGATTCAATGCAATCCTAATCAAAATGCCAGCAGGTTTCCTTTTATTATATGCAAAACCTAACAAGATTATTTTTAAAATTCATTTGCAAATATAAAGAACAGTCAAAACTACCTTGAAGGATAAAGCTAAAAGACTCACAGTCATTTAAGAGACTTATTATAAAGCGATACTATTGAGATGGTGTGATTTTGCCCCAAGGGCAAACTCAAATCTAACAGAAGGAAGGAAATAATAAAGATTAGAACAAAGATAAATAGAGAATAGAAAAACAAGAAAAAAAAATAACAAAACCAAAAACAGATTTTCCAAAACGTTAAAAAAAAATGACTTTTAGCTAGACAAAGAGAAAGCAAGACTCAAATAATTAAAATCAAAAATGAAAGTGGGATTATTACTACCAATTCCAGAAATAAACATGATTGTAAGAGTATGATGAAATAATAGTAATGCCAACAAAATGGATAATTTAGATAAAATGGACAAATTCCTAGAAACACAAAACCTACCAACACTGAATCAAAAAGGAACAGAAAAGCTAAATAGATCCTAGTAAGGAGACTGAATTAGTTATCAAAAACCTCTTGACAAAGAAAAATCCTCAAACTGATGGCTTCACTGGGAGTTCTATCAAACATTTAAAGAGCTACCACCAGTCTTTCTCAAACTCTTCCCAAAAACTGAAGGGAAAGGAACACATCCTAACTTATTCTACAAGGTCAGCATTACACTTTGTATCAAAGTCAGACAATGACACTAAAAGAAAACTATAGATTAATAGCCCTTATGAAAACTGATGCAAAAATACTGAACAAAATACTAGCAAACAAAATCCAACAGCATGTTAAAAGGATTATACACCATGACAAAGTGGGATTTATTCCTGGAATGCAAGGATGATTCAACATACTAAAATTAATCACTATGATACACCATATTAAGAGAATGAAGGAAAAAACCATATGACCCTCTAAATTGGTGCAAAAGAAGCATTTGACAAAATACAATAATACTCTTTTATGATAAAAACAATCAACCAGAAATAGAAGGAAACTACCTCAACATAATAAAAATCACGTAGGAAAATCCCACAGCTTACAGCATGTTCAAATGGTAAAAGACTGAAAGCTTTTCCTCTAAGATCAGGAATAAGACAAGAAGGACTGATTTCACCCCTTACAGATTCAACAGTGGAAGATCTAGCCAAAGCAATTAAGCAAGAAAAAGGAATAAAAGGTATCCAAACTGGAAAGGAAAAAGTGTAAGTATCTGTTTGCAGATGATATGATCTTATATGTAAATCCCCTAAAGATTCCACAAAAACCTGTTGAACTAAACAAATTCATCAAAGTAGTAGGATACAAATGAACACATTAAAAAATCAGTTGCATTTCTACACTAACAATGAACAATCTGAAAGAATTCCATTTAAAATAGCATCAAAAAAAATTTTTTAATGTTTTAGAGAGAGCATGCACATGTAAGAGGGGAAGGGGCAGAGGGAGAGGAAGAGAATCCTCAAGCATGCTCCCTACAGAGCGCAGAGCCCAATGTGGGGCTCGATCTCAGGACCCTGAAATCATAACCTGAGCCAAAATCAAGAGACAGATGCTTAAGTGACTCAAGCCACCCAGGCACCCCTACGAAAGCATCAGAATTTTTTAAATACTCAGGAACTTATAGTCAACGTGAAAAACTTGTACACTGAAAACTAAACAACACTGATAAAAGAAATTAAAGAAGACACAATAAAAAGACACCCTATGTTCAGACCAAAAGACTTAACGTTGTTAACATGTAATATTGCCCAAAGTGAACTACAAATTCAACGCAATCCCTATGAAAATCCCAATGATGTTTTTTGCAAAAATATGAAAAGCCACCCTAAATTCATATGGAATCTAAAGGGTCTCCAAATAGCCAAAACAATCTTGAAAAAGAACAAAGTTGGAGGATGCACACTCCCTAATGTTGAAATTTTCTATAAAACTATAGTAATCAATACAGTATGGCACTGGCATTAAAAAGACATATAGATCAATGGAAGAGAATAAAGAACCCAGACAAATCCATGAATACATGGCCAAATGTCAAAAAGTGTCCATGGATACTATCAACAGAGTAAAACAGCAACCCCCCAAATGGAAGAAAATAATTCTGTATCACATTTTCTGAGGTTAATATCCAGAATATATAAAGAACCCCTAAAACTCAACAAAAACAGGCAAAGGACTTGGACAGACATTTCTCCAAAGAAGATACACAAATGGCTAATAAGCACATGAAATGATACTCAACATCACTAATCATTAGGCAAATGCAAATCAAAGCCATAATGACATACCACTTTATACCATTCGGATAACTATCATCAAGACAAACAAAAAACAACAAACAAGTCTTAATGTGAATGTGGATAAATGTGAAACCTTGTGCTTTGTTTTTGGGAATGTAAAATGGCACAGTTGCTGTGAAAAACAGTATGGTGGTTACTCAAAAAGTTAAATAGAGAATAATCACTTGAGCCAATAATTCCACTTATAGGTCTATACACAAGAGAACTGCAAGCAGGGACTTGAGTATTATATTTGTACATCTATGTTCATAGGAGCATTATTCACACTTAGAAGGTGGAAACAATCCCAATGTCACTGGCAGATGAACAGAAAAACAAAATGTGATATCTATATACAATGGAGTATTTTTCAGCTTTACCAAAAATCCTATCAACTTGGGGTGCCTAGGTGACTCAGGCAGTTAAGTGTCTGCCTTCAGTTCAGGTCATGATCCCAGTGTCCTGGGATCAAGCCCCACATCAGGCTTCCTGCTCAATGGAGACCCTGCTTCTCCCTCTCCCTCTGCCCCTTTCCCCCCACTCATGGGTGTGTACACACATACACGTTCTCTCTCAATAAATAAATAAAACCTTAAAAAAAAAAGATCTTCACTGGTGAAACTGTTATAAAAAAAAAAATCCTATCACTTGTTACAACATGAATAAACCTTAAAAATATATGGTAAGAAAAATAGGTCACAAAAAGACAAATATTAGACAATTCCATTTATAGGAGGTACACAGAGTAGTCAAAATTCAGAGAAAGTAAAACGATAATTGCCAGGGATGAGAGGGAGGGACAAATTGGGAGTTACTGCTTAATGGGTACAGAGTTTTAATATGGGATGATGAAAAAGTTCTGGAGATAGATGTTGGTGATTGCTGCACAGCAGTATGAGTTTACTTAATACCACGGTACTATACATTGAGAAATAGTTAAAATAAATACTATGTTATGTACATTTTACCACAATTTCAAAAAACACAAAAACTAAATAAAGTATGTACACACTTCTAAAACAATTGCAGGATTATGATTTTATTAATTTAAGCTAACCACTAACCCATTAGGTCAACTGAGTACTAATTTTTCTATAAAGAAATGGAAACATTTAAAACCAACCTTTGGAACTAACACTTATCTTTAGCAAACACAGATGGACATTTTTTCCTACAAAGTAATGTATCTTATCCTTGGTGGGGGAGGGAAGGAATCTCACTAAATCCCAAGGTCTAGATCTGTGTTCAGGCAACATTAAAGTAAAAAATTAGTTTACACTGAACTCTCAGTTAACTGAAATTCTTTTTAAGTAGGTCATTTTTATAAAATCAGAAACTAGATTTAAAAAAAGACTCCCAATATGGGTTCCACTGTCTTAATTTAAGAAATACCAGGGGCAACTGTGGTTCAGTCAGTAGAGGATGTGACTCTTGATCTCAGGTTATGAGTTCAAACCCAATGTTGGGGGTATAGGTTTACTTAATTTAAAAAAAAAAAAAGAAAGAAAGAAATATCATAGAATCTAACACTCAAATTCATACTAATACTGATCACAGATGTTCAGTCTTTTCAAATCAATTTTGTTTACTGTTTTAAAGAAACTTGTTGCTTAAGTTAACTAAATATTGTAAGAGCATGGACTTTAAACAGAAGGTGAACTTTACTTTTTAAGGTTTGCTCTTATTAAATAAACACCAATCTCTGAGTTCATCAGAACATCTAATTTTGATGATTCTGGTAAATTATTTTTTTTTCAAAAAATACTAAAAAAACCCTTTGTAATAAAAGTAACTATGTACAATCAACAACTGAGCTTTTTAAACAAATAAACAAGTATTTAACAAGAGAAAATCTTTAATGATTCATTACTGCTTTAAAAGAAGGGAACTTAAGGGACACCTAGGTGGCTCAGTCAGTTAAGCACTGGCTCTTGATTTCAGCTTAGCTCATGATCTCAGGGTCCCAAGATCAAGCCCTCTGTTGAGCTCTGTGCTCAGGAGGGAGTCCACTTGAGGATTCTTTCTCCCTCTCCCCCTGTCCCTCTCCCAGCTTGTGCATGCATGTGCTTTCTCTCTCAAATAAATTTAAAAAAAAATGGGGGGACTTAATTTAATTTGGGACATATTAAACAAGATGGTCATGGATCATACAATTGAAAATGTCAAACAGGAAGCTAGATATAAGACTCAGACATTAGAGCTAAAAATATGCCTTTGGGAATCTTGGGCATATAGATATTGTTGTGGGAAACAATGTGCTCACCTAGGGACAAAATATAAACTGAAAACAGTACCAAAGTCCCGAGGAACAAAATATTTATTATTGTTGCAAATGAATACCCCAAAACTATCCTCTAGACATAAGGTTTTTAAACAATGTGGTCGACATTAAAGAAAAAAAAATTTGTTAAAGATTTTATTTACTTATTTGAGAGAGAGCGAAAGAGCAAGCAGGGTGAGGGAGAGAGGGAGAAGCAGACTCCCCACTGAGCAGGGAGCCCAATGCGGGGCTCGATTCAGGGACTCTGGGATCATGATCTGAGTTGAAGGCAGACACTTAACCAACTGAGCCACCCAGGAACCCCTAAAGAAAATTTTTTTTAATTTTTCTCAAAAAGAAATCTTTCAGCTTCCCTTGAAAAATGCATTCTACTCAAGAATTTATTCATTTTCCTTTTCTCTAAAATAAATATTGTTGTGATAAGGAAAAAAGTTCCTAAAAACACCACAATGGCTGCTTTTAAATTTAAGAAGAAAAAAAATCCTGAAAACCAGAAACCAGGAACTTTAAACATCACTGAAATCTTCCTTCTGCTTTAGCATTTTGTGCCATTTCCAATTACTCTTTCTTCACAACTTGCTTGGAATTTCAAAGCACTATCTGACTGAGAAGGTCCATTAGTATTTGAGCGAGAAGCCTGGATCCTAGCCACAAACATTTCACTAAATTAGCTGCATAACCTTTGGTACCTGACAATTTCTAAAACTAACTTTTTATAAGAGGAAAATTGAAATTATACATATTATATGTACCACATGGGGCTAGAACAAAATACTACACAATTGTAAATATTTGAGGGAAAGTAAATCATTATTACTACTAACAAATATATTTCCAAGCATGATATTAATATTTACGATCAGAAAAAATTAGTATTTACTATGTTCATGCTATTTCACATATTTACTTCCCTTGAAAGATAATACCTTTATTTGTACATACAATAGAAATCAAGAGAAAAAATTAGTCAAATTGGTATCTAGGGTTATACCATATAAAAAAAGCAAACTAAAACATGAAACAGATAAGTATATTATACATATATTATATATATAGTTTCTATATAGTTAACATTCTTTTCCTTAAGCTTAGTAGATACTCTGATTTCTTCCTTTTTCTATAAATAGTTTATCAATGAAAAGAAGGGGAAGTGTGGAGTCAATACTGTTGCAGGACCCACTTTACACCTTTTTCTTTACCAAACTTCAAACGAGGTGCTTGAAAAAGAATAGAATCCTGTAATTTTCAAATTATCTTAGAAACCATCTTGTATTGGGGCGCCTGGGTGGCTCAGTTGGTTAAGCGACTGCCTTCGGCTCAGGTCATGATCCTGGAGTCCCGGGATCGAGTCCCGCATCGGGCTCCCTGCTCGGCAGGGAGTCTGCTTCTCCCTCTGACCCTCTTCCCTCTCGTGCTCTCTATCTCTCATTCTCTCTCTCTCAAATAAATAAATAAAATCTTTACAAAAAAAAAAAAAAAAAAGAAACCATCTTGTATTGCTCTTCCTCTTCCCCTAAGAGGCCTGAGGTGATCTCTGAAAATGGTTCACTTTTCACCTGACCCAGAAAACCCTACAAAATCATGTTAATCAAGAGGTTCAAATCTTCATGTTCACTTTAAGAACACACGTGAAACTGCCCAGCCCATCCAAGAGTATGCATAACCCCGAAAAGCCACCAAGTATCTGAAAGATGGCACTTTGCAGACCCAATGTGTGCCACCTGTCACTACAACAGTGGGGTCGGTAGGTGTGCCCTAACAGTGGAGTTGCACATAGGGCCAGTGGCTGAAAGTGTGAATTTTACTGCACATGCTTAAAAATGCAGAGTAATGCTCAACTTAAGGGTTTAGATGTAAATTCTCCAGTTGCTGAACACATCCAGGTGAACAAAGTCCCCAAGATGTGGCACAGAACTTACAGGGTTCATGGTCAGATTAACCCAGATATGAGCTCTCCCTGGCACATTGAGATGACCCTGACTGAAAAAGAGCAGATTGTTCCTAAATCAGAAGAGGAGGCTGCACAGAAGAACAAGGTATCCCAGAAGAAACTGAAGAAACAAAAACTTATGGCCCTGGGGGGGGGGGGGGGGGGGGATTCTGCACAAAATAAATAAATGCAAATACAAATAAAAACATTTAAAGAAATCATCTGATATCATAATCCCTACCCCTTCTGCAGAGAAGCTGAAACCCAAGAAGAAAAGTGAAACATCCAAAGTCTCAGTTCAAACAGCCAGGACTTTTTCTACTATATAACACGGCAGTCGTTCCGTAACTATAGTCATTCATACACTAACTTCTCAATCTTTCTCCCAGACACTCTCAACACTACTATTTACCTCTTTTTTCTTTACATCAATTCCCATTTTCACTTTAATAAATGTATTTGAATATAAAACTTTATTATTGATATAACAGAAAATATTAGACCTTGCCACAAATGGAAGACAGCCTTAAAAATAATGAAAACATAATTAAAAATCAAGTAAAATGGAAGCAATTACATATAATGTTGGTATGTATATATGTGTATGTGTGTATCATGGTATTATAGTTTCCATGATTATATGGTAAATGTATATATAAATGATACATAATATATATAATAGTGGTAACTTTAAGCACCATTATATGGTAACTATATACAAACATGTAATATATAATATGTAATACATAATATGTACAAAATCATGGTAAGTATAAATAACAACAAATTACCTAATTTGTAAAAACGCACACCTGAAAACAGTGTCTTCAGTAAGAAGAATGAGACTGTAAAAAAATTAGTATTAAGGAAGGATTCAGCTCCATTTCATTTAGGAAGACAACTCCAATTTTTAGCTTTAATGTAAATCGGATCAAAGAATCCCATCTCACATGTGTACTTCATCAAAAAAGGAAAAGAGGGCGCCTGGGTGGCTCAGTTGTTAAGCGTCTGCCTTCGGCTCAGGTCATGATCCCAGGGTCCTGGGATCGAGCCCCGTGTCTGGGCTCCCTGCTCAGCCAGGAGCCTGCTTCTCCCTCTCCCACTCCCCCTACTTGTGTTCCCCCTCTCATTGTGTCTCTCTCTCTGTCAAATAAATAAATTAAAAATCTTTAAAAAAAAAAAAGGAAAAGATTTGGGCAACCTTCTCTGGAAGGGCTGAATATTGATAATTAATTAAAAGAGTCACTTTTTTCAACAAATTTTTGACTCAAAAGAAATTCTAGAGCCTTCTTCCTGAACGTGAAATTTCAAACAGTTATGAGAAATAAGTACTATTCCATTCCTTTTGCCATCCAGTTTGGGGAAAATACTTTTTTTTAAAAAATCTTCTATCAGGCCTTTCCAGTATCTTCTCATAATATTCAAATTATGTTCACAGTCAGTTCATTAGGTAAGTTCATAACCATAGGATTCAGACAATGAGTAAGTTTTCTATGTATTAGTTGGTTCAATGGAGAAATGGAAGTTCGTCAAGGGCTCTGGTACATAATAACAGCAAAGCACCTTAACACACATTTATCTTCTTAAATTCTTACAACTTCTTTATGAGATATGATGTTATTCTCACTTTAAATCTGAGAAAATGGAAACCAAGGCCATAAGTATCTTTTCCCCAAGGTTACACCTACTAAACAGCAGAGCCAAGACTCAATCCAGGTCTATGTAACCCCAGGAGAGTGCTCATGATTAGGCTATGCTGCCTTAGTAAGAGGATCAAGAATCTAAAAGCCCTTCATCAGTTTTCCCAGAGCAGCTAGTGTCCAGTGCCAAACACCAGACTTGACCAGTGGACCCCGAGTCCAGGGCTACCCCAGATCCAAAGTCTGGCCACAAAAACCCTTCATTTCACTGTTGGCAAAAAGCATGATGGGGAAGAAGGGAGAAGCCAAAGACTACCAACCCTAGCAAGGATAAAGAAACCCTGCCACCAATTCCATAGCCTGGTTCCTTCCCTCCTTCCTTCTCCCTCCCATCCTTAATGGCCATGGCAGGGGCACCACAGCTGCCTCCTCCTCCTACTTTGCCCACACTTTGGGACACAGATCTTCCTTCACCTACTATACCATTCTTGCACAATTTAAAATTCACATATGCCTCAGAAGAAAATATTTTAAAAGTCTTCAGCACATATATTAATGTTACAACCACTTATAAAAATGTTTATTTTTTAACTTTTAACTTTTAAACTTTTTATTTTAAAATAATTCCAAACTTACTGAAAGTTGCAAGGACAGCATTCACTCTTTCCCTCATTCCTCATGGTGTGAGAGTGCATGTGTGATTTTTATCATCTGAGCAAAATGTCATCCAATTTCTCTGCTGTATATACCTATTTCCCTCTTGCAAATAACAAGCTATCTGTGGGAAAACATGTTAAAACAATATAAATACTCTACTCCTCAAATTTTCCCCCTGGACTTAGAATGCCTTCGTGATTCTTACCTAAACCAATCTATACCACAACAATTATAAAATGATGGTCTTCCAATTCCTTTCCTATTCCCTCCACACTTAGTGTGAGGAAAAGCCCTCTCCACTGCTCTGTATTACTTATACATTTATCTGTTAGTTCCCAGTACGGATAAGTATATTCCTCTTTTATTCAATGAGTTATAATCCATTAACCTCCTCACTAATTATGATGCTCAAATTATCCCCGATTTAGCCAGTGGGACCCCTCACCCCCAAAACTGGGTCCTATGTCTTTCTAATATGCACTCATCACTGCGTAAGCACTTCCTTACTTCTGGCCCAACAAGATGTTCTAGACTCATCTGGTACTTTCCTGAACCATCCCTAGAATAATCCATTTATCCAAGTGATTCTGGTTCCTTTCACGGGGGAAGAGTATTTAGAAGTCAAGATCTGAGTGGTGCTAGGTGTGTTCATTGCTACCGTAGTGCCACTGTTTTAAGCCATTTCTAGGAAAATATAATATGAACATATGTTCATATTGATACCTCCAAATCCCACAAGGTTCTTCTCTGCCTTCTCTAGTCACTATTTATTCTTCCCCTCCTCTATGGTAAGAACCTTGAATTGCAGGCGCCTGGGTGGCTCAGTCGGTTAAGCGTCTGCCTTCGGCTCATGTCATGATCCCAGCATCCTGGGATCGAGCCTCGCATCGGGCTCCCTGCTCCGCGGGAAGCCTGCTTCTCCCTCTCCCACTCCCCCTGCTTGTGTTCCTCTCTCTCGCTGTGTCTCTCTCCGTCAAATAAGTAAATAAAATCTTAAAAAAAAAAAGAGCCTTGGCTTGCAACATCAATACATTTATTCATTTGCTTAATCCAAAGTTTCTCAACTACAGCACTATTGACAATTTAGAATAAAAATTCTTTGTTGTGGGGAGAGGATGGGAATCCTGTGTATTATTGCACGTTTTGTAGCACAACCTGACTTCTATCCACTAGATGCCAGCAGCATCCCCCTCTAGTCATGAGAATCAAAAATATCTCCAGAAATTACAAATGTCCCCAACAGGCCAAAAGCCCCCAGGGAGAGAAGCACAATACACACAAAATAGTTTCAGAATTGCCTTATACTATTACCAAAAAAAAATAAGAACAAAAACAAAACAAAACACTAAAAAAGAGCTCTGTATTTGTTTTACAGGGTTTTTTTCCCCATAGAATAAGCAGATAAAGTCAAGTACTATATTCAAAAGTTATCTGGACCAGTTGCCTTTTTTTCCCCTCTTCAGAGTGGTGGTTGCTCTTAACTTACTATACCGTTGGGTTCATTTCCATTTGCATTCAATTTTAGGACTATTTTCCTCATCCTTTTTAATTTTAATTATACCTTTTGTTCTTATTTTTTTAATATATAGAACATGGACATGTTTTCTACAATTCCAAACCATACTAAAACCTAGAATCAGAGAATGTCCACTTTTCCCTACCTCTCTCCCCTGTTCTCCCTCTTACAGAGAACCAATTTCAACATTTGCTTTTCTTTCCTGTTTCTTTTCTACAAAAAGAAGATACATGTATGTCTTCTCTTACACAAAAGTAACATACTATATTTACTCTTTTGCAACTTTGCTTTTCTCACATATATTGTTTTTCATTTAACAGTTCATAGAGATCATCTTCATTTTTTCCACTGAATTTCACTATAAAGTCTAAACACTATGAAAGACTTAAAACCAAAAGCTTGAAATTTTTAATTTATAAACTCAATATAAAAAGCTCGTAAGTGTTTACTTTTTAAAAAGATTTATTTGAGAGAGAGAGAGCATACGTGCAGTGGGGTGGGACAGAGGGAGAGGGAGAGAGAAACTCAAGCAGCCCCCACACTGAGCGGAGCCGGACGCAGGGCTCAATCTCATGACCCTGAGATCACGACCTGAGCTGAAACCAAGAGTCAGACACTCAACCAAACACACGACCCAGGCTCCTCAAGTTTTGAATTTTAAAAAGGAAAAGAAGAGCAGACATTCTAGTCCAAATTATTTTTTTACAGACAAAAGAAACTACGGTTTAGAAGTAACAGTCTCAAAGCCACAAAGTTCAGCCCAATATACCACATAACTAACAAATAAGTACTAGACACTATGCTAAATACTAAGGAAACAAAGATGAATTTTTTAAAAAATCTTTCCACCTTCAAGAGAGCCATGTAAATAAACATCAATACAGTGTTACATTCAGTGCCAGACTTAAGTTGACCCCTGAACAACATAAGGGTTAGGGAAGCCTATCCCCTCCCTCCACCACACAGTCGAAAATATACATGTAGAACGTTTGTTTCCCCAAAACCTTACTAATAGCCTACTGCTGACCTGTAGCCTTACTGATAATATAAAGTTAACACACATTTTGTACATTACATGTATTATATACTGTATTCTTACAATAAAGTAAGCTAGAGAAAAGAAAAGGTTATTAAGGAAAACATAAGGAAAAGAAAATACATTTATGGAACTACACTGTATTTATAAAAAAAAAATCCATGTATTAAGTGGACCCACACATTTCAAACCTGTAATGTTCAAGGGTCAAACGTACATCACTTACAAACAGTGAAGGAGGGAGCAGTTAAGTGTTTGTTTTATTGGCTTGTTTGATTTCAGGTTTGTTAATATGTTTACTGGGATAGAGGGCACATGGTATCAAAGAAAAGGATATGGAATTAAAAAAACAACAACATAAAAAACCCTAAGGAGTTAGAATGCCTGGGCTAGGGCACAAGGAAGGCATTTGTAGGAAAATGAGAAAAGATGATACTGGTGAAGCAAGCAGGAGATATATGGACTTTATTTTAAATGTGATGGGAAGACATCAATAGTTTTATTCTGCTTTTGCTATCGTGTGACCTTGGAAATGTCATTTGACTTCTCTATGCCAAACTAAATAAACCAAGGATAATAACATATGTATCATAAGTGTGTTCATAAGAATAAATGCAGTAATATCCATAAAATCCTTATTAGAGTACCAAGCACATATAAATACTGCTAGCCAGTATTTCAGCTCTAACATTCCACAATTCTTATTAATATTTATAAAACACTTCTAAAAATGGAATCTACAGTATCATCTGAAGAATATAATCTCTGCTGAACAAAGACTGATTGTATCTTTGGGAATACTATGTAGACAACATAAATCATCACTAAAATGATAGTGAAGAAAGTTGAAGGACATTCAAAGAGTTATTAAAGATATAGTTATTTGGAAAAAAAATATTATGCTTCACCAACTTGACTTCAACAGACAAATAAGATAGTATTTTCTTCTGCACGAAATTTCTTTCACACTTTTAGGGAAACAACAAAATGCTGCAAAGGGTTAAAAAAATCCTACATCAACTTTTCCAAATCCTCTCAAATCAAGTGTGATAGCTCTATAATGTACCTCTCTGATGGCGTTCTCACAGTATTAAGTGTTTTGCAACTCAAGGGAAGAATCTGTTCTCTCCACATAGTAAGAATACAATAACAATTTCATAGTTGCCATTTCTTTGCCATTCCAAAAGTCTATGTTGGTTAAAAAAAATTAATTATAAATATATATTGCAGGTATAAAGTGCAACAAAAAAAAAGTGACAATCGTCAACATTTAGAGCCAAGAAAACAAGCATTACTACTTTCCAGTAACATCTAACCAGGAATATGGGGGAAATTCTCCCATCTTTGACTGCATTAACAGAAAAATCACCCGTAAGAGTTATGTTAATATTCATCTGCATTAAACATTTTTTTCCTAAACCCTCATTTTACTTTATAATGCTTTATGTCCAATAGTTAGAAACAGACATCGATCCCAATCTCTTTTGGTTACACATAAGTAAACTGCAGCCAGAGACAACAGGAAGCACACCCAAAATCCCAAAGCTGGTCAGGAACAGAAGTGGGACCGATAAAGGCATAATGCAAAATATTTTAAATGACATTTATGTAAGTAAGGATCTCATTTTCAACAATATTCTCAGACAGAAGGACAATCCCCAAAAGGTAAAAGCTTTGCGTATTTTCAAGACAATTAGATTTCCAGACAGAAAAACACAGATCATAAAGAAAATAATTCTTCAAATTCAGTGAAATCTGCTCTGTATATCTGATAAGGTAATTTATGGACTACCATTAGAGAGAAATGTATTTTCAGAACAGCCAAGGGTTAAGGAATAAAACTTCAAGTGTTACGATATTTAGTTATATGTTGGAAAACAATATAGTAAACATACCAAAGCACAGAGACAATAGTAGACACATATACATTCCCATAAAGAATATTCTAGCTCTATATAGCATCCCAAGTTATGAATCATTGTTTTCTATAGACACAGAATGCAAAACAATCAGAGAACAAAAAACTTTACCCTGCATCGTTTTATTAACAAGTCTTTGGCCATTATAAACAGAAGGAAGACTCCTCTGAGTCCAGCCTTTCATTACTAAATGAAGTCAAGACAACAATTTATTCTTTACAGGGTAGAAATATTATTTTATATAATTAAGAACAAATGCATTCCAAGAAATTTTGTTATATTTCCATTATATTTCTATCACTAAAAGATGTGATTCTTTGAATTTCAACTAATTTGACTGCATACCTCCAGAAAATTAAAGTTTAAACCCAAACCCTACCTAAAACAGTATTATGTACTTAAGAAAATGTGCACTTAACATTAATTACCAATGAGAGCAAGTCACCTAATCAATACGTTTTTTTGAAATTCTCAATTTTATACAAGAGAGGATTTTAAAGTCTAGCTACTAAAAAAAAATTCACTTCATACAACTTCAGCTAAGAATCTTAAAATGCCTCAACATAACATTGCTCCTGGGGCGCCTGGGTGGCTCAGTCAGTTAAACATTTGACTCTTGATTTCGGCTCAGGTCATGATCTCTGCCATCAGCTCCACGCTTAGCACGCTTAGCACAGAGCCTGCTTAAGATTCTCTCCCTCTCCCTCTGCTGCAACCCCCCCCCACTCATGTGCACACACATGCACTTCTCTCTTAAGAAAAAGATAATATTGCTCCTATCCTAACAAAAAGACTCATGTAGCCTACACAAGCATAACTTTTCTTTTTTTAATTTTTTTTTTTTAATTTGTCAGAGAGAGAGAGAGAGAGAGAGCACAAGCAGGGGGAGCAGTAGAGGGAGAAGGAGAAGCAGGCTCCTCACTGAGCAGGGAGCCCGACACGGGGCTCGATTCCAGGACCCTGGGATCATGACCTGAGCCGAAGGCAGACGCTTAACGGCTGAGCCACCACCCAGGCGCCCGCATAACTTTTCTTAAGGGTATCAAAACCCTGAGGTTGCAGGGCAACCACATGAATGGAATTCCAAAGGATGACAAAAGTCTCAGCCGACAGTCCCCATGAACGGATTCACCTCTGCCAGAACATGGGACAAACAGGGTATTACCACAAAAGCTGCTAAGAAACTAGCTCATATTTTAAAGTATTTGTAAAGGCTGAGTGAGTGAGTTAGTTCAGAATCTCTGGAAAACGCCGAGGGGAATGTGTTCTTTTCCATGTACCTGTTCTACATGCTCACAAGAAAGACTGGAGGAATAATACAAAAGATATGAGAGAGGCCCTCTTGGTGACACACAAACACAAAATGTTCTCCACTTTTCAGACATCAGAGTCGTTTACTAGATACAGGACTGCGGGCTACAATCAAGTAAAATTCTCTTACCCTTAGTTTTCAAATCTATAAAATGTAAATAATACACTTTACATAGGGCTCTATGAGAATTGGTCAAAATAAAGTAACTGTTCAGCACTTGGCACATATCAAGTGCTTCAAAAATTATACTTATTACTCAACTGATTCCAACTCCAAGTACCTATTTTGTCATAAAATTAATGACAGCAACACAGGCTTGGCTGCCAGCTATGGAACATCTAAAAGGCAAAGGAGCCAAAAATGGTTTGAGAAGCACACAAAAGATCAATTTCAAATTCTGCTAATTTAATAAGATATTTAGAGAAATTCATCAGATATTATAAACCTCTAAGAAATGTGCATTTATAATGAGAGGAAGAACTAGCTATTCAGGAGGAACCTGTGGTTCTCTTTTATGAAACGAAGAATCATCTCTTAATTTCCCCTGAAAGTTCATTATTTAAATATATTGGATTTTCATCAAGAGTATTTACTCTTTTTAACACGTTTTCATTTTATACCACAGACATCACAATCAAGGGACTGGATTTATTGATAGGATTATTTATTACTTCTGACTACAGAGAGAAACACTCATTACTCTCTATGCTTTTTTTTCTTAACTCCTATCTTTATTAAATATCCAGTTTGTCATCCATGTATCAGATCATACCATTTCTTCATTTGAAATACATCTCGCATTTACCCCTGACTCTCACATCTGACTGCTACTGCCTTAATGAAAGCTATCTATGCTTTTCTTAATGTTCATTTTCCTTGATGTGTATGTTTAACTTAAAAATAAACATTGTTAGATACTTAGGAGACAACTCATATTCCTTCAGTTTCAACAATGAAAATGAAAGATGAAACAAAATGAGCTAGGAGAAGTCTATGACTGATTATTGCCTTTTTCAACCCACAGTGTAGGTCAATCACATATTGCTAAGGGACTATGCTACTGGAAAGGACAACTAAATAAATAAATTTAGAATAAAACAGTAAAATACAAAAATGACAGAGAAAAGACAGAAGAGCGACCCAAGTTAAGCAACCATGGAACCAACCTAACTTTGAATTTCTTGTTAGACAGGATGGTAAAACTCTTACTGTTTCGGTTAGCCGCTGTGATACTTGCAAAGAAAGCAACCTACCTGATACATACGTGCACACGGCTTAAGAGTTAATTATAATCTGTTCCCAAAGAACAAATTATAGATCATTTTTTAATGTTTCAGGTAGGTTATTTTCATAACAGATCATAAATATTCTTTCCTTGATTTATCACTTCATTTTATAATTTTTATTCTAGACATTAAAAAAGACAAATGTTTGTAAGACCAAAATCTTCTAAGTCAAATATCAGATGATACAGAGGCGGCTAGAAATAGGAAACAAAAATGCTTTGTAAATAAAATAGACAAAATACATATATAACCTTAAAAATGAAAGCTTCCCTATGCAGTTCTAATGAAAGCTATTTCTGATATCCTAAAGGCACCCTGGATACCATAGACTTTATAAATGATTATGTGTGAACTGAGCCCTCAATTAAAAACTGCTAAACAACAACAGTGTTAGATCATAGAAGTCAGCATTAAAAATGAGCAATCATTCTTGTAATATACAGATCATAATCATATGCAAAATAAAAGGCAAATTAACAAATGACTGTAACAAAGATGAAGTAGGAGATAGTGGAACAGTAAGCTTGACGATTTAGCTACTCACTGCTTCCTAAAATTCAAAGTACCTTATAAGACTGCTTCAAAGTTCTCTCACATCCAACCAAATTAATCAAACTTCAATTATGTTTCAGAACGGTTCTACTGGCATAGTGAGACAATTTATTTTCTTCAGTGTAATAAACCTTACGGCCACAGCTCTCATAGTGTATCCAGTGACCAAAAGAAACTTGAATACAGCATTACTTTATAGGCATTCAATACGCAAAAAGACATTCCACATCAACTGATAGCACAAAAATAAAGGTAGCTGATAGGTGATTTTTGGTTGTTTTTGTTTTTAGAACGTGCCTCTCACACTAAGTCCTTCTGCAAAGGGCTTCCTGAAAAAAGAAAAAAAGAGTACTTATTCCAAAGCCAGATTCTGAAGGAGCTAGACTGTTAATACTAAGCTTGTCTTTCACGAATTTTAGGTAGGCACTAACAAGTACTGGCAAGGTAAAAGTCTTGAACTCATTCCCATTTACAAAATCTCCACTGATTACAGGGCCCTACAAGATCAAAGCCATTACAAGATCTTGTTCCAACTCACATCTCCAGTCATAGCACAGTATTCTACTTCCAGAAACAGCTACTGCCATCTCTAGCCTAGGCTCTGCAACAGCCTGCTAACTGGTCTCAGCAGGCACTCTTACTCCTCTCCAATCCAATTTCCCCATTTTCACTAGAGGGATTTTAAAATGCAAATGTCACTTACCACTGTTCTTAAAGTCCAAACCCTATTAACATGGCCTAGAGACCCTGTCTAACCTTGCCCCTGCCTCTACTCACCATGCTCATTCCTTGCCACTCTTCCTGTTACCCAGTAAGCTTCCAGGCATAGGCTTTTCTGTACTTAAAAAGTTCCTAAATCCTTTCTGCTGCAGGGCCTTCACACACACTACCTACCAGCTTGCTATCTCTTGCTAGGTCTCATCCAAGCACTTCCCCTTACTACAAATTCCACAGATCCATTATGTCTCAGTATTAGCATTATTTCGTCCAAAATGTTCCCTAACACCTGAACTGTGTTAGGACTCCTTCTAATATACTTTCAGAGCACATTATACTTCTCTTTTATGACATTTACAACTGTAGTTAATTACTTTACAATATTTCATTTTTTTTCTCCAAATTGTAAGCTCAATGAGGGAGAAGATCAAGTATGTTGTATTTGTCCCAATAACTCCAGCAGCTATCAAAGTGCCTAGCCCAAAACAGATGCTCAATAAACAGATGCACAGGTAATGAATGAATGCAATAAATCAACATATAGCAAAAATCCGGGCCCCAGATTATGAAAACTCTCTAAGAGCCAATCGTTTGAAGTTAGTCAGCTGTTCATTGAATTGCAAAAGGAAAGGTAACTTACCCACTTGCCTAATAGCTACATGTACCCATAGCTATGTTAGACATCAATGTATGCTATATTCATTTAGTAGCCACCATAATCCTGTGGGGCAGCTATCATTTGCTCCACTTCCTAGATGAAGCAACTGGGTACCAAAATGGCAAGTACTCTTCCGACGTCACAGGAGAGAGTTGAAATTCTGGAAATGTCATCTATAGTATAACAATATGGCATCACCATGGTAACTATTTAGGCAGTGGCTAAAGAAAGGCTCTCAGTGGGTGCCTGGGTGGCTCAGTTGGTTAAGCGACTGCCTTCGGCTCAGGTCATGATCCTGGAGTCCCGGGATCAAGTCCCGCATCAGGCTCCCTGCTCGGCAGGGAGTCTGCTTCTCCCTCTGACCCTCCCCCCTCTCATGTGCTCTCTCTCTCATTCTTTCTCTCAAATAAGTAAATAAAATCTTTAAAAAAAAAAAAAAAAGGTTCTCAGTAAAAATGTCATAGGGACACCTTTGGATGGTCATGATCCCTCATTAAATAAGCTGAATTACAAAACTTTCAAGGAGCCATGAAACTCCAATGTCGAGTCTATGCTACTTTTCAGTAGCAGCATTAGGTGAATTTCTGCTGAACTGTGGATGGTTGCACAAGAGAAACTAGGGATGTGAAAGAATCACAGGTTGCACTGTGTCCTCCCCCAGTTCCAACAACAGAGAGCAATTTACTTGCCATTACAATGGGCTGTCAAAATACAAAGGCCATGGGCAGTTCTTAGCCAACCTAGAGAGTTGGGACCCCCTAAAATCTCTCTCTCTCAAGCCCTCCTATTCTATACAGTAATGATGATACCCTTCCCTGCCTACCAAAGACAGATTTTCAACATTTGCAAAGGAACTGCAGCTTCTGTCTACTTCCCACTACTCCTCCTGCTTCAAGGTGACCTAAATAAATAATAAGATTCCTCCCATCTCAATGCTTGAGAGAATTAAAAGAATCACAATTTCTGGATTACCAACACACAGGGCTGGCCCAGGAGGAGAGGAGATGGTAGATGAGTGTAGTTAGAATGAGATTCTCTCAGCTGCTACTGCTGCTTACTCTTTATGCACAGAACAATAATTATTATATATTTCAATAAATGGATCAATAAAACTCATTGATTTAATGTAGCAGTTCTCAATTTAAATGAACACTAAATACAACTGAAAGAGCTAAAACATATTCTGCATGCATGAACTTACCCTAACCCCACAATAAAACTATCAAAATCATAATTGAGACTAATGTCCAAGCAAGAATAATTTTTAAAAGCTCCACAGATTATGATGATATACATCTCTAGTTCAGAGAAGCTGTTTTATTTTTTTCTTTAAATTTTTTGTTATGTTAATCACCATACATCGTTAGTTTTTGATGTAGTGTTCCATGATTCATGGCTTGTGCATAACACCCAGTGCTCCACGCAGAACGTGCCCTCTTTAATACCCATCACCAGGCTAACCCATGCCCCCACACCCCTCCCCTCTAGAACCCTGTTTGTTTTTCAGAGTCCAACGTCTCTCATGGTTCATCTTCCCCTCCGATTTACCCCCTTCATTCTTCCCCTCCTGCTTTTTTTTTCTTAACATATATTGCATTATTTGTTTCAGAGGTACAGATCTGTGATTCAACAGTCTTGCACAATTCACAGCACTCACCATAGCATATACCCTCCCCAATGTCTATCACCCAGCCACCCCATCCCTCCCACACCCCCACCACTCCAGCAACCCTCACTTTGTTTCCTGAGATTAAGAATTCCTCATATCAGTGAGGTCATATGATACATGTCTTTCTCTGATTGACTTATTTCACTCAGCATAATACCCTCCAGTTCCATCCACGTCGTTGCAAATGGCAAGATCTCATTCCTTTTGATGGCTGCATAATATTCCATTGTGTATATATACCACCCCTTCTTTATCCATTCATCTGTCGATGGACATCTTGGCTCTTTCCACAGTTTGGCTATTGTGGACATTGCTGCTATAAACATTGGGGTGCACGTACCCCTTCGGATCCCTACATTTGTATCTTTGGGGTAAATACCCAGTAGTGCAATTGCTGGGTCGCAGGGTAGCTCTATTTTCAACTTCTTGAGGAACTTCCATACTGTTTTCCAGAGTGGCTGCACCAGCTTGCATTCCCACCAACAGTGTAAGAGGGTTCCCCTTTCTCCGCATCCCCGCCAACATCTGTCGTTTCCTGACTTGTTAATTTTAGCCATTCTGACTGGTGTGAGGTGGTATCTCACTGAGGTTGTGATTTGGATTTCCCTGATGTCGAGCGATGTTGAGCACTTTTTCATGTGTCTGTTGGCCATTTGGATGTGAGAAGCTGTTTTATTATATTACAACACAAAACTCCTTATTCAAACAATGATTGGCTATGTGTGAGAGTGAAGTGCCAAAATTACATAAATGAGTCAACTCCTAAATATATTAGATTTACACACTGCACTTAACACATATATTAATACTCATTTTCATTAAGAAATACCTTCTCTCCCATTTCTTTGAATTACATGGCTTTCTTAATCTTTTTCTTTCTTCCCACATTTGATAAAGAAGGATACTAGAAAAATTTTATATTCTTATTTGTTCAATGAGGGGGAAAAATAGTTTACACACGCCAAAAAGCAGGGAGAACATACATACTGGTTTAACTGGGACAGCCAGCTTTATGTGTATTGTGCAGGAGTAATTACTAAGTGATACCCCTCACTCTCAAAAACATCCTGGTTTGATAATATATTAGATCAGAAGTAGGCCACTCTTTTCATTTCTATGTGATTTTTTTTAAATTGAATATAATTCACATGTCATAAAACTCACCTTTTTAAAGTATACAAATCAGAGTTTGTCTTACTACATTCACAAAGTTGTACAACCATCCCCACTGTCTAATTCTAGAATATTTCTGTCATCCCCAAAAGAAACTCAATGTCCATTAATAAAAAAAAAAAAAAACCACAACACACACACAAAGAAAATCTACTGGGGAAATTAAAAAAAAAAAAAAGAAGAAGAATTTGAAACCAAAAAAAAAAAAACAAAAACCAATCATTCCTCACTCCTCCCTCTCCACAACTCCTGGCAATTACTTTCTGTCTCTATGGATTTGCCTATTTGAGATATTTCAAATAAATGGAATCCTACAATATGAAGCCTTTTGTGTCTTCTTTTACTCAGCATGTTTTCAAAATTCATCTGTGTTAAGTATTATCAGTACCTCGCTCCTTTTTTGGCTGAATAATACTGTATTTTATGAAAAACCACATTTCATTTATCCATTCAACAGCTGATGGAAATTTGGGTTGTTTCCACTCTATTATGAATAATGCTGCTATGAACATGTATGTATGTGTATGTGGACATGTTTTCAGTTCTCTTGAATATATAGCTAGGAGCAGAACTGATGGGTCATATGGTAACTCTATGTCATTGAATCTGTTTGGGGAGTACTGCAATCTTAATAATATTAAGTCTTCCAATCCATAAATACAGTAATCTGTCTTCACATTTATTTAGGTCTTCTTTAATTTCTTTCAATGATGTTTTGTAGTTTTGTGCACAGGAGTTACACTTCTTTTGTTAAATTTACTCCTAAGTATTTTATTCTTTTGATACTATTATAAATAGAACTGTTTAATTTCATTTACAGATTTCACTGCTAACATTCTACATCATTCTTGATATCAAGAACTTTCAATGATATTTAAAAAAATAATTAAAAAAGTTAACTGTATTTAAGTATAAATACCATGGATCTTTTAATTACTATCTACTAAAACAGGAAAAAAAAATTGATCTAAACAATCAAGAAACCCTACTGGCTACCCACTTTGCTAAAAGAGCTTTTTGAAAAATCAGAATCAAACAATGTCAAATAATTTTAATCCTAATGCCATTATTGGCCAATGCAACTACATTACACACACACACACACAATGCCCTATATATATTCCCTTACAAAATATACAAACAAAAAAAATCACTCATACTGTACAATAAGTTTGCCAGACAACCTTGGGGGAAACTCTCTTACTGTTTTTTTAATGCAATCAGAGATTTTTGACCTTATGGAATTATCTTTCAGTTACTTTTAATATAAGAACATTCTCCTTTGTTCCCTCTAAAATAGGATGCTTTCATTACTGCTTACAAACAATCAAATCCAGGCAAAAATTCAAATTCTAAATTAATTTAAGACTATCATTAAACTACTGTTTTATGGAAAATGACTAAAGCATTCCATTTCAGCCAGAATTGTACATGTTGTATCTAATTACACATTTTAAAAATACAATGATATGTTGTATGAACACAATAACGGCCATTAGTCACTATTTAAAGAAATGATTCAACAAGGAAAACAAACTTTAGTTCAAATATAGAGCTTATACATTCATGGTCACTGCTTGAAAATGCAGCTGTATCATTGTATGTAATGTTCATAAAGGCAGAATGTACCCTACAAACATTCACACCTAATTTTATAAAGTTGACTTATTTTAAATTGTTATAAATTTTAGGTAAAATTCAAAAATACTAACATCTCATTAAAGAAATAAGATCAACAAAAGTACAGACCACATTGAGAAAATAATCCCTGACCAACTAGAAAAGGGATTGCTACAAGAATTCTGTGGGTATTATGACATATTCTGACCTGCAAAATTCTAATGCTATAAACCTTTCAAAAGAAAGGCAAGAAATCATTATGATTCAAGGCCACTATGAACAATGCAGAGGTTGTACCTTGCACATGAGTGAGTGGCCAAGAGAGTGCAAATGGGGGCTGAAATCCAATTTGTTCTCTACTTTCTAAGCACTGAATGCTCACAGAGGGCAGCATCCACCAAAAACTGGGAGACAAGCCTTTTTTTTTTTTAAAGATTTTATTTATTTATTTGAGAGAGAGACTGAGATAGAGAGAGAGAGCATGAGAGGGGGGAGGGTCAGAGGGAGCAGACTCCCTGCTGAGCAGGGAGCCCGATGCGGGACTAGATCCCAGGACTCCAGGATCATGACCTGAGCCGAAGGCAGTCGCTTAACCAACTGAGCCACCCAGGCGCCCAGGAGATGAGCCTTTTTCTAGCTTTGTAAAAACTAGCTGTGACCTGGCTATGACACCTCCAAATAACTAACTACTTGTTAGAAAGTTAAGACAACTGAAATACAGAATATTGGTGCCCCTACTTAAAATCGTAATACCACAATATCACTTCTTACTATGTGTTTATTTAGAATGTTTTAGCTAAAATCATCAATAGAATAAATCATAAATAGGTTGGGGGAGGAGAGAAGTCATGTAAAAATCTAAAGAGTGATTTAAATATGGCATTTATCTTAATTTGGATTTCTTTGATTAATAACAGGTTATATATGTTTATATGCTTTGACCCTATACTTTTGGATGAGAGACATTTTAAAGCAAAATGCTAAAAAATTTGAGAAGCTTAGGAATAAAATGTTCAGAGCCTATTCCTATTAGGCTCTATTCCTATTAGAGAAATAGCAGACCTTGTTTTACATAATATGTAATAAAGTGCTAAAAACAGTGTATTGATTACAAATACTGGTCACTTAAGCATTTTAAATTCACTACAGAAATTAAGTTTGATGGCAACTGGAAAAGATTTTCTAAATTATGAAACTATGCTTCCTTAAAGAAATACTATTATTTTAAAATGATACAAATTATTAATCATGTCAAATACTCCAAATACTAACTAAAAAGATACTATAACTTCAAAAAATTTTATCAGAAAGACCAGTCTATAAAATTTATTTTATTTCTAGATATACCAATGAATCGTCACGTGATTTTCAGTGACTCACTTCCTCACTACCTCACTCAATTCTACAAAGTGGAGCAAAAATATAGCTCAAACTCCTACAGAAAATTATGAGAATAAAACCAGAGAGCATCCTTGGCTCCTTACAGGTAGGCACAATATTATTAAAATCATTATTAGAAAAGAGACTTTGTAAACTGCCCTTATTAAAATTAAAGCCCATCCACACATAACCATTCATTCCCAGATTAATTACACCTACATAAGAGCAATGTCCTGTCTTCACATGGGACATGGAAGAGAAATAAAAAACACAGTTAAAGCAAGGTGTGGAAATGAAAATGAGGTTCTAGTCTTTCAGTCACCACCAACTTACTCTCCATATTAACATTCCCTTCATTTGTAAAATGCAGATATTCCAAAAACTTTTCAGGCCGTCATAATGATTTCTGGAAAAACTGCTTTGCCAATAATTATATCCTGTATAAACATGAATTATCATTACTAGAAACCATTATCAATTCTCTATTTTATGATTCAAATACTACACGTATTGAAAACTTTTAACCTTATATCCCCTGAATCAAACCTGTACATAAATGCTGTTGTATCTTTATTTATAAAGATGAATATGATTTGGAATATACCATTATACTCAGAATCAGAAAATTTCTTAATGAATGTGGAAGAGAATTCAGAAATGTGGACATGCATGCAATGGAATTTAGGAATTGGCATTTTGGGTGCTAACATATAATTGTTCATAAACATAAAATGTATACATTTACCTGCTATATTTTTGCGTGTTTGGATCTTATTTTACATAAATGGAATCACAAATTATGAATTCTTTGTTCCCGGCTTCTTTTGAGAAACGTGTTTGCAAATTTCACCTGTGCAGCATGGAGCTGTACTTCATCCACTTTTATGGTTGAAAAGTACTGCGTTGTATGACTAGATCACAATTTTATTTATTCAGTCAACTGTTGATGAACAATGTAATGAGTTTGAAGCTATTACAAATACCGCTGCTACCAATGTTATTAACACATCTCTTAGTGCACATGTTCATGCATTACTCTCAGGGATACACCCATGGAAAGAAATTACTGGGTCAGAGGGTATGCAAATATTAAAGTGTTTCCTAAAGTGGTTGTAATAATATACGTTCCCACCAGCAGTGTTTAATGAGTTCTCATAACTTAACATCCTCTCCAAAACTTGTACTGTCCATCTCTTTTTTAATTTTAGCCACTCCAGTGGTTTATGATGAAGCCTCTTCAGTTTTAATTTATATTTCTCACGTTACTAATGAGGTTAAATACATTTTTCTTATGTTTCGTGCATATCTGGATTTCTTTTATGAAGTGTCTTTTCATGTCTCATCATTTTTCTATTGTCTCTGTCATACTGATTTGTAAAAGTGCTTTGAATATTCTGATACATGCATTTTGTCTGTTACACATATTGCAAATATGTTCTTCCACTCTGGCTTGCCTCACTGCGCTCCTATTAGTAACTTGACAAGAATAAAATTTCTTAATTTTAAGGCCATAAAATGTATCAATTGTTTTATTTATATTAGTGGATTTTATTTATTTTAAAGAAATCTTTGCTTGTCAGAAGATCATGAACATATTCTCCTTATATACTAGCCTCTGAAGTTTCATACTTTAGCCTTACATACTGAGATATACAAATCAATCTTAACTTGATTTTTGCCTGTGGTATGGAAGATGAGTCATTATTTTTCTGTATGGATCACCAATTGTTCTAGTATCATCTTTTAAATAATTCTTTCCCTACTACTCTACAGTGCCAGTTTTGTCATAACGCATGTATCCATGTACATACACACTGGTCCTCTTCCAGGCTCTTTATTTCTTTTGTCTATCCTTCTGGCATTATTTCATGAAAGTAATTATTGTAGATTTATAAGTTTTGAGTAAAGAAAATCCTTCTGCTTTTGCAAGACTACCTAAGCTATTCTTGGGCAAAAAATTTCCTTCAAAACACAAAATGAAAACTAATGAATATTTTATAATATTGGTTAGGATTACACAGAGAATAAGCCTCAAATGCACACAGATTCTAACATTCAGAAAAATAAAACCTTAATGGGCAACTAAATTAACCCTACATAAAGAATGTTCTAGACCAATGCTGACAAACCTTTAAAAACAAGAACACCTCAGAAGGATTCAGCCAATACCAAGTAACTTACATGAATACAAACACAAAGCTCACCACTATGTAAAATAATACAAAAAACTTCTTCACTCAACAATCTCACACCACAATGTCCAGCATCCAAACAAAAATTATAAGGAATGAAAAGAAACAGGAAATGTGCCCCATACTAAGAAGAAAAGTCTATCAATATAAAGAAATTCAGGAATGATACAGTTAATGGAATTAACGGATGAGGGCATTAAAACAATGATTATAAGTAAGCTCTAAATGTTAAAACAGGTAAAGGAAAACAGTAACATGATGATAAGAGAAATGGAAGAAATAAAATTTCTAGAGATAAAAAATAATTATCAGAAATAAAAAACACACTGGATGAGAGTAAGAAAAGATAATATGTTGCAGAAGAAAAGATCAGTGAACCTAGAAATATGACAACATTAACCATCCAAAAAGAAAAAAGAGAAAAAAAACAAAGTACAAATGCTGAAAGAGACAATATCAAATGTATAAAATTCTCTCCTCCACCTCAAAAAACAAACAAAAAAACAAACAAAAGCCCAACCCTGGGGTCAGATATTTGAAGAAACAATGCCAGTATTTTTCCAAATCTGGTTAAGGAAAAAAAAAAACCCTCAAGGAAACCTAAGAAGGATTTTGTCAAAGAAAACCATACTAAGGCACATCATAATCAAATGACTAAAACACAATCTTTGAAAAAGTCTTAGACCAGTCAAAGAAAATAGAAAAATTACATCAGGGTTGAGGGTGGGGTGGTGTGGAATAAGAAAAACAGCAGACTTTGTATCAGAAACTATGTAAGCTATTGCAGAAAGGATGTCACAACATATTACCAAAGATAAAGAGGGACATCTCAAGATACAGAACCCAATTCATCAAGAATATAGAAGAAGATTAAATATGCATGCAACTAATATTAGAGCTTCCAAAATACATGAACCAAGAAGTGAAAGGAGAAAGTCCACAATTAAAGCTGAAGATTCCACACTCCTCTCTCAGCAATTACTGAAACAAACAGAAAATCAGAGGGATAAATTTTGAAAGACACTATGAACCAATTTGACCTAGTTAACATTTTTAGAAAGTTCTACTCTACAACAGCACAATACACGTTCTTCTTTAGCGCACACAAAACATTCACTAACACAGATAACATTCTTCACTTTATAATAAATATAAAAAATATGTTCTTGGACCACAACATAATTAAATTAAAAACAAAGAGAAACAGGACGCCTGGATGGTTCAGTGGGTCAAGCATCTGCCTTTGGCTCAGATCATGAACCCAGGGTCCTGGGATCAAGGCCCACCTCCGTCGGGCTCTCTGCTCAGTGGGGAGCCTAATTCACCCTCTCCCCCTGCTTGTGTGAGTTCTCTCTCTCTCTCTCTCTGTCAAATAAATAAAATCTTAAAAAAAAAATAGAGAAGCATAACTAAAAAATTAGCCAAATATTTGACAATTAAATAGATCAAAAAAATCACAAAGGAATTTAAGAATTCTTTAAACTCTATGTAAATGAACACAAAACTTTATAAAATGCAGAAAAACGAAAATTTTAACTAATAATTGCTCCTTTAGAAAAAGAAGGAAAATCTCTAATACCAGAACAAAGGAGGGGACATCACTATAAATCCTTCAAACATTAAAAACAGTAGAGATTATAATATGCACCTTTATGCCAATAAATAAGACAATTTACCTGAAATGGACAAATTTATTTGAAAGACACAAACAACTGAAGCTTATTTAAGAAGAATTACTATAAATCTGAATAGCCCAAATCAAAGAAATTGAGTTCATAGTTTAAAACCTTCCCACAGGGACGCCTGGATGGCTCAGTCGGTTAAGTGTCTGCCTTCAGCTCAGTCATGATCCCAGGGTCCTGGGATTGAGTCCTGCATCAGGCTCCTTGCTCAGCCGGAAGCCTGCTTCCCTCTCTGCCTGCCACTCCCCCTGCTCGTTCTTTCTCCCTCTCTGTCAAATAAATAAAATCTTAAAAAAAGAAAAAATAAAACCTTCCCACAAAGGAACTCCAAACCCAGAGGTCTTCATTAGTGAATTCTACCAAACAATTAAAGAAGCAATACCACATGCATGGAAACTTTTCCAGAAGAGGAAACCTTTCCAACTCACTCTCATCCAGATACAAAAGCCAGACAAAACATTGTAAAAAAACTACAAACCAATACCTACTATGAGCACGGATGAAAAAAAAAGTTAACTAAATTTTAGCAAATTAATCCAGCAATATATAAAGTATAACAAGTCATGACTAAGCAGAGATTATCTCAGAAATGCAAGATTCCTTAGTTTAGTATTCAAAAAAAAATCAACATAACTAACTACATTAATAGATAAGAGAGAAAGAAAAAAAAAAACGTGATCATCTCAAGAGATGCAGAAAAACTGATAAAAATTCAATACCCATTCATGATTAGAAAAAAATTCTCAGCAAACTATGAATTGAACTTAATCTCAGAAAGGGTATCTGTTAAAAATCTATAGTTAACATAATACTTAGTAGTGAAAAAGTGAATGTTTTTGACATAAAATCAGGAGTAAGGCAAAAATGTTAGCTCACCACTTCTATTCAACATTGCACTAGGACTACTAGACAGTGCAATAAAGCAAGCAAAAAAATTAAAGGACAAAAAATTTAAGGGAGTCTTTATTCACAGACAAGATGATGGTCTACACAGAACATATGAAGAACTCTAAAAACTGTCACTAGAATGGGAGGCCTGGGTGGTGCAGTTAGTTAAGCATCTGATTCTTGGTTTCGGCTCAGGTCATGATCTTAGGGTCATGATATGGAGCCCCACGTCTTAGTACGGTCTCTCCCCCCTCCCTCTGCACCTCCCACTCGTGCCTCTGTCTCGCTCTCTCTCGAAAATAAATAAATCTTTTTTTAAAATGTTACTAGAGGGGCACCTGGGTGGCTCAGATGGTTAAGCGTCTGCCTTCGGTCATGGTCATGGTCCCAGGGTCCTGGGATCAAGTCCCACATCAGGCTCCCTGCTCGGCCGGAAGCCTGCTTCTCCCTCTGCCTCTGCCTGCCACTCCCCCTGCTTGTGCTCTCTCTCTCTCTGTCAAACAAATACATCTCTGGGAGGGAGCAAGATGGCAGAGGAGTAGGAGACCTGGATTTCTCTGGTCTCAGGAATTCAGCTGGATAGGGATCAAACCATTCTGAACACCTATGAACTCAACAGGAAATCGAAGAAAAGAATAGCAACAACTCTTTGAACAGAAAAGCGACCACTTTCTGGAAGGTAGGAGGTGCAGAGAAGTGAATCCAAGGCGATATTCGGGAGGATAGACGGCGGGGGAGGGGGCCTCCGTCGGCCACTTCTGGCAAGTGATAGAGCCGCGGAGCACAAAATCGGAATTTTTAGAAGTCAGTTCCGCTGACGGACGTCACTCCAGTGGCTGGGGGGGGGGGGGGGGGGGGGCTGTGTGGAACCCTCATGGGACAGCATGGTCTCAGGACCCTCAGGGTCACAGAAAGACCGGGGGTGCCTGAGTGTAGCAGAGCTCCCAGGTATCAGAGCAGGGAAGCCGGCTGCAGAGACAGAGTGAAGGCACAGGCTCTCAGCTTGGGGTTGCCATAAACTGTGATCTGTGGCACAATCAGGCCACTGCTCCTCCAGCAGGGACCCAACAAGCGGCAGAGCCGGGGAGACTCACCTTCCTCCCCCAGGAGGAGCGGCGCAGGAGCGCACCGCAGGGATCTGCTGGGTTTGGAGACTCCACACGGGGTCATGTGCCAGAGATAGAAACACTCGGTTGCAGGCCGGGTGAGCACGGAGTGCGGCCAGAGACCGGAGACGGGAATGATTGGCTGCTTTTCTCTGGGGGCGCACTGAGGAGCGGGGCCCCGAGTTCTTGGCTCCTCCGGGCGGAGACTGGGAGGCCGCCATTTTCACTCTCCTCCTCCAAAGCTGTACCGAAAGCTTGCAAGGGAACAAAGGCTGGAGAGCAAAACCGAGATTACTTAGCTGGGACAGACAAGGGCGGGGCAATTCCGCCTCCCGCAAAGACATGTAGGAACCAGGGCAACAGGCCCCTCCCCCAAAAGATCAGCAAGAACAGCCAGCCAAGACCAAGTTTACCGATCAAGGAGAATGGCAAAACTACAGCGCTAGGGGAATACTGCATATAGAATTAATGGCTTTTTTACCATGATTCTTTAGTCTTTTAAAGTTAATTTTTTTAACTTTAACTTTTCTTTTTCCCTTTTTCAACCATCTTATCAATCCCTTTTTTAAAAAAATATTTTTATTTTTCATTTTTAAAGTCATCTTCTATCCCTTCATAGTAGTTACCACTATTTTTGGCATACACATATATATATATACGTTGTTCTCTCTTTAAAATTTTGAGATACAGTTTGTTCGAACAGATCAAAATATACCCTAAATCTCAAGTGTATGGCTTTGTTCTACTATCCTGCCTGATCACATTCTCTCCCCTTTTTTTTATCCTCTTCTTTCTTTTTTCAAACAACTTATCAATTCCTTTTATAAATTTTTTTTATAATTTTCATTACAGACATATTCCATCCCTTCATCATATCAACTCTTATTTTGTACATATATGTCTTTCTTTCCTTAAAATTTTGGGAGGAACTTTCTTCTAACAGACCAAAATACACCCAAAATCTAGTGTGTGGCACTGATCTATGCACCAGCCTGATCATATCTGATCATATTCTGGTTTTTTTTTTTGTTTTGTTCTGTTTTTAATCTTTTTTTTTCTTTCTTCTTTCTTTCCCTTTCTTTTCCCCTGGTTTCAGGTATTTTCTGATTTGTTTAGAGTATATTTTCAGGGGATGTTGTTACCTGTTAGCATTTTGTTCCCTCATTCATCTATTATCCTCTGGACAAAATGACAAAACAGAAAAAATCACCTCAATAAAAAGAACAAGAGGTCGTACCGTCTGCCAGGGACCTACTCAATACGGACATTAGTACGATGTCAGACTTAGAGTTCAGAATCATGACTTTAAAGATACTAGCTGGGCTTGAAAGAAGCATGGAAGTTATTAGAGAAACCCTTTCTGGAGAAATAAAAGAACTAAAATCTAACCAAGTCAAAATCAAAAAGGCTATTAATGAGGTGCAATCAACAATGGGGGCACTAACTGCTAGGATAAATGAGGGGCAGAAGACAGAATCAGAGATATAGAAGCCCAAATGATGGACAATAAAGAAGCTGAGAAAAAGAGAGATAAACAACTACTGAATCACCAGGGCAGAATTCGAGAGATGAGCGATACTGTAAGACAAAACAACATTAGAATAATTGGGATCCCAGAAGAAGAAGAAAGCGAGAGAGGGGGCAGAATGTGTATTGGAGCAAATTATAACAGAGAACTTCCGTAATGTGGGGAAGGAAACAGGCATCAAAATCCAGGAGGCACAGAGAACCCCTCTCAAAATCATTAAAAATAGGTCAACACCCCGACATCTAATAGTAAAACTTATGACTCTCACAGATAAAGAGAAAATCCAGAAAGCAGCTCGGGAGAAGAGATATGTAACCTACAATGGTAGAAACATTCGAGTGGCAACAGACCTATCCACAGAGACCTGACAGACCAAAAAGGACTGGCATGATATCTTCAGAGCACTAAACGAGAAAAATATGCAGCCAAGAATACTATATCCAGCTAGGCTGTCATTGAAAATAGGAGAGATAAAAAGCTTCCAGGACAAACAAAAACTAAAGGAATTTGCAAACATGAAATCTGCCCTACAAGAAATCTTGAAAGGGGTCTTCTAAGCAAAGAGAGAGCCTAAAAGCAGCATACACCAGAAAGGAACACAGACAATATATAGTAACAGTCACCTTACAGGCAATACAATGGCACTAAATTCATATCTTTCAATAGTTACCCTGAATGTAAATGGGCTAAATGCTCCAATCAAAAGACACAGGCTATCACATTGGATTAAAAAAACAAGACCCATCGATATGCTGTCTGCAAGAGACTTATTTTAGACCCAAAGACACCCCCCACATTGAAAGTGAGGGGGTGGAAAACCATTTACCATGCTAATGGACACCAAAAGAAAGCTGGGGTGGCAATCCTTATATCAGACAAATTAGATTTTAAACCAAACACTGTAATAAGAGATGAGGAAGGACACTGTATCCTACTTAAAGGGTCTATCCAACAAGAAGACCTAACAACTGTAAATATCTATGCCCCTAACATGGGAGCAGCCAATTATATAAGGTATTAATAACAAAAGCAAAGAAACACATTGACAACAATACAATAGTGGGGGACTTTAACATCCCCCTCACTGAAATGGACAGATCATCTAAGCAAAAGATCAACAAGGAAATAAAGACTTTAATCACACTTGACCAAATGGACTTCACAGACATATTCAGAACATTTCATCCCAAAGCAACGGAATACACATTCTTCTCTAGTGCCCATAGAACATTCTCCAGAATTGAACACATCCTAGGTTAGGTTCTCAGGTCTCAACTGGTACCAAAAGATTGGCATTCTTCCCTACATATTTTCAGATCATAATGCTTTGAAACTAGAACTCAATCACAAGAGGAAAGTCAGAAAGAATTCACATACATGGAGGCTAAAGAGCATCCTACTAAAGAATGAATGGGTCAACCAGGAAATTAAAGAAGAATTAAAAAGATTCATGGAAACCAATGAAAATGAAAACACAACTGTTCAAAATCTTTGGGATGCAGCAAAGGCAGTCCTAAGAGGAAAGTATATAGCAATACAAGTCTTTCTCAAGAAACAAGAAAGGTCTCCAATACACAACCTAACCCTACACCTAAAGGAGCTGGAGAAAGAACAGCAAATAAAGCAGAAACCCAGCAGGAGAAGGGAAATAATAAAGATCAGAGCAGAAATCAATGAAATAGAGACCAAAAGAACAGTAGAACAGATCAACGAAACTAGGAGGTGGTTCTTTGAAAGAATTAACAAGATGGATAAACCCCTGGCCAGACTTATCAAAAAGAAAAGAGAAATGACCCAAATCAAGAAAATCATGAATGAAAGAGGAGAGATCACAACCAACACCAAAGAGGTACAAATAATTATAAGAACATATTATAAGCAACTCTATGCCAGCAAATTAGATACCCTGGAAAAAAATGGATGCATTCCTAGAGATGTATCAGCTACCAAAACTGAACCAGGAAGAAACAGAAAATCTGAACAGACCTATAACCACTAAGGAAATTGAAGCAGAAATAGAAAATTGAAGGAAATAGAAATGGAATAGAAATAGAAATAGAAATGGAAGGAAAACTTCCAAACTCGTTTTATGAGGCCACCATTACCCTGATCCCCAAACCAAAGACCCCATCAAAAAGGAGAATTACAGACCAATATTCTTGATGAACATGGATGCAAAAATTCTCACCAAAATACCAGCCAGAAGGATCCAACAGTACATTAAAACGATTATCTACCACGACCAAGTGGGATTTATCCCTGGGCTGCAAGGTTGGTTCAACATCCGCAAATCAATCAACGTGATACAATACATTAACAAAAGAAAGAATCATATGATCCTCTCAACAGATGCAGAAAAAGCATTTGACAAAGTACAGCATCCTTTCTTGATCAAAACTCTTCAAAGTATAGGGATAGAGGATACATACCTCAATATCATAAAAGCCGTCTTCGAAAAACCTACAGCGAACATCATTCTCAATGGGGAAAAACTGAGAGGTCAGGAACGTGGCAGGGATGTCCACTCTCACCACTGCTATTCAACATAGTATTAGAAGTCCTCGCCACAGCAATCAGACAACAAAAAGAAATCAAAGGCATCCGAATCGGCAAAGAGGAAGTCAAACTCTCACTGTTTGCAGATGATATGATACTTTGTGTGGAAAACCCAAAAGACTCCACCCCAAAACTGCTAGAACTCATACAGGAATTCAGTAAAGTGACAGGATATAAAATCAATGCCCAGAAATCAGTGGCATTCCTATACACCAACCACAAGACAGAAGAGACAGAAATTAAGGAGTCAATCCCATTCACAATTGCACCCAAAACCATAAGATACCCAGGAATAAATCTAACCAAAGAGGCAAAAGATCTGTACTCAGAAAACTATAAAATACTCATGAAAGAAACTGAGGAAGACACAAAGAAATGGAAAAACGTTCCATGCTCAGGGATTGGAAGAACAAATATTGTGAAGATGTCAATGCTACCTAGAGCAATCTACACATTCAGCGCAATCCCATCAAAATACCATCCACTTTTTTCAAAGAAATGGAACAAATCATCCTAAAATTTGTATGGAACCAGGAAAGACCTGATTCAGAGGAATGTTGAAAAAGAAAAGCAAAGCTGGCGGCATCACAATTCCGGACTTCCAGCTCTATTACAAGGCTACTGGCAGAAAAAAACAGACACATACTTCAATGGAACAGAATAGAGAGCCCAGAAATGGACCTCTAAGTCTATGGTCAACTCATCTTTGACAAAGCAGGAAAGAATGTCCAGTGGAAAAAAGACAGTCTCTTCAACAAATGGTGTTGGGGAAAATTGGACAGCCACATGCAGAAGAATGAAACTGGACCATTTCCTTACACCACACACAAAAACAGACTCCAAATGGTTGAAAGACTAAATGTGAGACAGGAGTCCATCAAAATCCTAAAGGAGAACACAGGCAGCGACCTCTTCGACCTCTGCTGCAGCAATTTCTTCCTAGAAACATCGCCAAAGGCAAGGGAAGCAAAGGGCAAAAATGAACTCTTGGGATTTCATCAAGATAAAAGCTTTTGCACAGCAAAAGAAAAGTCAATAAAACCAAAAGACAACCGACAAAATGGGAAAATATTTGCAAATGACATATCAGATAAAGGGCTAGTATCCAAAATCTATAAAGAACTTATCCAACTCAACACCCAAAGAACAAATAATCCAATCAAGAAATGGGCAGAAGACATGAACAGACATTTTTCCAAGGAAGACATCCAAATGGCCAACAGACACATGAAAAGTGCTCAACATCGCTCGGCATCAGGGAAATTCCAAATCTAACTCAATGTGATACCACCTCTCACCTGTCAGAATGGCTAAAATAAAAAGTCAGGAAACGACAGATGTTGGCAGGGATGTGGAGAAAGGCGAACCCTCCTACGCTGTTGGTGGGAATGCAAGCTGGTGCAACCACTCTGGAAAACAGTATGGAGGTTCCTCAAACAGCTGAGAATAGTGATACCATACAATCCAGCAATTGCACTACTGGGTATTCACCCCCACATACAAATGTAGGGATCCGAAGGGGTATGTGCACCTGATGTTTACAGCAGCAATGTCCACAATAGCCAACTTGGAAAGAGCCAAGATGTCCATCGACAGATGATGGATAAAGAAGATGCGGTATTATCACAATGGAAAGGAATGAGATCTTGCCATTTGCAACGACATGGATGGAACTGGAGGGTGTTATGCTGAGCGAAATAAGTCAATCAGAGAAAGACATGTATCATATGACCTCACTGATATGAGGAATTCTTAATCTTAGGAAACAATCTGAGGGGTGCTGGAGTGGGGGTGGGGTGGGATGGATGGGGTGGTGGTGGGTGATAGACATTGGGGAGGGTATGGGCTATGGTGAGTGCTGTGAATTTTGCAAGACTGTTGAATCACAGATCTGTACCTCTCAAACAAATAATACAATATATCTTAAGAAAAAAAAAAGAAGATAGCAGGAGGGCAAGAATGTAGGGGGGTAAATTGGAGGGGGAGACGAACCATGAGAGACTATGGACTCTGAGGAACAAACTGAGGGTTCTTGAGGGGAAGGGATGGGGGGATGGGTTAGCCTGGTGATGGGTATTAGGGAGGGCACGTTCGCGTGGAGCATGGGATGTTATGCACAAACAGTGAATCATGGAACAAAACATACATCAAAAACTAATGATGTAATGTATGGTGATTAACCTAACAATTTAAAAAAAAAGATTCTCCCTCTCTCTCCCTCTCCCCCTCCCCAATCCTTTCCTCCCGTCCTCTCTCTCTCTGCCTACTCCTCTCTCCCCCTCCCTCTCAAAAAAATAAAATAAAATTTAAAAAAAAAAATTTTCAAAAATAAACTGGTATCAGAACAAAGTACTTTAACAAAGAACCCATTTTGTAAGTTCATTTTTTAATACTACTTAATACTCAAAAAAATGTACACTTTATGTTAAATAGAAACTATTCTTAAAACAAGTAAAAAATAAATGTCAAGTACCACTCCCGTTTTCTACTGATACAATCATCAGGCACAATCAATGTCTAATATTTAAAACGTTTAATGTTAACCTAAAACACATCAACTTTTGAAGAGGACATCTTACAAATTGGAACCATTAACCTAGACCATTTTAAGTTTTTAAGTCAAATAGCCTACTCAGGGGCTTTGCAAATATGCACCTATGATTTAAGGTGGCAAATTCAAGTTACAAACGTAAGTCTACATTTTTAAAAAAATCTCCTAACTCTGCTTAATTTTTTTCTTTGACCCTTCCTAAGGTATTTCAAGAATTATTTGTCCACTTCATCTTTCATTTGAAAGTCTTTCTCAGCTTATATCTAACTCATGTCCTCAAATCTGCACTTTCTCCTATCTATTGTCACAGTAAACATGGACTACTTACTTTAGATATTTTTTTTTTAAGATTTTATTTATTTAACAAAGAGAGACACAGGGAGAGAAGGAACACAAGCAGTGGGAGAGGGAGAGGCAGGCTTCCCACTGAGCAGGGAGCCTGATGCAGGGCTTGATCCCAAGACCCTAGGATCATGACCTGAGCTGAAGGCAGACGCTTAACCAACTGAGCCACCCAGGCGCCCCCCTTTTTTTAAATAAGGGTAAATGATATAGAAGATGAAGTGAGAATGATGAAAAAGTAAGAATTAACTTAGCATATCAGACAAAATATATGAGAAACTGTCAGTATAATAGAATGCACTTCATGTGGACTTTCAAATTTTCTCAATTATCTACATTAAACCCCAAAATAAACTCAAAAAGACTACTATTCAAGCTAACAAAGAGAGTCTGATTTTTAAAAAAGGAAAAAATTTCCATTGTGTTTATTTACTTTATAACATAGAAAAATGAAAAATGTCTTACTAGAAATGATGTATCAGCAAAAAGTGCACTTAATATGATCCTTGCAGAAAATTCTTCTTTGTTCCTTTTTCACAAAATGCAATTCCTAAAACAAAAAATATGAGATGAGTTAGCAAGTGTTCTTAACTTTAAAACAGAATTAAATTATATTTTGTCTTTATTCCAACTCTCAACACACTATAATTCCACTCTCAACACTATAGGTCCACAATATTTGCTAAAGAGGAAAATAAATTTTTAAAAGTCATTTGTGGTATTTGCCTAATAAACATAATGTTAGCCAACGGGAATTTCTAATGTCACTAATCTGTTTTTTCAGGAAGTATTACTGAAATGCTCAGTAACATTCTATATATACTCCTAGATTCACAAATTGGCTTCCTAGATCCCCATCTTCCTACCCCTCTATATCACATGATATGCTTTATATTTACCTGGTACACACAGCCTACTGAACGTACACTTTGCTAAAATAATTTAAAGTATTCACTGTATTATGTTCACATTTAGAAAAGAAAATTGTCAGAGGGTCAGTGATTTGCATTGCCAAAAATATGTTTGTATTCAAATACAATATGTATGCTTGTAGCTTTCACTATCTTTTAAAGGTAACAATGAAATGAAACAATGAACAAAGATCCCCAAAATGAACATAAAACTGATGCCAATAATTCATATTAAAAAAAGGAACATTTGTAAATACTAACCAATGGATCAGTGCATAATGAAAAATCCAGTTTGCTTGGAGTAGTGTAAGGCATTTAGGTAAAAAGCAAAGATGGTAAAAGTCCCCCCTACCCCTCACCTTCCTCACCCACACTGGCCAGGACCAATTATGATGTTATCCAATAATTTAGAATTGCATGACTGGATAATTCTACCAACTCCCAAGTAAATCTGCCACATCAAATAAAAATGGTAATTTCTCCACGGAAATAACAGTCTTTTGAATCTGATTCAGCAATTTTAATTAATTGTGATACTGTAATTTTTTTTATTTCAAATCAACACCTTCTAGAGGGGGGTAGAGGGAAGGGAAAAACACAAATTGCCAAATATTCTTTTCGTATTAATGAATTAAGTATTAAAAGCCTGAACTTTAAGACATAAAAATAAGTTTTTGCAAGGTTAAAAAGAGCTTGCTTTTAAAAAGCCAATTTCAGCTTTTAATCTAATTAAACTGAAATGTAGAAAAGAAAAAAAGCTCCAGTTTCACTACCAACTTCTAAAATCCAGTAATTCAAAGTGAAACTGTTTTTCATGGGTTCTTGATCTAAACAAAACTCAAAATGTATTTTAATAACAACTTTGTGAGTCACAGAAGGAATTAAAGTTTAGCAACTTGACCCACAGTAAATAATAATTAAACACAAATTTGAGGAGCGCCCGGGTGGCTCAGTCGGTTAAGCATCTGCCTTGGGCTAGAGTCATGATCCCAGGGTCTTGGGATCAAGTCCAGCATGGGCTCCTTGCTCAGCAGGGAGCCTCCCTCTCCTCAGCTGCTGCTACTTCCCCTGCTTGTGCACTCTGCGCTCATGAGCACTCTCTCTCTCTCTCCAAATAAATCTTAAAAATAAATAAACATAAATGTGATACATCCTGGTATATTTTCTTACATCAAAAATTTCATTCTCAGTTCTATAAGGAACTGTTACTGACAACTTGTGTTTTGTACACAGGTACACAGTTCTCAATTTCTAAGCAGAATATTCTAAAAATCAAATTTTTTATAATAATCTATAATGAACCATACTCTCACCTTCAAAATAAACTGTAGTGCTACATCAGTTATTATTAAATTTAACATATTAAAGCTCCAAATCTCATTGCTTCTGTCCAGGCAAGAGCTAGACAACCTGTACCTCCAATTGCTATTACTCCCAAATCTGATCCCACCAACCACCTAGCTGCTCCCTCTGCTTTTTTTTTTTTTTTTTTTAAGAGAAAGAGCATGCACACATATGAGCAAGTGGGTGGGGGGGGGGTAGCAGAGGGTAAGGGAGACAGAGAATCCTAAGCAGGCTCCACACCCAGCGTAGAACCCAACATGGACCAATTCCAGGACCCTGAGATCATGACCTGAGCCAAAATCAAGAGTTAACACACCCAACCGAGTCACCCTGTCCCTCTACTTCTAATATCTACATCGTTGTTAACCTGGACTACAAGCCATTGCCCAAACTGTCAAGCTCTGTAATTCTGTTCAAGTTTTTACCTCTGCTGGAAACAATGTTCCCCCATCTCTTAAACAAGCTTTCCCAGTTTAATGGCACCTTCTGTGACAGCAACCTCAAGAATACTCTTACCATCACAATCACTTCCAGGAGGTGGGGGGGGGGATAAAATTATACTTGGTTTTTAAGTATGAGTCTCTTCTATACTTTATGCTTTTTTTAGAGAAAGAACTTCATTTTTATATCCCAATATCTAGTTAAGATCTGGAACAGAATTCAATATAGTCCATTCAGAAAATATTTACTGAGTATCCAATATATTCCAGACACTTTTCTAGGTGCTAGGGATCAGTCCCTATATCTATGACTGACCTCATGGAGCTTACATTCTAGTGGGGGAATCTACATCACACAATGAATAAGGAATGTGTAATATATACAGCAGTTATACAAGTCCTTAATAAACAAAAATAGAGCAAGGAAGTAAGTACTATCATAGGGGATTAAGATTTGAGAAAGATCTAATGAGATGATAATAATAAGACCAACTATAACAGCAGTATTTACCATATGCTAACCAGTATCCTAACTATCTAATGCTTTACATGCATCAACAAAGGTAAAGCCAACAATAATCTCACTATTACCTCAAAAGGCTGAAATACTAAGAAGGTTCCTGCCAAGGTCACATAGCTAAATTAGTGAAGTGGTGAAGCCAGGATTCAAACCCAGGCACACTTTTAACAGCTATGCACAACCACAGTTCAGTTCATGTTTTTTTTTTTTTAAAGATTTTATATATTTATTTATTTGAGAGTGAGAGAGGCAGGGGAGAGGGAGAAGGAGAGGAAGAAGCAGATTCCCAGCTGAGCAGGGAGTCCAATATGGGGCTCAATCCCAGGACTCTGAGAACGTGACCTGAGTCCTGAGCAGACGCTCAACCAACCAAGCCACTCAGGTGCCCCAAGTTCATGATTTTGTTAAATGAATTAATATGTGAAAAACTGAATGCATACTAAAGCAATGGATTCAAAAGACAGAAAAGCAAATCTCAGTCTCGGACTGATACATTTGAGCAGCTTGACAGATACCCTGATAAATAACAGATGAGTATCTGCTGTGAACAAAAATGATAAACACAATTTTCTAATTTTTAAAATGTTTTAAGTTTCTATACGATAATTACCAGAACTAAAAATTACACAAGGCAATATCACAAAAATCACATGGATAGGTCATTTAAAAAAAAAAAACTTTTAAAGAAGTACTCTGAAACAAATGAAAACATTGAAGACACTATCATTTCAATAACAGTTAAATGTCAAATATCACTATTTTTTGTGGCACAAGTTACTATCAATTTTTCCATATTAACAAGAAGGGTTAAATGAAATGACTGTGATTCAAACTCTTCAAATATCTCAACTATATTTTACAAAGCAAATAGATAACACCTAATACAACTGCTGGTGATATCTGAAAACCTGAATGACCCAAGATAATTTGCTCCGTAATGCCCTCTCTTGCTATATTAGCTTGTTAATTATGTGCTTAACCAGTGAATGCCAATAAATTAGAAAGCAAAATGAAACAAAGTGCTCCTGACATGATACTAACATTCCTCGTTTCAAGTCTTAAGGGCCTAAAATCCTAAGCATCTCAAGTCTTGATAAAAAAAAAAAAAAACAATACAATCATGAAGAAAATTTCTGCTTTATGTTTGAACTTATCAAATTTCACTGGATACCTCTGCCCTGAGCATAATGCAGCGTCAAAGAAAAGAGGTTTCTATATGAAAACAGCTTTTAAAATCAATCCAGATTAAGGGAAAAATTAAACAGCCAAAAAAAACAAAAAACAAAACCCAAAAAAAACAGTCTATAAACACAATAAATGGTGCATATTTGCTCAAATATTAATTTCATTTTGTAACCAAAACTTAAGTTTACCAGCAATGGTGTTTTTAATTCAAAGGAGTGTCAGCTCTCACACATGGGCGTCAAACTACTCATGCCTTAAAAAGATTATTGGTACAAACCATGATGTAGTAACTAAGTACCAGACACGCTCTCCTAATGAACTCAACTAGAAAACTGATCAGATATATAAAGCTATAATTTTAAAATGCTGGACACCAAAGCAGCTGAGCACTGTAATACCTGAGAAAAACGAAAAGTGTCCCCTACATACTCTGTATGCAGAGTCCAGAGGGTAGTGCAGGAATGGGAAGCCAAGCAGAATATGATGGACTCAGTGAGTAAAAGAGACAGACACTGAAATTTGGGGAGGCTGAGATAATGGGAAATTGTGTAGAGCAGTGAAGATGGAGCTCAAGAAGAGAAAGCATTCCTGAAATCTATAGAGAGGTTTTCTAGAGCAAATCTGCCCAAAAGAAACAACATGAACCTAAAATGTATTTTAAATTTTCTAACCACATTTTAAAGGAAAATGAAGCAGGTAAAATTAATTTTAACATAATTCATTTAACCCAATATGCTCAAAATATTACCATTTCAGGATATAATTGATATAACAAACAGATATTTACATTCTTTTTTTCCAAAATAAGTTCCTGACATTCAGTGTGTTTTATACTTACAGCATATTTAAATTCAAACTAACCACAATTCAAGCTCTCAATAGCCACAACGTGGCTAAATGCTACCATATACTTGATAATGCAGTTTCTTGAATATAAAGCTGTGTATGAGTAAAGTGAAACTCTACAAGGCCAGGCAAGGAATAATGATCAGGCAAGGCTCAAAAGTTCCGAGATTACACAAGACCGGGGGATGTGCAAGTTCCAACCAAAAACGAGGAAGACCTCATTGAAACCTGGGGAAATCAGTAGAAACTGAATCAGAATCATCACTTATATACTTAGTAGCTGTGCTAAACTAGTTCTAGAGTAAAGGCTACATTTGACTTGCCAAACAAAGCTTAAAAACAAGCCTCAAAAGGTTCAAACAGATCCACAAGAAATGTAACACCCTGCCAAAACAAAAATAAAATCTCTCCAGAGTAAATCAACAAAATCCAGACAACAGTGTGAGGAACGTCCAAGAGTCAGTCAAAACTTACCAAACATGAGAAAGTGGAGAAATGTATGACCCATAACAGGGGGAAAATCTGACAAAAGAAAGAATCCTAGAACCAAGAGAGATGATATATTTAAAGACATAAACTTTAAATATTACAAATATGTTAAAGGATTTAAAGAAAAACAAAAACAAAAGACAATTATTTTGAAAAGAATCAATGGGAGTGCCTGGGTGGCTCAGTCAGTTAAGTGTCTGCCTTCAGCTCAGGTCATGATCCCAGGGTCCTGGGATGGAGCCCCATGTTGGGCTCCCTGCTCAGCAGGGAGTCTGCTTCTCCTTCTTCCACTGCCCCTCCCCCATTTGTGCATGCCTATGTGCTCACTCTCCCTTTCAAATAAATAAAAATCTTTAAAAAAAAAATAATCAATGGATTTTTAAATATAAGAAATATAGTATCTCAAATAAAGAATCAACTGGCTAGATTTAGCAAAAGATTAAAGCAGCGCAGGAAAAAAAATCCCTAACTTGAAAATATAAAAACAGAAAGGAAAAAAAAACAAAAAACAAAGAACAAAGCATCAAGGACTTGTGAGAATATCAAGGGCAGTCTAAAATGGTGTAACTGGAGTCCTGGAAAGATGGGGAGACAGAAAAAATATCTGAAGAAATAAGGACCAAAGAATTTCCAGATTTGACAAAAAGTAAACCCATATATTCAAGAGACTCAATGAACAAAAAACAGGTTAAGCACAAAGAAATCACACCAAGTCACAGAGAGAAAGTCTTAAAAGCAGCGGGGTGGGGGGGGGGGGGGTACAACACGGACACATTACACAATAGAAGAACAAAGATAAGAATTACCAGGCTCCTTGTCAAAAACAATACAAACAAATTTAAAACAAAGGAGCAAAACCTTTAAAGTGCTACAAAGAGAAAAACCTGCAAATCAAAATCTACAAAAAGCAGTAAAATCCTTCACAGATGAAGGGGAAATAAAGACATTATCAAACAAATAAAAGCTGAGAAACTGTCACCAGCAGGTCTGCACTACAAAGAACACTGAAAGAAGTTCTTCAGGAAGAAAAATGACAGTAGGATTGTATAACAGAGTGAACCCTCATGTAAACTATAAACTTAGTTAATAAAAATGTACCAATATTGGTTCACCAATTGTAACATGTATATCACACAATTAACAATTAAAATTGTTAAAATAGTAGGGGACACGGGGGGTGGCAAAGTGAGAGGGAGAACAGGGGAAGGGAAAGAAGAGAATACATGGGAAGTATGTACTTTCTCCTCAATTTTTCTGTAAACCTAAAGCTGTTCTAAGAAATAAGTCTATCAATTAAGAAATAGCAGGTAGAAACTTCTACACAAAGGAAGAACAACAATGGTGAATATGTGAATTTACCACCTATTTTCTTACCTTTAATTTTTAAAAAGATAATCTGATTGTGTAAAGCCAAAGTGGCAATAACATATAATAACCTGTAGAATAAAATGAAAAATAGCAAAAGAAGGAAAGGGAAAAAACTGAAAATACACTCTATTAAGGATCATTATTAGTAAGTGATGAAAGTAGACTGTGATAAGTTCAAGATTGCATGCTGTAAAACCCTAGAGCAACTACTAAAAAAAGAAATCAATAAAACGAATAAGCCAAGAAAAGAGGTAAGAGGGAATGCTAAAAAAATAAGCAGGCTCCAAAAAAGAAAAAGGAAACACTAAACAGGTAGAATTAAAAAAATACCTAAAAAATGGCAGACTTAAATCCAATTAAATGAATTATTATGTTAAATATATATGGTCTAAAGGTCCCAATTAAAGGTAGAGACTATCAGACTAGACTAGAAGCAGATATTGTCAGACTGGATAAAGTTATGTACCCCACTTTAAATACAGTGATATAGATAGATTAAAATATGAAACAGAAAAGGATATACCATACAAGCATTAATCATAAGCAAGCTGGAATGCCTATATTAATGTCAGACAAAGTACATCACAAGAGAAGGAATAATACAAGGTATAAAGGAACATAAATCATAATGCTTAGTGTCACTTTATCAGAAATACAAAATAATCCTAAATGTTCACGCAGCCAATAACAGAGTTTCAAAACATACAAATAATGACAAAACTAAAAGGAGAAATAGATAAGTTTACAATTATAGCTAGAGAATTCTACAGTCTCTCACAATAATCAATAAAACAAGCAGATAGAAAATCAGTAAAGATAGGGGCGCCTGGGTGGCTCAGATGGTTAAGCATCTGCCTTCGGCTCACGTCATGATACCGGGGTCCTGGGATCGTGTCCCACATCAGGCTCCCTGCTCCCTGGGGAGTCTGCTTCTCCCTCTGCCTCTCTCTCTCTGTCTCTCATGAATAAATAAATAAATAATCTTAAAAAAATCAGTAAAGATATATAAAACCTGAACAACACTATGAAGCAGCAAAGTTGTTCATGTCTTTGGTATAGTCAACAAGAGAGAACATATGCTGGACCATAAAACAAGGCACATATAAATTTAAATGAGTAAAATCAGGGGCACCTGGGTGGCTGAGTCTGTTAAGCGCCTGCCTTTAGCTCAGGTCATGATTCCAGGGTCCTGGGAGGGAGCCCCACTGTCCTGCTCCCTACTCAATGAGGAGCCTGCTTCTCCCTCCCTCCCCCCACCCCGCCCCCTGCTCCTGCTTTCTCTCGCTCTCTCTCTCAAATAAATAAAATATTTTTTAAAAAGAGTGAAACCATACAGAAAGGTTTTCTTTTTGAAGATCTAATTGACTTTATTGACTTCATGAATCAGGCAACACCCCATCTACCAAGTAGAGAGGCACTCCCCGGAAAGTGTTTTCTGACCACAAAAGAATGAAAGACCAGTAACAAAAATATATTGGAAAATTTTCCAAATATTTGTAAATTAACAGATTTCTAAATTATTCACAGGTTAAAGAACTCATGAGGAAAATTTAAAAACACATGGAACTGAATGATAATAAAAATACATTAACTAATTATGTAGGGTGGAGCTAAGGATGCTTAGAAATTTATATCTTTTAAGTGCTTATGTTAGAAAAGAATAAAGATTTAACGATCGTGTTCTAAATTAGCTTCCACCTTAAGAAGCTAGGGGGGAGAAATAAAAGTAGAGGTAAGGAAATAATAAAAGTAGAAATTGTGTGAAATAGATGAGAGACCAAAAAAAAAAAAAAAAAGATAAAACCAATGAAAACAAAAGCTGGTTCTTTGAAAAGAACCCCTAGCTAGACTGGTCAAAAAAGAAGAAAGACACAAACTGCCAACATTAGAATTGGAAGAGAGGACATTACTACAGATATTTCAAACATTAAATGCATATTAAGGTAATAGTGCAATTCTATGCCGATAAATTTGACAACTTAAATGAAACAGACAAAATTCCTTGAAACATGCAGATTATCAACAGAAAATTCATCAACACAAAGGCTGAATAACCCCCTAATTCAGAAAACTTTTTCAAGACTTTACTTATTTGAGTGAGAGAGCATGTGCAGGAGAAGGAGCTGAGGGAGACTGAGAGAGAGAATCTCATGCACCCTCCCCACTGAGCAGGGTGCCTGACACGGGGTTCATTCCTGCAACCCTGAGATGATGACCTGAGCCAAAATCAAGAGTTTGGATGCTTAACAACTGAACCACCCAGGCGCCTATAATTCAGAAATTTTAATTCAAAACCAAAAGGCTTCCCACAAAGAAAACTCCAGACCCAGATTGCTTCCCTGGTGAATCTCAAACATCTAAAAAAGATACAGTATCAGTCTTACCCAAACTCTTTTAGGAAAAAAGAGGAAGACGAAATACTTTCTAACATATTAATAAGGCCAGAATAATCCCAACACCAAAGCAAGGCAAGGAGAGCACAAGAAAAAGAAAATGTGTACTAATATCATTTGTTATATAGATGCAAGTATCATTTATAAAATAGAAGCAGGCCAAATCCAGCAATATATAAAAAGTTAAACAGCAGTACAAATGGGGTTTGTCTCAGGAATGCAAGGTTGGTTTAGTATTCTAAAAATCAATATAACTCACTACATTAACGTACTAAAAAAATGATTAATTTCAATAGATGTAAAAAAGCATCTATGCATGATAAAATACCCATTTGTGGAGAGTGGAGGGGGACACCGCTCAACAAACTAGGTTTGAAGGAAACTTCCTCAACCTAAGGCAACTACAAAAACCTACAGCTAATGATAAAGGACTGATTTTTTTTCCTGTACAACTGGAAATAAAGCAAGGATGCACACTTTCATTATTTCTATTCACCATTCTACTAGAAGTCCTAACAATCGCAATAACGCAGCAAAGGGGGAGAAAAAAGATATCCAGATTGGAAAGGAAAAAATAAAGCAGCTTCTACTCACACATGACATGACAATATACATAGCAAATCACCAAAAATATACAATAAATGGTCTGGAACTAAAAATGGGTTTTGCAAGGGTATAGGATACAAGATCAGTATTTTTTATAAAGATCTTAATATATTTTTTTAATTTTCAAGTAAAGTCCATGCCCAACATGGGGCTTGAACCCACAACCCTGAGATTAAGAGCTGCATGCTCTACCGACGGAGCCAGCCCTAGATCAGTTTTTTAAAGTCAAATTTCTATATACCAATAATGACAAATGCAAAGTTAATCTTTTTAAAAATACCATTCACCATAACATGGAATATTTAAAGACAAATTTAACAATATATGTGCAAGACTATTATTCTGAATACTAGAAAACACTGAGAGAAATTAAGGAAGACCTAAAAAAATGGGAGATATATATCATGTTCACAGATCCGTACACTCAATATTATTGTGATACTGATTCTCCCCAAACTGATCTACAGATCCAATACAATCCCAATCAAAATCCTAGCAAGTGTTCTTGTAGAAAATCACAAAAATATTTAAAAATTTATAATATAGCTAAAACAATTTTGAAAAAAAAAACAAAAGTTGGAAGATAAAAGCACGTTGTTAAAACACACACACACCCCTAAATAAAGGGAACAGAATAGAGAATGCAGAAATAAATCCACACACACACATGGTCATGATAGTCAACAAAGGCACTAAGATAATTAAATGGGAAGCAGCCTTATCAACAAATGGCACCAGAACAAATAAATGAATCTTGATTATTACCTCATATCACTAAAATTAATTCAAAATGATCACAACCCTATGAAAAAGGGTAAAAGCTAAACTATAAAACCCCCAAAAGTAAACACAGGACAAAAAAATTTTCACGGCCCCATGTAAGGCAAAGATTATCAGAGAGGCCACAAAAAGAAGGCAAAACCGACAATTTTAGAAGGCTGACAAGCAGTACTTTATCAAAATTAAAATCTTCTGCTCTATGAAAGACAACATTAAGGAGATAAAAATCAAGCCACATACTGGTAGAAAATATTCAAAGTACATGGGGCGCCTGGGAGGCTCAGTCATTAAGTGTCTGCCTTCCGCTCAGGTCATGATTTCAGGGTCCTGGGATCGAGCCCCACATCGGGCTCCCTGCTCCAAGGGAAGCCTGCTTCTCCCTCTCCCACTCCCCCTGCTTGTGTTCCCTCTCTTGCTGTGTCTATCAAGTAAAGATCTTTAAAAATATATATATTCAAAATACAATAATGAAAATGAAAAAAGACTTCTATCTAGAACACAGAAAAATCTCTTACAGTTCAGGGGACGGTGGCTCAGTCGGTTAAGGGTCTGCCTTCAGCTCAGGTCATGATGCAGGGTCCTGGGATCAAGTCCCGCATCCAGCTCCCTGCTCAGCGGGGAGCCTGCTTCTCTCTCTGCCTGCCGCTCCCCCTGCTTGTGTGCACCCACTCCCTCTCTCTCTCACTCTCTCTGACAGATAAATCTTTAAAAACAACAACAGAAATCTCTTAACAGTTCAGCAGTAAGGCAAACAACCCAATTAAAAATGGGCAAAAGATTTGAACAAACATTTCACCAAAAAAGACAAATGAATACCAACTAAGCAAATGAAAAATGTTTAAAACCATTACTCATCAGGGAAATGCAAAATAAAACTTTAATAAAATGCCAGTATATATCCACTAGAATGGCTAAACTTGAAAAGGCTAATAACAACGCAAAGTGTTGAAAATATGGAGAAACTGCAACTTTCACTGTTGGTGGGATTGTAAAATCATATTACTCTGAAATCATATTTCATAGTTTCTCTTAAGGTAAAACATAAGAAATCTCATTCCTTGGTATTTACCCAAGAAAAATGGAAATACAGGTCCACACAAAGGCTTGTACTCAAATGCACAGAGTAGCTTTATTCATAATAGCTCCAAACTGAAAACAACCAAAATGTCCACGCAAGATGAATGGAGAAAGTGGTCTAGACATATAATGGAACACCAGGCAACACTAAAAATTAGGCAATGCTAAAAACAAACCACTTAATAGATACAAACACGGATGAATTGCGAAAACACTTTGGTGAGGGGGTAAAAAACAAAAAGCCAGACACTCAGTATCACTTAATATCTGACACTAGAATTGAAAAAAAATACTAAGACCTTAAAAAATAGATTTTTAAAGACATAAATAGATACTAAGACGCAAGAAACAATATCTTTAAGTCAGTATAACTTCACAGAAGCAAGCATTTAAGGAAGAAAGGGATTTTAAGTACACATGAAACTAGGGGACTGTTCCAATTAGAGGAGCTAAGAAAGAAAGATGACACAAACTTGAGTAGGTGTGAACAAAAAGAGCAAAGCAGAGTGTTGGATGGACAGATGGGCAGAACACAATTACGCACTACCTTGAAAATACGCAAGCATTTGAATTTAATAAGACAAAAAATGCAAAGATAAGAGAAAGGCAAGCTTATCCTCTCAACCGGATAATGCACAATTCTAGTCACAGTGCTAGGAATCGTTAAAAAGCTGGGTTCATATGCAATCCCCACTAAAACACAACCTATTACATTCTTAGCTAGTGGACTAAGAAGATAGCATTGTGTCATAATAGCATACTAATGCCAAGAAATGCCATTTTCCCCCATGCCCTTCCACCCTCATTTAGATCCCCCAAACTACCCATAAGAACCAAAATACCTCTTCATGCAGCTTCTGTTTTAAAAAGTAAAAAAGAAAATAGCTTGAGAAATAATACACCATTCAATTCACCCATTTAAAGTATACAGTTGAATGTTTATATCAAAGGAATTTGCAACCACTACCACTATCTAATTCCAGAACATTTTCATCACCTAAAAGAAACCCAGTACTCATTAGTAGTTACTCCCCCTTCCTTATCTCCACCCAATACCTGGAGCATCTACTTTTTGTCTCTATAGATTTACCTATTTTGTACCTTTCACATATATTAAGCCATACAATGTATGGTTTTTGTTGGCTGACTTATTTCACACAATAATATTTTCAATATCCTTCCACCTTTGTCCCACGTATCCATATGTCATTCCTTTTATTGCCAAATAATATTCTATTGTATGGAAATACCACATTTTATTTATTCATTCATCAGTTGGTGGACATTTGGGTTATTTCCACTTTTTACCTATTATGATACTATGAACACTGGTATACAAGTTTCTGAGTGGACGTATGTGTCCATTCTGCTTCTGCTCTTACAATAAAAAAATTCGTGTCTTCAGATTTTCTTTTCTATAATCTCATTTCTTCACTGTATACAACACGTCCCCACAATGATACACATATCCGTTGTTATGCCACAGGTATAAATTAGGCATTTTAAGTAAATTAGTAGGACCTATTTTATTCTCCCAAATAATTTACCAATCTCCTCAATCTATAATCAGCAAGATTACTGACAGTTTTCACAGTATTTAATATTTATTACAAGTTCTGATGATGCTGTCATTCTTCAAGTGGAGGATGTGACCTCTGAAACGCTGAAGCTCCATTTATTCTCCGCCTCAACCTGACCTTAAGGGCTAATACTCCCAGTATTCCTTCTCAGGCATATAGTTACTGGAACCAAAAGCCTCAACTACCCAAACTCCAATAACAAGAAGCACATTTTGTACACACCAAAACAAGAACAAAAAAAGTTTAAAGTGGGCACACTTTAAATGTGACACTAAAAAATAAAATAAAAAATAAAAAGTGACACTAGGCACCTAACATAATGGCCAAACATATATCACTTTGGTTAAACAGTCTGGTAAACTGGCAAACTGTGTCAAACAAACGTCCATATTAATAAGGATGTTGGCCAGAATCTAGAAAAGCTTGGGCACTGTCTTCATGATATTCTGCAACTTCCTACAGTTTTGAACTGGAAGAAGCCTTAGAAAGGACTTTTTAGGGACACAAATTCTAAAGCTTATAGAAATGAAATGGAATCCAGGAGTAAAACCCGGACTACCAATCTAATCCACTAAAATAGGGTTCTACCTATTTAAAACAATGACAAAAACACCTGAACAAATGGAAAAGAAGAAATCCAGAAGAAAAGGGTGAAATATATAAAGTGGATTATGAGATACAAACTTCCAGTTACAAAATGAAAAAGTCACAGAGATGAAAAGTACAGCAAGGGAGTAAGATAGCAAGAAGATGGTAATAACACCGTTTGGTGACAGATCGGGACTACATTTATCACAGTGAACACTGAGCAATGTATGGAATTGCTGAACCATTATATTGTACATTGGACACTAACACCGTATGTGAATTATACTTCAAATAAAGTTTCCAGTGAGGGAGGCAGGAAGGGAGGGAGGGAGTGAGGGAGGAAGGAAGGAAGGAATCCAAAAGGTCTTAAAGTTATCTCAAAAGATGGATACCATAACATGATTTCCCTTGCAAGTTATCTGATATTTCTAAAGTGCCTGAATCTAAGGGAAGAATGAAGGGGTGGAAATCGGGGGGGAGACGAACCATGAGAGACGATGGACACTGAGGGTTCTAGAGGGGAGGGGGTGGGGGGATGGGTTAGCCTGGTGATGGGTATTAAAGGGGGCACATACTGCATGAGCACTGGGTGTTATACACAAACAATGAATCCTGGAACACTACATCAAAAACTAATGATGTAATGTATGGTGATTAACATAATAATAAAAAAATTCACAAAGTGCCTGAATCTGATACCTTTCCTAAGTGAAAGAGAACTGGGAAAACTTACAATTACTGCCCTAAGAACTTATCTAATATCTGTTATATCTACAACATATCCTAGGACAGTTGTGGCAATTATAAATTACTATAATACTTGACTTCTTTGCTAAGTAGATCCATGGTTGCACATGTGTCAAAATTTCATCTCACAGCAGAAAAAAGGTTAAGAAATATTGAGCTAGATCAGCAGGGGTAGAGATGTCTTAAAGTCATTTTCAAAACCTTATTAGCTCAGTCCAGATCCTAGATTTTTGCACTTTACAGTCATTGAGAGACAGCAATTTAAAGATTCATTTATATTTACCAAGAAGAACTAACACACAAGCATTAATGCCTTCGACGCAGTGTGCATGGGTCTACTGCCTTTAGTATAAGGTCAAACAGAGTAACTACGAAAAGACAGACACTACTTAGTAGTGTACTACTGGATTTCAAAAGAAAAAACTTCTAATTGAAAAGAATCCATTTTTTATGGAGAGCAAAGCATTTGGTCTGGCCTGGGAAGGGAGACTACGACGTGGGACACAGAGAATGAAAAAAGGAGAATCTATCTACTCATGCCTTCCACTTACAAAGTATGTACTCCCCACAATTCCCTTCAAATAATCAAATTAAAGAATGAGCCTAGCACTGTGCTTTGTAAATAGTGGTTCTAAGGAGTATCCTTTAAGGAACTAAGTTTTATTAATAAGAAAGGACATACACACCATCTTCATTATCCTGTATGGGCATATTAAGGAAGGCACTGGTCACGTCCAAGCTTAAAAACTTTCAACAGCTCTTCCTTACCTGAGGAACAAAATCCAAACTGCTCAACATTCAAGGTGCTCTACAATCTGGCCTCAAGCTCTCTTTCCCACTTCACTCTGAAAAGCCCTCCAATTCAGCCAAACTGTGTGGATTACAAAGCTCTCACATTCCTGTCTTAGTTCCTATGCTCAACTGTATTCTCTATATGAAATACCTTCTGCATCTCTGACAATAAAACTTGACATTCAACTCAAATACCAATTCTTTCATGAAGCAGCTCCCTTATCACTTCTGAATTCTCCTTCCCCGAGCTCCCTAATCCATTCATTATGTCTAAGATTTACACATCACTTGGTAATTAGTATAACACAAAAAAATAACCAGGAATTTTACCCTCCCTAAGCCATTACCTCCTAGAAGCAGAGTTGTATCTCATAGGTGTTTTTATTTCAGAACCAATAATATAGAAACAATAGTTAAAGCACTGAGAATAGGTAAGGGATAGCTCAAAAGAGGGAGTGAGGGAGCAGAGCCATGGACATTGCTTTGGGGCCACCATATTTACCAGTCAAAAGAAAAATGGGAAGGCAATAAAAAGAAAGTGTATAAACAGCCTGTTAAGTTATTATTTAAGACTATTGGAAACTATGAAAACAGAAATGAAAGCTTACAGATGAGGATCCAAAGACAGCTAGGCACAGGTACTGATTAACTTTTAAACACCATTAGAAAGAGGTAGAGAATTCCAAAGATATATCATTGATAGCAAAAAATTTAATTTAGATTATGAAAAGATTTCTGATGTTTAATGTCAATGTACCTTTCAATCCTGGTCGGTATTTTTATTTTTAAAAATGTACAGTGACTAGTTTAAACAAGTCAACCTGAAACACTGACCAAAAAATTGTTAATTCTAGGGAAGGAAACGCTTAAGGCACTAAGTATTTTAAACGAACTAAATTCTAGAACCAAGCATAAAGAACTTCCACACATAATTCCAACTTCATGTTAAATCAATTTCTCATGTTAACAAGACAGATAAAAAGCATAAAGACAACCAATTAACGTTAGCTACAGTAAACAGATTTAGTGCCATCTTACTAAACATAATAATGAGCGTGTAGCCAAGGATAAACGCCACACCTACTATTTATTGTAATCAAAAGAGAATTGTCAAGATCATAAAATAAAACGGAGAAAACCAAAAGAGAGTAGAAAAAGAATGAAAAGAGGTATATGTAGTTCAATTTTCAAAGAAATTAACATCTATCAGATCTATTCCCAAGTTTAAAAGTTACCTTTTCCAAAAAGTTCACATACTACATTGCCATTGGAATAAACAAGTACCAAGAAGCCCTTGGCTAAATATAGTTCTATAACTCATTCATGTTATAATAAAACCAAGGCATTTCCAATATCTATTCTAGAAAAAAAAACTTTGAATTAATAACTTTGCTTTACAAAAAAAAAGCACTTAAGACTTCTTGCCAATAACTCAAAAAACTGCATTTGCATGCTAAAAGAATGAAGTAAGAGTATTTAAATTAAATTAATTTCTCCTACAAGGTATTTCTGGAGTCTCCAAGCTCACCCATGAAGCTGACTGCCTAGGTCTCTTCCTAACTAAATGCTTTATAGCACTGAGAGCATAATTCTGGATTCCTGCTCCCTTCCCCCAAAAGTAGAGACTTCAGTGAGGACAATGGTGATGGTATATTTAAGTAACTCTAAAAATATTCCCCCAAACCATACGAAAAAACAAGAAAGGAAAAGGAAATTCTACACAAACCCATGCTTCAGCATAGCCTTGAAGACAAAGAATGCTGATACTGCAAAACAACTGTGAGTGAAAACAGAAAAATCACCAAATCCTAGCACTTGATCTCTCAGGCTGTCACTCCATCCCTACTTGAACACAGGCTTGGTGGCAAGGAGGCTAGCAAAGGAGCACCAGGGGTCATTTGCAAGGACAATGAAAACTAGGAAACCCACCCAAAACCTGAATATACTGGAAAAGTGTCAGAAGCAGATCAGAACACTGACGCTAGGTAAGAAAGTTCAAAGTTCTGGTGATTTAAAGGAACAGGTGCCCATTTAAGGCACTAGCTGCCACATAAAGGGGCACAACTTTGAAACCCATAGCTTCCGGGGGAGAAAATGGGCAAAAGGAAGGGAAGAGCATACTTTCACACTGAATAGTAAAGGAAAAAGAAAATGGGTAAAATTTTAGGGTCTTGCAAGACCAAAAGGAATTATCAACTTGGAAGTCTCACAACCCTTCTCCAGCCACTAAAACCAAAACCACACACCAGGACTGTTCTATACTGACAGAAGAGCACCAGCAAACCAGGAATACCATAAGACAACCCCAATACCACACAGATGAAAAGTGAAATCCAGAAAATCAGGAACCTGAATTTGACACATACCAACTGAGGAAAAACCCCTGCCAAAACAACCTCCAACAACCTCAACAACAAAGCAGAAAAAAAGGTAAGTCAATAATCCAAATAGAATTAAAGATATTCAGACAAGCATTTAAGGATATGCAAACCACTTTGATCAGAAATTCAAAAACTAAAAACAAAAATGGACAAAATACAAAGAGAAATTGTAAAAGGTGAATGAATCCAAAAAAGAAATGGAAAAAATAAAAAATCATTACAGAAATGCCAGAATAAATTACAAGGCATCCAAGAGAGAACTGACTTCAAATGAAAATAAGCTACCAGAGTCTACCACAGAAGTTATGAGCCACATCCATCCACATTTGGTGTTATTTTTTCATCTGATTCAGATAACTGTCTATCCACCACTTCTAATCACTCACAAACCACAACCCTTCCAACACTCACATAAGGAAACTTCTTACCTTTTTCATAGTAAAATGCCATATTTACTATGTATTAAACTTTCAACGTGTCTAAAACTATGCTGTTACTTTAAATATAGGTCCCTCTTTTTAATGTGTCACTGACAAAGCTTTTGAGTATTATTCCCCTAACTCCCATGAACCCCATGCTTTTTATTGCAGGACTTTGCATAGCATTAGATTTTTAGGAAGATGTGTACTGTGTCACAGCAGAACTGACTGTAGAAGTGCATGTGTGGATTACTATTCATGCATATATTTCTTAGCTCTGCTGAAAAAGGCAGACAATGACATCCAATAGCAATGAGCACACCTAGCACGCAGATCTCAGATTCTATATGTCATCTTCCAATAAAAGGAGTCAGGGCTCTTTGGAAAAGAGGGTAATTCCAGAGCTGGGACAGGTAAAATATAAACGAGCCTAGAGTTTCCTGTAGTACCAGAAGTAGGGAGGGAAGTTCTTGAAAAAAGGACGAAGATATGTCAAAAAGACACAAGAGTCAAACAAGAGGGTCTTTCAATGGCTAAAGCTGGATAATCTGAGCAATAAAATAAATAACAATAGCATGAAATTATAACCTACAAATACCTTTGAATCCATACTGACATAAATAACTGAATAAATAAATGAGAGAGAAGTGACATCTCTTCAAAACAGAGGAATTTCAATTGGTAAATGAGAAAGGAACAAAAAAACTACAAAATTGCTATTAGGTAACTATTACAGTAATACAGGTATCCCCCACTTTTTGAAAGTTCACATTAAGCAACTTCAATCTTATGAAAGACCCACAATAGTACCTGTTTTCTAACTGAAAGAAATATGGAAAGGATTTTTGCTTTTAAGAAAAAAAGGCAAAAAGAGGGAGGGGGAAGGGAAGGGGCACAAATAACATTCAGCTTTTATTTTGCAATGAGCCATTACAGAGGTGGCACACACCCTGAGCAGCACCACCAAGCTCCTTCCCTGAGAACTACACTCAGCGCCTCAGTGTAAACTGACACAGCTTTGGAATTTTGTTTGTGAGCATCTGTACTTTATCTCAATTTAGTGTGTGCATCGATTAACGTGCTGTGTCCTAAGGTATCAGAAAAGCCTAAAGAGGTTATTTTTTTCGTCAAAAACCTCAAAAATTTCCATATAAATGGTGATGGCTTCTTACACCACCAGTTCAGCTTTTGGAACGTTTTACAGGAACAGTTCAGCTACTATTCGTTACTGGGGGAAATCTGGAATTGCTTGCAGGTTAAGTTCCACCCATGAATGCTAAAAACAAGTGAAAGTTGAGAAGAAACAGGAAATTAACATACTCTCAAAGTACCTCCAAAATATTTATCATTTTGAAAGAGAAAAACTGTGACTTTACAATGGAGAAACCAGCAGAGACCGCCTTTATTAAATACTCAAGATTAACATCACCAGTAATAAGATACTGACATCATGTACCCTTGATATAAAATGTATCTCTTGATATGCTACCATTACTTCAGTGTAAGTGTTATTGCCAAAAATGTAAAATTACAACTTAATCATAAAAAAAGCATCAAAGAAATCCAAATTAGAAGATATTCTACAAAATAATGACCAGTACTCCTCAAAAGCATCCAGGTCAAAAGAACAAGAAAAGAATGAATTAATATCACAGATGTGAGAACACTATACAATAATAAATGCAATGTGGGATCTGGGGCTGGATCCTAGAACCAAAAAAAAGGTCATTAGGAAAAAAACGATGAAGCGCAAATAAGATATTCAGTTTATAGTATGTTAATATTAATTTCCTGGTTTTGATTATTATACCACAGTGGTCCAACACTGGGGAACAATCTATACTATTTTTGCAACTTTTGTCTAACATTATTCCGCAATCCCATTTTTTTTAGTGAAGTATAAAAAAAATACCCACAAAATGATTAATCTACTTTTTACAAAAATTTACTAAGTTATGGTAATTCCCATGGCAATTCAAAATTCATCAATGACATCACGTCATTTTGTTCCGACATTAATAACCAACTCATTATACTGAAAGAACAGATAAATGCTGCAATGTGATTATTTCTTGAGACGTAAACTGCAGAAGAATATGCAAATTTGATATCATTTTATAGAGCTTTAAAACCTGAAAAACACTATATGTTGTTTACAACATATATGGATATATGGCCTTAAAAAAATGAATGAATGGGAAAGGTAAATCCTTATTTAAGATAATGATTACCTCTGCAGAAAAAAGGGCAACAGGATTTTTTTTTTAAGATTTTATTCATTTGAGACACAGAGATAGACAGAGAGAGAGAGAGCGCGCGCGCACGAGCAGGGGAGAGGCAGATGGAGAAGCAGGCTCCCTGCTGAGCCAGGAGCCCTGCTGAGCCAGGAACCGGACGTGGGGGGCTCGATCCCAGGACTCTGGGATCATGACCTGAGCTAAAGGCAGACGCTTAACGACTGAGCCACCTAGGCGTCCCAAAAGGGCAACAGGATTGAGAAAGATCCATTATATTCATCCTGCTAGTATTCATTACATTATTCACTCTAGTTTTTGTATGCCAGTTATATTTCATAATTTTTAGCCACTACTGAGAAGCACTGACATTTTTAGCTATCTGGGGCAACAGTCTTCTGCTTTGTATAAAAAAAAAAAAAAAAATGTTTTCATTGTTGTGGGGTTTGTTTTGTTTAATAAGACAATCTTACTAAGAAGACAGTATTTGAAATTTTTCATTTCTATTTTCCAAACCAAACAATGAAAACTTTAAGATCATCTTAAAATAGGGTCCTCTGCCTTCGGGCAGACATATCCTTTGGCTTTTTTTTATAGATATATATACAAATCCTCTCTGTTTCGCGATCCCTTCATACCTTCATTTCCAAGGCCAAACCCAAGGCCTTGTCATTACCAGGAAGTCTCCCACTTCTGGCTATACCTCTTTATCCTTCCAGGCACTCTCTCACCAGTACGCTCACCCTAGTCCCCTCAAGCCTGCTCTTCCTCCTGTGCTTCTCATTTCAGTAAACTACCCATTCACTCCCTCAGTTGTCCAAGCCATAAACCTAGTCATCACTCTTACCTTTCTCTTTCACCTTCCATATGCCCTCCATCACTGAATCCTTTCATTCTACCTCCTACATATCACTCAAATCCACCTATTTCTGCCATCCTCATCCTACACCGCAGTCCAAGCCACCATACCTCTTTTAACTAATTTGTTGTAACACCCTCCTAATTATTCTTCCTGCCTACCACTTTTAACTCTCTCCAAAGAATTCTCCACAGTGCAATCAGTATTATCTTTTTAATTAATTTCCTCCCAAGCTTAGATACTTCGATTTTCCCTAGGATGAAGTTCAAATTCCTTAACACAGCTTATAAGGGCTCTTCATAATCTGGCTCTGATTTATGTCTTCAGCCTCACCTTTCACTACTCCTATGGTACCTGCCCTCTCTTACACTGCCTGATCCATCCATACTGTACTCAGTTTCTCCAAGCAATCCAAACTCTCTAAGTAGATCTCCTGTCCTTAACACAGGTCTGGTAAACTACCCACCCTCTTCACAAGGCTAAGTCCTCTTGAGGCTTCAACCTAAACTAAAAGTATCACCTCTCTGGGATAAATTTTCCTGGCCTCCCTGAAACTGGGTTAATCACCCCTTCCAAATGCTCCTAGAGCACTCCGCATGGTACACATCAAGCATGTAGCTAAGTGGATGATAAACACATACATGTCCATACTTCCATTTGACTATGAAAGCCAAGCCTGTTCACTGTATTCCTCACTACTGAGGCCAACAGTCTGAATTAATAAGGTAATAAAGACCAAACTGTGAAATAAATTGCCAAAGTAACACAACACTTACAAAGATAACTCTTGGCCCAGGTGCACAATATTCTTTCCACTATACTTTGTGGCACTTAATTTTATGTTCATAAACAATTCAATGTTAATTAGGTATAAGGCACGTAACACAGAGTTGAAAAGGATCTAGATATCATCATTTTATAATTAAAGAGATGCCCAGAAAGGTTATTACCTGCTGAAGAACAAAACACTATTAAAGAGCAATGCCAACATTAGGTATTTTGATGTTCTTTAATTACATACTTTAATCTCAAGGAATTAAAGTTTTTAAAATTTTAAAATTGAAAAACTTTAAAGTTTTTCATTTCTTCTAGGATAGCAATATTATTAAAAACAGAACAAATGAATCACCAATTCACTTAAAAGTTTCCACAAAATTACCTAGAATGTTCTAACAAACATAAGAATATTTAATTATGGTGTAAGAGTAATAAAGATAATACTGAGTTATTATTATAATTATATATTATAAGCAACACATGGGTATCAACTGTGTTCAAGGCACTGTGGAACACATTCACCGAATATACAAAGAGATATAAAACAGGATTCCTAACTCCCAAGAAGCGTATAATATGTTTAGGAAAACAAGAACCAAGCATTATAGAATTAAATAGAAAAATTAGGTAAAAGGAATCACAAATTATTAACACTTTCAAAGGAAAAGGAGTTTCAGGAACGTAAAGAGAAATCTATTGCCTGAGAAATCAGCATAAACTCAAAATTTCTTAGGTTGGTCAGCTGACAGGGCTCTAAAACAATGGGAGTCCACTATCAAGGAGCATACCAAACTGCCCAGTTCTTGGTTTCTAAATAGTCTTACCCAATAAGAGAAACCAGGACTCCTTGTAGAAATGGCTGATTCTAGGACAGCAGCAGAAAAAGCAGATGATGAGCCTGGAATATCTTGTCCCAAAAGTAAGGAAGTGCTCCAAACATGATAGAAACATGTCAAAACAATCAATAGTTGAAGGATTTCTCACTGACCAAACTGGAGTTAACTTGGAACGTCAAAATGAATACTGATAGTAATCAAGTATAATCTGCTTAATAAAAAATAATCTATGAATTTATATTGATATTAAGTAAGCAAATGAGAAGTAAAAGCTCTTCTTTACAATGTATTACCAAATATTAAATGCAAAAGAATAGCCAGACAAACACCATTTTGGAAATACTGTGTAATAATGGACTCAGGCAAGAATCGGCAATGAATGCTAAAACGATTATGTGAACATTTTTGGGAGGACAAAGTATTTACACAGTCTGAAAGTGCCTCCCCACAGATTATTCAGTAATAACAATGAGGACAATGATAACTTTTATATGGAGAAAACTGGCAGGCAAACCTTAACTAAGTGATCCAAGTAAACATCACCAACAAAGGGTCAAACTGACATCATATTGCCAACTGATGTGATGCATTGAGGGATATGTCATCACGTATTTGGCTGTCCTGCCAGAAATGCATAACCTGAATCTAACAACAATGAAGCAATATGACAAACCAAAACTGATGGACATCCTACAAAACAAAGGGCCTGTACTATTAATGTCAGGAAAAAGAGAAAAAGTTGAAGGACTATTTCAGATAAAGGAGACAGAAGGCAGGAAAACTAAAATGTAATAGATAATATTGTATTAGAAAAAATGCTACTAAAGGATAGTATTGGCACAACTGAAGAAATTTCAACGTAAACTATATACTATATCACAGTATCAATATTCACTGTCTTGAATCCATCATACTGTGGTTATGTAAGAACATGTCTTTGTTCTTAGGCGATATCAACTGAAGCATTGAAGGGTTAAGGATCATGATGTGTGCAATATACTCTCAAATGGTTCAATAATAAAAGTAATCACAGGAAGAGGAAGAAAAGGGAAAAGAGGGGGAGAAAAGGAGGAAGAAGGAAAAAGAGACCAATAGAGTGAATTCTGCTATTACAAGAAATGTTATTAAGTTCAATAACATTATATAATATGCTTAATATGTGGTTTCATTGTAAGCAAAGTACACAGTGCATTAATGCAGCATTTCCATCTATCCCTTGTACGCATCTGGAATGTTTTGCCTCAAACGATTTGCCTCTGATTTTAACTGAATAAACTTGCATCTTTGGCATACTCCAGAAGATGTAATCAAGGAGCTTCAAACTATAAATAAAACAAAATAGTAATATCTATTTTCAGACTTTGGGGCCACTCTGCAAATACAAAAAAAGATAAAGCAATTGTGCTAAAACATTAACAATTAGTGTATCTAGGTGACCAGTATATGAGAGTTCATTGTACTTTCTTATACCTTTTCTGTAAGTTTTTTACAAAAACAAAATGTTTAAAAACAAAACAAAAAAATCTGTCAATGCTGAAATGTTACTTTGGGGAACACAGCCATTTGTGAAAAACAAAATCTTAACTCCCAGATTCTTTTCTCCTTTTCCCTTCATAATCCATGTCAAATTAAGTTTAACACCATTACGAAAAAGATTTTCAGCATTAAGATAAGCATTTTGCTGAAGTAGTCCCCAAATCTTTAAAAAGCCCCATTTGCAAGTCAGCTGCGCAGAATGTTGAACGATTTTCACTATTACAAATAGTGGTTAAGTTCCTAATGTTGGCCACAAAAGCTCTTTGATAAATCTTCATTAGCAATACAGTTGAATTACTATTGTATTTCACTTATACTGTGTTAAATTGCACACCCTCCAAGCCTTTCTGAAATAACATGAAATCAGTGGATAAGCTGAAGAGAGGGAATGTTGGTTAGTAAGGAACAACCAGTAACTAACTATATATAATTTCTAACAGTATTTTTACCAGGCTATGAATTTCAAACTGGAAAGATAGCCTTCAGACAAGATGGCCACTCACTCCCCAGAAAGAAGGCAAAATGGAATCTCAGGAAATGCCACTTGGGCTAAACAGCTCTGACATTCCTGCCCTGACCCAGAATGCTGATGACAACATGTTAATATGTATAGAAAATGCCTAAGGCAGTATTTTATAGTCTGAAAATACCTTTATAATTTTTAAAGTCTGATTTGGTTTGGGTATTTTAGTTGATTAGGACATCTTCCATTCAACATTTACTGAGCATTCACTATGCACCATGATAGATTGGTAGGTACTAAGCATACACAAAGAATATAATAATCTGGACGCCTGGGTGGCTCAGTCATTAAGCGCCTGCCTTCGGCTCAGGTCATGATCCTAGAGTCCTGGGATCGAGCCCCGCATTGGGCTCCCTGCTCCGCGGGAAGCCTGTTTGTCCCTCTCCCACTCCCCCTGCTTGTGTTCCTTCTTTCACTGTGTCTCTGTCAAATAAATAAATAAAATCTTAAAAAAAAGAAGAACACAATAGTCTTTGACACCGGAACTCTGAATAGCTGAAGAAAATGACATCAACTACAATCCTTTAAATATTCTTAAAAGGAAATTACTCTTCAAAGTGTCTGTATCAAGAGCAAGGGAGACAAATTTTGTCTAGAGACTAAAATTGGTATCATACATGACACCTGAGCTACAACTTAAAGGTAAGAGCATTCCAATCTCTGGCAAAAACACGAACAAAGATACAGAAACACTAATTCAAGTATTTCTGTCTTCCCACTGTCAGGGTTAATACCTGGGGAGACAGTTATCAACAAGATAGACAAGGCCTCTGCCTTCATGGAGTTTACATTCAGGTAATGGGAAAAGACAATAAATAAGCTATAACTAAACAAATAACATGTGTACAAATTATAGTGTCTTGAAGGAGAGAAGATGCACAAGAGAGTAACTAATGAGGACTAACATTAAAAAGGATGGCCTGAGTGACAAAGTGAGATTTGGGTCAAGTTCCAAAAGATTAGGTCAACCAGCCTTATGAAGAGCATCTCAACCAGGCAGTGCAAAAAGTGCAAAAGACCCTAAAATAGGAAAGCACGCAGAAAGTTTAAAGAACAATAGAGGGCTGTGTGGCTGGCATACAATAAATGAGAAGAACAATGAGAAGTAGAAAGATTATTCAGGGCCATTCAGGCCATGGAAAGTAGTACAGACTTTATTTCAAGAGGAATGGGAAGTCACTGGAAGATTTTAGGCAGAGAAATAACATGATTTAGGATCTTAAAATGATCCCTAGGGCTGCTCTGTGAACTTCTGAGGAGCAAGAAAAGAACAAGCCGAGTTAGGAAGCTACTGCAGCAATTCATATGAGAGACAATGCCTTGAAATAAAGAAGTGGCAGTGAAGACTAAGAGTGGTAGGTTGGGTGAAGATAAATTCTGAAGGTCAAGAGAATGTTTGGATGGAATGGATTTGAGAGAAAAGAAAAAGAATCCACAGTGGTATCTTTTAAGTTTTTGGCATGAGTACTGTCATTCATTGAGATGGGGAAGGGCCAGTGAGGACAGCAGAGTTTGGGGGTAGGAGAGAAGAAGAAGGTTGTGGGATAGGAATAAATAGCTATACTTCAGTCATGTGGCTAATATTATGTTTGAGATTCCAACTAGATTTCCAAGTGGATATCAAGCTCACGAAAAATTCTGGGCTAAAAAAATAAAAGTGGGAGTCATCAGCCTGAAAATACATGGCATTTTCAGGGAAGAGCAAACAGCTGGCCTTAACTGGGTCATAGAAACTGAAGGGTAATGGCTGACAATGAGCCTGAAAAGATCAGATAGAATCATATAAAGTGAACCATGACTAATAACGGCAATAGCAGAAGCAACAGTGATAGTAATAGTAGGGGTAAAAATTACTGTATTTTAGGTACCAAGCACTGTGCTAAAGGCTTTATAACACACATCTCATTTAATCCTCTCAACAACTCTATGAAAAAGGTAATATTATAATCACTATTTTATACACCAAACTCATGAAGATTGAGAAATTGCCAAAGAACACAAACTGCCAGAGTGGGTATTCTAGCTTAGGCAATCTTGATTTTAGAGGCTAATCTCTTATCCCTTAAATTACTGCCTCTCTACTGATTTTATGTCTTCAAATATTTCCTTAAAAGAATGACATTTACATGTGAATTTTAGAAATATAATTCCAGTCTCCATGTAAAAGGTGAATTGCTAGGGGATAAGAGGTGAGACAGCAAGCATGGTATTAGTCAAGGCAAGAGCACCTTGTTTCACTAAGCCAACAGTTACAAGTTATTTTACCAGGTTAAATGAAGAGTTTCCCTTTGTTCCAACAGTCACAAATCATACCTCAAACTAATCCAAGTCAACACGTATAGCATGCTGCTTGTAACAAAAATAACCTAGTAAAAAGGTCCAGCTTATGCAGCATAAATTTACCACCCACTACCAAAACATTTCTCAAAACATAGAATGTTATTGATGGTTGAATTCTTTTTTAAATTCATAAAGTTTATATTTTTGTATAAGGAAGAAAATAAAATTAGTACTGATGCAAGACAACCATAAAAAGATGTGCCTTCATTGATATTTATTAGAAGTCTGATCAACTGTCTGTTTTTCACCCAGGCTAACAATTCCTCTGGCTTTCAGCATCATCACTTATTAAACTGATGAAGTAAATTACCTGCTGTCATACACCAATGTTCAAATATTTGGTATTCTATCCACCTCACAAACCAGCTAATTTTTTCTTAACTCATAAGCTTGTGATTTCATCGATTACTAAGACAATTCAATATTAAATATTAAGTTTAGTAAATATCAATTAAGTTCAGTAAATACAATTATTAAAATCAGTAAATAACAAATATCTGTATAAAAATATAGTTTTTATTAAAACAAGTGTCAACATATACGCTATGCATGAGACTAAAAAATGGGTTTATACTCTTTATTATAATAAACTGGACACAGGGTCCATTATAGATTAGACAAATAAAGCATACACAGACAAAATCATTTAGTTCCATACAGCAGTAAAATGACATATAAAAGCTTAAAGAGTACCCACTAAAGAAAAGCTATTTTTAAAATATACCTATTCCAGGCAATAAAAATATTTTTCTAACTTCAAATTTTAAATACTGTATGTTGAAGACAACTCCCACAGATAATTCCTAAAAGACATATTTCACTGAGGAGTAGGGAAAATACTTACATTTAACTCTGATTTTTTTTTTTTTCTAATATTTGGAGAGACTGTTGGAGGCTACAATCAATGATTGCAAATCAAAAACCTCATATAGGACAGCTAAATAAACATTTTATGTATATATATTGTGACAATGAATTTAAAGTGCTGGGATTTTTATGCCCAAAAAAATATATGAGCATTCTCCTGTATTTATACATTATAAGAAGTCCTTTTGGTCACAGACACTAAACATTCAGGTACTGGCAGAGTACATATATAGTCTTCATAGGAAATAAGGGAATGTTTAGAGGAATGGATATACAGAGGAAGGGATAAAGGGAGATCAGGCAATATGCATTGTTGTACATTAGCCTGTGCTAGGAACTCTCACACCCATTATTTCATTTAACGCTAACAATTCCATGGGGCAGGTAGTATAATTCCTTCCCATTTTGTAGAAGATGTCTGATAACATCGTAAGTGGCAGAGCTGGCATCTGAACCAAGATGTGATGACAAAGTCTTACAAACACAGCAGGACCTGTCAAAGTGTTCTTTTGCAGGAGGTTATCTAACTGGAAGATTGATTAGATTTTCCATATTTACACCTCTCTTATTAAACATTAGAAGGCACTCACTTCTCAATTTACGAAGAATGTTCACAGATTTTCTTTCTAATCTGGAAAAAAGCAATACTGATCATCTTCAACCCACAAAGCAGTATTTTCATTGCTCTATCACTAACAAAAAACAACTTCAGCTAGACTTTGCAGCATTCATATGTACCACAAGCATGTCTCCATAAAAAAAAAAAATAGGAATATGGTGTGATTCAAAGGCAAAATATATGAAATTGGAAATATGCACAGAAAATTCAAGACCATCATTGTATGTTAGGCTAAATTTCCTCTGCCAGACTTATAAGCAGCAAAGGAAAAAAAAAAAAGGTAGTTTTCCAAAACTTGATTGACAAGCATGTTACTTCCAGAAGAAAACAAATTGGCTTACAGTTTCCTCCTCCTAAATCAGAGCACAAATCTCCTGAAAGATTTAACTGAAATATTTCAAACTTCAAAATCATGTTCTAATAAAAAAAACACTTCCATAATTACTTAACCACCCTCAAAATACACTGATGTTTCTCTCTTGATAACCAGTTAATGAGTGACATTGCTATTGCTTGAATATTAATAAAATTAATATTAACCTGTATTGCATTCTAAAAGAAAAATACAAAGCTATAATGCAACTGCTTTGAAAAACAAAACATCACCACTTGAAACAACTCGATATATATTTCAAAATTATTTCTGCTTGCATTTACCAAAAACAATCTCTGACACACATACTGATTAAAGAAACATAGAAACTCTAAGAATTTAGAAGGAAATTATTCTCAAACCATAATTCAACACAGTAACATTACAATTATTATTTCTGTGCCCCTAGGAGCTACTTTCCTTCCACTGAACACCCCCTACATCTCATTCCCTCAACATTTTAAACTTTTGCTGGGAAGTAATTTAAGGAGTTAAACATAATTTTATCACCTTTGTTCCAATATGAATAACCATGGTTTTATATATAATAATGTGAATTAAATGAAACAGATATGCAAATAATTATGTTTAGAGAAGTCATTATTACTTCACCATGGCTGACTGTTTTAACAAGAAAGTTTCTATTGGAAGCACTCTTCCAACAGAATTGTTAAAGACTGGGTCTGCAAAGTAAATCACTAGCTTTAGCTCTTCACAGTGTTTCATTATAACACTATTACCACAACTTTTTACAATGCTCACTGAGAATTAAAAATGATTCCAGAATCAATTAGTGCATCATCATATAGAAGTAATCTTACTATTCTGGAGGACACATGTGTTCCTTATGTTTGTTATGAAGTCTAACTAAAACTGGCATCCACTTTAATGAAAACACTTTTAACTTTTCTCCTAAAACAAAAGTTGCCATTCGCAGGAAAAATAAGAGTAAAGATTGAACCCTCCAAAAATATACCAGAAAAAAAAAATGTACATACAAAACCCATGATAGCACAACATATGTATTTTATCCTCATCTTATAAATTCATATTAAAGTAAGTGCCATTTTTGTGTTTAAATTTTTTTTAAGCTATTTTGTTTACCTTTTCCATAGACTGTTCAAGTACTGCCAAGGTAACAGATTTTAAAACTGACAACTGGAGTACTTGGCAGTTGCCAAAACAACACAGCTGGATTCTTAAAGGGAAAGTACTCTTGTGTAATGTACACCTCATTACGGCTTTGGAGAACCTTCTCTTCATATAGTAAAAGATGATACAAGACACAGGGGAAGCATGCTGTACTAAAAAAAAAAAAAACTTGAAAAATTTTAGACATTTGTTTAAAAATACTTATACCATTGTTAACACATCACAGCAGGCCTAATAGCACACTAATTGCAATACCAATCTTGTAAACTAAAATGCAGGTCAACACTATGCTGCACTTCTTTAATCTACACACGGGTTCCCTACTGGACCATGACAGGGGGCTGGCTTCGTAGCCCAGAAATCATACTTCAGGTCTGAAGAACATTTTTATAGTTACACTTTCACGGCGGGGGCGGGGGGGGGATTGTTTTTCTAATTCAGGGATGCTCACCTCCTCGAAACTTGTTTGCACTCTCTCACCTACCAATTTAATCCTCGCGGTTCGAAGACAGAGGCTATCGAACTAAATGGCAAAGTTTGTACCACATAAAACCTTCCCTGAGAGCCGGGATCCACCGGGATGTCAGGGCAGCTAGCTGTTCCCTCTGCCGCCCCTCCTTCCCCGCGACGTCTCCCTGCACCGGAGGGCGTCCGCACCCCGCAGGTGCCCCCAGCCGGGCCATCTCCCCGCCCGCCCCAAATACCGACCCGGCCACTGACATTTCCACACACGCGCCGAGAGTTCGGCCCTGAATGTTCCGCCCGCTTCGACCAACCTTCTCCCAAAGCAGAAGTGGGGGAACTTCTTCAAGTCCAACCACCGCGCAGAGCGCCCCCGGCACGAGGGGTCAATCCTTTAGGGAGACCCGGGCGCGGAGAGCAGGAGGCAGGAAAGGGCCTTCGGGCGCTCCGCCCCGGAGAGGCTCCGGGCCCCCAGGGAACTCCCTCAACTTTCAAGGAGGCGTCGTCCACCACCGCCCCCCAGCCCCAAACGCGGCGCGCGCCCAGGGAGGCTCCTCGCGCGGAGCCCGCACGGCGAGCCTCCCTCCGCCAGCCCGCGACACCGGTCAGACCCCGGGCCCGCCCTCGGGGCACCCCGCCCCCACCACCGCGGGCGCCTCGCCCCTCAGCGCCAACCCCGTGCGACCACCCCGCGCCGCCTCCCCGCACCCCACCCGCCCCGTCGCCGCGCGCCCGGGACCCCCGCCCCCTGCCACCCGGACGCCGCCCTGCCCTGCCGTCCCCGGAGCCCCGCGAGCGCCCCTCGGCCGCGCCGCCCCCCGCCCCAGCACCCCCCAGCTTCTACCCGGCCCCCTCGCCGAGACACCGCCCCCTCTGGCACCGCCGACCCCGCGGACCGAGCCCCGCCGACGCGGCCCTCACCGTGTCTCCGGCGCAGCTGGCGAGCGCACACACGCTGCAGCCCGGGCCAGCCACCAGCGCTCCGCGCCGCCCGGAGCCGCCTCCTTCAGCCCGGGACTCGCCGGGACATCCGCGCACGGATCCCCACACCGGGGCTATTTTTAGGAGACAGGCCCCGGCCAGACCGGAACTCGTTCCTGCCGCCGCGCGTGCGCACTACGGTCCGGTCCTCGGTGTCCCTCCGCCAGCCTCGCCTTTCCCTCCCTTGCACTCGGTTCCTTCTCTCTCTTTTCGTTTGAGGTTTCTGTTCAGAGCTGACTTATCCTCTCGGTGGGTCCTAGAGTACTTGGGATGGGAAAGACGAAGGTGCGGGCAAAGAGAGTCACAGTGGAAACAAACGCTACTCCACAAGGACGCGAGGGGCGGACTATGTTTTTCCGGGTGGGTGAGGAGACGGATCACCCGGCACAGGAAGGAGATGACGGCGGTTTGGCGCCGGGGCTACAGGCTGGAGCTCGCTTCCCTCTGAAGGACCGTGTTCTCCTGGAAGGGATACTGGTCACTTGATGAGGGCCTAGGCGCCTCACAGGGCGGGGCGGGGCGGCCCGGCGGCGTCGCGCCCTGCAGCCCCAGCCTCCCCCTGCCGCCGCCTCCCTGACCAGCCCACTGGGGCCGGGACCGGGAGCGGCTTTAGTGACGCGGCGCGTGGCAAATCGCCGCGCGTGGCCGCCGGCTCCAGCCAACCGGGGGCACGGAGGGGCGGAGCCCCGGGGGCGGGGTCGGGGCTCCGGGGCGCGAGTTCGACAGACGCCCCGAGTCCGGTGCCAGGCGGAGTCCTTCGGCCCGGCCCAGACACCTCCTACCGAGCTCCTGGGGCCGCGGCCAGCCTCCTCCCCCCACCCCCGCCCTCAGACAACGCCAGGCACCCCCCCTCCCCCGCAGACCTCTGCTCGCCACACACGCGCCCACGCCCTCATTGTGGTCAGGGCCGCACCTGTGCTCGCGTCTGGGCCGCAGCCCGGTCACCCTCACTGAGCAAGCACAATGGGATTCCGGTCCCTGGCGCGCCCCGGCGGCTCGGACCCGGGCCCGGAGAGAGCAGGACGTGCAGGGGCCTGGAGTGGGCAATCCCTTTTCAGCCTGGTGAGCCGAGCGCCCTACGTCCCGGGGGAGACACAACCTCCTCTCCAGTATTCATAATAGCGAATTACTAATAGGCATAGCTATAGTGTGCTTTGAGCGCCAAACTATGTGCGGAACATTTTGCACGTGTTAGCTCATGTATTCCTTACAACAACCCCCATGAAGTAGATTCAATTTCTGTTCCCATTTTACAGAAAAGGAAAGGGAAGCCGAGCGCTAAAGCGACCCTTTGAGGTCACAGTTTAAGAGAAGAGAGCACTGAGGATTTGAACTCCCAACCACTCTGCATACTGTCTTCTGAGAGAGGTGCAAAGGAGACGTGCTTGGGACTGCCCTTCTGTTTTGTGGGGTTATTGGTTTTGGTGACGAAGGTCATCAGGAGGTGAGCCATTGTTGGTCCTTGCATCCCGAAGCCTGATCTCTGAAGAGTTTCTACAGCCACACTGCCTACATCTGCACCCAGAGTTGCCTATGCAAAGAACAGAAAGCCAAATGGTTATTTTCATTGGAAGACGAGAAACTCAGTACCGCAGCACTTTGAAACAGTGATTGGGGTGGGTGAGCCGATGCTCAGACGCTGGGCAGACGAACTGGGAAGTTACAAAGGAAGCTGGAGGCTCGCGGGTTTCCTCTCTTAAGGACGGGGCAAGGTACCGAGGAGAACCCAACACAAAAGCAGCACACAGACACTGGAAAATAAACCTGGAGTTCTGCTCAGAGCCCCATAGTATCAGTTTTCAGAAGAGCCAGCAGCAAGAACTATAGGCAAGTTTTGAAAACACATTAAAACTTGGTGTAAATCAGCGAGTCACGTGGAAATACATTAGCAAAGCATAATCACTATTATTTGCAATCAAAATAACCAATTTTAGGAAATCATTGCAGCTTCTATTCAGGTCTCAAAAGCATGTGTCTGAAGTTCAATGTCTTCAGCAACTTCCAGCACTCAGCTTGGCATAGACCATGTGCAGAACACTTGTGTGTGTCACTGGCTTGGAGGGGACTTCTGAGAAGCATCATCTTTCAGTCCTCCAACTCTTTCTGGCCTCCTTAACACATTCAGGTATGCAGGTTATGTCTGAATTGAAAGGACTCAGCATTGTAGTAGGCACTGTGATATGGAAGTGACCAAGAGCCACCTTTCCTTCAAAGGGGCAAGCAGGCCACGGGTGAGATACACCTTAAAACACAAGCCAGTCTGCTAATCACCAAGAGAGAGGTTTTTGAGGACACCAGAAAAGCACAGAAGATGAGTATCTATGAAGGGAAGACAGTTACAGAGGGCTCCTTGGAGGAGGCAGTCCCATAGTACAAAGTGTCTGGAAGGATGAAAAAGGGGCCCCCTCATTATGTCTTGATCGGAAGAATAAAGCCCAAGCTCTCTTGGAGGCAGTAATCCCTGACCCCCTGGCCAGCGTCACCCTCATGTCTTCCTGCTGTTCAGAAATCTAAGAAATTTCTCTCCACACACCAGGCTGTTTCTTCCTGTGAGCACGGTAAACCCCCTTTATAACCATTAAGTCTCCACTTAGGCATCATTTTCTCTAAGAGCGTTTCCGTAATATAGTGCCTAGTTGAAGTGCTTCTTTACGTATGTCTGCCTTCTCCCTTTTGGAGAATGAGCTCCTTGAAGACAAGAACTGTGATTCATTCTTTGTTGATCCCAAATGCCTAGCACAGTGCCTGGCCTATAATAGACAAGGAAGTAAAAGTTCTTTAAATATTTATGAGCAGGCCTTTAGGCAGAAGGACTACTGCATGCAATGAGTGTGGCTCAAGAGAGAAACCATGGCTAGTATATTGTGCCTGAAGCCTGGAGTCTGGATTAAGTGCTCAGGAGTGGTAGGAGATAAGGCCGGAAGACTGAGATGGTGCAGAGCCTTAGCAAATCCAGCTAGGCCATTTGGATTTCTTTCTGAAAGCAATGGGAAATACTGACAAATTTCAAAAGGTGGGATACTTTGACCTATTTGACATTTCTGAAGGATCACTTAGGGCAGTAGTTGGGAGCAGGTGAAGGAGAGCAAGACAGGAAGCAGGATGACCAGTTAGCAGGCACGGCCACTCCTGTTAGAGCATCCCCCCCCCACACACACACTTCCCATCCTCTGAGATCTCCACAGCCTGTCCCCACACATGCTGATGCTTTCCTGTGTCTCTCTTGAGGGCACACACTTTGGCCCTAGGAGAGGGCTTGGGTCAGTAGACAAATACCCTAGCTTCCTCATGCCTCGGGAAGACAATTCCGAAGCATGTTCCCCCAAGTCTCTCAAGGGTTGGGGGGAGGTCACAGTGGATTGGGCCCCAGTTGTCCTCTGTGGTGACCCACTCAACCACTTTTTCTTGTCTCTCTTCATCTTCCGCATCTCACATCCCCCTTCCCTCAGAGCCCTTGCCAGGATCACCTTCCAAATAAACAACCCATACCCAAATCCTTGTTTTGGGTCTGCTTTTCAGGAGACTCCCTTAAGACAGATGGTAACTGAAGTAACAAAGAAAGAGGACCTAAATGAAGATAGTTGCCTGACAGTAAGGAGAAAGCAGGAGCAAAACCAAGGGATAGCTGGAAGGTAGAATTGACCTGCTTGCTTTCACTGAATGTGGGGTTAGGGAAAGTAGAGGAGTCTCTGTTTGCCCCAAGGTTTCTGGTTTGGGTTCCCAGGTGGATAATAGCAGCATCATTTAAGTGGGGAACACTACTGGAGGGGGCTGGACAAGATGGGGATGATGAGTTCCATTCCGTTCATGTTGAAATTGAGATGCCTGTGGGACAAAAGTGTCCTTAGCCTTGTGGGGTTGGAGAAAGATACAATTAGATGAGACTGGACAATGTAGGGAGGGCTTTCTGGAGGAGGAGAAATTTAAGCAGAATTTTGAAGTTGAAGTATATGAGCTGGAGGAAAAGAGAAATAGCTTATGGAGTGGAAGAATGATGAGACGGATGGACAGTAAAAAGAATGGATTAATAGAAAAAAGTAAGTTTAGGGTGCCTGGGTGGCTCAGTTGGTTAAGCGACTGCCTTCGGCTCAGGTCATGATCCTGGAGTCCCAGGATCGAGTCCCACATCAGGCTCCCTGCTCAGCAGGGAGTCTGCTTCGCCCTCTGACCCTCTTCCCTCTCGTGCTATCTCTCATTCTCTCTCTCTCAAATAAATAAATAAAAATCTTAAAAAAAAAAAAAGAAAAGAAAAAAGTAAATTTATCTCAACGAGGGAAACCTCAAAGAGTTTTTAATTTGTGAGCTGCTTAAAGATAGGAACCATGCCATGTTCAATCTTGTGTCCCTGACACTTACACAAAGTTAATATTTATTAAATATGGTGTGAACCAGGCAAAGTGTCTCAAATATTTTTCATGAAGTCTCAGTCTCACATGAGCAAAATTAAAAATGGAAGGTTTTCAGATGGCAAAGACACATGAAAAGATGCACAACATCACTCATCATCGTGGAAATGCAAATCAAAACCCCAAAGAGATATCACCTTACATCTGTTTGGATGGCTAGAATCAAAAAGACAAGAACTAACAAGTGTTGGTGAAGACATGGAGAAAAAGGAATCCTTGTGCACTGCCGGTGAGAATGCAGATTGGCACACCCACTATGAGAAAGAGTATGGAATTCCCTCTAAAATTAAAAATTAAAAATTAAATTAAAAATTAAAAATTAAAACCAAAAAATAGAATTAGCTGGAAATTAATTAAAAATTAAAATACCATATAACAGTAATTCCACTGCTGGGTATTTACCCAAAGAAAATGAAAACACTAGTGTGAAAAGATATATATGTACCCCTGTATTTATTGCAGCATTATTTACGATAGCCAGTATATGGAAGCAACCCAAGTGTCTGTAGATAGATGAATAGATAAAGAAGATGTAGGATCTATATACAATGGAATATTACTCAGCCATAAAAAGAATGACATCTTGTCATTTGCAACAACAGGGATGGACCTAGAGGGTAATATGCCAAGGGAAATAAGTCAGAGAAAGACATATACCATATGATTTCACTTATGTGCAGAACCCAAAAAACAAAACAAATGAATAAACTAAGAAGCAGGGAACATAGAGAACAAACTGATGGTTGCCAGGGGGGGAGGCAAGTAAGGGGATGGGCAAAATGGGTGAGGAGGAGTAGGAGGTACAGGCTTCCAGTTATGGAATGAGTAAGTCCTGAAGATGAAAGGTACAGCATTGGGAATATAGTCAATGATATTGTAATAGTGTTGTATGGTGACAGATGTATAGAGATATTGAATCACTATGGGTATACCTGAAAGAAATGTAATATTCTGTGTCAACTATACTTGAATTTTTAAAGAGATGTAAAACAAAGTTGAAGGTTTTAAATGTGTTACCCCAAATTAGTGAATTCTCCAAATTCAACTTTATGTCTTTTTTTAGAAATATCATATATAAAAACTACATCTTACTTGTAAAGTGACTTGCTTTACTTGTATATTTTACTTATAAATCTGACATAGGATTTAATGGCTTGTAAATATTTGAGAAAATCCAAATTCCACCGTTTAAATTAAACCTAAAGACAAAGATATAATCTACTTTGTACTGTACATCACAGGTTCTTTAGAGTTAAAGCCATTAATGTATATGTGCAAAGAGAGAGGCCTCTCGCGCATTCTTTTTCTATTGCAAGTTCCATGATAAACATTCAGATCTAAATGCCATTTTCCAGGGGCGCCTGGGTGGCTCAGTTGGTTAAGCGTCTGCCTTCGGCTCAAGTCATGATCTCGGGGTCCTGGGATCGCGTCACGTGTCAGGCTCCCTGCTCAGCGGGAAGTCTGCTTCTCCCTCTCCCTCTACCCACCCCTTGCTCATGCATGCTCCAGCTTTCGTTCTCTCTCTCTCTCAAATAAATAAAATCTTTAAAGTAAATAAATGCCATTTTCCAGTAAAAAGGAACCAGAGCTCCTTGGAGAGATGGTTGAATACAGGACTGGAAGAAGGAAAACAAACTAGATAAACCAATGGTGCCAGAAAGCAAGGACTTGCTCAAAAAATGGTGGGGGCCTGTCAGACACAGGAGCTCACCTGAAAAAGCTGCCGATGGCAAATCTGGACAGATGTGAGCAACAAATAACACCAGCATTGGACTATAACTTATAGAATAAAATAAATACCCATGAGCCCATACTGATAAAAATAATTAATTGAATAAATAAACGAGGGAAAAAAGAGATCTTACTTACAGTAGAATTCCCACCAAGAAAAAAAAATTCAGAAGGAATGGGAGCAATACCTAAAACCCCTTCAGGCAAACACCACTGTTAACAGTCTGTTGCAGGCAAGAACTATCAATAGATGCAAAAATTAGTGGGTAAAAGGATGATGAGAAACAGGACATTCACATAGTCTCAAAGGAATTCCCTACAAGACATTTATTAATTACATCAGGAAAATAGTAACTTCTCAATAGCAAAACCCGGCAGACACCACCTTAACCAAGTGAAGGAGTAACAAAGTGTATGGACTCCGTGGACCCTGTGATATGGTGCAATGAGAGGGGCCCATCCCTTCTTTGGCGTTCCTGCCAAAAAGTTATAACCTGAATCTAATCATGAAAGAACATCAGACAAATACAAATTGAGGGACGTTCTATAAAATAACTGACAGCTCAGTGCAAAATGGGATTCAGGATTGGATCCCGGTGCAGAAAAGAGACCATAGTGAGAAAACTGGCGAAATCCAAATAAGGCCTGTAGTTAATAGTGTTACATCAATGTTAATTTCCTGGTTTTAATAATTGCACTATCCTTACATAAGATAACACTGGAGGAAGCCGGGTGAATGCTCTGTGTGATGTTTGCAACTTTTGGTAAGTCTAAAATCATTTTAAGATAAAAATTTTTTAGGTGATAGAATATTTTAGTGTCCTATAATTTACTCAACTCCGCAATAGTAACTATCATATGGAATTCATATAACTGGTAGAAAACATTTTTACAATATCTCACAATAGTAGGCTCAACTTCAAATTGGCCAACATTAAAACTGTTGGTAAAATATTGATGTATGTTTTGAGATGATCATTGTTCTGAATTAAGAGGAAAAAACACAGAAGATACAATGTTTCCAGTTACTACACAAAGCAATAAGGTCCATGGCTGCCATGTGGCTGTTCCTAAACATCAAAATGTAAAACATACCCACACAAACACACACACACACGCACACACACACACGTTTAACTTCTAACGTTGCCTATTACATCTTTTTCAGGCCCTTAAAAATGTTTTCGCTTTTATTCTTGAATGCCTGATGATGAAAAGGATGAATTCAGGTTCTCAAAGAAGGGGATAAAAGAACTTTCCTTTGCTCAATTTGTATTCTTATGTGTCAAAGTCTACATAAAGATTAAATAAACTTTAAAAATGTAAGAAATTGAATCTTTGACAGCTGGATGTTTTATGCAATTGAACTTCAAATAAGGCTTTCGATTTCTATTATATGTTGTCATTTTGTTATATTGTATTTTTTTCTTCCGCACAGAGTTTATTCAGACTTTGTGATTCTCTCCACAACCAACAATACATTCACATGTCAATTATAGTCATTCCAAACCTTGAGTTTATTCTGTTCACTTTCTACATTCCATCCAAAGAGGAGGTGCATTTCACTACCCTCCCCAGTATCCCATTCACATCTACCCCATGCATATGGGATCATGATCTCTCTCTATTGTCCACTTTGCTTGTGTAGTTTTGTCATCGGTGTTTCTTCTAAAGGCTGGAACTGTCCTAGTTCCCCCTAGTAATTTCTTCAATACGCATCCCAAGTATTACCAGGCTCTACTCTACCATTTCTAATAGGATGTCCATTTAGACCTGTTCTAGACCTATATGTCCCTCAAGATCTCATAGAAAAGTCAGTTCTCTCTGGGGTGGCCACAATATACAAATCATTTCCAAATTGCAACTCAAAATCTAGCAAGGATTTTTGTCTGTCAGAACTTTAGAAGACTGAGACAAATCTGGGAGTCACTGAAAAAGTAAGAACACACAATTTAGAGTCAAAATGTCCTTTGTTTAAATCACACCTGTGCCATTTCCCAGGCATGTAACTTCAGGCAAGTTTCTCAACCTCTCCAAACCTTGATTTCTGCACATGCAGGATGATAACAATTCTTATTAAAGGTTATTTTGAGGATCGAGTAATTTACATAAAGCACTCACATAAGCACCTACATGTACCCACATCAGTAGTAGCTACACATTTGGTTGCTCATTGATGCATTCCACAAACTTATCCTGAGCTCTTACAGGGTGCCAGGCACCCTGCTAAGCCCTGGGACTACAGAGAAGATCCATGTTCCCATGAAGTTTCTAGTCAAACGATAAAAAATATACAAACAAAAATATAATATATATTATATTTTATATAATATATATATAATTATGTAAAAATATATATAAACAAGAAAACGTCAGAGAATGATGATAAGGACCATGACAAAAATAACACAAGACCATGCACTAGAGTAAAGGAGTGGATACCTTAGCTAGGGGTTCAGGGAAGGTGTCTCTGAAGCAGTGGCACATAAGCTGGGTGACAAAGTTGCCAAATGAATGAAGACCTGGGGAAGAGTGTCTCAGAAAGAAAGAATAAAGTCCCCCAAGATGGAACTGAGCTCATTTTGTCCGAAGAACAGAAAGAGAGCAATTATGGCTGGAGCAAGTTTGGGGGCTCAGGGTGGTTTGTAAGCCATTGGTGCATTTTGTTATCTTGGTAAAAATATAATAATAAAAGAGCAATAAATTAAATTGCCAGCATGTTGGCACAAATTATTCCCTTCCCGTTCAAAAGGTGCAAGAGAGGCAACTGTCTGTCAGAATGTTAGTCAGCAGTTTTTAGCTGCAAATGAAAGGGACCCAAGTCAAATCAATTTAAGCCAAAAATTAAAAGAGGGAGAATTTTGTTGGCTTGTTTGACCGAAAGATTCAGGAGTATTTCCAACTCCAGCATTGCTGAATGGGAAGTTAAAAATTTCATATCCATCCTCTCTCTCTCCTCATTTACTCTGTTCTGTGCCCCAAAATGCATGCGTTGACACTTAATCCCCAGTGTGATGGTATTAGGAGGTGGGTGGGGCCTTTGGGAGGTAATAAGTTATTGAGGGTGGGGCCCTCATGAATGAGATTAGGGCCCTTGTGAAAGAGGACTCCCTTGCTCCTTCAGCCACGCAAGGATACAGTGAATCCAGCAGCCTATGAACCAGGAAATGGGCTCTCACCAAACACTGAATCTGTCCAGACATTAATCTTAGACTTTCCAGTCTCCTGAACTGTGAGAAATAAATTTATTATTTATAAGCCACCCAGTCCATGATATTTTTCTATGTCAGCCTGAATGGACTAAGACAATTAACCCTGAGAAAGAGTGTTTTTTTAATTTTATTTGCAAGATCCCAAAGGTGAGCCTGGCCTAGGTCACATGTCTGGATCTGATCTATCATCCCACTGTGGCCAGGGTGATAGAATGCTCTGATTGGTCACTTTCAGGTCACAAGCCCCTCCCAGAGTCCTGGGAGGGGGTTGAACTCACCAAAACTCCAGGTCCAAATGGACTCAGAGTGAGGGGTGTAGTTCCCCTAAATTGGGATGCTATTATCTGAAGGACACCTACATGCCAGACAGACAGAAAGAAAATAGACATCACAACATCTGAGCAGCAGGTGTCGGTTGTATGCTTGTAGTTAGACTATCAGTTACAGAAATTTGGTCCTTCACCTGAGCGCTAACCCTGGGCTCCTGAGGGCAAAGAGACACAAAAGGAAAATGGTCAATAAGAAACCTAACAGATTACATTATAGGGCACGAAGTTCCATGCACTACCTTGACATCTTTGACCCTCCCATAGTTCTAACCCTGAGTTCTGGTTCTCACCAGACACGTGTGCCCACTACCCGGCTAGCTCCTTCATCAGCCAGATCAGCCACACCCAACCTAGTCCTGAACCTAATAGGTTTCATATCCCTGCCGGTCCACACAATTATGCAAACACGTAAATCACATTCTCCTGTAAGAACCAGGGGGCATCTCACCCTTCTGTTACTAAAAAACTTTTCTCCTACAACTCTTCCTAGTTCACCCTCCTCCCCAGTGCAGCCCCCATATGGCCCCGCATGGGGTGGACAGAGCCCAGCCATTCACACTGCTCTGTTAACTGAGCCCTCTTTGGACTCTGGTAGACCCCCAAGAGCTCCTGCTGGTGGTTCAGCGGGTCTCTGTGTAAACTGGCAAAGCATCTCCATACCCTTGGCTCCCAACCTCTCCTCTCAGACAATCTTCTTTAACATGAGGCCTGGTGCCAACCCCATGGCATCTTACGCATTATTGCCTTGGTCAGAGTCTAGCTGAGGACCTAACACATAGTAGGCTTGGATAAATATTCCCTGAGTAAAAGAATGGATCTTTGTCTTCAATCAGGCAATAGCAAAGTGTGGAACATTTTGGTCTGATGCAACTGCTTGAAAACTTGGTTTAAGTTAGAGCCAAAGTGACCAACCCAGAAAATCTGAGAATGGAAAATCTATTTTATCCTGGGCTTTACAGAGGAAGGAAATACTGGAGGTCAGAAGCCATGGTTTTCAATGCTCACATTAGAGAAGTATCAAAATGGCCTTTTTTTTTTTAATGAGGCTTCATTTTTTATGCTTACATTTTCAATGAGGTCCCTGTTTTTGTCAGAAATTTCAACCTCTGCTGGGTAATTGCACAACCCCTGGCTTTGCTTGGCCTGCATAGCCTTGGCATGACTGTCTTTTTTTTGGTACATGCTGTAGGCAAGATTTTTATGAGGCTTGATTCTTGTCTTGACTTTATTTGATCATGTATATCTGTAATTCAGCACAGAGATTAAAGCAGACAACACCTCTCAGCACCAAGAGGGTGAATACCAGAGAAAATGGTAACAAAGTATTTAACGTATACATATCTTTCCAGAAATCATGCTGGGGCGTGACAAGCACAATGTTTCAAGGAGCTGGGTCTTCTCCTTGAGAAGCATTTGCAAATTCTCAGCAGCTTGGGTAAGTCGGACTCAGCCTGCCAAATAAAAGATTGAAGTTCAAAAGATTTGAACTTCATCAAAATTCTTCCCTAGATCTGTGTCCTGGCCTTTGGATCTGCAAAAGGGTGAATTTTTGAGCAACTTCTCATCAGAATACCTGTTCTAGAGTGGAACACAGTGGCAAAGCTGAGGTTACAGAAAGACTCCATTTTTTCACCTTTTGGATTTAAAAATATGAAAAAGTTTGTTAACACACTGAGTTGGCAAGGATGTATAGAAACAGACACCCTCATGCATTGTTAGTGGGAGTGAAAATTGGTACAATCTCTTTGAAAGGCAATTTGGTTAATACCTATCAGAATTTTAAATGTACATACCCTTGAACCAGCAATTCCATATCTAAGAATCTACCCCAAAGAACTATGTATATTCATCGCAGAATTGCTTATGGCAGCAAAATAATTCAAAAAAGAAATGAATACCCATCAAAGTGAGGTTGGGTAAATAATGTATAGTACAACTGTATAAGAGAATATATTCAGTATATACTATAAGAATATACTGTATATATATATAGTCCAAATTTATTGAATATTTATTTATATATAGTCCAAATTTATTGAATATATGTTTATTAAATATATATAGTCCACATTTATTGAATATATATTTATTAAATATATATATAGTCCAAATTTGTTGAAATCTGTTCCAGAAGATGCAATTCCAATAGCAACTACCTTCTGTGGTTTTAAGGTATGTAGAAATCTAAGTTATGTTTGGCTACACAAGAATATAAAATACATTAATTCAAGCTACAGTATAAAAAGAAATAGTATATCCTCATTAAATTAAATGTTTGCAAGTGGTTTTTTTCTTAAGCACTAGGGATAGCCCTTTTTAAAAATTCAATAACGAAGCTTAAATTCAATGAGAAACCCTCTACTTATTGTAACATGAAAGATGTTCACATTGAGACATTTCGGCCCCAAATTTCACTATATGATATATACATAATTAATAATATAGTAATATATGTTGTGTGTGTATATGTGTGTGTGTCTGTCTGCCTGTCTGTCTAGATCAGTGGTTTTCAACAGGTAGAATATCTGATAATATTTGGAGACAACTGGAAGGGGCGTCTAGTGGGAAGATGCTATAGGCGTCTGGTGGGTAGTTGCCAGGGATGCTGCTAACCATTCCACAGTGTGCACAACAGCTCCTCCTCTCTAACAGCAAAGAAATTATCCAGCACAAAATGTCAACAGTGCCAAGGTTGAGAAATCCTTCTCTCAAATTTTCATACGTAACAACAGTAGCTCCCTCTGAGAAGGGAAACTGAAAGACTAGATATAACCCTTTTGTACCGATGGAAATTTTACATGTGTCTACAGTCTATATTTGCCGTACTACATATTAAGCAGTTTTTAAATGTGCATTCTCAAGCTCTTTCAGGCAGGGTATCAGAAAGCAGCAGGTTCCACAAGAGGCAATTCTCTATTTCTGTCTCAGATCTCCTCCTTGCTTCAAGCAAATGACAGACACAGTGAGTAAGCCTGAGGACAAGAGAAAAGTGCTTTGAATTCACAAGTTCCTGGGCCATTTCTGGTCATCCAAGGACAGAAATATCCCTGATGTGTTGACTCTAGAAGTGAAGAAAAGTGTAGCTTTCCTTTACTGCTTGCCTCTGCTCATGTTGACTCTAGAACTTGGCAGTGCAGAAAGGCAAATGCTCTTTTCCTGCCTCGCATGTATTGGTAAGATAAATAACCTCAGGGATATAGCTCTCTTATGGCCTGAATGTGCAGTTTTTATGTTCCAACCATAAATGATCTTCTAAGATATTTTGAACATGGATTCAAGTTTAGCATATAAAATTTAGCCACAAAAGTTTTTCCAGGTAGGTCTACAAGGATGTCCATTGCAGCATTATTTATAAATGACAAGAATCTGAATATAAGAGAGGGATCCAGGAGAAATGTTATATAAACTATATCCCAGTCATTCTACAGAATATTCTGCTACTGTCAAAAAATGAAGTCCGGGTGCCTGGGTAGCTCAGTTGGTTAAGCAACTGCCTTCGGCTCAGGTCATGATCCTGGAGTCCGGGGATCAAGTCCCGCATTGGGCTCCCTGCTCAGTGGGGAGTCTGCTTCTCCCTCTGACCCTCCCCCCCATGTACTCTCTCTCTCTCTCATTCTTGCTCTCTCAAATAAATAAATAAATAAATAAATAAATAAATAAATAAATCTTAAAAAAAAATGAAGTCAGTCCAGGGTTCCTGGGTGGTTCAATTGGGTAAGTGTCTGACTTAGGCTCAGGTCATGATCTCAGGATCCTGGGATTGGACCCTGAGTTGGGCTCCCAGCTTAGCTAGGAGTCTGCTTCTTCCTCTCTCTCTTCCTCTGCTCCTCCCCCTGCTCATGCTCTCTCTCTCTCTCTCAAATAAATAAACAAAATCTTTAAAATAAAAAATATTGAAGTGATGAGATGATCTCTAAGATATGTCACTTGAAAAAAGCAAGTTTCAGAACAGTAGATATATCAGGCTCCTTTCTGTGTGAATTACAAAAAAAGAATCTTTTAAATTCCATCTTGGCATATGCACATTTCACTTTCTGGAAAGAATAATAAGAATTTCCCCTCTTTGGGGAAAAGAATGAGGCCGGGGGCCTGAAGGAGTGTCACAGGCAGCTTCCGTTGGCATTTTGTGCCCTCACACACTGTTTAAACATTGTGTACCTGTGCATGCATTATTTTAAATTTTTCAACAGAGGTTGTCAGGATGGTAGCATGGACCACCTAAAATATTTTTCTTAGTATTACTTTTTATTTATAGAAATGTACGTAATGTATAAATATTATACATGTATATAATATGCAATATCATATATACAAATATATACAAATTTAGAAAACATCTACGAATGTAAAAGAGGCAAGAGACAATGGAATTAAAGAGACAATTTAATTAAAACTGGTTTTTAAAAATTACAGCCAAGTCAATTTACAGTAGGAGGGCACAGAAGAGTCTTCAGAAGTGAGCGATGCCATCCAAGTGTAACTTTGACTCCCCCAAAAGTTGACTACAAATAGCCCACTGCTGACCAGTAGCCTTACTGATAACAGAAACAGTTGATTAGCACCTTTTGGGTATGGTATATGTATTGTAGATTGTATTCTTACAGTAAAGTAAGCTAAAGAAAACGTGATGAAGAAAATCATAAGGAAGGGAAAATACATGTAGAGCACTGTGCTGTATTTGTTTACAAAATTGGATACAGTTCAAATGCAGTTCAAACACGTTGTTCAAGGGTCAACTGTAGTTACTGCCCCTCTTTGCCTTCATCATAATTAGCTGGCAACACTCTAACTGGTGATGAGCTCATTATTGACTGCACCTAAATAGCCGAATATGGCGAGACATGGTTTCACATTTAGTTCACGATTTTAAACCTCAAATGGGCACCCAACACTTGTGGCAATTGGGCATTTCCTTAGTAAGCTGACTCTCCTACTGCCCCGTGTGACCCCTTTACACCTCAACCTCTTCTCAGTCTCAGTATGTTGAAAACTGGACTTGAGAAACCCAAACGTGGTCCTCACCCATGCTGCCCCATCTTGGGAAACAGCACCATCCAGCAAGTTGCTCAACCCAGACACGTGGCCATCATTCTGATTTTCCTCATTCTCTCCCCCTCATCCAAACCATTAACAAGTCTCAAGTCTCTTCATTAGCTTTGTCCCTAAAACATGTGCTAATTCTACCCTCTCCCACCTCTCTGGGCCAAATCACCGGTATCTCTCACTTGGAGAGCAGTCTACTGGCTCTTGCCTCTCTCATCGCCTGTTCTCCATAGGCAGCCATGGAGGAGTGGGTATTCCTGAAATAGAAGCACTAGCATATCACTTCCCTCCTTGATCCCCTAGAGTGACTTTCATTGCACCTGTAGAACTCGGCGTGGTTACCGTGGCTTACATGGTACCCGCTGCAGAATTCCCACCCCTCTAGTCCTATCCAACATCCCACCCCTCCCAGTCCTCAAGCCTCAACTCTCTTTCCTTCTTCACACTTGCTGTTCTCTCTGACTAGAATGCTTTTTTCTCTTGCTTTTTAGGGCTAGCTCCTAAACATCCTTTACATCTCAGTTTAAACCCCAGTGGACAGGACTTCCCTCACCACACTTCCAAGCAGGTGCCCATTACCTCTATGACTCTGCTTTCCTCACAGCTCTCATAACTATTTGTCATTAGTTGTGTGTGTTTACTTGTTTATTGTTCCATCCTATAAGATTCTTAGGTACATCAGAGTGTAGGTCTAGGTCTGTTTTGTTACTGGCTGTCCCTAATTGCCTGATATGTTCTCTCTACATTGGTTGGATGCAACATAGATCAACGGATGCAATGCAATAGGTTAATGGGTTTTTTAAAAGATTGATTTATTTATTTAACAGAGAGAGACAGAGCGAGAGAAGGAACACAAGCAGGGGAAGTGGGAGAGAGAGAAGCGGGCTTCCCATGGAGCAGGGTGCCCGATGTGGGGCTCAATCCCAGGACCACAGTATCATGATCTGAGCCGAAGGCAGACGCTTAACGACTGAGCCACCCAGGCATCCCTAGGTTAATGGTTTTAACATTTATTTATGTATTATGTTTTTAGGTCAAGGAAACTTTAAGAACCCGATGAAAGCTTTGGGCCTTCCCCCACCCCCGAAAAATCATGCACATATAACATTGCATTCAGTTGTGGGTAATCCCTGGGCCTCCACGAGCCTATCCTCTCAGAAATTAGATGAATAATTCTAGAACTAAATTTTAGTTCTAAAATTCTTACAGTAATACATTTTCTTATATCAACTACTCTGTTATCACTAAAAGTACCAACCAAGAAAACAAGAAAGCCTCAATAAGAAGGCACCCAGGAAAGGTAAGCTTATAGAGGACAGTGAGAAGAAGCAGGGAATATTAGGTAGGAGTATAGGCTGTTGCCTTTGAAAAACAGCTGAAAAGAATGTAATTTATTTACTGTATTTATTTACATGTAATCTCAGGGTAGCCAAGAACCAGGAGCCAGGTTCTGGGCCAGGTGATATGCACCGCCCCCCCGCCCCCCGCCGAAAGCCTGATATGTGACATCACTGAGAAGGTGCCAGGAGGGACAGTCCACCTGCAAGGTCATCATTGTGAGTTTCTCCCAAGGACCCTCCAGAGATGTTGGAGCACCCATATTTCATCTTCTTGGCGACTGTGACTGATAGGGGTGAGACCAAAGTTGATTGGGAGGGCTCTAGAGGTACATCTTTCCTTGCCTGGATTCCTTCAGCACTGCCCTGTTTCTGTGCCCTGGAGGGACCTTGTGTCTCTCCTCCTGGATGGCAGGGCGCACAGAAGCTACTGAGGGGTTGTACACAGAGCTCCCTAGAAATTCTTGTCTGCACAATAAATGGATGTCATGCTGGGACCAAGGCATTCACAAGCCCCAAGGGAGTCCCTCTCTAGGTACTACAGGCAGGGACCCCATCCAAGGAGCCCCTCCAGAGAGGTGGGAATCCATGTTATACAGGAAACTTGAGGACCAGCAAAGCTCATCATATCTAATGTCATGTGACATGTAACAGCCCAGAGTCCTCAGCCAAACAGGTGCTGCGGCACCTGTCAGCATAGCTGTTACAAATTCCTGTGAATGTCACAAAAAGAGCCCAGGGTCAGCTAGCTGAAGGTAAGAAGGGGGTTGGGTAACCATAGGGGCTTCACCTACAGGTCACAGCTGTCTCTGGCCTGGGGCAAACAGGCCAATAGCCACTAGCAGGTGGTACCCATAATGCTGTAGCCCAGAAGTTGATACCTTGATCATTCAGCTGTTGGACATTCTGGGAAGCATGTGTTGTCGGTCGCTGTGGTGGATGAAACTAGTGCTTAAAATTCTGAGAGGAGTTTATAGACGGGCTATGGTCCCAGGAATTATTTTTACAGAAAGGCTTCTGTGCAAGCTGAAAATATCCTGGATGGTATCAGGGCCCCTTCACCCCATCACATCTACCATCAATGGACGTTTCTTGTTTCAAGAAGGTTTTTGTTTTTCCTTTGCTTATTCAAGACATTTTGAAAAGGTTTTCATCAGGATTGTATATTATTTCAACTTTCAGTTAATAGCTTAACAATTAAGTTGGGACTCTATATTGTCTCACTGAGGCATTTACAATAAAAATGGGGATGACATGTACTAACTTTAGGAGAGTGAAGCCCTCTGCGGTGGGAAGGGAAAGGGGAGGAAAGAGGAATCAAGAAGAGGGACTCTTAGTTATTTCTGTTTACTTAAAAAAAAAAAACAAAACCCAAACCGCAAAGAGCTAAAGCAAATATAACAAAATACCAACATCTGTTAAATCTGGGAGGTGGAAGCTTTCTGGATGTGTGTAATATTATTTTTTGTACTTTTCCCCTAACTTTGAAACATTTATAATCAAAATAAACATTTTTTAAACGATGGGATATAGAAGGAAGTAGACTTTTTGGAACTTAGGTGTATATTGGGATATCTTCAAGTTCTTCATATGATTATTATGCCTTGGAGATGAGACAAGGGAGGTAAATATCCCATTTGGTTATGTAAGGCATAATAATAATTAGAGCAAACATCTACATATGTGCTTAGTATGTGCTAGGTACAGTTCTAAACACATTATTCATTTAGATGCCAGTGCAAACCTCCATCTGGGGACCAGATAACACAACCAAGAAAATGGTTTCATTCCTGGGGTTTCCAGCTCAAACTAAGTGAAATGAATAGGGAAGCATGGGGGCAAACAATATTAAGCTCCTGTTTCTCAGTGCATGGGTCTCAGCAGTAAGTGAGCCAGGGAGAAATAAACCTCTACCTCTGATGTAGCATCCTGGTAGGAGATGGACCTGTGGAAAACACGTCCCACTTCTAGAAAAGACCAGGGACCAGATGCTATAAGGGGACAGACCTGCTGACGTGGCTGCCGTTCCCAGTTACTCTCCCTTCCCTTGAAGATAACCACTCCCCTCTGCTCATCCCATTGATTACTCTTGCTTGTTTGTGACACTTCCATAAATAGTATCATTTGAAGGGTATTCTTATGTCTTGCTTGTTTTACTTAACATTATTTGTGAGTTTTATTTATATGATTGCACATACCAATAGTTCATTCATTTTCATTGCTATAGAGTTTTCCAGCATATGAATATGTTATAATTTATCATTCCATGATACTATTGATGGACATGTGGGGAGTCTCCAGTTTGAGGCTATTATGAATGGTGCTGTGCTGAATGTTCTTGTGTCCTGTCTTTTGATGCAAATATATATGTACGTTTCTGCTGCATATGTCCCTAGGGTATACATTTGTTCAGCTTTTGTATAAATGCCAGTTTTCTGAAGTGACCGTACCAATTTCCACTCCCTCCATCAGTGAGTGAGAGTTCAAGTTGTCCTGTAATATCATCAAAACTCAAATTTGTCTGGTTGTTGTTGTTTTTTAATGAATACCTAATCTATGCCTCTTTGTGCTCATATTTAGTATTTTTTCTAGGAAAGAGATTTCTGGTGAGACAAAAGGCTCCTCCTTGTTTTCCTTTTCCAAAAAGTTTCATGTTTTTTCTTTACGTATGTTCTATTCTAGGTGATGTTTTCTCCTTTCGTACTTTCTATTCTAGGTGAATCTTCGAACAAATTTATTAAATTCTGTAAAAATGTTAGTAATTGCTGGCTTAAAGATATGCACATTTACAATTTTGGTGGATCTGGCTAAACTGTCCATCCAAAAGGCTGTATGAATATATAGCTCTACCAACAATGAAGAAAAGTAACCATTTCCCTTCACCTTCACTAACCCCAGATATTAATGAATTCTGAAATTTTACCACAAAGAATCTGATTACATTTAAATTTGCATTTTCCTTGTTAATAAGGAGGATGGTTAAGTATTTTTTACATATTTATTGGCCATCTGTATTTCTTCTATGATTTATTAGTTCATATTGTTGGCTCGTTTGTCCATTTTTTACCTATTTTGACTTCTATCTGCTGAGTTTTTTATATTTTCTAGAGCGCACTCTCCAATAAAATACCACTAGCCATATTTGTCTACTTAAATTGAAATTAATTTAATTAAGTAAAATTTAGAATTCAGTTCCTCTGTCACACTGGTCACATTTCAAGTGCTCAGTAGCACACGTGGCTAATGGCTATCCTGTTGAGTAGCACAGAGAGAACATTTCCATCATTGCAGAAAGTTCTTTTGGACAGTTTTGGTCTAAATAGTAATATTTTCCCTGTATTGATATTGAAATATTTTCTCTTAGTCCATCCTTATATTCTGACTTTTGAGTACTTTCCATTGTGGTACAGAAAGAATACATTTTTATGTGGCCAAATATATTAATCATTTTTATACGGATCTTGCTAAGAAAATCTTCAGAAGTTGTGAACACATCTCCCCGTGTTTTCTTCTATTTACAAGATTTGCTTTGTTATTTCCTCTAAAAATTATTTTTTTAATCATAGTGTGAAATAGGAGCCCTGTTGAATTTATTCACAATCTTTCTGGTACCATGTCTTGTGCTTGAAAGGAGAAAAACCAGAAAATTTAGTGAACAGTACTAATTACCACTACCTTTAGCCAAGGTAATGAAAATTTCCTTATGATTTGATTTGCTAAGCAGTTCTTACAAGAACAGATATTAAGTTTTCTCAACTGCTTTTTCTGGGCCTCTCAAGAGGATCTTTCTTCTTCTTCTTCTTGAATTGGGACAAATCCTACCCTTAGTTGGAGGTAATATATTATTTTTAATTCACTAATGGACTTGATTGCTAATATTGTACTTAGAATTTTAATATCTTTATATTGGTGTTTTGTTAATTCATTTAAAAAACTATCCATCTTTGAATGGCTTGGATTTTCCTGAACTAAGAGATTTCTGGCAGGGGACGGTATAGAAAGGAGGAATTGGGCCAGTATTGCCTTCCAAACTTCATAACTCAGAGACTGTCTCCGTCTCCGCTACCACAGAGACAGACTGCTTCCTGCAAACACGGCTCAGCTTTGCAATTCCTTGAGTGGCTCTACTCAAAGAATCTTCTTTGAATCAGATCAGGTTCAAGAGTGTTTCTGCTGCCAGTCTTGCTTACTGTAGATCTTGATATTATTACTGAAAATGGGAGATAAAAATTTATTTATTTTTACTGATGCTTCCAGATCTGCCCCCCTGGACCTCAGCCTATCCGGCCACTTGATGAGCATTTTTCTGCCCATTCTTCTTGTAGCTTTGTTTAATATTAGCTGTTTTGACATTACGTGCATGTACTTTGGTGTCTGCATATAATATCTGGCCGTCTTAGTTTCACTGGAAATAGAGTAACTTTTTTTTCCCTTCTCCTTTCTGCTTTTGCAGGATTTCCTGGAGGGCCACGGGAAAGATGTTGATTTACTCAACCATGTTCTTATTTGAAGTCTGACCCTGTTCTTTGACCTTGAAGTCAAAACATCCTGTTACCACTGCTCTTGAATATTCTGAAAAATGAATTCCGACCTATGTTTTTCAATATTTCAATTCTATAATTTTATTGATTTGATTTTTATTTTATAAAATAAAAGAATGAGAAGATAATAGTGAAATAGTGAATTGGGATGGCAATCTGACTCTCAGTGGTTCCTTGTTATGGAATTGGCGTCGATACTTAGGGGGAAGCCTTATCCCCATCCCTCTGACCATAACTCTCTGGTATGGTAATACAAATAATCAGTAGGAAATATCATAGCTAATAATTCAGAAATATCATAATCACCAATTCAGAAATTCATATCTCACCTCTTTTTTTGTTTTTCTTTCTTCTAGATCTATATCTTAGGATATATCTTAGGATAACTGTTACTATTATCTTCATTTTACAGATGATGAAATAAAGGTCAAAGAGTTTTGGTTCCCAAGATCCCATAGCCAGGAAGATGCCCAGATAGGATTTGAATCAAAACCCACCAAACTCTGAAGTTCACATTCATTTTACTGTACTCTACTGTATACTAAGCTGTGCCATATTGCACCATGTACTATCTACACTATGTGGTCTCTTCTACTATACCATGCTGTCCTATGCAGTTTCCTTACTTTCCAAGGTGAATTTGCACTTCTTGAAATATATACATACTATAAAGGCCAATTAAATAGGGCGCCTGGGTGGCTCAGTTGGTTAAGCGACTGCCTTTGGCTCAGGTCATGATCCCGGAGTCCCCGGATCGAGTCCCACATCGGGCTCCCTGCTCAGCAAAGGAGCCTGCTTCTCCCTCTGACCCTCCCCCCTCTCATGTACTCTCTCTCTCATTCCCTGTCTCTCAAATAAATAAATAAATCTTTAAAAAAAAGCCAATTCAAATGTATATTCAGATGTACACTAATATATTGTCTATTAAAGTGTAAGAATTTGTGCTGTGGCTTTTAATGCCAAAAGAAGAATTACAGAATTTATAAGTTATGATATTTTTGGCCTTTTTTTTTGCCTTAAAAGCTGAATATGCTGCTTTAGAACTTTAAGACAAGGTGTTAATGACTTTCATTTTCTTCAAATGAGAAATAGTCACCTTTTGTTGATTTCACTTACATATTCTCTACAATGGTGACTTAGACAAAAGGATAAATTGAGATTCATAGACTTATATTTGTGTGACACATATATAGGTAAGCAAACATAGATCTGACATTTGCTGCCTTAGTGTTACAGTTTAATTGGAAATGTTTGTAAGTTATATTAAGGTCTGTTTTGGCTGAAAGTACAATATAGAGAACTAATATCAAATAAGTATATTCGGTTCAACAGTTAAAATGATGAATCACTTAGTGTGCAAGTCTTGTATGTTCTTCATGTAATTACAAAATCAATATCAAATTTATGGGAAGCTCATAGTATTTTAATATTTTATTAACATGGAACATTTGTTTTTTTAATCTTTAGAACTTAAATTGCACAAAGAACATTTTAAATATTTTTTGTATATAATCATGACATTGTTGTCACACAGATATTATACATTTATGTGCCAGAAGCCTTAGAAATCACCTTATGACAATGTTGATCTATTGTGACAATTATTTCACTTTTGATATGTAGCAAGGAATGGGGGTTAGTCCGTGTTCATACTGGAAAACTTCAAAGGCTACTTGGAGGTTCCAGAAATCCTGGTTTTAATTAAAGTAAAATGATAAAGTCTTTATGTAGTTCAGATGCTAATATTCTAAATAATAATATATATTTACATTAAAGCTGAAACTGTTAAGCAAAACAATGCCTAATTTGTTGGCTTATAACTGTACTGGGGTCTAGAGCTCATTCATGTTCTAGTCCTAATTTAAGAATCTAATAGCTCATTTATTCTAAAAGCTTGGTCAAACAAGTGAATGTTACATTGGTTTTCACTAAAGCTCTTGGGATGTCTGCCTCTTTGGAAAAAAAATAAAATTAAAAAATTAAAAAAATTAAAAATTAAAAAAAAAGCCAATTAAATAGCCACTGTTGAGTTTAAAGACAGGTACGTTAGTCAAGTCATTAGGTTGCTAGTAATGACTTTTTCTTTTTTTAAAAAAATATTTATATGGTGTTAATTTTTATTCTTATTTTTTCATTGTCCTGATAGTTTAGTTGATTTTTTTAATTTTAATTCCTGTATGGTTAGCGTACAGTGTACTATTAGTTTCAGGGGTACCATAGAGTGATTCAACACTTCCATACATCACCCAGTGCTCGTCAGCACAAGTGCCCTCCTTCATCCCCATCCCCTATTTCACCCATTCCCCCACCCACCGCCCCTCTGGTCACCATCAATTTGTTCTCTACAGTTAAGAGTCTGTTTCTTGGTTTACTGACTATTTTTCTTTCATTTTTAATTTCCAAGTAATAATCAAAATTAATCCTTGCAAGGGAAAAAGATTTCCCCCCTCAAATTCTAAAGTTTCTTACAGGGACTGAATTTAAAGAAATTAGATAGTTTCCTAACTTAAGATCGAAGGAGGGGCAAATTTCCTATTCAGTAAGTCCAGGAATTCCATTACATTTCCTCCAGGTCAAGAGGCAGAGAAGCTAGAGCTCTTTCAGCTCCTGCCTGAAGATGAGCACGGACATGGGCAGCTCACAAGGCAGAAGGATGCCAAGACAAAAACCCAGGGTTCCATTCCTGACTTTGACTCTGTGGCTCATGAGCCTTGGGCAAATTACTTATCCTCCTGGGATTTCAGTTTTCTCATTTTCCGAGTGTGTTGGACTAGGTATCTTATGTAACATCTCCTTTGGGGCAAAAATGATATAATTTCATTTTTTTAAAAATGGGACTATGTGAGTTATACTGTTACAGTTGAAAAAAAAACCCCACAGCTTACCAAAGTAGTATATACACTAGAATCCAAATAACATCTTACAGGAAATGCAACACATTAAAAAAAAAAATCTACTTCTCTGGGTGGTAGAATTTTTTTCTGTGGGCTTTTCTGCCTTTTTCAATCTCTGTACAATGAATATGTATTATTTTTGTAATCTGAAAAAAAATGTATTTTGTTTTTTTTAACACATTGGAAACTGCAAGAGAACCAAAAATAGAATAAAACAACCCAAATTTTAGTGTAACCAGGATACCAGACGAAAGACCCAGCATCCCACATATTCTGGAATGTTTTAAGATGTCAGGGGGTCAGGATCTCATTTGACAGATGCACTCACCAGCAACCCGGTCCCTCTCAGCAGCATCTGGGGACAGTGTTTCCATAATGACTCACAGGGACTGTGCCAGCCAGCCACTTCCAGCTCCAGAGTTGTGATGGCCTGACACTGTGGTTCTCATGGAATTCTGAAACAGGCCTGGCTTCATCATAATGACTGCCTATTCAAGGCAGAAATGGGAAGGAGGATATGACTAATGACATTTGGAGGGAGTATGGGAACAACACCAAAAATTACAGTGACTTTCTGGTTGGGACACACTGGGTAGGAACAGAACTGTGTATTCACAAATCCAAGAGTCTGTGGCCTGGCCAAAAGACCAGAGGCAAAAATAAAGCAGACCTGCCCAAATTGTCAGTTATGAGTGATAGGACTTGAGAATCAGAATAGGAGATGGGCAAGAAGCCATTTGACAGGTAGACTCCTCAGCCCTGGGGATAAACTTCCGTGGTCTGGGAGCCATAGAGAGAAGACCCACTTTGGCATAAAAGACACCCTCAGTTGTCCTGTGAACATGTTTCTTCTGTTTTGCCCCAAAACTACCCCCCATGGTACCTCATTATGCTCGTGGTAGATGCAAATAAAATCATCCTTTTCGTAAGTTCAACCAATTGTGGGAAACCTACAACTTCCAGGCACTCCAGTTTCCATTTATTAAAATAGGTGTTCTCACTCTGGATCTATAGACTTCTAAGTGGTCTATGGATAGAATTCAGGGGTCCTTCAACTTGAATCAGAGAGCAATTGCATGTTTCTTTTTACTAGCTTCTGACTGAAATTAGTATTTCCTTTCATAATGCATTTGGCAACAAACCACAGTAATATTAACAGTACCTTGACATGGTCACCAATGGAGAGCAGAGATATATTCAAACCACATTACAATTGTTTCACATATTTCAGAATGCTTTTATGCTCATTACTACTTGAAGTTAAAAAACTTTTTAGACACATTGCTAGATCTTGTCACTTAAGGCATTAATTATGAAGTATATCTATTACTATAGAACAACATCACAGAAAAATATTCTAATAACTATATTTACTATAATCTCTTTCTCTTTTTTTGGTATTTGTCTGTGTTTTACTTTGTGTACTTGAAAACATTATTCTGAGAAGTTGTCCGTAGGTTTCAAAAGGTGTCCAGAGAGTCCATGGTACAAAAATAATTTAAAATGTCTGCAATAAACAATGTGGTACTTTCTTTTTCACCCACATTAAATTTTTTTAAAAGATTTTATTTATTTATTTGACAGAGAGAGACACAGCAAGAGAGGAAACACAAGCAGGGGGAGTGGGAGAGGGAGAAGCAAGCTTCCCACTGAGCAGGGAGCCCGATGCGGGGCTCGATCCCAGGACCCTGGGATCATGACCTGAGCCAAAGGCAGACGCTTAACAACTGAGCCACCCAGGCGCCCCTTTCACCCACATTAAATACGAGGCTAAATCTTTGGCATTTCACTACCTCTGAAGATTTCTGCTTCTAGCCAAGATGGAATAGCAGGGGCTGGATTTACTCTCCACTAATAAAACTTAAAAACTGGGGAAAATATATGAAAAAAAACATTTTCAAGACACTGGACACTAGTGATGGGCACATGACAAAGCATTGTGATACTGAGAGATGGGAAATGAACAAAGGGAACCCTACAATCCCCAGGCATATTGCCAGAAGAGATTTTCCAGGCATCAATGCAAGGAGAGGGAAGACAGGTAGAGTCTGGCAATCTCCCTGGATTGAGGAGCTAGAAGTCTGAGAGGCCAAAGTGGCTGCAATTTGCAGAGCAGAATATCATCAGAGAAGAGAGAGCTGCATGGAAAGGGGACTCTGGAGATTTTCAAGGAATCTCCTCAAATCTTCCTCTGAGGATAGATCAGCACATGTGTGAAAGAAAATAAATGACCCACAGCTGAAGAAAGAAGCTTCTTAAAGGATTAGAAGAAACAATCTCCAGAGCTCAGCTGAGCAGGAAAGAGTTTATAATTTATTGGGCATTGGTTTTGCCTCAATTGTGGGGAAAAATTGAGCCCTAAAATATACACCATTCTGGTCTCTCCTATCTAAGGTTAGAAGTAAGATCTGAAAGAATGAAACTGACCCCAAGTAACTTAACTGAATTTCAAAACAAAACCCAAGAATATTCATAGGACTAGGAATACCAAAATGCTCCGTATGCAACAAGGTAGAATTCGCAATGCTGGTACCCAAAAAAAGTACCTACCATGCAAAGGAGCAGGAAAATATGAATCATAATGAGAAAAACAAATCAATAGAAACTGACCCCAAAATGACACACATGATATGATTACTAGCCAGTAAAGACAGTTCATTATAACTATTTCATGCATTAAAGAATAAAGATTAAACATGTGAAGTAAATACATGGTAGATATATATATTATATATATATACATATATATATATAATATATATATATATATATAGAGAGAGAGAGAGAGAGAGAGAGAATTGGGTTCAAGATGGCAGTGTAGGCAATAGCCAAACTATGGAAAGAGCCAGGCTGTCCATCGACAGAAGAATGAATAATGAAGATGTGGTATATATATACAATGGAATATTACTCAGCCATCAGAAAGGATGAAATCTTACCATTTACATCGACATGGGTGGAACTGGAGGGTATTATGCTGAGTGAAATAAATTAGAGAAAGACAATTATATGGTTTCACTCGTATGAGGAATATAAGAAACAGCACAGAGGATCGTAGGGGAGGGGAGGGAAAAACAGAATGGGAAGAAATCAAAGAGGGACACAAACCATGAGAGACTCTTGACTCTGGGAAACAAACTGAGGGTTGTGGAAAGGGAGGTGGGTGGGGGGAAGAGGGAACTGGGTGATGGCATTAAGGAGGGCACATGATGTGATGAGCACTGGGTGTTAGACACAACTAATGAATCGTATGTTAGCTAATTGAATTTAAATTAAAAAGAAAAAACAAAGCTTAAAGTCAGTACAAGGAAGGAAATAAAGATCAGAGAGGAAATACAGCTGACCTTTGAACAACACAAATTTGAAATGTCCATTTACACATGAACTTTTTTTGATAAAGACAGTACAGTACTGTAAGCATATTTTCTCTTTCTTGTGATTTTCCTAACATTTTCTTTTCTCTAGCTTACTTTATTGTAGAATACAGTATATATTATATGTATTATATAATATGTGTTAATATAATCTGTATTAAAATATATGTTAATTAACTATTTATGTTATCAGTAAGGCTACTGATCAACAGAAGTCTATTTGTAGTTAAGTTTTGGGGGACTAAAAAGCCATACAGAGATTTTTGACTGTGTGGGGGGTTGACACGCCTGTTGTTTTTCAAGGGTCAACTGCAAATGAAATAGAGACTAAAAATCAGTAGAAAAGATCAATGAAACTAAGAGCTGGCTATTTGAAAAGATAAACAAATTGAAAAAACTTTATCTAGACTAACCAAGAAGAAAAGAGATGAGACTCTAATAAGCATAATCAGAAATGAAAAAGAAGTTACAACTGACACCATAGAAATACAAAGAATTGTAAGAGACTACTATGAACAATTATATACCAACCAATTGGCCAACCTAGAAGTAATGGATAGATTCCTTGAAACATAAAGTCTTCCAAGACTGAATTATGAATAAATAGAAAATATGAATAGATAGAATACTATTAAGGAGATTTAATCCTTAATCAGAAACCTCCAAACAAACAAAAGTCGAGAGATAGACAGCTTTACTGATAAATTCTAACAAACATTCAAAGAAGATTTAATACCTTTTTAAAGCTCTTTCAAAAATTTAAAGAGGAAGAAACACTTCCAAACTCATATTATGAAGCTAGCATTTCCCTGATTCCAAAGCCAAACAAAGGAACACAAAAAAAGAAAATTACAGACCAATATCATTGATGAACATTGATGCAAGAATCCTCAACAAAATATTAGCATACTGGGGTGCCTGGGTGGCTCAGTTGTTAAGCGTCTGCATTCGGCTCAGGTCATGGTCCCAGGGTCCTGGGATCGAGCCCCACATCGGGCTCTTTGCTTGGTGGGAAGCCTGCTTCTCCCTCTCCCACTCCCCCTGCTCGTGTTCCCTTTCTTGCTGTGCCTCTCTCTGTCAAATAAATAAAATCTTTAAAAAAATATTAGCATACTAAATTCAACAATACATTTAAAAGATCACACTATGATCAAGTGGGATTTATTCCAAGGATGTAAGAATGGTTCAACAACTGCAAATCAATGAATGTGATAAGCCACATTAACAAAATGAAGAGGGACACCTGAGTGGCTCAGAGGGACACATTCAGCTCAGGTCATGATCCTGGGGTTCTGGGATCAAATCCTGCATCAGGTTCCCTGCTCAGCAGGAACCTGCTTATCCCTCTCCCTCTGCCCCACCTCACCACTCCTGCTCTCACTTGCATTCACACTCTCTCTCTCAAATAAATAAATAAAATCTTTAAAAACCCCTCAAAAACCAAAATGAAGAATAAAAATCACAATGATTGTCTCAATAGATGCAGAAAAAGGATCTGACTAAATTCAATATCAATTTATGGTAAAATTCAACAAAGTGGGTAAAGAGGGAACATACTTAAATATAATAAAGGGCATATATGACAAACCCACAGCTAACATCATAAACAGTGGTGAAAAGCTGAAAGTTTGTCTTCTAAGATCTGGAATAAGATAAGGATGCATACTCTTACCACTTATATAAAACATAATATTGGAAGTCCTAACCAGAACAATTAGGCAAGAAAAAGAAACAAAAGTCAACCACATTGAAAAGAAAAAAGGAAAACTGTCACTATTTGCAAATGACATACTATATATAGAAAACCCAAAAGACTCCACCAAAAAAATAAAAGTTGATACTAATAAATGAATTCAGTAGCAAGATACAAAATTGACATATAAAAATTTGTGGCATTTCTATATACTAATAATGAATTATCAGAGAAATTAAAGAAACAATTCCATTTATAATTGCATCAAAAAGAATAAAATACCTAGGAATAAATTTAACCAAGGTGAAAGACCTGTACATTAAAAACTATAAGACACTGATGAAAGAAATTGAAGGTGACATACAAAAATGAAAATATACACCATGCTCATGGATTAGAAGAATTTATATATATGTGTATATATATATATATATATATATATATATATATAACCCAGACATAAAAAAGAATGATACTTGCCATTTGCAACAACATGAATGGGCCTTGAAAGTAATTGAAAAAAGCTAAGTGAAATAAGTAAGATAGAGAAAGACAAATACTGTATGATTTCACTCATATGTGGAATATAGGCAAACAAGAAAACCAAAACAAACTTACAAATACATAGAACAGATTGGTGGTTACGGGATGGGAGAGAGTAGAAAAAATGGGTGAAGAGGGTCAATTGTACTGTGATGGGTGGTAACGAGACTTTTAGTGGTGATCACTTTGTAGTGCAATCGGATGTCAAGTTATAAAGTTGTAAACTGAAGCTTATATAATGTTACATACCAACTTTACCTCAACAAAATATATAAAATATATGTACATAAATACATATTTATATACACATAAAAATATATATACATCTCAGAATTGAAGAGATGAGAATTACCACGTCTGGAATGAAAAATATACTGGATAGGACTAATGCTGCAGAAGATGGGACATATAAGATCCTGTAGACCAAAGTTCAGGGAAGTTGAAGACAAAGCAATAAAAACTATCCAAAATGAAACACCAAGAGAAAAAAAAATGGAAAAAAAAAAAAAACAGAGACTCTGTATACTGTGGAACAACTTTAAGTGGCCTAATATATGTGTAATTGGATTGTCTGTAAAACGAGAGGGTAGAAAAAATACTTTAAGAAGTAATGCCCCCAATTAAGAAAAAATGATGAAAACTATAAACATACAATCTAAATCCAAAAAGCTGAGCAAACCCCAAGCACAAGAAACCAAGAAAACCAAAGTACATTATAATCAAATTGCTTAAAATCAATGATAAAGAGAAAATCTGGGGCACCTGGGTGGCACAGTTGGTTAGGCAGACTCTTGGTTTCAGCTTGGGTTGTGATCTCAGGGTAATGAGATTGAGCCCCGTGTTGGGCTCTGTGCCAGCCCAGAGTCTGCTTGAGATTCTCTCTCCCTCTGCCTCTGCTCCTCCTGCTCATGCTTTCTCTCAAATAAATAAATAAATCTTTAAAAAAAATAAAGAGAGAAAATCTTACAATATCCAGAGAAAAAAGACACTTTACAGAGGAACAAAGATGATGATGAGATGAGATGTTTATCATCTGAAACAATGCAAATGAGAAGATGGGGGAGCAACATGCACACACAAGCACAAATCTAAGGGCCTAGATAGTTTCATTGTTATTCTACAAAGCATTTGAGGAAGAAATAATATCAAATTGAAGAGGAGGAATATTTCTCTACTCATTCTATGAGGTCTGCATCACCCAGATACCAAAACCAAAGACATTACAATACAAGAAACCACAGACTCAAATCTTTCATGCAGATAGATGCAAAAATCTTAAACAAGTATTTGTGAATCAAAGTATTTCCTCTGAATAGTCTAGAGTTCCCCAGGTGGCCTCATATTCTTAATTATTAATTAATCATCAGTTTAGTCTCTGTCTATTGAATCTTCTCTAATGCCAGTCTCTCTGTGTGTGGATGGGTAGATAGAGATAGATAGATAGATAGATGATAGATAGATAGATAGATAGATAGATAGATAGATAGATAGATAGATCGATAGATCGATCCCAACTTACAATGGCTTGACTTACAGCTTTTTTATTTTTACAATGATGTGAAAGTGGTAAGCATTCAGTAGAAACCATACTTCGAATTTTGAATTCTGATCTATGCCTGAGCTAGTGAGATGTGGTACAATATTCTCTCATGATGCTGGACAGTGGCAGCAGTGAGCCACATCTCCCAGTCAGCCGTGCCATCATAAGAATAAATAACTGGTACAACTATTCTGTACTTCTACAACCATTCTGCTTTTCACTTTCAGTATAGTATTCAATAAATTACCTTAGACATTAAACATTTTATTAGAAAATAGCTTTCTGTTAGAAGATTTTGCTCAACTGTAGGCTAATGTAAGTGTTCTGAGCACATTCAAGGTAGACTAAGTTAAGCTACACTGTCTGGTACATTAAGTGCATTAAATGCATTTTTGACTTACACTATTTTCACCTTAACCGTGGGTTCATTGTAACATAACTCCATCATAACTCGAAAAAGATCTGTGTGTGTGTGTGTGTGTGTGTATACATACATATATATGTTTTTGTGTGTCTACATATATGTAATGAAAACCCTTGAACGTGGCTATTGTTAATCATATTACATAGATGAAGAAAATGAAACTCAGAGAGGTTAAGTCCTCAAGGCCACATAACTACTAACTGGATTTGAATCCATGCTCTGCTGCTTGCTAAGGAACATAAAACCTTTTCCTTAAGGAATATTCTAGTTTTACCTTCAGTCTGAAATATTGTCCCAAATTTTCAGCTCCCATCAAAACATTAGACATCGATTTCTGTATAAAAAACACTTTCTTTATGAAAGTTTGCCCAAGCCATTTTCTCCCACTTATCTCCTACCAGAATAAAAGTTCCTTTAGTGGTATTGCCACAGTGGTTTTGACCACTTGGATTTTCTCTAACACTCCTTACCACTTGCATTTTAACTACTTGCATGTTACTTTTCATTACTAGATTAAGTGCAAGGTAGAGTCTTATTTCTAAATCTCCCTAACACCTCACAGAAGGTTTTATACATAGTAGATGATCAACATGCAAATGAGGAATGAACTCAAATGAAAAAAAGAACCAACACAAAGTAAATGGCAAAGCTTTTAGAAGAAGCTAAAAGGACTAATATGTCTTCTTAGCACTAAGATTTATTTCCATAGTTAGAAGTAAAATAAGGAGAACCTGAAAGAGTCCAAATCCTGGAAAGTGATATTGATATAAAAAGATTCTTTTTTTAAAGATTTTATTTTTATTTATTTATTTATTTATTTAAGAGAGAAAGAGAGTGCAAGCTGGGGGAGGGGCAGAGGGAGAGAGAGAATCTCAAGCCGACTACATGATGAGCATGGAGCCTGATCCCATGACAAGATCATGACCCGAGCCAAAACCAAGAGTTGGATGCTCAACTGACTGAGCTACCCAGCTACCCTGATAGAAAAAGATTCTTATCTGAAATTGGAAATAGAAGGAAGACAGAACTTTTCAAGACATATTCATTCATGAATATTGTTTTGCTGTAGAGCCTAATTTCTGAAAATGGAGCTGGAGAAGAGGGGAAAAGTGCTTCTCAGATAAAAATTAACATTCACATTTTATTGCACTTATACCAGCTCGTTTTTCCAGTTAATTGCCTACCCAGTTAGGTTGGACAAAGACAGTTTAGACCTTACCACAAAAATAGACATATAGCATACACGCTTGCCTGCCACAGTGTGGTAACAGGCTTTGGTAATTTATGTAAGCACAGTATTGTAATGAAACATGCAAAATAAAGACTCGAGTGTAGCAGTTCCTGTGGTGGTTAAGGAACAAATGTCATTGTGGCAAAATAATTTTTAATTGGGTGAAAATGTAAGAAACTAGAAACTCCAGGTCTCTAAAACCCACCATATTTCCTGCTTTTTGCTTTCCATGCTATGCCAGGGAAAGACATGACTGTCTTTTACATCCATTGGAAAATTTCAAATACATTCAAACACTTTCAGATAGCCACAAGTCTATGGAAAGTAAAGAAGCTGAATGCCCCAAATTTCCATGCATAGAATAATAGTTGTTATTAAAGTAATCTGTGCTAAACATACAGTTCTGCTTTTAGACATGATGGCATAACTGATATTATATTTATTCTCATACCTAAACAACTAGAAAACCAGACAAACGTGTATGAAACAATGGTTCTGAGAGATTGACAACAGGCAGCATAGGACTATGATTCTCAAGAGAGAGGAAACAGGGACGCCTGGGTGGCTCAGTTGGTTGAGCGTCTGCCTTCGGCTCAGGTCATAATCCCAGGGTCCAGGGATCAAGCCCCATATCAGGTTTCTTGCTCAGCAGGAAGCCTGCTTCTCCCTCTGCCTGCCACTCCCCCTGTTTGTGCTCTCACTCGCACGCTCTCTGTCAAATAAATAATTAAAATCATTAAAAGAGAGAGAGAGAGGAAACAAAGCAGACGAGTCCTATGATTGCCTCAGTTTATAGCCTGGAAGCAGGTTTTAGGCTGCAGTGCAGCAATGGGGAACCTACACAGAGCCAGTGGCCTTACTGAGTTAAGGAGTCAGAGTTTTGAGAGGTCAAGACAGCTAGAGCAGAATACTAGAGAGGAGAGAGATGTGCAGAAAAAGATACTGGAGATATACAAAGGAGTACCCTTGGATCTTTGGCTAAATATTCATCTGCATCTGTATGGGGAAAAAAAACTATTCAAGACCAGAGAAATAATCACTAGAAAGCAGTTGTTATACACTGAATGTTTGTATTCTCTTCAAATTCATATGTTGAAATCCTAACTATCAGTGTAGCTCTATCTGGAGTAAGGAAGTAATTAAGGTTAAATGAGGTCATAAGGGTGGGGCCCTGACTTGATAGGATTAGTGTCATTATAAGTAAAGGCACCAGAGCATTCCCTCTTTCTTTCTCTCTCACTCTTTCTCCCCTGCACTGCCCCCTCCCACTCTTTGCACACTTCGAAAAAAGGCTATGTGAAAACACAGCACAAAGGTGCCCATCTTCAAGCCAGGAAGAGAGGTATCACCAGAAACCAAACGCTGCCAGACTTTGATCTGGGATTTTTAGCCTTTGGAACTGTGAGAAAGAAATTTCTGTTATTTAAGTCACCCAGCCATGGCATTTTGTTATGGCAGCCTGAGCAGAGTAATATAGTAGTAAACTAAACAATTCTTGGAGCTAATACAGTACTGGAACTAATTCATGGTCCTACCAGCCAGCATGGAAAGACCATTTGATACACAAGGCATTGGGTAGTAGTGGGGCTAAATTACCCTAAGACTAAAGACTGGAATCTAGTGTATATTTCGCTGGGGTTGTGGTTGGTACTTTTATTTTTTTATTTTTTGTTTCTTTTTTTGTTCTCTCATTTGTCTATTCTTCTCTGGACAAAATGACTAGAAGGCAGAATTAACCACAAAAGAAAGAACCAGAGGTAATACTCTTTGCCACAGATTTAATCCATATGGATATAAGTAAAATGTCAGACCTGGAATTCAGATAACAATTATAAAGATAGAAGCTGGGCTTGAAAAAACATAAAAGACAGTAGAGAATCCCTTAGTGCAGAAATAAGAGAACTAAAATATAATCAGGCTAAAATTAAAGATATTTTAACTGAGATGCAGTCTAAAATGGATGTTCTAATGGCTAGGGTAAATGAAGCAGAAGAGAGAGTCAGTGACAAAGAAGACAAAATGTTGAAAAGTAAGGAAGCTGAGGAAAAGAGAGAAGAACAACTAATGGATCATGAGGGATGGCTTCAAGAAATCAGCAATACCATAAAGAGAAACAATATTAGATTGATCGGGGTTCCAGAGGAAGAGAAAAGAGAGAGAAGGACAGAAGGTATATTTGAGCAAATCATAGCTGAGAATTTCCCTAATCTGCGGAAGGGAACAGGCATTCAAGTCCAGGAGGGACAGAGAACCCCACTCAAAATCAACAAAAACAGATCAACACCCCGACATGTAATAGTGAAGCTTGCAAATTTCAGAGGTAAAGAGAAAATCCTGAAAGCAGCTTGAAACAAGAAGTCCTTAACCTACAAGGGTAGAAACATTTGACTGGCAGCAGACCTATCCACAGAGACTGGCAGGCCAGAAAGGGCTGGCATGATATATTCAGGGAAGTAAATGAGAAAAACATGGAGCCAAGAATACTTTATCCAGCAAGGCCATAACTCAGAATGGAAGGAGAGATAAAGAGCTTCCAGGACAAACAGAAATTTAAGGAATTTGTGATCACTAAACCAGCCCTGCAAGAAGTATTAAAGGGCATCCTGTAAGTGAAGAGAGACCCCAAAAGTAACAGACCAGAATGGAGCAGAGACAATATACAGAAATAGTTACTTTACAAGAAATACAGTGGCACTAAATTCATATCTTTTAATAGTTACTCTGAATGTAAATGGGCTAAATGCTCCAATCAAAAGACACAGGGTATCAGATTGGATAAAAAGGTAAGACCCATCCATATGCTGTCTACAAGAGACTCATTTTAGACCCAAAGTTACCTCCAGATTGAAAGTGAGGGGGTGGAGAACCCTGTATCATGCTAAGGACATCAAAAGAAAGCTGGGGTAGCAATCCTTATATCAGACAATTAGATTTTAAACCAAAGATTGTAGTAAGAGATGAAGAGGGACACTATATCATACTTAAAGGGCCTACCCAACAAGAAGACCTAAGAATTGTAAATAATCATGCATCTAACTTGGGAGTAGCCAATTATATAAACCAATTAATAACAAAATTAAAGAAACACATTGATTATTAATACATTAAAAGTAGGACTTTAACACTCCACTCACAGTGATGGACAGATCATCTAAGCAGATCAACAAGGAAATAAGGGCTTTGAATGACACACTGGACCAGATGGACTTCATAGATATACACAGAGAATTCCATCCTAAAGCAACAGAATACACATTCTTCTCAAGTGCACATGGAACATTCTCCAGAATAGATCACATACCAGGTCACAAATCAGGTCTCACCTGGTACCAAAAGATTGGGATTATTCCCTGCATATTTTCAGACCACAATGCTTTGAAACTGGAATTCAATCACACGAGGAAATTTGGAGCTGGAGAAAGAACAGCAAATAGAGCCTAAACCAAGCAGGAGATGAGAAATCATACAGATCAGAGCAGAAATCAATGAAATAGAAACCAAAAAAATAGTAGAACAGATCAATGAAACTAGAAGCTGGCTCTTTGAAAGAATTAATAAGATCAATAAACCCCTAGCCAGACTTATCAAAAAGAAAAGAGAAAGGACCCAAATTAATAAAATCATTAATGAAAGAGAAGAGTTTATGACCAACATCAAAGAAATCCAAACAATTTTAAGAACATATTATGAACAACAATATGCCAACAAATTAAGCAATCTGGAAGAAATGGATGCATTCCTAGAAACTTATAAACTACCAAGACGGAAACAGGAAGAAATAGAAAACCTGAACAAACCCATAACCAGTAGGGAAATTGAAACAGTAATCAAAAATCTCCCAACAAGTAAGAGTCCAGGGCTGGATGGCTTCCCAGGGGAATTCTACCAAACATTTAAAGAACAACTTATACCTATTCTTCTAAAGCTCTTTCAAAAAATGGAAATGGAAGGAAAACTTCCAAACTCATTCTATGAGGCCAGCATTCCCTTGATCCTAAAACCAGACAAAGACCCCACCAAACAGGAGAATTCCAGACCAATATCCCTGATGAACATGGATGCCAAAATTCTCACCAAGATACTAGCCAATAGGATCCAACAGTACATCAAAAGGGTTATTCACCATGACCAAGTGGGTTTTATTCCTGGGATGCAAAGGTGGGTCAGCATTCACAGATCAATCAACGTGATACATCACATTAATAAAAGAAAGGACAAGAACCGTATGATCATCTCAATTGATGCCAACAAGGTTTTTGACAAAATACAGCATCCTTTCTTGATTAAAACTCTCCACAGCATAGGGACAGAGGGAACATTCCTCAGTATCATAAAAGCCATATATGAAAAACTCACAGAGAATATCATTCTCAAATGGGAAAAACTAGAGCTTTTCCCCTAAGGTAAGGAACAAGACTGGGATGCCCACTTTCACCACTGTTGTTCAGCATCATACTAGAAGTCCTAGTCTCAACAATCAGACAACAAAAAAGAAATAAAATGCATTCAAATGGGCAAAGAAGAAGTCAAAGTCTCTCTTTTCACAGATGATATGATACTTTATGTGAAAAACCCAAAAGATTCCACCCCAATACTGCTAGCACTCACACAGGAATTCAGTAAAGTGACAGGATATAAAATCAATGCACAGAAATTAGTTGCACTTCTGTACACTAACTAGACAGAAGAAAGAGAAATTAAGGAAACAATCCCATTTACAATTGCACAAAAACCACAGATACCTAGGAATAAATCTAACCAAAGAGGTAAAGGATCTATACTCTAAAAACTATGGAACACTTTTGAAAGAAATTGAGGAAGACACAAAGAAATGGAAAAACATTCCATGCTCATGGGTTGGAAGAATAAATATTGTTAAAATGTTTATGTTACCCAGAGCAATCTACACATTCAATGCAATCCCTATCAAAATACCATTGACATTTTTCACAGAGCTAGAAAAAATAATCTTAAAATTTGTATGGAACCAGAAAAGACCCTGAATAGCCAGAGGAATGTTAAAAAAGAAAACTCAAGCTGGGGCATCACAATGCCAGACTACAAGCTGTATTACAAAGCTATAATCAGAAGAGTATGGTACTGGCACAAAAACAGACATGTAGATCAATGGAACAGAATAGAGAACCCAGAAATGGACCCTCAGCTATATGGTCAACGATCTTTGACAAAGCAGGAAAGAAGATCCAATGGGAAAAAGACAGTTGCTTTAACAAATTGTGTTGGGAAAATTGGACACATGTAGAAGAACGAAACTGGACCATTTTCTTACACCATACACAAAAATAGACTCAAAATGGATGAAAGACCTAAATTTGAGACTGGACTCCATCAAAATCCTAGAGGACAACACAGGCAGCAAGCTCTTTGACCTTGGCCATAGCAACTTCTTGCTAGACACATCTCCAAAGGCAAGGGAAACAAAAGCAAAACTGAACTATTGGGACTTCATTAAGATAAAAAGCTTCTGCAAAGCAAAGGAAACAGTCAACAAAACTAAAAGGCAACCTATGGAATAGGAAAAGATATTTGCAAATGACATATCAGATAAAGGGCTAGTATCCAAGATCTATAAAGAACTTATCAAACACAACACCCCAAAAATAAATAATCCAGTCAAGAAATGGGCAGAAGACATGAACAGACAAACAAATGGCCAACAGACACATGAAAAAATGCTCCACATCACTTGGCATCAGGGAAATACAAATGAAAACCACAATGAGATACCACCTCACACTAGTCAGAATGACTAAAATTAACAAGTCAGGAAACAACAAATGTTGGCAAGGATTCAGAGAAAGGGGAACGCTCTTACACTGTTGGTGGGAATGCAAGCTGGTGCAGCCACTGTGGAAAACAGTACGGAGGTTCCTCAAGAAGTTAAAAAAAGAGCTACTCTATGACCCAGCAATTGCACTACTAGGTATTTACCTCAAAGATACAAATGTAGTGATTAAGGGGCACATGCACCCCAATGTTTATAGCAGCAATGTCCACATTAACCAAACTATGGAAAGAGCCAAGATGTCCATTGACAGAGGAATGGAGAAAGAAGACATGGTGTGTATACACACACACACACACACACACACACACACACACACACACACACACACACTGGAATATTACTCAGAAAGGATGAATACTTACCATTTACATCAATGTAGAAGGAACTGGAGGGTATTATGCAGAGCAAAATAAGTCAATCAAAGGAAGATAATTATATGGTCTCACTCATATGTGGAATATAAGAGACAGCAAAGACGATCATAGGGGCATGGAGGGAAAACTGAATGGGCAGAAATCAGAGAAGTAGACAAACCACGAGAGACTCTTAACTATAGGAAACAAACTGAGGGTTGCTGGAGGGGAGGTCGGTGGGGATCGGGTAATTGGGTGATGGGCATTAGGGAGGATACGCGATGTGATGAGCAGTGGGTGTTATATGTAACTGATGAATTCCTGAGCTCTACATCTGAAACTAATAATATCCTATATGTTGGCTAATTGAATTTAAATAAAAAAATAATAATTAATATGTTAAAAAGATAAAAGTGTTTTATATGTTCAAAAAATGACAATTTAAAGGAATGGAAAAGAGCAGACATTGAAGCCAAACATAAACTAATGAAAACTATATCAATTTGATAATATATTCATACAGAGAAAATAATTATTTCAAGTCACTTAAACTCATAGTCCTCTGACCATATCCTTAGAGGTGAGTTTATAATTTATTATGTTGTAAAATGAATGAAAGCAACAAAATTATACAACAACAGTAAGCACAATGGAAAGGCTCCTGAACAGAAGTCCTGTATCTATTCTATCTATTCCTTCATGGACAAAGAGCTTTCTCTACAACTTTCAATATCCTGTGTAAATAAAAAAGCTGGAACTTAATAATAAAAAGAAATATGAAATACCATTTTGATGGCCATTTCCTCAATAGAGAAAATATGATAGCATGGTATCAATGAAAATATTAAAAAGATATTTTTTTCTTTTTTCTTTTTTTCCCTTTTTCTTATGTAGGCTCCATGCCCAGTGTGGAGCCCAAAACAAGGCTTGAACTCATGACCCTGAGATCAAGACCTGAGTTGAGATCAAGAGTCAGACACTCAGCTGCTCAACCAACTGAGATCCCCAGGTGCCCTGAAAAGGTAACTTAATCAAAGAGTTGATTGGCACAGTTTGGAGGAGGATATAACAATATACCTGACACTGTAGTTAGTAAATAGTAACTTGAGCTGTTTAAAAATGCTTTGATTTCTTGCATTGAAACCAGAATTTTCAGAGAAACCAGTAAAAGATGAAGGTCCAGTTTTTAGTGTTGGGTATTTGCAGTATGTAGGTCATAATTTGGGGCATCCAAAGGTCATGATGGTACTGGTTTGGTGAATAAAATTTCAAAAGCAATTGAAAAAAAATGTTTTCTATAGGAAAGAAATGTTTGTATGCCAGATACTTGCCACAATCTCTATAAATATTTGGTGAATGAAAACAAAGAGGGTAATAGTGTGTATTAAATAATGCCTGTCAAATACTCACTGTTTACCATGGACATTGCTCAATTAAACGATGGAGAATTTACTTAAAGTTAAATCAAAATGGCTACCAGTTTTTGAAATTTAGTTTTGGTATTTGTTATTGTCAGATATGAATATCTTATTTTCCAGAATCTTTAATAATGCTAATTATTATAGCAAACATTGCTTGTTTTTAATCTCCTTAAAAGATATTGGTTTTTTAGAGCAAAATAATAATCTACTCTTTTTTTTTAACATGTGTCAAAGTAAAATGTATGACAACCATAGTACAAAGGTCAGGAGGGTAGAAATGGAACTATACTGTTGGAAGATTACTCCATCATATAGGTTATATAATATTAAAATAATTTTATAGATGATGTATATATTTATTATAATTTATTAATTTACTTTATTATAATTTACTATGATGTATAATTTATATATAAATTATTCTTATTTCAAATTCATATATATAGTATACTCTCTCTCTATATAGTAAACCCTAGAGCAAACACTAACCACTAAAAAATAAAACCAAGAGGTATAGCTGACAAGCTGCTAGTGGAAATATGATTAATTAATCCCAAAGAAAACAGGAAAAAAGGAGAAAAAGGAACAAACATCAAATAGAACAAATAGTAAAAGTATAGCAAGATAGGTTTAAACTAACTATATTAATAGTTATATTAAATATGAAAGACATAAACATTCCTATTAAAAGGCAGAGATTTTCATATTAGATTTAAAAAAGCAAAATCCAAATATATGCTGCTTACAAGAAAGCCATTTAAAATATTAAGTCACAGGGGCGCCTGGGTGGCTCAGTCGTTAAGTGTCTGCCTTCGGCTCAGGTCATGATCCCAGGGTCCTGGGATCGAGCCTCACATCCAGCTCCCTGCTCAGCGGGAAGCCTGCTTCTCCCTCTCCCACTCCCCCTGCTTGTGTTCCCTCTCTCGCTATCTCTCTCTCTGTCAAATAAATAATTAAAATCTTTAAAAAATAATAAAAAATAAAATAAAATATTAAGTCACTTTTATTTTTAAAAATAAAGGATGTTTCATGTGTGCAGAAAAGAGTTAGTATAGAAGGCCTAAGACTGCTATCCTTATACAGATCTTCTTGAAAGGTTGGTCTTTGTCTGGTGTTTGAGACCTCGAATTTTGGGGGGTTATTATTGTTTCCAGAATTGGTAGAAGTCGTTTGTTGTGCCTAAACTGTTTGTATAAATAATGTGGCTTATGGTGAACAACTGCTTAACTTTTGGGAGTCTGGAAGAATGAATACACATTCTATACAAATTGGTCCATAAAATAGAAGTGGAGGGAACTTCTCAACTCATTTTATGAGGTCCATGTTGCCCTGATACTAACATCAGATAAAGACAATACTAGAAAATAAAACTACCAATATCCTTCATGAACATAGGTATAAAAATCCCTAATAATATTTCAGCCGATTTAAACTAGCACTATATAAAATAAATAACATATCATAGCCAAGCGATGTTTATTCCAGGAATGCAAATTTTAACATTTGCAAGTCAACCAAAGTAATTTTTTTTAAGATTTTATTTATTTATTTCAAAGAGAGAGAGAGCACATGAGCAGGGGGAATGGCAGAGGGAGAAGGAGAAGCAGGCTCCCAGCTAAGCAGGGAGCCAGACTCAGGGCTTGATCACAGGACCTGAGCCAAAGGCACATGCTTAACTGACTGAGCCACCCAGGTACCCCTCAACCAAAGTAATTCTTTATATTTACAGTTTGAAGGGGAAAAAAACCACTCATAATCTTTTCAATAGAATTAGGGAAAGTATCTGATAAAAACTCAACTTCCATTTATGATAAATCTTTCAGTAATCTAGGATTAGAAGGAAAATCTACAAAAACCCTATAGCTAATATATTTAATTGTGAAAGACTGAATTCTTACCCTTAAGATCAGAGTGTAGGAGAGTGCATAGCTGGTGTATTAAATTAAGAACATGCAGATTATGATCTGCTGAATGAGAAGGCAGAAACCACCCACACTGGGTTAGAAGGTAGCTCCCTCAGCATCTGAGTTGTCACTTTGGGCAAGTGAAAACTGAAAGTACAGTTTCAATATATTCACACAAAGGAAATAAAGTCACAAGATTTATTACTTACATATCCCAGAAATGGGGGAAGGGAGGCACAATGAGCCAGAAAAGGGTAGTCCTCCATCCCAGGATATGATTGAGCAGGAGATAGAAACCAGAGTAGCAAGCACCTATTACTTATAAGGTGGTTGGGGTGGAGGTCATTAACTTTTGGGGGGCTCAACTCTATGTTATTTTAAAAAGTGCTCTGGAGAAAGCAAAGTGGGAACTTATGGTAGAAATCCTAATCTCAGGTCCTTATCTAAATGTCCAGACTCTGGGTGTGAGCAGAGTTGTCATACTGTAAAATACATAGGCAATAACTCAAAATAGCCACTTTCTCATCACAATGGAGAACATGGTAAAGATGTTCACTCTTAATACTTCCTTTCAATGTCACACTGATGGTCCTAGTCAATTCAATAAGGCAAGAGAAAGAGATAAAAGTTGTGTAGATTTGATCCATTTGGCAAGGATGTATCATAAAATCAATGTAAAAATAATTATATTTATAAATAAAATTGGCAGTTAAAATGATAGTACCAATTATAATAATACTAGAAATGTGAAATAAGGATATATTTACAAAATATATGAAAGAACTGTAGACTAAAATCTCCAAATCATTGCTAAGGAAAATTTTAAGAGCCATGAATAAATGGAGAGATATACCATATTCATGGATAGGAACATTGTTACAATGTTAACAGTTTCTAAATTAATCCATAGATTCAACGTGGTATGAATTAAAATCCCAGCAGGCTTTGTTTTTGTGTGTGTAGAATTTGACTAAGTGATTTTAAAACATATGGCAATTCAAAGGATCCACAGTAGCCAAACTTGAGAAAGCACAAAGTTTGAGCCTTCATACTATCTGAGTTTAAAACTTAGTAAAAAATTACAGTAATTGAGATAGCATGCTATTGGTTTAAAGATAGTAATATATTTCAACAGAGCATCATAGAGAGTCCATAAGGTAACTTATACATATATGGTCAATTAAATTTCAGCAAAGGTGCCAGGTAATCCTATAAGGAAAGGACTGACTCTTCAATAAATGCTGTGGAAACAATTGGCTATTCATATACAAAAAAGAAACCTAGATCCCTTTTATCACATCATACACAAAAATTACCTAGAAATGGATCAGAGTCCTAAATATAAGAGCTAATGCTACCACATTTCTAGAAGGAGACATAGGCATCTTCGTGTCCTTTGGTTAAGGAAAGATTTCTTAAATAAGACATTCAATATGAGACATAAATGAAAAAATGATAAATTGAACTTACTCAAAGTGTAAATCTTTTGCTATTCAAAGATATTGTTCAAAAAATGAAGAGGCAATCTACAGACTAAAAGAAAATATTTACAAAACATCTATCTGATAAAGGACTTGTATCCAAATTATATAAAGAACACTTACAATGTAAGGATAAGATGAATAACCCAATTAAACATGATCAAAAGATTTGAACAGATACATCACTGAAAAACATATAAATGGTAAATAAGTACATGAGAAAACGCTCAATATAATTATTCATTAAAGCCACAATGGGATTCTACTACATACCATCTAATATGTCTAAAATGAAAAAACTTGACGATGCCAAATTGGAGCAATAGGAACTCTCACACACTGCTTGCAGGAATTCAAAATTGAATAGATACTCGGAAAAGAAGTAGTTTGGTAGTTTACTATATTGCTAACGTACATTTACCATACAACCCATACAAAACTAGCAATGCTAGATATTTACCCAGCTAAAGAAATATATTTCTACAAAAATATGGGTACTGAAATGTACATAGGAATTTTATTCATAATAGCTCCCAAGCTGGAAAAGGCCTAAATGTCCATCAACTGGTGAAAGGTTAGACAAATCATGTATATCCATTCAATAGACTATCACTCAGCAACAGAGAGTAACAAACTACTGATACCTGGAACAACACAGATAAATTGATTGCAAAAGGGTTGAAGCAAACTTCTTGTGGGGGTCATAGAAATGTTCTAGATCATTCTTGTGATGGTGGTTATATTTGTCAAACCTCATTGAACTGTATACTTACAAGTGCTGAATTTTATTGTGTGTAAATTATACTTCAATAAAGAAGAAAAAGTTGTATTTAATTTTTTCTTCAGCTCAGGAACTCATTAATGTTAATCCCTTCTCCATTCCCTCAGATGACAATATAATTATGTCTCCACAGCTTCCCTTCTCCCACCAACCAGGTTTTTCTCTGGGGAAGCACACCTTTCCTCTTATCAGTCATCTTCAAGAATTGACTTGGGTCGGTTAGCATATTCTATTCCCCTGACCACAGTGATTGGTTCCAGGATGGGGACATGGTCTGATTTGAACACATGAAACTCAGGAGATGTTTTCTGGGGGATTCTGGGAAAGAGTTTCATTTCTCTCCTGTGGGAACAGACTCTTCCTCCTGATGGTGGATTTGAGGATATGTGTGAGGGTGTGAAGTCTGGAATGTGCTGAAGTCATTGCTACTACCTGGAAGGGAGCTGGCCTGGGATAAAGTTAACCACAGAAGGCCAAGCTAGAAAATCTTTTTAAAACTATATTAGCTTCCCCTAGGGCTATTATAACAAAGTGCCACAAACTGGGTAGCTTAAACAACAAAATTTTATTGTCTCACAGTTCTGGAGGCTAGAAGTCTGAAATCCAGGTATTGGCAGGGTTGTTTCTTTCTGAAAGGCTGTGAGGAGGACTGTTTCAGGCTTCCTGCTAGCTTCTGGCAGTTTGCTAGCAATCTTTGGCCTGTAGATACATCTTCTTGATCTTTACCTTCATCGTTACATGGTGTTCCCCCTGTGTGAATGTCCAAATTTCCCCTTTGTATAAGGACACCAGTCATAGTGAATCAGGGCCCTCTCCAGTGATCTAATTTTAACTTGGCTACCTCTGTAAAGGCCCTATTTCCAAATAATGTCACATTCTAAGGCCCCAGGGTTTAGGACTCCAACGTATCTTTTTGGTGGGGGAGGACACGATTTGACTCAAAATGGAGCCCTCACTCTGAGAAGAGGGAGTCAATTAATCAAACAGTACCTGAAGATTGCCCTACCGCTGGACTTTTTAGTTATTGGAGTTACTAAATATCGTTTTTTTTACTTTAGATCATTTGGGTTGAATTTTCTCTGTTTACATCTGAAAGACTCAATTATTGTAGACAGGCATCTAGGGAAGCATTTTGGAACTTTTTTTTAAACAATGGAAAGAATACATGATTCTTTATATAGAAATGAGGTTCTCAAAGAGCTGTCCCCAAGGAGCATCAGCATCAACTAGGAACTTAGCAGAAACACAAATCCTCAGGCCTCACCTCAGATCTACTGAATCCCAAGATCTGGGTGTGAAACACCCTGTGTTTTGACAAACCAGGTAGGTGATTCTGATGCCCGCTCAAGTCTGTGAAGCACTGGACTATAAAATAGACTGTGGTTTGATAGGCACAAGCTAGAAATACTTTGTTATTCATGGCACAATCACAAAGGACATCATTTGTGGGGCAAATGAGGTGAGGCAGGAAACTTTTCCACTGTCCACTACACTTCTTTCCTTCTCCTCTGTCAGCACACTTGTTTATTTATTCTTGATTGTGGTAAAATGTACATAACATAAAATGTACCATTTTCACCGATTTTAAGCACATTCATAATGTTGTACAGTTATCACCACTGTCCATCTCCAGGACTTTTTCATCATCCTAAACTGAAACTCTGTCCCCATGAAACAAGTTCCCATTTCCTCCCCTCTCCCACCCCTTGTAAACTCTATTCTATTTTCTGCCTCCATGACTTTGTCTAGTCTAGGTATCTCATGTAAGTGCAATCATATAATGTTTGTTCTTTGTGTCTGGCTTACTTCACTTAGAGTAATGCTTTCAAGCCTTATCCTTGGTTTTTGTAAATGCCCAAATCAAAGGCCCTCTGTCGGCTTCAGCTTGTAGCTCCCAAGTTTAATCCTGTAGGATGGTCATTACTTTCCTGGTCTAATATACTGACCAAATAAACTTTTTCAGAAATAGTGTGCCACCCACATTTTGAAGATATTTCATTTGACCTTTTTTAGACATTTAAGGATGAAGAACCAGTCCTGGACCAGTATGGACTCGGGCATCTATAACACTCAACAGAGATTCAGGAAACTATTTCTGTTCTTTGTACTCCCCAAATACTTTAGATTTCCTCTAAGAATTCGACCTTTGATTGTGTTGAACCTATAGATCACAATGATAATCTGGAATTTGCTCTTTTTTTAAATTTAAATTCAATTAGCCAACATATAGGACATCATTAGTTTTTGATGTAGTGTTCTCTTAAAGAAGGAACCATTTCAAGTTTTCATTTTAGCAGCAGCTTGGGGATGTCCACAGTATGGGGTGACAAACATTAGACCTCCACAGCAATCACAGAGCTATGCAAAAAGTGCTTTCCTTGTAGTCCAGTTTCCAAAGACACATGAAATAATTTTGCAGAAAATGCTGCTCCTTAAAACTAAAATAGGTTCCAACCTTTAAGTTCCAAAACAAAATTCACTCTTTTAGCACTACCCTATTAACACCCTTATTTTTACTTTTTATTATAGAAAATTTCCAACATGGGCAAATGTGAATTTCATGTATGCTTCACCATTTATCCACATTTTGACAAACATGTTTAATATATCCACCCCTACAATCAGTATTTTTTTTTTTGCCTGAGTGTTTCAAATAAAATCCCTGACATTATCTAATGTCACCTGTATATTCTTAAATATGAATCTTTCACGGATAAGGACTACTCTGCACATCCATTATACCATTCTCATTCCTAGTGAAATTACTCCAGGGTCATCAAAAACCCAGACCATGATCAAATGTCTCCCATTGTTTCAAATATGCTCCTTATTAATTGCTTGTTTTAATCAGGGTCCATGAAAGGGCCACAGATTGAATTTGGTTATGTCTCTCTAACTCTTTTAATCCATAAGAATTCCCTCTTCCTTTTTCTTATTTAAAGATTTTATTTATTTATTCATGAGAGACAGAGAGGCAGAGGGAAAAGCAATACAGGACTTGATCCCAGGTTGTTGGGATCATGACCTGAGCTGAAAGCAGACGCTTAACTGACGGAGCCACCCAGGCAACCCCCTCTTCCTTTTGCTTTATGCCATTTGTTGAAAAAAAAACCTGAACTATTTGTACTGAAGTATACTTTCCCAGATTCTGTATTTGATTATTTCTTTGTGGTATTGTTTTACTTATTCCTTTACCTCTCATTTGTCCTGTAAACTGGGATTAGACCCTAGAAGCTTGATAGATTTCTGTTCAGTTTCTTTCTTTCTTTCTTTCTTTCTCTTTCTTTCTTTCTTTCTTTTTCTTTCTTTCTTTCTTTCTTTCTTTCTCTTTCTTTCTTTCTTTCTTTCTTTCTCTTTCTTTCTTCTTTTTTTTTTAGAGAGAGAGAGAGCATGAGCAGGGGGTGGGGGGGGGAAGGAGCAGAGGGAAAGGGAGAGAGAGACAATCATAAGCAGGCTCCACACTCAGTGCAGAGCCCAATGTGGGGCTTGATCTCACAACCCTGAGATCATGACCTAAGCTGAAATCAAAAGTTGGAACCTTAACTGACTGAGGCAACCTGATTTCTGTTCAGTTCTTACGCTTGTTTGTTTTTACTTTTGGCAAGAATATTTCATAGGTGGGGCTGTGTATTTTCTGTTGCATCAAATCAAGGGGTGAACCCAATGTTTGGCTGTCACATTTTTAGTGATGTTAAGATTGGTCAGTATATTTAGTTGTTTTCTGCCTGATTCATCTTTTACAAAGTTCTTCATCAACATTTCATCTTGTGACTTCAGCACCCATTGACAATCATTGCAGGATGTATCAAAAGTACTTAAATTCTCTAAGTCCAAATATTATTTCTAGAAATGTATTCTAAGGGGGAATAATATTATATGTAATAGAACTTTAGGAAGAAAGATGTTTGTTGCAGCCTTATTTGAGTAGCAAAGAAAAGGAAAAGAAAAATGAGAGAAGATAAAGGAAAGAAGGAAGGAAGGAAAGAAAGAGAAAGAAAGAAAGAAAGAAAGAAAAAGAAAGAAAGAAAGAAAGAGAAAGAAAGAAAGAAAGAAAGAAAGAAAGAAAGAAAGAAAGAAAAAGAAAGAAAAGGGAAAGAAAAGGAAAATAAAAAGAAGCGATCTGATAATCCAAAAAACAAGTAGAGACATGGTTTATAAAATGGCTGTATTTTCCATAGTGGAATAAAATAGGTTTAAGATTATGAGTGCTGGGGCACCTGGGTGGCTCAGTCAGTTAAGCATCTGCCTTCAGCTCAGGTCATGATCCCAGGGTCCTGGGATCTAGCCCCATATCAGGCTCTCTGCTCAGTGGGGAGCCTGCTTTTCCCTCTCCCTCTGCCTGCCTCTCTGCCTGCACGTGCGTGCAAATGGATAAATAAATAAATAAATAAATAAATAAATAAATAAATACCTTTTAAAAAAAGATTATGAGTGCTTTTTTGATTCTTCGTTCTTTCTCATAATTTCCAATTTTCAAAATAAATATATGCATTATGTTTATCCTTTTAAAAAGTTGTAACAAAAAGTTCTTAGCCAGATGGCATGGTACAACAAAGATCTGGCTATTTGAGAGTAAAAGAGAAGAGAAAAAAAATATTTCTCAGATCATTTCTGGATCTAAAATTCCATGATTCTCTGTTGCCTCTAGTTGGCTACCACTCAGAGTGAATGAAGAGCAGCTTCCGTCACTGTTTACAGGCCACCATTACTGAATCCTGATGACCCTTGCCCCAAGACTAACTTCTCTGCCTCTCTCCAACCCACGTCCCCATCTTGGAGAAAGATCCAGTCAAGTGTTTTGTCATATCAGTTATCCCTGTCCCAACAACGTTTATGGTTTATGGACTCTACGCCGTTGTCTTTTTGGAGTCCTCAGATAGTATTTTAAAAAACTGGGGGGATATTTTCTTAATACACTGAAACCATGAAAAATTAGATTCTGCAGAATTATTATACCTATAATATTATGGATATTATATATAATATTGTACAGAATTATCTGGATCAGACATCTTAAGTCTTCTTTCAGATACCTTTAAAAATAGTAAAAGGTAAAAGTAATATAACCCTTACATATGTTGTTCCTTCTGTCAAGAGTGTTCTTTTCCCCCTTATGCAGCTAACTTCATTTCATCCTTCAGAATTCAGCTGGGCCATCGCTACCTCAGGAAAGTCTTTCTGGATATCTCAGACTAGATTTGGTGCAGCTTTATGTTCCCGTAGCTCCTGGCTCTTTTCTGTATTGCAGGAGGCAGCTGCACACTTATAACTAGAGAATGTCTATCTACCCTTCTAGAATGTGTGTTCTCTGGGGATAGGGATTGTGGCTGATTGCTCAGATGGAATCCCCACTTTCTTATTCAGTGCTTGACATATACCAGGAACTCAACACATATTTGTTGAATGAATGCATGAATCCTCCATCAAAACCAATGAGTTGGGGTCACCTGGGTGGCTCAGATGGTAGGGCATCAGCTCAGGTCATGATCTCCAGGCCCTGGGATGGAGCCCCACATCTGACTTCCAGCTCAGCGGAGAATCTGCTTCTCCCTCTCCCCCTGCTTGTGCTCTCTCTGTCTCTGTCTCTTTCTTAAATAAATAAATAAAATCATTAAAAAAATGTGTTGGCTTCAACTAGGGTTTCTACTAGTAAGATTGAATTGACCACAATACAGTAACATATTTATTTGATTCAATTAAGAGATCTTTGTAATCTTTTTCTTCATATACATGCAAGTCCCAGATCCATATCCACAGATGATGCCACGAGTACCCCGTCTCCTCCAAGTTCATCGTTTCTCTATGAATTCTTCTCCTCATTGAATGTCTTCAGCTTTGACATGTTCATTCTGAACCATATCCAGCTAAATGTTCTGAAGCTGCCTGAAGTTTTTGTCTCCTAAACTCACTCAACAGTTCCTTGAGCCAGAGAATGTTTTTGTTTCTTCCAACAACCCACGAAGGATTCAACACAATGGACAGTGGTTGAGTCTTGGTGGCTACCATCTAACATACTTCCTAAGTATCTGTAAAAGTAAAAAATAATTTGCTCATCTGACAATTGCTTCAAAGGTAATGAAGCAATTTTGTCAAAGGTGGTTATTCCTAACCTGTGGAGCTTGCAGTCCCCCTTCAGAATGATGAGAGCTAGGGATTTCCTGGAAAATGCTTCTCAGCAAACTGCAGTTTTAGTAACCTTGGACTAAGGTTTATATTGAGCAGGATGCATAAAATGTAGTGTAAAAATATATTTGTTTATTCCAAGCCAGTGATGTCAGCATGTGTGATCATTCTATGAGTTCATATTCAGGATATGCTATATAGAACCTGTGTCTCTGGGTGGTAACTATTTGAACAATCTGGGAGATTAGAGGATGAAGAAAGAAATTAACATGGGGTACCTACCTACCACACAGCTGCATGGGACAGGGTCCCATGTATACAGGATCCCATTTCATGACCTAGCAACTCTGGAGTCAACTGTCATTGGCTCCATTCTGTAGCTGAGGAAAATGAAACTCAGGGAATTAAACAACTAGTCTGAGGTAATGCCATTACTCAAGAGTAGATTTAGGATTTAAACCCATATCTGTCCAGTGTGCAAGCTCTAGAACTCTCTCCTATACCACATGCCTCTCAAACACTAGCCCAACTTTGTATAACTATTGCTGCATAAACCTCACTTTGGGTGACTGTATAGAAATGTTGCTCACAAGTCCTATAATGCACCTTTTCCTTTTAGGTTCCAAGACTTGGAGTGCACAAACTATGAAAAGTGTCCCTGGGCATGTGGTAAAGGAGCATTTTGGCAATAAGAATAAGAAAGTGAGATCTTAGAACAAAAGTAAGAAAGATCTTGTTTCTCTTGCCATTCACCTCAGACAAAGCTGTACAATTCCATTATTATTATTATTAGAAAGAAAGCATCTAATACAGCAGTTCTTTTTTAATTTTTTTATTATGTTATGTTAGTCGCCATAGAGTACATCATTAGTTTTTGATGCAGTGTTCCATGATTCATTATTTGCATATAACACCAAGTGCTCATTGCAATAAGTGCCCTCCCATCACTGGGCTAACCCATATCCCCACCCTCTTCCCCTTTGAAACCCTCAGTTTGTTTCCCAGAGTCCATAGTCTCTCATGGTTCATCTCCCCAATTCCCCCCCTTCATTTTTTCCTTCCTTCTCCTAATGTCCTCCGTGCCATTCCTTATGTTCCACATATGAGTGAAACCATGTAATAATTGTCTTTCTCTGCTTGGCTTATTTCACTTAACATAATCCCCTCCAGCTCCATCCATGTCAATGCAAATGGTGGGTATTTATCTTTTGTGATGGCTGAGTAATATTCCGTTGTATATATAAACCACAACTTCTTCATCCATTTGTCTGTTGAAGGGCATCTCGGCTCCTTCCACAGTTTGGTTATTGTGCTATGAGCATTGGGGTGCATGTGCCCCTTCTTTTCACTACATCTGTATCTTTGGGGTAAATACCCAGTAGTGCAATTGCTGGGTCATAGGATAGCTCTATTTTTAACTTTTTGAGGAACCTCCATACTGTTTTCCAAAGTGGCTGTACCAACTTGCATTCCCACCAACAATGTAAAGGGTTCCCCTTTCTCCACAACCTCTCCAGCATTTGTTGTTTCCTGCCTTGTTAATTTTTGCCATTCTAACTGGTGTAAGGGGGCAGTTCTTTTTTTTTTTAATTTAATTTTATTATGTTATGTTAGTCCCCATACAACACATTATTAGTTTTTTGTGTAAAAGTTGGGTATTCATCCTTTCTGATGGCTGAGTAATATTCCATTGTATATATGGACCACATCTTCTTTATCCATTCATCTGTTGAAGGGCATCTCTGTTCTTTCCACAGTTTGGCTATTGCGGACATTGCTGCCATGAACTGAAGCTGTTTCAAAAAATAGAAACGGGGACGCCTGGGTGGCTCAGTTGTTAAGCGTCTGCCTTCGGCTCAGGTCATGATCCCAGGGTCCTGGGATTAAGCCCTGCATCGGGCTCCCTGCTCCGTGGGAAGCCTGCTTCTCCCTCTCCCACTCCCCTTGCTTGTGTTCCCTCTCTCGCTGTGTCTCTCTCTGTCAAATAAATAAATAAAATCTTAAAAAAAAAAAAGAAACAGAAGGAAAGCTTCCAGACTCATTCTATGAGGCCAGCATTATCTTAATCCCCAAACCAGGCAAAGATCCCATCAAAAAGGAGAATTTCAAACCGATATCCCTGATGAATACGGATTCCAAAATTCTCAACAAAATCCTAGCTAGTAGGACCCAACAATACATTAAAAGGATCATCCACTACGACCAAGTGGGATTTATCCCCGGGATGCAAGGGTGGCTCAACATTCGCAAATCAATCAGTGTGATAGAACACATTAATAAAAGGAGAGAGAAGAACCATATGGTCCTCTCAATTGATTCAGAAAAAGCATTTGACAAAATACAGCATACTTTCCTAATTAAAATTCTTCAGAGTATAGAGATAGAGGGAACATTCCTCAAGTTCATAAAATCCATCTATGAAAAACCCACAGCGAATATCATTCTCAATGGGGAAAAGCTGAGAGCCTTTCCCTTAAGATCAGGAACATGTCAAGGATGCCCACTCTCCCCACTATTGTTCAACATAGTACTAGAAGTCCTAGCAACAGCAATCAGACAACAAAAAGAAGTAAAATGTATTCAAATTGGCAAAAAAAGAAGTCAAACTCTCTCTCTTCACAAATGACATGATACTTTATGTGGAAAATCCAGAAGACTCCACCCCCAAATTACTAGAACTCCTACAGCAATTCAGTAATGTGGCAGGATACAAAATCAATGCACAGAAATCAGTTGCTTTCTCATACACTAACAATGCAACTGTAGAAAAAGAAATTAGAGAAACGATTCCATTTACAATAGCAACAAAAACCATAAGATACCTCAGAAAAAACCTAACCAAAGAGGTAAAGGATCTATAGTCTAGGAACTATAGAACACTCATGAAAGAAATTGAAGAAGACACGAAAAGATGGAAAAACATTCCATGCTCATGGATCGGAAGAATACACATTGTTAAAATGTCTATGCTACCCAGGGCAATCTATACCTTCAACACCATCCCAAAGTTCCAATGACATTTTTCAAAGTGCTGGAACAAACAACCCTAAAATTTACATGAAATCAGAAAAGACCCCGAATTACCAAGGAAATGTTGAAAAAGAAAAAGCTGGGGGCCTCACGTTGCCAGATTTCAAGCTATATCACAAAGCCGTGATCACCAAGACATTATGGTACTGGCACAAAAACAGACATATAGACCAATGGAACAGAGTAGAGACCCCAGATATGGACCCTCAACTCTATGGTCAAATACTCTTTGACAAAGCAGGAAAAAATACTCAGTGGCAGTTCTTTAAAAAAAAAAAATATTTATTTATTTTAGAGAGAGAGTGCATGCATGTGTGTGAGGGGGAGGGGCGGGGGAGAAGGAGAGAGAATCCCAAGCAAACTCCATGCTGAGTGTGGAGCCCAACACAGGGCTCGATCTCACGGCCTTTAGATCATGACCTGAGCCAAAACCAAGAGTTGGATGCTCAACCAACTGTGTCTCTAAGACAGCAGTTCTAATCCCTATTAGACTCATTGCTTTCCTTTAAAACAAAAATTTTGCTTTTCTTAAGATCCTGCAATAAAATTCATGGATAACCTATATACATAATTTCAAAATGATTAGCATGCTGTAAATAAATACAGTATAAAGAAGAAAGAAAGAAGAAATTAATTTATAATAAAATAGCATGCATTTCAATATGTAGATACTCAGGCATGTCCAGGCTAGAGGGACATAATGAACTAATCAGTTTTTTTGCACCAATATGTAGAATCACACTTACAAATACAGCCTGAGCCTAAAGTGTTATATTGAGGGTTTGAATAACATAAACAGTGCTGCTAATGGAGATGTGATCTTCTGAAAAGGTGAACAATTCTCAATGGAGTTTCAAACAAAATGAAATACAGTCTTTTCTAAATTTATGTGATAGTTGCATTCCTGGAAAATTCAGTGCATATTAAAATGTGCAAATGTTACTTTCTGTTTATATGTAAAAGAGAGTATTACAAATGCAGATAATTACAGACAGGTTTTCCCCCTACATCAACGTCTGGGAGGATATTCCAAAGTTGTGTGGGGTGAGGGACAATTCTTTGCATTGCATTGTTGCCCCATAGGCATTGCTAGTATTCTTGGTCTCTACCCTCTAAATGCCAGGAGTGTCTTCCTAATGATTGTTGCAACCACAAACACTCCCCTCTACCCCCAACCACATTCCCCAAATTTCCCATTGTGAACCACTGATCTAATATGTGTGAGGCACTCTGCTAAATTCCCTATACATATCATTAGTAATTTATTTTTTTTCTTATTCAACAAACATCACATCGCCTCTTACATGCTAAATGTTGTGCTATATGGATATACAGTTGTGAACAAGATAGTTGATGTTCTTGATCACAAAGAGTGAATGACCTGGTAGAGGAAACAGATGACAAAAACTTACAAACAAATGAGTATGTAAACACAGACTGTGTCAAGTGCTGTGAAGGAAAGAATTATATACTGAGACAGAATAACACCTGAACCTATTTTAAAGAAGAGTATCAGGAAAACCTCTGTGAGTCAACAGTTTAAGCCAAGATGTGGAGGATGCCAAGGAGCCAGAAATGAGAAGTTACTCTGTGCTCTCACAGAGGATGAAAATGAAGCCTGAGAAGTACTCAGCACAAAGTTACAGTGCTCCTAAATTGTGAACCTATTGGAACTCAAGTCTCTCTAGTTCCAAAGGCCATTAACTTTTTAGACTAAAAGAAATGGATGGATAATTCCTCTGAAGAAGATACACAAATGACCAATAAGCACATGAGAAGATGCTTAACATCGTTAGTCATTAGGGAAATGCAAGTCAACGCGACATTGAGATACCACTTCATACATAAGATTACCATATGATCCAGCAATTTTGCTCTGAGGTATATGCCCCTAAACATTGAAAACAGGCTCTCAAACAAATCCTTGTACATGACTGTCCACGCAGCACTCTTACCAATGGCCAAAAGGTTGAAAAAAACCCAAATGTCCAACAGTGGATGAACGGATGAAGGAATTATGATATACACATGCAATAGAATATCACTCAGCCATAAAAAGGTTTGAAGTTTTGATATATGCTACAATGTGAAAGAATTTTGAAAACATTATGCTCAGTGAAAGAAGCCAGACCCCAAAGATCACATATTGTATGATTCCATTTACATGAAATATCAAGACTGAGTAAATCTATAGAAACGGAAAGAAGATTGGTGGTTTCCAATGGCTGGGGGAGGAGAAGGTGAGGGATAACTGCTTAGCGGGTGAGGGGTTTTACTTTGGAATAATGGAAGTGTTTTGGAACAAATAAAGAGGCGGTTGTACAATGTTGTGAGTGTACTGCATGCCACTGGAATGATCACTTTAAAATGGTTGATTTTATGCTTCGTGAATTTCACCCGAGTCCATTTAAAAACAAAAAATGAATGAGTACATTCTCTTGCCTTTTTAGATTACAGGCATCTGCTTTAGAAAAGACCTACCTTGTTTTTATGTATTTTCTTCCAATCAAGTTATATGGCTAGGGAGGGAATGCGGTTTACCAGAAATTTTCTTGTGAGAAAACCAGTCAGAGTAATACAAAAACTTCTACTTCAGAAGCTTTGGACTTTTCTGAGCTTCCTTGACGTGGAGGTGAAGGAGGGGCAGGGCATATGGTGCCAAAAGGGTACCAGCCGTCTGTGGGGCCGATGGATGGATGACACAGGTTGAGGGGACAACCTCGGGGAAAGAGCACCATGGAGGGGAGGAGAAGGAAGACGGGCTATGTGGTGGGAAGAAACCACAGGACGACAAGGGCCTGCATTTGGGGAAAGCTTTCTGTGGTGTCTGCTGGGAAAGCTCAGAAACGCACCCTCTAGAAAACACCAAAAGTTCTACATTACTTGTAAAGATTTTTGGAGATAGATTTGTTTCTTTTAGACTATGGAGGAACGTATAAGGATGTGAAACTCGTTTGGTCACCGGTGAAAATTGAAAGTGGAAGGAGTTAATTTTCCCAAATTTTCTCTGTGAAGGTAGAGGCCACGACATTGTCTGACAGGGAAGAGGACCCGGCCACTGGAAGGATTTGGCAGAGGGCAACCAGCCCCAAATAGCGAGGATACGGGGGGGACTGGGACCCTATTTCTTACAGTCCTAAGATGCCCACTTTCGAAGTCAGGATTCACTTGTAGGTATCTGAAACCACCTTAGTTATGTTGAGCAGGAAGAAATTTAATACAAGGAACAAAGTGCTTACAAATTCATTGGAAGGGTCCAGGATGGGCCATGAGGAACAATTTCCAGAACATCAAGGCATGACTGGTGCCGGAGGGCTGCCACAAACAGGAGGAATGGGCATCCAGAAGCTGTCCTAGACATGCTGCCGGTAGGGTAGGTCACAATCCAGTTGCAATTCTTTAGTTGCAATCCATTGCTCAGAAAGCTACTGCAAAACTGGCTCTCAAGCCAAGTCATGATTCAGGACATCCACCAGCAAGAACTGAGTGTTCTGTTCTCTGTCTCTGGAGGTCAAGATTGAAAATGGATGGGCTTATGCTTCAGGACAATCTAACACATCTTCTGCGGCATTTGTCAGCAAGAACAACAAAGATATGGTGTCCACGTTACGTCTGCCTCCCAAACTTCATGCAAGCGTTCTCAAAAGGCCAAAATGAAGTCATATCCAAAAGTTGAGCTGTAAGGGATCCTGGAAAAATCAACTGTTAGATCTCCAGGCTTGAGGTACAGAAGGCCCACAAGGGGGGCCAAATGGACTGTATGCCAGACCACAGTATCTTTCTTGCCTTAGCCACCCTTTAAATTATTTCTTAATCTTCAAGGTATTATACAGTAACATCAGATCAAGATTTGCATCGAAATCTAGAAGCTCTAACTATGGTTCTCAGTCTCCTGTAGATTGCAAATCCTAAAGGGCTTTGTGAAGTATTGGTTTCTTTATGGAATTTCATCAGACCTAAGAGAATCTGAGAATCCGAGAATAAGGGATATCATGTTGTCCTCATACTAAAAATGGAGAAGGAAAAACGAGAGAAATCGAAATCCCCAAAACTCATATTCAGAATTGGGGCACTCAGACACAAAATATCCCGGAGTAGAAAGCAGTTGCTATTCTAGAAGGAAGCTCCTAAAAAATCATATTTTCATAGGCTTTTGAAAGAGTTCATGGACCATAATGTTAGATGGGTAACTGAGCAGCCTTTTTATGCCTGGGGCAAATTCCAACTGCCCCTCCAATTTGCCCCCCCTAATTTGCCAAACCATGGAAAAACAAACCTGCAATTAGAGTTGTATTTTTAAACTGTCTCAAGTTTTATGTGGCACTTTTTTCTCTTATACACAGTCTCGCCAAAATGCTGTTATTTTCACAGAGGAAATACAAAGAGTGGGTTTAAAATTACAAGTCACATTTTAAGTCAGAAAAAGGAAGTGGGTTCTCTGGGGCAACCTCCAGGCTGGACTCTGCCGTCCTACCAACCTCATGATGCCACACATCCAGCACCTGGGACAGCCGTGGCCTGCCTCTCAAGTGTGAAGACTCCTGCTTCCAATTTTTCTTCGCAGCTCCATGGTACTTCATTGGCCACTAGACGTGTGTGCGCACATGGACGCTTTTGGTTGAGGCTGATAAGGAGGAAGTTTGGTTCCTGGCTTCACATCACTTAAATGTCAGAAATGTTCTCATTGCCTCCGTTGGTGAAATGTCCCTGACCCATACCACCACTGAAGCTCATGACATTTTATCTGTTCTAGAAATGACAGAAGACAGGCCCCTCTGGGATTCACGCGCCTCTGCTGGGATTTTCACACTATTCGCCATGTTAACATGAAGCAACAGCTGGGTTGAAGAGAGCTGATAAAAATAGCAACATCCTACTGCAAGCAAGCTGCAATGGAAAAGAGGGAAATCGAGTATTTGACTTTTTTTTTTTTTTCCCCTGAGTCCAGAGCTGTGTTTCTTGGAACATCTACTTATTCGGAAAGAGCAAAGCAAGTTTATTTTCCATCGAAGTCGTGTCTGGGAGAACGTGGAGAGGGGCAGACTGTTCCTGCTCTTCCGGCTCCGCACTCACGGGCATCTGGTCCCCCTGATAGTTAACCCGGAGGTCACGTGACCTGACGGCGGCGCCCCCTGACCGGTTGAGTTCAACGTTGGGAACTGGGTTTTCCAGGTTGCTGTGTGCTGCTGCAGAGACTTCCTGCCGTTACCCTATCTTTCCATTCATTAAAGTGTAGCTTGCAATTGAACATTCTGACATAACATAGCTGAGATTTTTTGGCAGCAACGTTAACCATATTCAAGAGTTTCCTTCAGACGACATTAAATTTTCATATCCTCATGAATGCTTGCCACCTTCTTTTAATAACTTGAAAAAACAAGCTCCTCTCAGGAACTTCATTGTTCCAATATTTTCCCAGCACACATTTACTTCTTTTAGAAGTATGTTAGGTGTGTGTGTGTTTATAGAGTCAGGGTGTACGTAGGTGGGTTAGAATTCGACATTTAACTTATAAAAAGTCAGCAATATGAATGGATCTCAGAGAAAAGTTATTAGAAGTCTAGTATTTTCTTCACAAGATCTTATTTTTCTCCTAAGCCATTTGGTTATTTCACCACAAAATTATATTTTGTTAAAAAAAGGGGGGGCATATTCACTAACTCTAAGCCCTGGAGTTTAAAAATAGCCTTTTAGAAGAATGTGTAAAAAATTTACAAAGGGGCAGTAGTTAAAATGAGGCTTTCTTTCCCTTCTGCCATAGTGAAAACTTTAGTCTTATTATTTACCGTTACCTTAGGAGACTTTCTTTTTTAATGAAAAATTAATTGGTTTAAAGTTCTAGCTACTTAGACAATTGGAAATTTTTAAAACCCATTCTTAACGAAGATGCAAAGAAAGAGAGTGCCAAATGCAGGGGAAAGCCCAAATGAATCCGTAATCTGTCAGTGCCCACACAAATGGGAAGTTTGTACTCCTCTTGGATGGCAAGTGGTTTAGAAAGTTCTCTAATTCTTTGATTCAAATGTGGTGTTTGTTTGCAGGCTGAATTATGGGAGCACAGTTACTGTTCCCCAAAACTTTACAAAGCATTATGTAATATAACACAATGTGGTTAACAGAAATTTTCACCCAAGTTATGACATTATTGAACCCAACGAGCTCCACTTCAGTTGGAAATTGAGATCTGGTTCTGCTTCTGGATCCCTGATCTGACCCTCAGCCCTCATACACGAAGCATAAGCAAGCCTAGGACCATAACAGCGATGGGGTCAGTGTCTCACTTCACCTCGAATTCACACAAGCAAAGTTCTGTATCCACTGGCTTACAGATGAGGAAAAAGATGCTCGAAGAAGTTAAGGAACTTGTCTGAGCTGATGTGATTGAATGGGATTTGGAACCCGTGGCTCACTGACACCAGAGTTAATAATACAGCCATTCACATGCATTTGCATTTGTTACCTGAACCTTTGGGTTTATACCCTGTCGCTTGTTGGTATATCTTGTCTTTAGGTGAGTTTAGATTAAATTAGGACGGCTTTTATCCACTTCTCCTCCCAAACATGTGTAACACCACACAGAAAATAAAAAAAAAATTCACAGATGGGATTCTAGAATATAATTTCTTCAACAAATGATTTTATAAATATATCAGGCCCAACTTGCTTGGTTAGCCAGATGCTAAAATTGTATCACAGAAGTTCGGGCAGCTTCTGAGGAAATGGGGCTGCTTCCTGTGTGCATTTGTCAAGCCTGCTGTGGCTTTAGCCTCCCCCACCCCCAGCAAGGCACAGCAGGCCAGAGAGTGTGTTTTGGGTGTACAGGGGGGGTCCAGCCCAGACAGAAGCCCAGCAGCGCAGAGTTGTGGAGCCCTGGGAGAGCCCCAGGAGCAAGGACATATGGGCGCCCTCATTTCCAGGGGAAAAAAATACTATGGGAGGTATGAGCCAACAGCCAAAAGTACATAGCAGTCAAAGTGTTGGGTGGATAAAAGTAGGCAGTGAAAAGGAAGAGAATTAGGGGAGGTGTGGGGATGATGGCAAGAAAGGGGCTGTGAGATCTAGGGAGATGTGTGAAAAGGCAGAGGAAGAAAACCGCGTCTGTGCAGGGAAGGGTCAGCGCAAATTACCTGGCATTCAGAGATAATTGCCTCAGTGCCCAGGGATATTCTGGAACCTTCCCCAACACTTCTTGTTTTAGTCAGGCTCCTCTTGCTTGGGGGCACAGAAAGAACCGTAAGTGAACAACTTCTAGTTACAAGAAGAGAAATGTACTGCCTCCAGCCGCCAAACTGTGGCGGCGAATGGAGCCAGGACCCAGATGAGAGTCCACTGCCCCGCAGCACTGCCCCTACCTCTCACCTTGGCTTCTCTGTGTGAGTGGGCTTTGCTGGCTCAGACCGTTCCTCCCTGTGGCAGCAGATTCAGTGCCCGGGCTTTAGGATCTCTGCTCCAGCTTCCAGACCAGAGAGGGAAACTTCTCTCCATTCCATCGCCCCTCTCCCACTCCCGCCCCTCCCACTTCCCTCCCCTCCCCTCCCCTCCCCGCACCTTCTACCTCTCCCCCACCCTTTTAATTTGAAAAGTCTTAGGAGGGTTAGGTCCTATGCCCACACCCTGGGCCAATCCCTGCAGCCAGGGGCAGGTGAGGCACCATGATGGGCCTGGCTTTGGCCGTGTGCCCATCTATGGGGGAGGAAGGGCAAGTCTTTTACCCCGGACAATGGCTTAATCTCTCAAAACTCAGCTGAGAGCAGCCGGCTTCCCCTTGTTGAGGGTCCTATCAGGATCTCAGGGGGTAGAGGCAGTTTTCACAAAGCATGTTCAAGTATGTGATTCACTTGATTTGCTTTGAAGCACAGTATTTCATATGATGTGAAGTTTCCAATAACAGCGAAGAAGGGCATACAGTGTTTACATTTATCAAAATGGGGCATGGATTAAAACATATTGGAGGGACAGCATTTGAAGAGGGAACTTCTCCAGCTGTCTTGCCAGCAGCAGAATCCATTCCTATCTGGAGGGAGGCTGACTTGCCCTCTCCAGCCGTCTGTGGGGTGCCCAGAGGATATGACACGAAATGGTCAGCCGCATTCGGAGGGAGCCACCCACGTACTGCGTGCCTACTCTGTATCAGGCACACCGGGTGCCTTTTCCCAAAACGGCCCCATCTCCTCCTCCTGGCATCCCAGCGAGGTGCTGCGTCTCGGGCTATTCGTCACCAATGCACCCGCCAGAAGACCGGCATCTTGGCGACTGCCTGGTACCCTCTTTCCAGGTGCAAAGCTGACAGTCCATTGTGCCTGCATCAAAGTGCAGAGAGGGTTGGTGAGGTGGTGTTGGCAAAGCTGAGCGCAATAAAGACACTCCTTTCTGTTCTGAAACCTTATTAGGATGACCCGAGAGTTCTTTCAATCCAGAATCCCCTAGGGAAAACTGGTTAGGCTGCTGCCTTGAAAAAAAAAAGAAGAAGAAAAAAAAAATGACCGGAGTGTTTCCATTTCCTGCCCAGAGCAGGCTCTCAGCAGAAAGCAGTGGGGGTGAGTGAAGGGCTGGGCGACCACAGGCTAAAGACCGCTGCAGCCGCATCGACTTCACTGGGACGTGGTCGCGACAAGGCTGACCTGCAGGGGGTTTGGGTGAGGGACAGAGAATGACAATTAAAAAAAAAAGTTCCTGGCACGGTGCCTGGCACATAGGATGTGCCGAATAAAAGCAGCTAGTATTACAAAGGGAAGCGTAAACATCTGCCAACCGATTTATTTATTTATTTATTTATTTATTTATTTATTTATACCCTTAGCTTGGAGGCCTAGCTTTGCTCAGCTTTTTGGACGCTGGCCAGGCTAAATTAACACTCTTATCTTCTGGCCCCTGTAGCTGGCAGCCTGCCTATGGGTCCTTGAGGCCTCCACTTGAGGTTTGGCCACATCCTGGGCCATCCCAGGCTGTCCTCTGCCAGGGGCCCCTTGGCCCACTCGCAGGTGAGACCACCTCTGGGCTCAGTTTCTGGGGCCAGTGGGGCTCACGATTCTGTGCAGCAAAAGGAAGTCAATGGGGAAGCCTTGGGCTCTGGGAACACAGGCATCTTACTGTAATAGGGGAGGAGGGGGCACACATATTCAAAATTAATGTTTCTGCTGGACAGACGTTCACCCAATTTCGCCAGAAGGGGCTCGACTGGACGTATTTGATCCATCAAGTAATAGTCGCACCGTGGAATGCTACCCCAGGGCTTTCTTAGGCTCCGCTTCTCAAACTCTGCTTTGCATTTTAATCCCCTAGGGACTTGGTTAAAAATGCAGGTTCTGATTGAGTAAGTCTGGGGTGGGGTCTGAGATGCCACAGTTCTAACAAGCTCCTAGGCGATGCCAGCGATGCTGATGACCACTTTCTGAGAAGCTAGGCTCCAAGACATGATTTAGCAGACTTGCATCATGGTTTTTGTCGCATGCTATCTTTTTTTTTTTTTTAATTATTGAGCTAATACTCTTCTTCAAATTGACTTGGCATTTAGCTTCAATATATGTGTATTACCACGAAATCACAGCTTTGAGGAGTGAATTTTGTTTTAATATGCCTTAAAATGAACACATCACCATCAAAATAAGAAACAGATGTCTGCAATCATTTTATGTTCCACCAATGGTATAGCATAGCACCGTGTTCCAAGAAACCTGGTAACAGGCATTCTGCAGGAAACTATAGTCTGGACTGCCCAGGACTTATTCTTTGGACTCTCTTTTTTTTAAGATTTTATTTACTTATTTTAGGGAGAGAGAGTGTGCGCGAGCTAGGAGAGGGGCAGAGGGAGAGAGAGAATGCTAAACAGACTCCCCACTGAGCTCGGAGCCCAACACGGGTCTCAATCCCAGGACCCTGAGATCATGACCTGAGCTGACACCAAAAGTCAGATGCTCATCTGACTAAAGCCACCCAGGTGCCCCTGGGCTCTTTAATTTCAGCAGCATTGATGTTTCTGCAGAAGCACAGGGGATTTTGGAGGGAAGTCGGGATGAGTTTTGGACAAGGTATTCACTGCAGCAAAGAGCACCTTCCTGTGCCCCAGCCTGCTGTGTGGGAGCAGATAACCTCCTATCAAAAGCAGGGACCCCTAAAAGGGTGGCTGACAGAAATGGTCTCTTATTCAAAGCCGCATCCCAATCACTTTTTCTGTGTGGCCACAATTTTGTGAAAATCTGCAGAGAGACTAGAGAATAGAAGAAAAAAAAAAACCGAAAAACAAACAAAGAAAAAAGCCACACACAAATTCCCTTCTGACTCTGAGGTGCCTGTTTACAAAGTAAAAATTCCCTGGCGAATCATTTCATTTATAATTAAATCTAATAATAAGCCATTGTGGCTAAATTAATTTTGAGCTAATTCCGTGGGAACTCCGTGTTCTGTATCACTTCTGAACAAAAGAGCTGGGTGTCGCATAATCTGACTCGTTCTGAGGCCAGGCCTCCAGGGACGAGCTCCAGGAGGGCAGTGAATAAATATTTCATGAAGAGAGCTAATGCCCAGGACCCGTGGAAGCGAGAGACACTGCTATGATGGGTCCCAGAAGCTCCCAGAGGCTGTGTGAGGGTCCCTTAGCATCAACCTCTGGACGGTCCTTGACCGACACGAAGTTTTCCACCAGAACTTGATCCGCTCTGGCCACAGGTACCTTCGTACAGGTTCTTAAGTCCTGGGAAAACCATGATGTGCCAGACACCCTCACAAATAGGATCCTACTTCATCCCCAGCCTGAGAGGTCTGTAGGGTTTCTCCTTTTCTGTTGGTGTAATGAGGAAGCTTAGAAGCACCCCAAGTGGTCACCCCAAGGCCAAGTGCGATGGAAGGTTCAGAATTGGAGTTTCTATTCAGACCCAGTGAGTCTGGTCATTCTGTCACCTCATGGAAATGAGGACTATCCAGAACACTTTCCCGGGGCTAGTCCCCCGCACCCCCCATCTCCCAGCAAGGATCTAGGAAGTTTCTCTGGAAGATTCTTCCTTTCAGATTTGAATATTGGTCACTCACACTTGAGTGCAAATGATTCTGAGAATAAATTTTGGGCTCTTCTGCTCTATGGTGGTGGGAGTGGGAGTGGGAGCCCCAAGGGAACCCAAAGATGGGAAGGCCTCAGAAAAGGGAGGCTGAGGGTGCCAAGGACTAACTTGGTGGGATTCCTTCATCCTTGGAAGAAATGGCCACACTCAGTCTTCCTCAGATTGCTGCATTTCTGGCTCTGATTTACTTGTGTAACCAAAGGAAACATCTTCCCAATTTGTCTGTAAATCTCTCTTGGGCTGTGTTTCTGATTTCACTTACTCGGTTTGCCATGGGATGATTGCATCCAGTAAAAGGAACAGCGTGATGAGGCCCACAAAAGGACAAACCTGTAAACATCCCACCATCTCTCGGAATTAAGGCTCCGAAGACATGTGGGTCTTAATTTTCCTGAGCAATAAGCACCTGCCTGTGGGTGTTTTCAACCATATGAGATTAGCATTTTTTCCTGGTCATGCCAGTGGTTTGAATTATTAAGATGACCTTTGAAAGAATTCACGGAGCTCGTCCTTTATAGACTTTCTGAAGTGATGCATTTTCATTTGGATTGGTTTCCCAAACAAAAAGATTAGGTCGATGATAGTGCTCCTGTGTTTCCTGTTGGCTTGGCTTTCCTAACAGAGACAGGTTGTGTCTGAAGGCAAGCACAGGGCCATTGGTCAGAAAATTTGGAGTCCTGGGGAACCGGCGCTGTGAGGCCGTTTGCCTGTGTTGGGGCCTGAGGAGTGTGACATTTATGTTCCTGAGCAGGATGTAATTTCCAGCTGAATAGCCTGGGCACTTCCCCAGCTTTTACTTTGGCCCCAACTGTGTATTAAGTGCCACCGACATCTCTCTTAAAAGCTCCTAACAGCAACCTGAATTGATGGGGCTGTTTTGTTTCTAACCAAAGGAAGCCGGTGGTAACAGCAAGGAAGGTAATCCCCGGCACAGGGTGAGGATGACAGCTGGACGAAGGGCCAGGAGCTGTCTCCACCGGCGATCGGCTGCTCCCATGGGTGAGGACCAGCCAGACCAGCGCCCCGAACTGATTCTTTCTCTTCCTGCCCTGTGTCTTCTTTGGCTCCTGAGGGCTTGCTCTCTGACCTTCCCGATGGGCTGCAAAACAGAAATGATTGCTTCCCCGCGGCGGGGGGCGGGGGGGGGGGGAGGGGGGGGAGGGGAGAGGTGACCTTTAAGTGGAAATACCATCCTTGGGAACAAGAGGCCACAGGCTAAAGGGCACCACGTGGAAACCCAGGGAGCTGCCTCGTGTCCCCACATGCAGCCATTACGGTCCCTCAGCCTTGGAGTGACTGCCCCTTCCTCGTCTTCTCGGGGTGGATGGGAGGGGGGGGTCTCTGACATTCACATCCAAAAGTTGAGGTCTTTGCCTCTCCCCCGGCATTGCCCGGCCCTAATTATTTTGGCAGAAACTGGTTTCACCCTGAGTAATGGGGGGATGCAGTCTATTATTAAATAACTTTACTCTTGGCCAGTCAAGCACTCCTGGGCACAATGGTGTTTCCTTCAGGTCTGTTGTATCTTCCAGCCAGTTCTCAGAGGAGGGCTCCTCAGCAGGTGAGCTCTTCCACTACGGTTCTCATCTCTTCTACTGCTCCCCATGCCCTTGACCCTTGTCACGCCTCAGCAGTCCCCTCCCCAAGGCCGACTGTCTTTGTGCCCTCAGCCTCCCACCTGCTGGCTGGCTTCCATCCTTGGGTGAGAGAACCTTCTCAGCCCACCTCTCATGTGTTTCTCATGTAAAAAGAGGACCCTGGTCATTCGTTTTGCTTTTCTAGCATCTTTCTTTGGAGAACTGCCGATGATATGAGTCCGTGAGGAGCAAAACCACCTCTCCCGTAGGTACTGTCATGGTCAGATGCTTCCTTTCCCAGCCTGCCTCGCAACTGGGGCTCAAAGCAGGTTGCCTCCCCTCTGCCAGGCAAATGCAGCAGCATAGCGACTCAGGGGGCAAGAGCCAGGGGTGGCCACCTCAGTGGTGGCAGCCAAGCCCAGGTCCTGGGACAGAGGGTGGGTGGTGTTCCGCGGCAGTGGTGGGCTTTTCCATCAGCCCTGTTCTGTGTGGTGGCTCAACTTGTTCTTCAAAGATCAGCATTGAACCTTTTTTCTAGTTCTCTCCATGATTCTGTGGGCTATCATATAGTCTTTTAACAGACTCGTTTTCTCATAATTTGGCCATAATGGGTTTCTGGTGCTTGCTGCTAAGAATTTTGGGGCGAAGGGCATCTGTGAATACCCTAGCTTTGATGTGTGCCAGGCTCTGGAAGGGCATGGCGTTTAGGGCTAGAGACCCATCCTTCTGCCAACTCAGTTATGTCTTTCTCCTTAAGAATTCCAGGCTTTCTGAACCTGATGTGGTCACATTTCTGAACTTATTGGCAAGATGCCCATGACTGCAAATTGGCCTTGAGAAGTAATGCCTCCCGACAGGTCATCTAGAAGGGCCAGGACCCTTATTCTGGGAAATTCTCGGCTTTCCTGGGAAGAAAACGCTGCCTTCGATGAAAACGAGGTGAAACAAAACCAAAGAAATTGATACGTTTCCCTCCGCCTTCACCACTTCAGCCTCTGCTTTTGGAAGTTCAGACTCAGGCTGTGGAGAGCCCGCTGAGCAAGTTTTTTTGTTTTTTTTTTTTTTAAAAGATCAGCATTCCTAGGTCATCAGAGCTAGTCCCAGAGCCCCAGTTTGCTTTGCAGGGCCCCTCTTCTGTGCCCTCCAGCTTCACATTGTTCTAGAAACATCTCTGATCAAGTAGAAGTGGACAGATGGACCCCACCATGGCCCTTGCTTTACTCGCACATTTCCTTAGACTTCACAATGCTTGGGCTGATGATACACGTCTTCCTTTGTGTGCGTGGTGCTTGGCGCCCTCCACCTTTGAGGATGGACACCCTGCCTGTTGTTAACTCGAGGCAGGGGTTTTGACAGGTGTCCTGGGTGGCCTTGGCTCACTTCTTCAGGAGCCTCACTTCATCACACCAATATTCAAGGAACTCTGTCACACAACATCAGCCTTCCACTGCAGGGGACAACTTACTCACCTCCAAAAAGCTACACGTTTTCTCACCTGTGCCTTCGCCATGTTACCTCCTCCCACCTAGACGCCCATCACCCTCTGCCTGCATTCCCAGCCTACCTACTGCAAGAGGATGTCCTGGGCTCTCCTAATGACAAAGCGTAGCGGGACACAGAAACCAGGGCACAAGGGAAACATGAATGGTGAAGTCTGAGAAACCACCGTGAGCTAAAGATCAATCAGTTCATCTAAAATGGGAGGATGAGTCAGGGTGTGGTTTAGGCACTGACCAGATACATGACGTTGATGGGTTCTCCAGTCTCTGTAGGCTTCTGCTTTCTCTGCTATGAGCTGATGGGGCTGGATGGATAAGCCTTGTCTACCACATTAGCCTGCCACTGTGATTCTGGGCTTGCTTTCAAGATGGCTCATTCCTGTGGCTTTTGAAAGGAGGTCCCAGTTCCTTGCCATGTGGACTTTTCCACAAGGCTACTTTAGTGTCCTCACAATGTGGCTGCTGGCCTCCCACAGAGCGAGGGACCTGAGAGAGATGGGCAGAAACCACAATGCTTTCCTAACCTAGCCTCAGAAATGACATACGTCACTGTGCCTTATTCCATCAGTCACACCGACCAACCCTGATCATTGTGGGAGGGTACGAGAGCAAGATACTAGGGGGTGTGGCTCATTGGCGGCCATCTTAGGGGCTGGCTGTCACAGGGCTCCCGGGCCAAATCTAGTTAGGCTCACCTGCCTTACCGAGAAATCTGTTTGGGGATTTCTCAACAGTGCCTTTCCACTCATGGCCTTCTGCTTTGTTGCCCAAGAGTGGATGGGTCCCGTGGAGCTGGATACTAGAGAAAAATCCTTGTGGGACATGGAACAATGCTGGGTACAGAAATAACAGAACAACGGGAGTCAAGAGTGGGATTTGAGGACCCAAGGCCTTGGAATATCTAGAGGCACAGCCAACGTAAGAGTCCGCAGAGTAGAAATGACAGCTGGAGCTAAGTACAGGAACACGTGATTTTTTTTTTTTTTTTTTTTTTTTGGAGGGAGTAAGTCCTTCCTAGTTGCCACTGAAGTAAGTGTGTTAGAATTAAGACCTTGACTTATATTAATGTGCTTTCTTTTTTCACTTCTTCCTTGTTATTTCCCCTTATTTGGCCACAGTTTTCATTACTTTCACAAGTGTAGCTGGAATGAAGGAGAGGGGAGAGACTGGAATGAAGAAAGAATATTCAGCTTCAGACATCCAAACAAGCTCAGAAACAATGGGACTTGAAGCCAAGTTTTCAGCTGCAAGATCAGGCCATTGAAAGAGGAAAGGTTTTCCTAAATCCAAATAGACTTCTTTTTAAATATAACGATCTTGGAGGCTGAACGTGAAGTTTTTACCAGGTATCATAGAGTAGGGAAGGATGGGCAAGAAAAGTTCTCAATCTCACAGGTAAGGGTTGCCCTTCCTGGATGGCGATGTGGAGGGCAGAGTGGAGATATTTTTAGTCAATAAAATTAGACAAAGATATTATTCGTAGGGTTCAGGGTGAGATTGGGGTTATATCAGACAGTCTGAGGAAAGGTCCAAAAGCTTGTGCTCTACTTGTGGTTTAGAATTCCAGGCAGACAGACAACGCCTTGCAGGGCAACCTATACCCACATGGAGTGACCTCAGCAGAGAGAAATGCTGGTGTAGCACATTTAGGAGAGAGGGAATCTGAGATCCTATAGATCAGGCTCCCTGCATCTAGCGTGTGGCTTGCACGACATCCAGAACTTTCTGTGGAGGTTGGGAATGGGGAGAAGTCATGTGCTAAGCGGGCAGGGGGAACAGGAGGAAGTGGTAGCCTGGTAGGAGACAAGAGCTTACAGCTAGAGGCCAAGGCCAGGTCATGGTCAGTTGTAGCATGAGTCCTGTTGGGAGCTGTTGTCCAGAGACCAAGGCCGGGCTGACCCCAAGCCCCTCCCCATACAATCCAACTTAAAATTGGAGGATAAAGAACAGACCAGGTATGCCTAACCTTGCTGCCATGAGGAGTATAAGCCACTTCCTGATCATCCTTTGTGGGGACAAAAAGACTCTTGAAAGGATGGAAATCTAAAAGGGACTTTAAACTTTGTTCGGCTAAATTAAATCCTGAATCACCTGAGTAATTATACAAAAGAGATTAAGTCGTTAAACGGGAGGGAATTTACCTCCAAGCAGTAAGAATAGTTGTTTTATTTGTTCGTTTGTTTTGTTTTCTGCTTTCAGGAGAAAACAGAGCCTCATGAGGCAGTTGAGTTTGATTAAGAAGAATTTAGCCTTTCTGCCATTTGGGTCACAGTGGGTGCCTTTTAAACTCAGTTTACCACCCAAAGAGATATGATATGAAGTGGGACCGATGGGTGGCAGTTATTCAACTTAAGGAACCTGGGTTGCATGATCAGTGGCCACTGATTTACAAAGCTTCCTCTGGAGGGTCTAGAATATATAAAGAAGGCCGATAAATCAACAACACCAAAAAGATGAACAGCCCAATTTTCTAAGTGGACATAGGAGTTCAACAGGCCTCTCATGAAGAAGTCCCATGAATGGCCAATAAGCACATGAAAAGGTGCTCAGCACCATCAGCCATTAGGGAAATGCAAATTAAAACCACATTGAGACACCATTTCACATCTACCAGAACGGCTAAAATAAACTACGGTGAAGGCTGGGAAGTATGTGGGCCAACTAGAACTCATAATCCAGGGGATGAAGAACTGGTTAGCAGTCTCTTTGAGTGGTGAACGTGTATCTCCACATGACCTAGAAATTCCACTCTCAGGTATTAACTCAAAAGAAATGAGAACATAGGTCTCCACAGAAACATGTACACAACTGTTTATAGTAATCATATGAATAAGAATCAAAAACTGGAAACCACCCAAACGCCCATCAACTGAGCAGATAAGAATGTGGTATTTCCCTTTAATGGAATATTACTCAGCAATAAAAAGAACCATTTACTGTGAAACCTACAACGTGGATGAATCTCAAAACACATTTTGCTGAGTGAAAGAAGCTAGACACACAAGACAACATACCGTACAATTCCATTTGTATGAGTTCCTAGAACAGGCAAGATTGATCTGTGTTGACACAAATCAGAAAGTGGGCAGGGGCATGTGGGAACATTCTCGATGATGAATATGCTCCATATTTTGGTTTTGGTAGCAGTTTGTTATCAAACCTCATCCAACTGACTACCTTATACCTTAATTTATTATACTTTAATTTAAAAAAAAAAAGAATATTCAAAAAGACTCTTTTCTCAGTTTTGGCCCAAATTCTTACAGCAAATTAGCCAGGCAAACAGAATTAACATACAAGTCTCAGAAGGCTCTGAGGCTTTGGGGGTGTACCTTCCCTCCCTCTGTCCCTTGGTCCACACGCACTCACACCCATGCACACACGTACCCCTTTAGCCCCCGTGAGTAGCCCCACAGCATGCCCCCTCCCTCGTAGGGAGCCTGCAGGATCACGCTCCCTCCCGCCGCCGCCCTGTCCCTCAGCCAGTGCTGCCCACACCCTCATGCCCCATCCATGGTCTCCAACTGCACTAGAGTCATCTCCGGTTTGAAACCTCAGCACACCCTAAATCATAGTTTGTGTGTGTTTTTTTTCAGCGACATACGGATGCCTTTGAAACCACTTTCTCCTCTAAAGGCCTCCTCCTCCCTTGTCAACTCCAGGCTCAGCTGTTTCATAAATAATGCAGCTCCCTCTCTCATCTCAATTACAAATGTGGACATCTCCTTGTTTTGAAGGATTGGACCGGCCTCTTTTGGGTTGCCTCCTTGTTTCTCAAGTGCAGCCAGCGGCCACCATCAGCCTGCCCCCAAGACGAAGAGCTGTGCCCACCCTCTGTGTGGCAAGCATGGTGCTGGGGCTCGGTCACTTTGTTGAAAGTGCACTGGTTCCCCTCTGCCTCCCTTTGCCAGAAGCATAATTTGGCAGCTGGGCTCACTCCCTCTAGCCTGTGGGTCTGTGTGGGAGGTTCCAGTGTGTAAACGGTTCCCGGGGGAGTGGACCTTTCCACGGGGTCAGTGCACGCCATGTCACCAGCCCCAGGCGACAAAGATAACTGACGTCAGTGTTCAAATCTCAATGGCTCTGAGCCCCTGCCTCCTTTACTGTAGGAATTCTGAGGCTCACACCCTCCAATGATGTACCAATTCAGCCTCTGAGGGTTGCTCCCCATCCCAGCTAGCAAAACTGGATGTCCATTAATCCAGGCCCTGCCTGCACGGCCCAGCTCTGCCGGTGGACTTGGTGGGCTAGGCTGACCTGGGGCTGGAAGCTGGGTGCTTGCCATCCTTCCTGCGGATACAAGCTGAGCCCCCTTTAGGGAATGAAGAGCACCCTTGGTCCATCTGCTGAGCACTGGGCCAGGCTCTTCCTTTCCAGAGCCCAACTCATCTTCTTGGAACTTCTAGTCTCTCTGTTGTTCATTCAAGTTTGCTGGGTCCTTGGTGAGGGGCATCCCACACCTGACCTGGTCGTAATTGCTGACAGCAGCGGGGCCCCACTCTTGAGAAGAAGCCAGCTTTTCTGGAATGGTGAAGGAAGCCAGTGGGTGAAGCAGCCATACTGAGATAGCGGGATCAGCCGCTGACTTGTGGATGGGCTCCCCAGAAATCAGCCCTGGGGGGTAAGGCCCAATGGGTGCTCCTGAACACATGGCCTAATGGTCCTGAGGCGGTAGAGGGAGAGGCCAAGGGCAGCTCTGAGTGAGCCAGTGCGGGCATTTCTCTGGAGGCAAAGGGCTCCTCGGGGAGATGTGGCATCCCTCCACCTGAGGACTTGGGGCATCTCCACCTGTGGGATGAAACACAACTGGGCTGATGGTGCTGCCCTCCCCGGGTCCAACACAAGCTCCGCTGATGGCAGTTGCTCAGGAAAAGCTAACAATCTGGCGTGGCAAACAACATATCATTAAAATTCACCCTCATTTCTCTCGTTTCCATTCTTGAATCAAAAAAAGAATCCATTTCCCAGCTTCCCTTGCACCTTAGGTGCGTTTGGGGGTGGGGATGGGTCTGCTTCACGTTCTCTTGAGAGAGAGGGGAGCACAGCCTCACCCACAGGCACCTACCTGGCCCGTAACAAATGCTGGAGTGATGGTGGTAGGCACCAGCGGGGCCTCCAAGGCTGATGTAGGCCGACTTTTCAACAGAAACTCTACGTAGCAGTCAGATAATGGCCCCAAAAAGACATCCATGCCCTAATCATTGAACCTATAAATATCTTACATGGCAAGAGGGAGATGGCAGATATGATTAAGTTAAGCATTCTGAGATGGGGAGAGGACACTTGGTAGCCCAGGTGGGCCCAATATCTTCACAAGTGTCCTTATAAGAGGGAGGCAGAAAGTCAGAGTCGGGTGACTGCTGGGAAGGGGCCAGGAGGCAAAGAGTGTGGGCAGCCTTGAGGAGCCGGAAAAGCCAAGGAAACAGATTCTCCCCTGGACCCTCCTTTAGGAACATCACCCTGCCGGCATCTTGAGTTTAGCCCAGTGAGACCCATTTCAGACCTCTGACTTGAACTGTAAGATAATAAATCTAATTTTTTTAGGTTCTAGGTTTGTGGTAATTTGTTACAGCAGCAAAAGCAAACTAATACACTATAAGAGTTGGCAGACTATGGAATGGTATCTTTCCGGTGCTGAGTGAAATGAAGGGCAAGGTGCTGCAAGTTCTTTTTTTTTTTTTAAGATTCATTTATTTATTTTAGAGAGAGAGTGAGTGATCACGAGCCAGAGGGGCAGAGGGAGAGGGTGAGAGAATCCCAAGCAGACTCCGTGCTGAGCGCAGAGCCCAATGTTGGGTTTCGATCTCTTGACCCTGAGATCCTGACCTGAGCCGAAACCAAGAGTCAGAAGCTTAACTGGCTGTGCCACCCAGGGGCCCCAGAGTGCTGTAAGTTCTTAAATAAATAGATTAGCTGCATGTAATGTATGGTGATTAACATAACAATAAAAATTTAAAGATTAAAAAAATAGATTAGCTGCCACTTTGGTCACCAGACCTCTTTCCTCACCCTTCCTTCTTTTTTTAAAAATTTTTTTATTGTTATGTTAATCACCATACATTACATCCTTAGTTTTTGATGTAGTGTTCCATGATTCATTGTTTGCGCATAACACCCAGTGCTCCACACAGAACGTGCCCTCTTTAATACCCGTCACCAGGCTCACCCATCCCCCCACCCCCCTCCCCTCTAGAACCCTCAGTTTGTTTTTCAGAGTCCATCGTCTCTCATCCTTCATTCTTAAAGGGAAGAGGGAAAGTGAGAGTGTGGAGGCTTGAGTGTGTGGCCTCTGCACCCGCTGTCCCTGGAGTGAGGAAGGACAGGGACCCCCCAGCAGGCTTGGAATCCCAGAATAGAGGGAGTTTGCCTGGCGCCTCCCAACAAAAGGAAGCCAGCATGCCAACCAGAAGCTCAGCCTTTGATAAGATGGTCCACGGATGTCCCCATGCTCCTAGTGCCAATAGGAAAGGCTGAGCATTTCTCCATAGAGACTGAGCTCGGTTGTAAACTCTGTGACCAGGCCCTCCTGGAGGGATTAGGTTCATCTTCTCACTACTGGGCAGGAACGCAGCTCTCCAATACACTGAGTTCTGCTGGAGAAAATAAGGAGTGTTACTTTCCCGTGCATCTGAGTCACTGTCAGTTTTATACCCGCTACAAATACCCTGGCCCAAGAGAGGTTTTCATCTCCCCTGAGGGGTTTGAGGCTAGCTTCCCTCAGCTTCCCTGGCTGTTTGGCTCCGAGCTGGGTGGGGCCCGCATGCAGGAGCAGGAGCTCCACGTAGAAAGCTGTTTCAGATTTCTCCCTTGGGCAGTGTGCCACACGCACACGCTGCACGGACTGCTGACAGCTATGCGCAGCGTGCACGCAGGCCCCGCACCTCCTCCACCGCTCAGACCCCGCGCAAACGCCTGCCCCCCTCCTACCCTCTCTTCTCCCCTGCCCCCCTCACCAGGCCAGCTCTCCCTCCGTCTCCAGGAAAAGTACTTGGATATTGCATGTCCCTCCTGTCATGAAATACACGCAGGCAGGGGAAGGAAGATGAAGGCGGGCTCCATAGGAGCCCCAGCAACCTCAGAGCACTTGGTTCCTGCAGCCAGAACTTGGGGAGGTGGGCTGCGCGCGCTGCCACCAGGCTGGCCCACGGAGCACCGCACACGAGGAGCGTGGCTGGGTGCTCCCCGGGATTGGACGACTTGCAGAATCTGCAGGATCTGCGTCCCTTGCGCCTCTCCCTTGCAAAACCGCCGGCCGGCACAGCGGGCAGAATGTGAGGCCCAGCGGGCAGTCAGGGACCCATTCGGCTGAATTTCCACAAGAACCAGGGACCTTTTTCTCCAAAGGAGAAAGGAGAACAGGGCTGCAGTTTAAAAGCAGTCTGGGCTCAGTCTCCCCAGGGAGGAGAGATCTGTTCCTTTTCCTAAAACACCCCTTTCTTTGCATGACCCTTCTGTCCGCCCCCCCCCCCCGCCCCCCGCATCCCCGGCTGTCCACTCCCCGCACCACACGCTGCCCAGGCCCCCACCCAGGCGTGTCCTCCCCCAGGATCTCTCCCCCGGGGCCTCAAAGGCCAACACGAGCACTCTGAGCCCCGCAAAGCTGTTGGAAGTTTGCCTAGAGGCAGCGGGATGCCCCTGGGATGAGGGGCTGTGAGACCCAGGGGTCTTTCAGTGAGGGACAGAGGTCTCTGAGGATCAGAGAGAAGGCATTCCCCTTTGTCACTCAGAGGGGAACAGGAAGCTGCCAAGTGAGCTGAGGGGAAGAAGTGGATGACGTTTGCTCTTCAGGCTTGCCTTGGTGCTATGGGGTTTTGTTTGCTTGTTTATTTTCGCTTTTGGTTTTTTGTCTGTTTTTTTATCTCCGTACCACTGAAGTATGGCATAAGAGAAGAAGGCCTGACCGCTCTTCCAACAGCTTCGCGTATGAGTTCCAGCCAACGTTTCTACTCCAATTAACTTCATCTTTTTAACTCTTCCTAGACAGGAGCATTCTCCGGGCCAACCCTTGAACAGCAAATCCAAATAACAAGAGTTTTCTTTCATCTTCTTGAGCTCAAATATACACCCCCATACCCTGAGTGCGCCCAAGCACTGTAGATACTCACAGAAGGCTGCTCCCTAGTCCTGAGGTGGGCCTCAGAGACTATCCTCTAGGAAGGACCCTGAGTCCTCCGATATCTGGGGACACTGTCAGGCCCCTTTGTGCCTCAATTCTTCACCTGTGAGGCAAGACGTATGGTGCCACATTCTAGACAGGCTCTTGGGTGTTTATAGAAACTGCAAAGGCTGAACAAAGAGAACTAAACTTATTCAAGTGATTCCTGGGTACCAAGCCCCGTTCTAATTACTCTTCACAACCACCTCATGAGGTAAGGACTACTGTTAACCTCATTTTACAGCTGAGAAAGCTAAAGCCCCGTAAAGATAAGGGACTCGCCAAAGTCCCATAATGAAGAAGTGGCAGAGGCGGGACCCGAACTCAGGCCATCTTCAGAGTCTTGCCACACTCAACCGGCTCAACCTCAGGCCATTGTTACCATGCAAGGGAATGCCTCAGTATTGTCAGACACTCTTGTTTTTCAAGAGAAACCAGAAATCTGGATGTCTATGTGAAATTTCCCCATTGAAAACTGTCATCAAGTAATTCAAACCTTTTAACAATCTTATGTGAGGAAAAAATGCCTCTATCCTATCGCCATCCACATCTGGCCTCTGGCTCAGGCCAAGGAAAAGGCAGAATGACTGAATCTCCTAAGTCAGCATTCCGTTGGTAGTGGCTATACCGAGTGTAAGGTTGAGAAGGATTCTGAGTGTGAGTCTGGCCTCCGTGAGACAAAGTGCTGCCATCCATTAGTAATGTCTGCCATGGGCACAGCCTGGAAGAATGACAGCATCTGTGCCATGAGTTTGCCATGACTGGGTTAGACATTATACAGAGTGGACTAAAGTTCAGGTCCGGATCCTCCAGAACCTAACTGTTTACGTGCCCTATCCCTGTGAGAGAGATATAGTCATGTGCATTGGACTCTGGGTCAGCTCCTCTTTAGCCAGGAACTAGAAGTCTTGCGTCTTTCATCATTGCCACAAGAAATCCAACCTCTCGGCGGGGGAGGGGGGCACTCTGTTGACCTCCTTGGCGCGTCAGTGGTATGTGGTGCAGAGCATCGCACACACATTATTTTCAGTTGAAAAAGCCTCAGAAGACAAAGTTCTTCTCTAGAGTGCCTTCCCCCTCACCCCAACTGTGGGGTTTCTTCTACGTCTGGCACACCCCTCCCATCTCCTTTCAGGATCTGACCCTGCTGGCCTTTCCCTCATGAGGTCTTCCTCAGAGAAATTCCCAACCCTTCATCCCTTTCTGGAGTAGCCATCTCCTGCGGCTTGAGCACACTCTTTAGAATCACCCTTTATCCCGATTTGCGTAAAAACAGACTTTTCCCAACAAAGTGAGCCTCTCCTTAGGAGTTCTCATGTCAGCTACTAACGGAAAATGGAACTCCCAGGCGTTAGGGTTCCGGCACAGTCACACAGAGGCTGTCCTTGACACAGATGTGTGCCATTTATGAAGGCCAGGTGGCCTCACCCACATCCTGATTTTTTTTCTCTCCCTCGGATCCATATTCCCTTAGAGTTTCTTTGGCCTGTGTAGCTCTCCTACTTCCCGTCTTCGTGAAATTGGTTTTCTCGGTCAAATGACAAGAAACCTGAGAGTAGAACCTATTTCTTTTGCTTCATTCACACATTGGATAAACGTCGCCGGAGGGCCTGCTGGGGGCCGGACGCGGTTCTAGGGCCCAGGGGTACAGCACTGACCAGACAGAATTTCTATGCTCTTGGAGCCTCCTTTCTCTTTGCTTGACTCACGTAGCAATGGGTGCCTGTAAACACGCTAGCCTTGAGGATTCTTGAGGTTTCCTCAGGCACAGTCACACACTTGGATCTTGCCCCAGCTTGCGCTGGCTCCATGAATTTGGCTTTGGTTTCTCCTCGTGGAGGCCTCGTTTCCTAGCTGTGTTGACATGTCCTGAAGAAGGACCATCCTCCCCAGGCCCAGGCATTGCTGCTTGATCCCAGACAAGGCACTTGAAGTTCCTAAGCCCCTTTCCTTACTTGTTAAAGATAGCTAGATTCTCCATGTCGGGCTGTGGTGAGTTGTAAGTGGAGTAAGGCACATCAGCATGAGGCAAATGTTCCTTACTATCATCGCACAATCATGGTTAGAGATAAAAATTCAGTGTCCTCCTTCTACCACCCCCCAACATTTTCTTATTGCCCTGATTCTTCCACAGGTCTCCTTTCCCTGTGAAAGAGAAGGTGCCACAGAATATAAATACCAAGGAATCAAATTCTTGGCTTTGAAGTTTCAAGATCAACTTTTAAAACTTATAAAAGAGGAGATAGTCCTGTGAATCTAGACTTTTTGCTATGCAAGAGTGTTTATTAGTCAGCTTTCTCCTGAGAAAGATATATATGTGTGTGTATATGATCTCTCTCCCTTAAATCTATCATCTATCTATTGATATCTCAATTTTTATCTATTATCTATCTACCTATTGAGATTTATAAGGGATTGGCTCATGTGATTATGAAGGTTGAAAAGCCCCAGGATCTACAGTTGGCAAGCTGGAGACCCAAGAGAACCCAATGGTGTCATTCCAATCTGAGTCTGAAGGACTGAGAACTAGGCAAGCAGGTGGTGTAATTTCTAGCCAAGTTCTAGCCTGAGGAATGAACAAGACCACTGGCCCAGTTCAACAGTCAGGCTGGAGGAGTTCCCTTTTTCTCAGTCTTTTGTTCTATATGCAGGCCTTCAACTGATTGGGTGAGGCCCACCCACATTAAGGAAGGCAAACTGCTTTACTGAGTCTACTGATTCAAATATTAATTTCATCCAAGAGCACCTGGGTGGCTCAGTCAGTTAAGCCTCTACCTTCAGCTCAGGTCATGGTCTCAGGGTCCTGGGATTGAGCCCTGCTGAGTTCTCTGCTCCGCAGGGAGTCTGCTTCTCCCTCTCCTCTGCAGCTCCCGCTTGTTCTCTCTCTCTCTCTCTCTCTCTGTCTCTCAAGTAAATAAATAAAATCTTGAAAAAAATTAATTTCATCCAAAACATCCTCATAGACACACCCAGAATAATGTTTGACCAAGTATCAGGGCATCCCATGGCCCCAGTCTAGTTAGTTGACATATATAAAGTTAACTATTATAAAGAGTGAAGCTTTTTTGGAGGGGGGTGGTGTTTGCTGAGTTTCAAAGAGAAACAAAAGAATTTTAAGAATTGCAACATAAGGTTTATTCCCCAAATAGTAGAATGGGAAGAGGACAGAAGAAGCCAAATAAGCCACCTGCCATGTAGACCAGATTCAGGTTCCCAAGGCCAAGCACAAAGGAGCTGCAAGAGAGAAGCCTGTGACTTTCCCTGTCCTGCTAAGATGGCTCGGGGTCCAGGGAAGATAAAGACACTCCTAGATGAATTTGGGGAAATCTTGCACCAGCTTCCTGGTAGGAGAACAGTCAAGAAGAGAGGGGTGTGGGGACATTTATTTTTAAGATTTTATTTATTTATTTGAAAGAGAGAGTGAACGAGAGAGAGAGAGAGCACGAAGGGGGCGAGGAGCAGTGGGAGAGGGAGAAGTAGACATCCTGCTGAGCCTGTGGTGTGGGGACATTTGAGTGAGAGCCTGGTTTGGGTTTCCTGCAGCCCCACAGAGGTTGGGAGAGCAGCCAAAACCCTGTATGCCCCTGAGATGCATATGGTAGTAAGCAGAGAGGGGAAGTTGGTGGCCCAAAAGATGCCAGGGGTGTGACAAGAAGACACAGTCATCAGTGGCCAATTGAGCCATATACAAACCGGAGGCCAGATGGGCATATGTTCAGTCCCATAGACACTGACATGAGGAAGTGTTGGTTGCTTCCAGATATTGGTGGAAATCAATGTTGATAGTTAACATTGGACAGTGGGGGCCAGCACAAGATGACTCTTGTCCTGCTCAGGATAGGCTAGACTCTACTAACAGACTATAGTAGTAAAACCAAGCACCTGGAGTAGCTTAGTACCTAAAAGTTTGCTTCTCTTTCATTTCAGTCTGATCCATTGGAGCTCTTCCTGAGTAGCTCCCTTCCAAGTGACAGCTCAGGGGTCTGATAGGCTGTATTTTAGTTATGACTTTCTGGGGTGTCTTCAGCAGGGGAAGAGAGGACTGGCAAGTTACACAGAGGGTTTTTCATCACCTTAGCAAAGAAATGACAGATGTATTCTCCCTCATAACCCCTCCGGCCAAACTAATCCCTTGACCCCACCTACCTACAAGTGAGGATGGGAAATGCAGCCTCCCTTTGTGCCCAGGAGGAGCGAAATGAAACAGGAATTAGGAAGGCCTCATATTGTCTCTACCACCATCATGAACCAGGCATATCCAGGACATGACAATCCATAAATCCACCGTGAAACTGAGATGTCATCCCAGGGAGGAAACCCTATATTGCAACAAGCTTTAACCTAAATTGAGAAATCACTGAATTCTACAGGGTTTTGATGAAAATGACTAGGTTACAATTTTTGTCATCAGGGAGAAATAGGGATGGAAGATAGGAAATAGATTCAGGTCTAGAAAAATAAATGAAGTTGAATCTTTACCCACGGGAGAACATGGATCATTATGTTATTACATGGGTCGTTACATTTTTATGGGTTCTATATTTTTATAGCTGGAAAAAGACTACAGATGGTTCGTCAGAAGTGGGGTGGTATAGAGGTGCCATAGGATGCATTGGAGCATGAGTTCAAATCTGAGTTCGGTCCCCTGCTAGCTGGTGTGAGGGGGAGAGAAACTACCATTGATTGAGCTCCTACAATGTGCCAACCAATTTACTTAACTTACCTCATTCAATCCTTGAAATAACATTATGAATTGGGGATCATTATCACCATCTCATAGTTGGGACCATCAAAGCTTACAGAGGTTGAGTAACTTGTGCAAGGACACTGGGGGAGTTTTAAAACACATCCACACCGAGATCCAACACGGGCCCTGCATCCACTGACTGACCCTGGGCAAGACACTCCTTGCCTCTAAGAAGTGCTTCCTCTGTCTGTAAAAGGGGAAAAGAAATAATACCAACTGAAAAAAAAAAAAAGTCCGCAAATCCTTTGACCTTCCTCCAGCCAAGGGGGGGGGGGAGGGCTCTATTCCCTCCCCTTAAATCCGAGCTGACCTTAATGACTTGCTTGTGACTAGCAGTGTGGAGCTCAACTTCCAAGGCCACTCAGGAAAGACTCTGTGGGTGTCTGCCTGGTTCCCTTGGGAACACTTGCCTTTGGAGCCCTGAGTTGTTGTGATGGGTTGAATTGTGTCTTATCCCCCAGATTCATATGTTGGAGTGCTAGCCCTCATTACCTCAGGATATGACCTTCTTTGGAAATAGCATCTTTATAGAGGTAATCAAGTTAAAATGAAGTCAGTAAAATGGGCCCTAATCCAATACGACTAGCGTCCTTTGAAAGGGGGGAGATTCAGACACGGGGACGTTCATAAAGAGAAGATGATGTGAAGACATGAGAAGAAGAAGTCCATCTACAAGCCAAGGGGAGGCCTGGAGCAGATCCTTCCCTCATGGCCCTCAGAAGGGGCCCTGTGGACACCCCGAAGTTGGACTTCTAGCCTCCAGAGCTGTGAAAGAATCCATTTTTGTTGTACTAAGCCACCCAGTTTGTGGCACCTTGTTATGACAGTCCTCGCAAACGAAAACAGCTTTTATATAAGAACCCTGACTTCCCTGAGGCCACCATGCTGTGAGGAAGCCCAGGCCACATGGAGAGGCCCCATTTCTGTATTCTGGCGACAGCCCCAGCTGAGGTCCCAGCTGAGAGCCAGTATGTGAGACACATGAGCCAAGCTATCCCCAGATGACCCCCCCCACTACCTACAGAGTTACTAGTGAACCCCTGCCCACCCATGTCCAGATGAGGCGCCCAGTGTTACCTAGTAAGCGGATCATTCCCTATCCCTGAGTTCTCAACCCAGAGAACCTGCGAGCAAAATAAAATAGGTTTCTTCTGCCACCAAGGTTTGAGGCTTTACACAGCAAGGGAAATGGAAATAGTCACACGGCCTGTGAGGGCCAGAGCTGGGGCTCTGTGACTCAGGAATGCAGGCCTTGCTCTACTCCCCGAAGCCAGCTCAGCAGCTTTGCTGTCTCAGAGTGTGTCTGGGTAGGAAGGTCTTTGCTGAGTCTTGTCTCCGAGGAAGCAGGCTGGCTAGACTCTGATTAACCAGTGAGGTCTGTCTGGCCCCTGAGGAAGCCAGCTATGCTCAGCCTTCTTCAAGCTTGAGGGCATCACAGGCTGCCATCAAGTCTGGTCTTTCCGAGGTCTGATCCCTAGGTTGACGGCTCAAACTGTGGGTGCTGCTTGCCGCTGTTCTCACGGTCATGTTGCTCATAGGTTTGTAAACTAGGAGAGCTGCCGAGAGGTCGACTGTAATCTGGACCTCTGATTGCCCAGGTTTAATCCTGGCCGTGCAACATATTAGCTCCCTAAGGCTGTTTATTCATCTGCAAAATGGGAAAATAATAGCACTCCCCTCGTAGGGGTTCTCGTGAGGCTCAGTCGGGATATTCTCATGGGAAGCATCGAGCTGGGACCCAGCACAGAGTCAGCCCTCAGCGTATGTGAGCTACTACTCCCATTCCCCAACACCAACTGTTTGCCTGTAGGAATTTGTTTGCTCTGTTCAAAGCCCACGAGGGGAGTTCCTGGGAGCTTCCCTGCAAAAAGGAGAAGGTAGCTTAAAATACGCACCCCCCCCCCGCCCCCCCGCAAATGCTGAGCTCTTTCAAAAGTTATCTAAAAGAAAAAAAGATGCCAGACAAACCTAAGGTAGCATCATTATTACTGGCTTTATTATTCCAAACAGCCTTGAAAACCTCGTAGCTCTGAAGCTACAAAGAGTAGCAATTAGGCTTCTTGTGAAAGTCATCCCCGCAGTAAAAGCCTGGCCATGAGGCAAAGGGCTTCACTTCCTTCCCCATTTGTGGCCACTGTGTCTGCCTGTGTCGCCGACCAGGGCATGGGCAGGAGTGGTGGGAGGGCCACGTGGCCTCCTCCTTCCTCGCTGGTGCAGGAAACATTCAGCCTGCCACCCTGATGACTCCTTGGAGAGAGAAGGCGGACCGGGTGACTCAAAGTGTACCATCTCCTCCCCCCTCCCACGCCCCCGCAACCCTGCACGGCTGCCGCCCTGATGAACCCCCTCCTCCAAGGGTGCGGGTGAATCATGGGCTCCCGGCCCCTTTCCCCAGCGCCGATCCGATGGCGGCGTGCTTTTAGGGATCTGAGCGAATTCCCTCCGAAGCAGCAAGCAGCCTGCCCCACGGCGGCGCTTGGTCAGAAAGGATCTCTGGGCAGACTGCTGGCCGGCTGGCTAAGTCTCCCTCCTGCTCCACGCGGGGCAAGGCTTGTCCAAATATTTGGCTTGATCCTGCTTTCTGATTCATCATGTGCAGGAACCTCTGTAATTTCATCTCCTGCGTGACTCAGACCAGAGCGAGGCGCAAGTGCCGGGCCCTGGAGGCCAGGCCCGCCACCAACGCCTGCAGCTCCCTGCTCCGGGAGAGGTGCGGGGCTCTCGAGCCGGCTCGCCTCAGATTAAATCTCTTTTGTCTGAGATGATTAATGAGGCCCCAAACACGCCTCAGCACTAGGGTGTGAGGTGCACTTTGTACCTTTTCCAAGTTTTTTTTTTTCTTTTTTTTGGGGGCTAAATCCATTTGCATCTCATAAATTATACTGCCTCCAAATGAAATGTTCCTGACAGCGGCAGGCGGGGTGTGGGTTCTACTAAGACATCCCCCCCCCCCACAAACCGTGGTCCCCTCTGTTTCATTCCGAGACCCTAGGGAGAAATCCTGCTTGTCTTCCAGAGCAGGAAAGGATGCAGCAGAATGACCTAGATTCCAAATCTGCAGGACAGGTAGAGCTGTCTCGCCTGTCTTCAAAAGGCTGCCAATGTCCGGGGTTCCCGGGTTTTGGAAGGAGCTGGCGGGAGGTGGCTGTCTTGTGTTCCTGCTTGGGCCCTCCCTGCTTGTGGATGACATGGTCATTTTCTTCTTCAGCAGGTTTGTCTGCTTAGGAAAGGCCACCAGTTGGGCCGGTGGGGCTCCTCAGCCCACAGGGGTACCCCTGGGTGATGCTACCTGAGTAGGGGTGTGGGAGAAGGGGTGTCATCGATAGCAGAGGCGTGAGGGGCAAGGGAAGGGGGCCTCTGAATAGCAGAGAGGAGTGGGGATGACAGTTCAGACCCTGGGGTCTCCAGGACTCAGAGACAATGGAGTTTAAGCCTGCCTTCCACCACTTTCCAGCTCTGTGGCATTGGACAAATGATTCACCCTCTCTGAGCCCGTGTCCTCGTCTATTCATGCATTTAGTGCCTATTTTCTGAGCATTCCCTCTCTGTCAGGTCCAGCCCGCGCCCCTGGCACTTAGATTCTAGACACTGCATAAATAAGCACAAGCATCTGCATACGTCACCCGTCAGGTGGTGGTAAGGACTCAGCGGAAGACAGAGAGAGTGAGGTGGGGGCCAGAGAGCCTCGGGCGGGCTTTGCCTTGTTGGGCTACGTACAGCAGGGAAATGAGGGGGTCCAGCCCAGGAGCCCGAGAAGGCGCCGGCAGCAATGCAGGAGGGATCCAGGGAGCGTGAGCAAGAGGAGGGACAAGTCCCGGGTTGCACACCGTGGGAAGCTCAGGAAACGTCCTCACTACCGTGAGCACTGTTATGATTTTGCCAGTGGGCAAATATGCTTGGGGCTGAAGATGCTCCAGGGAAGGAAGAAGGGGCTGGGAGGAAGGCAGCTTAAGGGGTAAAGGGCACATGGCAACACTGCAATTGGGGGGGGGGGCGTCGGATCCCGCCACGCCACCCCCATGCCCCGCCTCCGCGGCCCAGGCAGGCTCTGCTTCTTACCCTGCCCCAAAGGTCAGCTGGCTAGAGTTTCACAAGCAGGCATTCCAGGTCTGGGGCCCACACAGGGAACACCCTCCCCCGTGGTCAGGCCTCCAAGTTCCCGTCCAGGGCCAGCTGCCGGAACTTTGGCCCATCCCAGTTGGCCTCAGCTGCTACCAGGCAGGGGTGTGGGGAAGCAAGGAGAGAAGCGGGCCCCCGGGGCAGCTGTCCTCTTCTAAGAACCTGAGTCACACCCCAGCCAGGGAGTACTCCAGGCTCTGCAGGGAGGGGACACAGAGTGCAGTGCATATGGGTAGAGATACATATATATACATATATATATGAATATGAATGCATATACACACATATATGGGACTTATTTCTTGTATTTTTTTATTTAATTTAATTTCCCAAGATCTTGGGTAGAGGCTATATTGTTTATCCCTATCTGAAAAGTAAGGAAAAATGAGACCGAAGGAGGTCGGAAGAAACTAAAGCCAGTAAGCAGGTGGTAGAACAGAAGTTCGAACCCTGTGTTCCATGTGCCTTTAAGCAACGGCCACGGAATAAAAGGACACAGCCGTGGTGTTGGGCGGGCCTCTCCGTGATCACAGATCTCACCATGCTCTACCGACTGAAATGAGAGTGTTGTGTCTCCTGTTTTGAAGGTTCAAGGAGAGTCAACAGAAAGGAATGGAGATTCGACAAGGTCCCCTGTCGCCTCTCTGCCCGAGTGGGCGATGCCCACCCAGTGGCCCTGTCCACCGGATGTCCCTGGGCTCCGGGCTCCTGCAGGAACTCTGCAGATGGTGGGTGGGCTCCATCCGAAGCCCACACTCAGCACTTTCCACCGCCTTCCCCTTCCCCTTTCACTTCCGGACACTATTTGGGTCTCTGCCTGCCTCCCACGAGGGCAGACAGATTACTGTGCTCATCTTGGGGCCTATGGTGCCAGGCAAAGTGAACTACCATGGGGGCGGGGTGCTCCCTCTCATTTTCCACCTTGATTTCCATAAGGGAGATGTGGATGCACCGCAGACCTGGCCGTGGAGACTTCGCTGAGAAATGCAATCCCACCCAGGCTTCCGGCGCTGCAGCCCACGGGGCTGAGGTGGCTGGCCATGCAGAAGACTGCTGAGTGACAGTGATGGGGCAGAAAACCCACCTCGGCCTCAGCTGCTGCAGCCTGGCAGCCTGCAACAGAACAATTCCTCCAAGGGAACAATTCCTCCAAGTGGGCCCTCAGAGCAAAGCCACAGAGGGAAAGGGGGGTGGGCGGGCGTGCTGCCTTTCTGATGGGGGATGGAGGAGCTTTCCAGAAGTAAATGAAAGTCACCCTTACATCTTGGGGAAGTTTAAAGACACCCAGAGAATGAAATCTTAGATTTTTTCCTTCCTGAAAGGCTGAGGCTGGGTATAATTCTCCGCTTTTGTTTCCCTCCTTTGTTGAGTCAGTGTTCCTGGCCATCCTGTACCTGTGGTTTTATTGTCATCCGTTTTGGAAATGGGCAGGGTATAAATCAGTCCATGAAATTTAAAAATGTAAGCTCTTTGGTCTAGCATCGAAGTAGACAAAGAAGAAACAGGCACTTAATAAATGCCTCTGGAGGCTTGTGATTTGCGTGGGGCTTCCAATAAAAGGCGAAGTCTTTGCTTTGAGGTTACACACACTGAACCCAGGGCAATCCTCGGGCCTCTGGTCACAGCACGAGCAGTGTTGGTGCCTTGATCTACAGCCTTGGAAAACGCAGCTGCTCGGGACCCTCTGTACGGTGGCCACCCCGGGGACCAAGCAGGAAAAGGGGAAGGCACCTTGCTTCGGGCAGCAGTGGACGTGCCCTCTTGGTCTCTCCTTTGCAAAAGTGGTCCGGAGAGGGTGACGCAGACCAGCTCTACCCCTCCCGTGCCCTCCCCATCCCTTATGCCCTTTTGCCACCACTGGCTTCCCCAGCAAAGTCTGACAATGCTGACGGGGGTGTCAGAGCTCCTGGGAGGGCCCCCACCCCATGGAACCAGGGGAAGGCTGCTTTGCCTCCTTCCCATGTTGGGCATATGGTGCTAGAAATGGCTGGGTCTTGGGGAGTCGGCGACCGAAGAAGGAAAGCAAAGCATGTCCCTGTCACAGTGGAGGGCTTGGCAGAGCCGGCACCGGGGGGACCATGAGTTCTCTGAATTAGAGGAAAGATCCAAGGAGGGATTGCGGAATTTTGGGCAAAAGGTAAAACAGAATGCTTTACGTACTTAAGTTGTGAAGAGAAAAAAGTGTTATGACAAGCTACTTACCTGCAATCCCTGCTTTTTATTTGCAAGGGCAGCTATGATGAAAACCTTCAAGGGAAGTCAAGGTCAACATGCAGTCCTGAGTCATTAGCCATACATAGATTAGTAGGTTAATACAGAACAGTCTCGACAGATGAATTACACCCAGAAGCTGTGTATGAGTCCTTGGAGTTGACATTGAAAGGTTCAGTTATCATAGGGAGAGTGATGCCTGCTTAATTTTGATAGGGCTTAATTATTGTGATAAATGTCCTTGGAGTTTAACTGTTTCCCTTCACCTAATGTCAGAATGAGGAGATCAACCACAACCGGGCTGGTCCCCTCTCTCCCCAGCCCCTCTGAGATCCTTGGGGAAGATCCTGGAGGAATAGAAGTCTAGTGTTTCAAAAGGATACATCCTCCTCACCGGGGACTGTCAGGGGACACTTTTGGTCAAAGGTGACAGAATTTGACTTCAAACAAGCCCATGAAATTTATTAGCAGGAAATTGGGTGCTTCCTTGGAATCAAAGGTGAAATCAAACAACTGGGCCCCCCGAGAGGTAGAACCAGGCCTAGAAGGTGCCAAGAATGCAGGAAACTACTTCCTGTCTGTCTCTGTCACAGGGCTGCACCTGTTCTTGCCTCCGCTTCTTTCCACTGACCTGTCTTCTGGGTCGCATGTGGTTAGGTAGAAGGTGGTCATTGCAAAGCCTCTGAGTTTCCTCTCTTCAAAAGACTAGCCACCATCACCAAGCACTAATCGGTCCAGCCTGGTGTAAGTGTTCATGCCTGTTCCAGCCCTCTGGGGTCCGGAGGGCAGGGTTGTGTGTCTAGATATGGCCGCCAGGAGCCCCCGCTGCCACCCCCCGCTTCCGTGGGTGGGTGGATGAAAAGGCTCAGCACTCAGAGAACAGACATTGTGAGCAGGTCAGACACTCTGAAAAAGGATATGTCCTGTTCCTGAGATCAACACACCTCAGCCCCCTAAATCCCCTCCCTACCACTGGAGGTCTTCCAAAGACAACATTGTTGTTCTTCCCGTGCCTTCCCAACCAGGGCAACTTTCAGCCCAAGTCCTTATGGCAATTAGTGCCATCTACAAGTTGACTTAGACTTTATCACTCAGGTGTGTTCAGGTACATGGGATAATTGGCTGTCATAAATATTTAAATAGGCTCATTCATTTGTAGTCAAGCAGGCCATCCTGACCCCATGCCTCAGAGAGTGGAATGGATACAACATTCCCTTGAAACCACCATCCGAGACATAGTCTGAGAGGCTGGGCCATGGCAACTCTTTAATTTTTCAGTCATGTGTGTTGAGCAAATGAGTCAGTGTTAATAGAGGATTCAAAAACCTAGCAGAAATCAGACCACATAGAAAGAATGAAAAAAGAAGCCCACAAGACCCAGGAGAATTTCTAAAGAATCTTCTCAAAGTGGTTAGAACTGAAAACCAAGGGGATTCCATCCTGTCTCCAGTACGGCCACAGCCCGCCCATCACCAAGGGGGCCACTGAGAAAAGGAAGGTCATGGGCTTGAAGGGAAGACTGGAGATGTAGACTCAGAGCTCTGCAATAGGGGAGGAGGGGCACGGATTTCACCAGCTCCGTTTACATCTGCTCCCCCCTCTCAAGAATCAAAGTCTCATGACACGACGTAAAGATGGAAGAGCTTGGGTTGCAGTAGGGCCCTTGACTGAGAACCGCTCCAAGACGTCACCAAAGGAAATCATGGCTCTGCGAGCAGAGTCGGGGACCATGGCTGCTGGGTAACTAAAAATCAACACAGTTCCACATGCCAAGTCCTGTTTATTCTGCCTACAAAGTATTTTTCGGATATATTTCAAATATATTTCTCAAAACCATTCCTGCCTTACTGATTCCCTGGCCTTTACCTTATCATAGGGGTTCCTTACCTGCTACAGCACAGGCCCTCCCAGCTTCCTGGGCTTCTTCCCCTTCCCCTCCACCCAGCTGCCAGACTCACTTCCAGAAACACACACTGGCCTTGTGACCCTCCTGCTCACAAAACTCCCATGGCTCCCAACCGCCTGCAGAACAAGAGAATGTCGACATGGGACCCCAAGCTTGCTGCTGGTGGCATGCCCCCACTTCTGGTTTCAGCCACAGGTAGACCCTCTGCCTCCATGCCTTGGTCCACTCTCATGCTTTCCTTCTTGGAAAACCACCTCTTTCCCACTCCGCCCAGCTCACTCTTGTTCATCCTTTTTTAGGGACCCTGTCAAATGTGGCCTCTCCTCTGAGGCTCCCGGCGACCTCCAAGCAGCTGTGATTTCAGGATCTCATTCCACCCTGGTGACCTGAACGCAGTGGGCCTCCTGCCTGGATGGTGAGATCCTGGAGAGTGGGGACTTCGGTTGCCCAGCATCCTGCACAGAGCCTGACACAGTGGCTGGGCGGCTCCGGAAGTCCACGCTCCTGCCCGCCTGCCCTTCTGCTGGGTTCCTGGTGCTGCCTGCCTCGGGAGGCTGGGAAAACCCCAGCTGGCGCCATTTCCTGTTCTCCACATCCGCACAGATCTTCTTTGTCCCGGGCTCTTCCTCTCCGGAGAGCTCCTTATCTGAGGACGGTCCAGTGCACAGCAGTGCGCCCGGACGAGCCGTCCTGCCGATTTCCTGCCTCAGCCTCTCTGGATTTGAGTCAGAAGGTCTGAGTTCAGAGACAAGCTCTGAACCTCTTTCCAGCGGGGTGACCTTGGCCACTAATTTCACCTCTGCGAAACCTCAGTGTCTTAATCTACAAAATGAAGTCTTTTCTTGTTTGTTTCGCCGAAGTTTGTTGTTAAAAGTGAAAGTGTGTCTCCCAACCAGTTCTTTTCCCTGCAAGCAATCACTGCGAACGCTTTCGGATGTACCTGCCCAGACCTCTTCTGTGCATTTACAAAATACTTAAATTTTATCGCGTTTTGTCCAAAAAGAATCCCATATACATATTCTTCTATGCCTTGCTGTTTTCACCCAATGGATTTGATGCTCCTTCGTTTGACGCTTACCTTGCTGCATATGAATGATCCAGAGTCCGTTTAGCTTGGTTCTTCACAATAGACTTTTTAACTCTTTCCCTTTAAAATATTTTTGTTATTAAAGTTTTTATTTTGTGATAATTGTAGATTCACGTGCAGTTGTAGAAATACTAGAGAAATCCCGTGTACCCTTTACCCAGCTTCTCCCCAGTGGTGGCCTCTTGCAAAACTTAGTACAACGTCACCACCAGGATCTTGTCTTTGGTAACACTCAAGATGCAGATGATTTCCATCCGCACAAGGGGCCTTCCTTTTGCCCCCTTTCAGCCCTACCTACTTCCCTCCCATCCTCACCCCGACTCCCTTCATCCCTCATCCTTTACCTCTGGCAATCACGAACCCGTCCATTTCTACAATTTTGTCATTTCAAGAATACTATATAAATGGGAGCATACAGAATATCACCTTTGAGATTGTTTTTTTCCACTTAGCATCATTCCCTGAACATCCACACAGCTTGTTGGAAGTATCAGTGTTTTGTTCTTTTTTACTGCTGAGTACTGCTCCATGGGACGGATCTGCCACAGTTTATTTAATTCACGGTAGAAGGGCCCCCTTTTGCTTACAGTCTGGGGATATTACCAATAATGCTGCTACAAACATTTGTGTCCAGGTTTTTGTGGGAATAGAAATTTAATTTCTCTAGGATAAATTCACAGACGTGCAAATAGGGGGTCGTATGGCATATGCATGTTCTGTTTTATAAGGAACCACCAAACTGATTTCCAGAGTGGCTGTACCATTTTCCATTCCCACCAGCAATGGGTAAGTGATCCAGTTTCTCTATTAACATTCAGTGTTGTTCCTATTTTTTTATTTCAGTCATTCTAACAGGTATGTAGTGATACCTTATTGTGGTATCATTTTCATTTGCACTTCCCTAATGCTTAATGATGTTGAGCATCTTTGGTGCAATGTCTCTTTGTATCATTTTCTAATTGGCTTTTGTTTTGCTTTGTTCTACAGTTAAGTTTTGCGAGTTCTTTGTATGTTATTCTAGATACTGATTCTTGGTCAGATATGTAGTTTCCAAATATTTTCTCCCAGTCTCTAGCTGGTCTTTTCATTCTCTTAACAAGGTACAGTGTAAAGCAGAATTTTAAATTTTGACAAAGTCCCATTTATCAGTTTTTTTCCTTTATAGATTGCACTTTTGGTATCAAGCTTAGGAACTCTTGGCTTCACCCTAAATCCTGAAGATTTCTTCCTATTTTTTTTCCTAAAAGATTTAGGGTTTTACATTTTACATGAAGCCCATGATCCATTTTGAATTGGGTGTGAAGTTTGGGTCCAAGTTCACTTTTTGCCTATACATGTTCAACTGCCCCAGCACTCTTTGTTGAAAAGGCTATCCTTCCTCCATTGACTCGCTTTCACATCTTTGTTAAAAATCAGTTGGACATTTTTGTGTGAGTCTATTTCTGGGTTCTCTGTTCTGTTCTGTTCATCTATTTGTCTATTTCTCTGCCAGTACTGCACAGTCTCGGTTACTCTTCTTTTTCATAATTTACTCTTTTCTTTTCAAAATTGTTTTAGCTATTCTTAGAAGTTCATTTGCCTTTCATATACATTTTAGAATAATTTTGTCAGAACCTACAAAAAGAGCTGTGAGGGGGTTTTGATGGGAACTGTGTTAAATCTGTGTATCAAATTGGGGAGAACTGATGTCTACTATGATGAATTTTCCAACACATAGATCTGGTTTGTTTCTCCATTTTTTTTAGATCTTTGGTTTCTTCATCAGAGTTTTATAGTTTAAAGTATGTAAGTCTTTATGCTTTGTTAAATCTGCATGTAAGGATTTCATTTTTTGAGCAATTGTAAATTGTATTGTATTTTTAATTGCTAATGCTGTTGGTATATATAAATACAATTGATTTTTATATGGTTATTTTGGATCCTGCACCCTTTCTGAACTCACTTATTAGTTCCAAAAGGTTTTTTGTAGATTCCTTGGGATTTTCTACATCGCTTATAAATAAGTACATTTTTATTTTTTGCGTGCGATTAATCTGTGTCACTTTTATTTAATAGTCTTAGATTGGGGACATTTTTATTCCTTTCTTCATAAATTGTATGCCTTTTATTTCCTTTTCTTGCCTTATTGCAGTGGATAGAAGTTCCAGTATTCTGCTGCATAAGAGTGATGAGAGTGGATATCCTTGCTTTGTTCCCAGTGTTCAGTCTTTCATGGTTAAGTATAGTATCAGCTGTAGGTATTCTGTAGGTGCTTTTTATTAAACTGAGGGAGTGGAGTGCCTGGGTGGCTCAGTAGGTTGAGCCTCTGACTCTTGATTTCAGCTCATGTCGTGATTTCAGGTTCATGAGATTGAGCTCCATGTCGGGCTCCCTGCTCAGCGGGGAGTCTGCTTAAGACTCTCTCTCCCTCTCTTTCTGCCCCTCCCCCTGCTTGTGTGCTCTCTCTCTCTCTCTCTCTCTCTCTAAAATAAATAAATAAATCTAAAAAAACATAAACTGAGGGAGTTATCGTTATTCCTAGTTTGCTGAGAGGGTTTTTTTTTTTTGATTAAACCACGAGTGGGTATTGTATTTTGTCTAATGTGTTTTCTCAGTCCATTGATATAATCATATGATTTTTCTTTAGCCTATAACATGGTGAACTACATTGATAGGTATTTGAATACTGAACCAGCCTTGCATATCTGGGATATATGTTTGATCATGGTGTATTGAATTGCTGAATTCTATGTGCTAAAATTTTGCAACTGCATTCTTGAGTGACATTAGTTTTATAGTTTTATTTTTTTATGCTGTTTTGTCTGGTGTTGGTATCAGGTTAATAGTAGCTTCATACTACTTTCATTTTATGAAAATGAATTCAGAAGTGTTCCCTCTTCTGTTTTCTGGAAGAGATTGTTTAGAACTGGTGTTAATTCTTTAAAGTTTTGATAGAATTCTGTGGTGCAACCATCTGGGTCTGGAGATCCCTTTTTTGGGCATTTTTAAAATTAAGAATTTCTTTTTCTTAATAGTTACAGGGTTATTCAAATGATCTATTTCACATTGGATGAGTTGTGGTAATTTTTACTTTTCAAGAAATTGGTCCACTTCCCTAAGTTGTCAAATTTATATCTTTGGAACTGTTGATGCTCTCCCATTATTATCTTTTTGATGACTACAGTGTTTATTTCCTATTTGTAGGGATAGTTACCATTTTGTTCTTGATATTGTTAGTCTGTGTCTTTTTTTTCTTTGTCAGTCTTGCTAGAAAGTTGTCAATTTATTGATCTTTTCAAAGAATCAGCTTTTTGGTTTCATTGAATTTCTCTCATTTTTCTGTTTTCAATGCCATTGATTTATGCTCATGACCTAATAATTTCCTTTCTTCTCACTTTGGTTATTTTTCTTGTTGTTGTTACTCTTTTTATTAGTTTTTGAGATAGAAGTTTAGATTATTGATCTGAGACTTATCCTTTTATTTACTATAGCATTTAATGCTATATATTTTCCTCTGAGCACTGCCTTAGCTGTATACCATGAATTTTGACGTATTGTATTTTCATTTTTATTTAGTTCAATATATTTTAAATTTTTTCCCTTGATATTTCTTGTTTGACCCACGGATTATTTAAAAGTGTGGGTTTAGTTTTTGAGTATCTAGAGATTTTCCTGTTATCTTTCTGTTATCAAACTATCGATTCATAGTTTGATCTGTTGTGGTTAGAATGCACATTCTGTATGGGTTCAATTCTTTTAGTTCTGTTGAGGCTTATTTTATGACCCAGGATATAATCCATCTGTTTCATGGGCTATTGTTAATAATGTATACTCTGCTGTTTGTGGAATTAAATGCCTTATAAGTATCCATGAGATCCTCCTGGTCAATAATGTTGTTCTTTCATATGCTTGCTGAATTCTAATTGTGCTATCAATTGTTGAGAGAAGAGTGCTAAAATCTCCAACTGTAATTATGAATTTGTCTATTTTCCACTCACTTGTCTCAGTTTTTGCTTCACATTTTTGTAGCTCTGTTGTTTGGTGCAGGGACATTTAGGGCTATTATGTTTTCTTGGTGGATTTACCCTTTTGTCCTTATGTAATGTCCTTCTCTGTGGCTGGTAACTTCCTTCACTCTGAAGTATAGTTTATCTGATAAGAGGGCCACTCTTGCTTTCTTTTTAAAAAATGAACTTTTGATTTTTTGATAGATTTAGAGTTAAAAAAGAGTTGTGAATATTTCCTTATGCCCCATGCCCAGTTTTCCTTATTAATATCTTAAATTAGTGTAGAATGATTGTCACAAATAATGAACCAATATTGATACATTATTATTAACTAAAGTCCATACTTTATTCAGATTTCCTTAGTTTTTAGCTAATGTCCTTTTCCTGTCTAGCATTTTCCATTCAGGTTACCACATTGCATTTAGTCACAGTGTCTCCTTAGAATTTTCTTAGATGTGACAGTTTCTCGGACCTTTGTTGTTTTGGGTGACCTTGACAGTTTTGAGGAGTACCAGAAAGGTATATTATAGAATGTCCCTCAGTTGAGATTTGTCTGATGCTTTTCTCATAATTAGACTGGGATTATGAGTTTGGGGAGGAAGATCTTGGAGATAAAGTACTATTCTCATCATACCATATTAACAGTACATACTATCAACATGATTTATTATTGATGTTAACCTTGATCACCCAGCTGAGATCATGTTTGTCAGGTTTCTTTATTATAAAGTTACTCTCCCCCCACCTCACTCCCTTTCCATACTGTCCTCTTTGAAAAGGAAATCACTATGCACAGCACACACCTAAGGAGTGGAGAGTTATGTTCTACCTCCTTGAGGACTGAGTTATCTACAAATCATTTAGAATTCTTCTGCTTGGGACATTTCTCTATATTCTCTGTTTGTGTATTCATTTTTTTTTTTTTTTTTTTTTTTTTTTAGAGAAAGAGACAGTGAGAAGGGGAGGGAGGTGCAAAGAGAGAGGGAGAGAGAATCTTAAGGTGGGTCTGCACTCAGTGCAGAGTCCAATACGGGGCTCCATCTCATGACCTTGAGATCATGGCCTGAGCCAAAATCAAGAGTTAGAGCCATCCAGGTGCCCCTGTATTCAATTCTTGTTATATCTGTATGGACTCAAGGATATTTGTTTTATACTCTGGGTTATAATACAAGACTGATTTACTTTGTTGCTCAAATTGTTCCAGCTTTAGTTCTTGGGAATCCTTTCAGTCACCTCTTGTGTCCCTTTGACATACTCCTATCATTGTGTTTTATTTCTGTTAATTTGGTTAACTTACTTTTTGGCCCTACAGGATGCTCAAGGATCATCTAGTATATTCCCTGCCCAGGTGTAAAATTGGCCATTTCTCCAGGGAACTCTGCTTCCTTTCACTGGAGACTGGTATTAGAAGCCAAGATCTGGGCACTAGGTGCGCTCCCAGGATGTCAGTGTTTCTCGGCCCTCTTGGCTGAGAGAGCAGGGAAGTCTATGTGTGTATACTAACCTGTGGTTTTTTTTTTTTAATTGATGTATAGTCAATATACAATGTTGTATTAGTTTCAGGTAGACAACATAGTAAATTGGCTATTTGAAACATATGCAATGCTCACCGTGATAAGCATAGTTACCATCTTTCACCATACAACTTTATGACAATATTATTGACTGTATTCCCTATGTTCTACTTTTCATCCCTGAAACTTATTTATACTAATCTGTGTGTATACATACATGTATCTATAAATATTTCTATATGTGTGCGTCTGTATTTATATTAAGTTAAACATGATTTCACACTGATATTTCCAACTCTAATCTATCACCCCATGGATCGTTCTAACCTTCTCCCTTCGCTAGTCTGTAATGTCCCACTCCAACAGTGAGAAACTTGACTTCCAACATCCACCCATCCGTTCACGTAATTGTTCAATTCCAGTATTCATGTATATTTGTTTAGGAATGTTTAACCCATATCGCTGTGGGAAATAACTTGATCAATGAAAGTACAGTGCTTGTATACAGTTCTTATTGCCTTTGGTGATATAATTTCCATTCACTCTCAGACTTACTAAGGTCAGCACCTTCTCCCCCATCCCCTTTAGGGATGTTGTTTCATGCATTTGTAATACAATTATATTGTTTTGTCACAGTCTGCCTTCCATCCTGGCATCTCTTGACCTCCTAAATGATTTTCAAAATTTTGCATACATTAAAGTTCACTCTGTGCTGTAAAGTTCAATGTTTTTGACAAATGCACAGTGTCAGAAACCCACCGTTACTGTCTCATACAGAATACTTTCTTAGCCTTAAAAATAATACCCTGTTCTTCACCTATTCAACCCTCCTCCTACTCAAAACCCCAGCAATCAGCAATCTGTTTACTGTATCCATAGTTTTGCCATTTCCAGAAGTCATATAAATGAACTTATACAGTTTTTCAAATTGGCTTATTTCAATCAGCAATGTGCATTTAGGATTCATCCATTTTTCTGTGGCTCGACAACGAATTTCTTTGTATCACAGAATAGTACTCCATTGTCTGGATGTACCATGGTTTATCTATTCACCTATTGAAGACATCGTGATTGCTTCCAGTTTTTGCCAATTAGGAGTAAAACTGCTATCAACATCCACATGCATGCTTTTGTGTAAACAGAGGTTTTCAAGTCTGCTGTGTAAATAACTAGGGGCATTATTGTGGATCGTATGGTAAAACCATGTTTAGCCTTATAAGAAACTTCGTGTCTTCCAAACTGGCTATACCATTTTGCATTCCCACCAAAAATGAATGAGAGTTCCTGTTTTTTAAAAGGTCCACAGCAATTGGTATTAGTTTTTACCTCTGCTTTCTTTTAAGTGATGTTTGCACAACATATATTTTTCTATCCTATTTTCAACCTATTTATATCATTACATTTGAAGTGAGCTTCTTGTAGACAGCATATAGTCTGGTCAAATAGTCAGATTCACTCTGCCAGTCTCTGTCTTGTAATTGGTGCATTTAGAACATTTATATTTAATGTAATTATTGGCCAACAAGGGCTTGGCTGCCATTTTTATTTTTTGTTTTCTATTTGTTCTCTCTGGTTTTTATTTCTCTATTTTCTTCTTTCCATCTTCCAGTGGGTACTTGAACATTTTTTAGAATCCCATTTTGATTTTTCTGCAGTATTTTTGTGAATCTCTTTGTGTAGCTTTTTTAGTGGTCGCTTTAGTTATTACATTGGATCTATCTAACTTATCACAGTCTACTGGTGTTGACATCTTACCAGTTAGGAGGAAGTTTAGAAACTGTACTTCCTTTTATATCCTTTACCTCTCCCTATGCATAATATAATAGTCTTAAATATGTTCTCTACATCCATGTTGAATTGCATCAGACAGTGTTATTATTTTGGCTTTAACTGTCAAACACAATTTAGAACACTCAAGAGGGGAAGGAAAACATATTGTATCTGCCTATATTTTATGTATTTCCATTGTTCTTTCTTTGTTCCTGTTGTTCCAAGATTCCTTCTTTTACCATTTCCTTTCTGTTTAGGGAAATTCCTCCACCCATTCTTTTAAGCCTTTGGTGACAAATTCTCTTAGTTTTCCTTCACCTAAGAATGTCTTGATTTCCCCTTAATCCCTGAAGGATACTTTGGCTGCATATAGAATTCTGGGTAGTAACTTTTTTCTATTAGCACTTGGAAAATGTAGTGACACTTTTTTTTGGTGTCCTTGGGTATTGGGTTTTTTTTTTTTTTTAAATAAGAAATCTACTGTCATTTGAATTGTTTTTCTCCTGTAAGTAGGTGTAATTTCTCTCTTGCTGCTTTCAAGATTTTTCCTTAGCTTTTAGTTTTCAGAAGTATCACTATAATGTGTCTATACCAAGATTTCTTCGAGTTTATCTTTTTTAGGACTTGATCAATTTCGGGAATCTGTATATTTAGTCTTTTGCCAAATTTGGGAAGTTTTCAGCTATTTTTTTCTTCAAGTACTTTTTAAGTACATTCTCCTTTCCTTCTGCTTTCTCCTTTCCTTCTGGGACCTCAGTGACATAAATGTGAGATTTTGTTGTTGTTGCTATAATCCCACAGATCCCTGAGGCTCTGCACATTTTTTTCCTCAGTCTGTGTTCCCTTTTTTATTTAGATTGGGCCATTTCTATTGTTCTGCCTTCAAGTTCACTGATTCTTCTGTCCTCTCCATTCTGCAATCTCCACTGAGTTTCTTATTTCAGTTATTGGATTTTTCAGTCTTAACATTTCCATTTGACACTTTTTTCTAAAGATTTATTTATTTGAGAGAGACAGCATGCGTATGTGCACAAGCAGGGCGAGGGGCAGAGGGAGAAAATTTCCAGCAGACTCTCCACTGAACATGGAGCCTGACCTGGGGCTCAATCTCATGACCCTGAAACCATGACGTAAGCTGAAATCAAGAGTCAGACACTTAACCGACTGAGCCACCCAGGGACCCCTTCCATTTGGCACTTCTTTATTTCTTTGCTTAGATTTTCTATTTTTCATTCGTTTCAAATGTGTTTATAATTTGCTCATTGAAGCATTTTTATGATCGCTGCTTTAAAATCCTTGTCGGATACTTTCAACATATCTCTCATCTCAGTATTGTCATGTATTGATTGTCTTCTTTCCTTTTGCTAAGGTTTTCCTGGTTCTTGATATAATAAGTGACTTCCAATTGAAATCTGGACATTTTGGGTATTATGTTGTGAGATTCTGGATCCTATTTAGGCTTTTGATTTTAGGTGGCTTCTGAGATTGCTCCAGCAACAAATGTAGGGATGCTGCCTCACTGCTGCCAGGTAGAAATGGAAGTCCAGGTTCCCCGACTTGGTCTCTATTAACCCTCGACGGAGGGGGTACCATGTGACTGCTGGTCCAAGGTGGGAATTCCAATTCCCTATTAGGTCTCCACTGGTACTACCCCAAAGGGAGGGGGAGGGATGCCTCACTACTGCCAAGCAGGTGCCGAAGTCTAGGTTCTTCCTATATTTTCCACTGTCAATGCAGAGGGCAGAGAGCTAAATTGATTTCCTTTTTTAAAAATTGCTGTCATAAATGAAGCTGTGCGAAACATTTGTGCTCCAGCGGGAGGATCTAGATTCTTGGAGGTAGAGCTGAAGGTAAGAGAGAATTCTCATGGTCCTTTGAGAGCAATGCTTTCAAACTGAGAAGTCCATGGGGTGCTAGGGACTTCACAGGGAGTTGTATGAGGTGTTAGGCTGGTGGGGCTTTGGGTTCTCCACCCTGATTCAAATGAAACTGCTCCCCCTTTTCTCTGTCCTATTCTCTCAGCTTCTGGATATGATTTCATTTGAAGAAGTAGCTCCATGGCTAAGAGGGTTGGGAGGTGGCATTTGGGAACCACAGTGAAAATGTCTGCGTTGCCTTCCACTTGTGAATGTCTGGTGTGAATCATAAAATGTCCCAGCCCCATTTCCAGGCTGCTTTCAGGAGAAGAGACATGAACTTGAGTATAACTGGCTCTGAAAGCCTTTGAAAATAGTTTGCTGTAGAATTATCTTAAAATATCAGACCATCGTGGTGCATTTAAAACAGCATTTGATTTATAACAAAGCTAATTAACATCGGTTGTATGAAGCAAGGTGCACCTGTACCAAAATTCCCGGGCTCGCGATTTGGAGAACAGCTGTTTGGATGGGCCCTCAGAGAGCACTGCTGGATTTGAAGGGCGGGACAGCTCAGGAGGCTGCCAGGGGAGGAAGGTACTTGCAGCAGTGTTCCCTTAAGACCTTAAGAGAGAGGTCCCTTGCTAACAGAAGTCTTTTCCCAAGCATCTCTCCCCGTGACCTCCCATCCACCATTCTCACCCCGCATGTGGGTCTCACTTCTAGCCGCAGCTGCCTCACATTCGGCTCGTGACACCTTCAGAAGAGCTGCTAATAAATGCATATCGGAAAAGCATCCTGCCCATGGGACCAATTTCTTTTTCCATCACCCGTGGCTTCTCGACATGAAATTAAAGGCAGCAGGAACTAATTGCAGCTGGTGGCAGCTCCGAAGCTTCAGGGACTGCCAGGGGACCCGGTCTGTATGCCTCATCCCTTCTGACACTCCCGCCTCCCATCCTGGGATGGAGCGAAATGCGGGACTTGGCTTTAATGAGCCAGGCCTCATTCTGCTGGCACTTGGCTAGGCTTCAGCTCATTGGCTGAGGCCAAGGGGGCTGCCCGCCATCAGCCCTGCCCAGCGCAGGGCACTGCGGAGGCTGGCCTCTCCAGAACAACGTCTGCTGAAGGTGGTCCTCTTGGCCCGAGCACAGCAACCTGAGAAGTCATTCTCAGGAAGTTTCTGGAGGTGGCCCCGCCAGGGGGCTTCTTTAGGCCTTGCCCCACACGCGGGACTTTACGAACGATGTCACCAGCCCTCTGTCCCACCCCAGGACCATGAGTGTCCCCGTGGGCCGCCTCTGTCCTGTGACTGTAGGTTCTTCTCTCTGTTTTGGGGGAGAAGCTGAAAGAGAGGGAGGGCTTCTCACGATGTCCCTGTGGCCCTGGCCAGAGTCTTTGGTGACATAGTCCCACTCAGGTGTGAAGAAGCAAAGGCAAGTAGAATCTGCCAAGGCTTTGGATATAAGCAGTAAGAGAAATAGAGGAGTCAAGGACGTCATCATGGCTTTTGGGCTGAGCTAAGGAAGGACGGAGTTGCTGAGGAATTAGGAGGAGTAGCTTTGGGGGTGGAAATCAGGAGTGCTGGCCTGGGGAGGAGGCAGTGGGTTTATAAGCCCAGAGTTCAGCGGAGAGGGCCAGGCTGGGAGGCATCAGCTGGTTTGGACATTCTTTCTCCAACTACTTCATACCTGGCAAAGGCCCCGCTCCCCGCCCCCCACCCTCCGGTGTGTTAGAAGCTCACTCCCTTGGGTGCCCTCCCCACCTGGCCCTCTTTCCCTGCAGAGAAGCAAGCTGGTAGGCAGTGTGTCTGGGCCCCAGACAGAACATCCTCCGATAAGATCCCTCCAGCCCACTCATGGCTCCCCACCCACATAGGCCAAGTGTCACGGAAGGAATGCAGTGGCAGCTGGGCCCCAATCACAAGACAGAAACACCCAGCACACGTATGTCAGGCCAGGAGGTGCCTCATGAAAGGGAGAAGCCTGCACAGGCCACAGGGTGTGGGGGTGGGGGGGCCGAGGGGGGGCTCACAGGAAACTGGCGCTGGTGACTCAGCCTGCAGTCCGTGGGATGCAGCAGTGTTGTTGTCAGAGAAAATAAATTCCTCAAGCAGGTTTATCTCCTGTAATCGGCAGCCTGAAGTGGCCACCGAAGGAGGCCATGCACTCCTGCCTCAGCAGATAGAACGGCTTGTGCCAGGGTCAGCCGGGCTTCCGGGAGAACCTGGTTCTAGAACCAGGGTTGGGGGCATCTGGCGAGCCCATGTAGGGGAGAGGCCCCCACCCCCACACAAGCCAGATCAGTCCCAGCCCTAGTCGCTCCGGGGTTGGTACCCACAAGGGAGGCGAAGCTTCTGCAGAAACGGAGAGAGGTACAGGGCAGACAAGGTAAAGCCAATGTCGGCACACAATTTCTGAGGCACTGAGTGGAAATCTCCATGGTGACACTCGGAGCTTTCAGCAGCAAGCCTGTAGGGCTTGACGGTACCGGGAGGCAACAGCTCACATCAATGGGCCTGGTGGTCCCTGGGTTTGTATAGTGCACAACCTGCCCAGCCCTCCCTGGGGGCCCCAGGTGCAGGTCCCAATTCTCCATCTATATGGCTGTAATTATGTTACAAGAGACAGATTCCCATCCTCAGCAGGTGGATTTCGGAGAACCCACCCCTGGGGAGCCACATGTAGCACTTAGGACAATAAGCCCAGGTGGGTCCCGCGCGATAGAGCAAGTCGTAAGTAATGGCCAAGTGGAACCTTTCTTCGCTTTCCCTCTGCCCCTTCTGTTTTCTATTCCAGTGGCTCCCAGAGTGTGCTGCCCAGTATGGAAGCAGTCGCACCTGAGAAGTCGAAAATACAAATTCTTGGGCCCTCTGAAGGCCTGCTGAGTTTGACGCTCCCGGGCGGGGCCGGCCACCTGCATTGGACAGCTGCCTTTCTGGCGGGTACCAGTGTCTGCCAGCTTGAGTGGTCCCCACACTCAACACAGTGTGGGCACAGCCGGCTCGCAGCCTTGGAACCACCTGAGGACCTTCAAAAATTGCCGATGGCCTGGGTCCACCTGCAGAGATTTGGTATTCGTCGGTCTGAGTTCAGCCCGAGCATCTGGACTTGCACTGCTTCCCTGGTGAGAACTCCATTTCCTGAAGGCCTTGGCTCAGAGTCATCTGGAACCAGAGGGTGGGTCAGTCCATAGGTGGAAGCTGCACCTGATGCGTCACAGGTCTGACCCTCACGCTGGGGAGGCAGCTCAGCAAAGAGAGAGGTCCTTGGGCTTTGGGGTGCACCAGAATCATGCCAAGGCTGTGGGGGAGTGGGTGCTTGCTGATGCAGATTCCCCTGGGCACCTTCCCCCCAGATCCTAATTCAAGGGGTCTGGAGTAGGACCTAGGGATTTGCCTGACGAGCAGTGCCCGGCAATTGGGACGTGGGCTCAGGGAGCCCTCCTTTGAGAACCACAGGTCAGGAAAACCTGGTTCTGGTTCCATCTCCACCATTCACCAGTCACATGTCCCCAGCAAGTCACGGCATCGACTGTTGGCTCAAATATGCCTGGGGAGGAGTAAACAGCGGCTGCCTGGTGACCTAGGGTTGTCCCGAGATCACACGGAGACGGTCAAGTTGGATCATTGTGGAGGGCAAGGCAGAGGTAAAGGTTTGCTGGACTGTCCCCCTGTCTGCCTGGGATTGAGCTCACACGGAAGTCCTTCATAAAAGTGCCTCGCAGGGGTGGAGGGAGCCGTGGCTGAACGAGCAGAACCTGAGTGGGTGGGCACGGCTCACAGCTCCTGGCAGCTTCAGGGAGGGGCTGTGGGCCCCAACCAGGTTTTGGGATGAGCGCTGGGGGCAGGGGCAGGTGCAAGGTTCCGAGAGCCAGATCTGACACGCAATGGCTGTAGGTAACCAGGGGGGCCCTCCTTTCTGATGGGCTCCACCACCTTTGGGACTCGGGATTCTCTTCAGCTGCCCCTGAACACAATCGACCACAGCCACTTCGCCTGATAGTTTTGTTTTCTCACAGAACGAGGCCAGAAGCCGACAGGGCTGGTGGTGCTGTCGGGGGCGGGGGGGCACCAGGGTCCCAGACTCCTTTGAGCTCTGGGCTCTGCCATCCTTAGTCACCAGGCGGCCACCCTGGGCCGGATTTCGCTTCTGCATTCAGGCAGGAAGAGCAGGAAGCAGCCAGGAGACAGGGCGGGGACTGTGTCTGGAACCAGCTCATCCCCCCTCCCCGCCCCCGCATCCCAGCACCCTGCCACGTGCGACTCATTGGCAACCTCAGTCACACTGGTGACCTCGAACACATGCAGGTCCCAGCTACCGGGGAAGCTGGAGGTGCAGCTTTCTGAAACAAAATCCAGGCAGGGAGGCAGGAGGTAGAGGTGGAGTCGGCTCTTGGCTGGTCACCGTGGGCTGTGACACCTGCCAGGACTGCCTCCGCATGGAGGTCACGCAGACCACTGTGGGGCAGACCAGAGCCTCCCGCTCTTCCGGGCCCGGGAGTGGCCCCATACAGCCCAGGCTGCACCAGACAGACTGTGCCATCGGGAGAAAGACACTGGGGAAAGCTCACTGAGGTCACCAAGGATGAGCTGAGTGTTCTGGGACACGTCCCTGTGCCCAGGAGTCTTGATTTCAATGATGGTCCCTGACTGCCCATTGGTACTTCTAAGAATCCAATGAAGATCATGACTGAAGGGTTGAAAACGCCAGGCATTAAACCCTGACTCACCCACTTCCTGCCCCCCTTGTTCTCAGAGCCTCTCAATTCAGACCCCACCCTCCCTGCTCAGTAGGACTTGCATCCATGTCCTCTACTCTTCTGAGCTGGGCGGGGGGAGTGGGGGGAGCTGGTGTCTTAGTGTCTCCGGAGCCCGGCAGCCCCACCCCCCACCCCCAGACTGGGGTCTCAGTCCCGCAGCCTCCTCCTGCACACCCACCCCAGGCTCCCCGCTCAGTGTCCGTGCCTGGCCTTGTCTGACCTTGGCCCACACGGGGACCTTCCTCAGTCAGCACTTCTTCACCTGTCAAGAGGAGATATTAACGTTACCTCAACTCCGGGTGGCGGGGGGCAGGGAAAGAAAGGCAAACAAAGACCCAGCACTTGGCAAACCTAGACAGGCCTGAAAATGCTTCATAATCAAATTGCTTTCTCCCCCTTTTGAAAACAGAAATGGAGTGAGAACGGCAAGGATGGAGAGAGGGGACCAAGGTCACAGCTTTGGTGGGCAGGGAGGAGAGGGAGTGAGGAGGGGGAGAGCCCCTCTGTTGAGGGCGCGTGGGAGGGGGCTGGGGACAGCTCTCCTGGGAGGCTGGGAAGTACAGCAGAGGGGACAGCATGGCCGAGGGTCCCTGCCACTCCTCTCAGCAGGTGTGTGGTCAAGGCATTGTGTTACTTACTGAGTGATCTGCACGGGGCGGGGGGGGTCCTTCTCGGGGCTCTGCCTCACGGGGAGGGGGCAGTGGGTGTGATGCGATCCCACTTATTTAGGAGGGAGGAGGCAGAGAGCACTCACAGCCTCCGAGCAGGGAATCTGGGTCACAGCCTCTGCCCCTTCATCCTGGGGGTGACCCGGGGGCTGTCTCAAGGACCCCGATTTTGCTGTCACAGCGGGAAGGTTCCAAACGACATTCATCACACAGAGCAAGCCTTCTGAAGGAGAACCCCATCTTCCTCAGTAAATGTGGACTTCCTTAGCAAGCACCTCTCTTCCCGGTGTGGGAAATCACTGTTGCTTTGACAGCTGAGGGTCTCTGGGCGCCCCGGGCTTCCAGGATTCAGGCTCCGAGTTTTCCGGTTTGTCACAGTGAGGTTGTCACCTTTCTGCAGGGACAGGTGTCAACCATTCCTTTTTTTGCCTTCCTTTAACTTGGTGGGGGCAGGGGAGGGGGAGAAGAGAGGTTCGCTGATTCCATGATTTGGAATTACACAACCAAAACAGGGCTGTTCTAACAGTGAGGGGATTTGGGGCTTTGATCTTAGAGAGAAGCCTCCAGTGGCAGGGTCCCCTGGCTCCTTGTCTCCAGCAGGACGGTAGGAGGGGGAGGCTGTGCCGATGAAGGCAGGAGACCGAGTTTAGACACTGGCAGTGAGTGTTTTGCTGACCAACAAGGTGAAAACTAATCGCCGCGTGGGTTGTACAGAAGAGGGACAGGCCAGCCCTGGTCCCAGGCCAGGGATTATCTTCATAAGTTATTAATAAAAAAATTTATAAAACCAGTACCTCACATGGCTCAAAGTTCATACAGTGCAACAGTGTTTCTCAAATGCGGTCCCTGGAAACGTGTTGGAAACGCACATTTAGACCTGCTTCCTCAGATACGCTGGGGGTGGCCGGCAGGTTGTATTTGAACAAGACCCCCCCAAGGGGCTCCCGATGCACCTGAGACTCTGAGAACCCTAGCATACTGAGATGGAAGGAGACAGTAAAGGTCAACTTCTTGCCCTCCGTGCTCCTCCCCTGAGGGAACCTTTCTCAATTCCTGTTCTCACACTAATGGGAGGCGGCTTCTACACAGGGCTCCTGAAAGCACTTCACCTTTTCACTTAATAAATATATCCTGGGTCACTCACCCCCACTCCCACCCCAACACGGAACTCATGAAGCAACCTCAGTCCTTTTAACACCTGGGTGGAATTCCATTCCAGGGAGCGAGGGGCATAAGTCATCCAATCATTGCCCTATCAGTGCTTTGAGGTTGTTTTTAGATTTTTTACTATTTCAAAGGCTGGTGTAGTGAGCATTCTTAGAGAATCTGTGGGCAGACAGACAGGTTTCCCCCACTATCAGAAATCAGAGCTTTTCCTATGAAACATTTCATAAGCCCCAAATGGCATAAAGCAAAGAAGCAATGAGCATTCCTTTATGTGGAAAATTGTTTGAGGGTTCCCAGACCCCAAAGAAAGCTTTCTTAGGTTTTCGGATACCTTAGGACATATCATGCTAATGGATGCAAGGAACAAATTGAGTTAAGGCACAGATGCTCCCAGATAAGTTCAAAGCTCTGGTGGTCTGCTGTTGAGATGCTGAGTGTAATTGGCAGGGAAGGGGTATGGTGGGGCCATCCTTGTTGCTTGGGGTGCACACTGCCTCTATAAGGGCTTGCTGGAAAACAAACACTGGATGTTATTTTTGTTTTTCAAGTAAAAGCAAAAACCCTTTCAGGTTTCTTTTTTTTCAAAAACAGGTACTTATAGGTCTTTCGTAAAAGTAAAGAGGTGTAACGTGAACTTTCGGAAAGCAGGGGATAACTCTACCTCCCTGCAACATTGCTGAGCAGAATGGTATTTGCAATGCCAATCTTGTTGGGATCCTGCCAGACCCTAGGTACCTCTTAAACAGGTTCCATCAACTTATACTCCCTTCCAAAACAGAAAAATTTCCCTTTTCCACTCTCTCATTAGTACTGGAATTGTAAAACCTTTTCCTTTTGCTGCTCAACAGGTGAAATATGGAGACTCAGTGTTTGATTTGCATTTCTTTAACTGTGAGTGCTCTTGGGTGACTCTTTGCATGCGAGTAGCTACTTATATTTCTTCTGTGAACTCCCTGTTCACAGCTTTCCTTTCTTTCTTCCCTCCCCTGCCTCCATTTTTCTTTTGGGTTCTTGGACTTTTTCTTATTAATTTGGAAGAGCTCATTATATATTAAGGAGACCGGTAATTGTCACATTTTACATGTGGTTTCCCCTGGCCATGAAGGAATTTTGTTGAATGTTAAATATATCAGTCTGTTCCTTTAATACGTCTAGATTTCTGTCATGCTTTAAAAAGTCTTTCTCACCTTGAGATTTTTTTTTTTTCATTTCCTACGTTTTCTTCAAGTTCTTGGGTAAGGCTGTGAGTTCCAGGACTAGACGGTCTGGGTTCAAATCCCAGCCTTTCCACCTCCACGGTGACCCTTTGCCTCACTTCGCTTCTCTTTAAAGTAGGAGTAAGGGCATCTACTTCATCAAACCAGGTTGAGTGTGTGCTTCTCTCCTCACATTTTCAACCCAAAGAAGGTAAAAAGCTCCAGATTAACCAGAAATATTAACTGGTGGTCCACTGGAACAGGAGGCTGGAGGAGATGGCTCCAGGATCCCCCAGCTTGAAGAATGAGTGGCTTTTCTTGAGCCTGGCTCCATGTTTGTTTCCTCCACCATGGATTGTCTACCTCCCAGGAGAGGCACCAGTTCTGTCCTGGAGGCCAGCAAGCCCCAGAGAAATTGTGAGTCTCTGGGATGCCATTAGGGGCTCAACTATGTTCCCCTTCAAAAGCCACATATTAAAGTCTTAACTTCCAGGACCTCTGAACATAATGATATTTGGAGATACGGCCTTCAAAGTGGGAATTAAATTTAAATGAGGTCATTAGGTGGGCCCTAATCCAATATGACTAGTGTCCTTCTAAGAAGAGGAAATTTGGACACAGACAGGGACCAAAGGAAGCCCATATGAAGACATAGGAGAAGATGGCCATCCCGAACAGATCCTTCCCTCGGGGTCCTCAGAAGGAACCAACCCTGCAGATGCCTTGATCTTGGACTTCCAGCCTCCAGAATTGTGAGGAGACAACTTTCTGCTGTATTTTTTTTAAGATTTTTATTTACTTATTTGAGAGAGAGAGAACGAGTGGGGGGAAGTGCAGAGGGAGAAAGAGAGAATCTCAAGCAAACTCCCTGCTGAGCACAGAGCCTGATGTGGGGCTCGATCCCACGACCCTGAGATCATGACCGGAGCTGCAAGCAAGAGTCAGACGCTTGACAGACTGAGCCACCCAGGGGTCCCCAACCTTCTGCTGTTTAAATCTGGTGTCTGTGGTTATTTTATTATAGGTGCCCAAGCAGACGGGCACAGGGGCTCACAGGGGATGCGCTCTGGGCAGTCCAGGTCGGGCCTGTGACTCTCCAGGCCCCAGGTGGGGGTGAGGGTTATCTGGGGGTCTCGTGTACCCCTTCCCGGATCTGAAGACCATGACCCAGTTGTGGACAACTGTTCTGTCAGCTTTCTCTTCTCCCTCACAGTTGCCCTCCCAGAAAGACAGTATGTGAGGCTTTGGCTTTGGACCGAGATGAAAGCTAGGGGAGAGGTGCTCAGGCACAACGTGAGGACCCTCCTGTCCCCGGGTGTGGACAGGGACATCCATGGGGACCTCCTGAAAGTGGCTCCCCCCGCCGCAGACCCCCTGAGGCCCACTGACAGCTGTGGCAGAAACAGGTGTGGGGACACAGGAAACTGGCAGCCCCCACAGGCCCCGTGATGGGTGGACGGCACACGAAGGTGGACAGAGGTTAATGTGGGGGAGGGGTGATGGGGACAAGACAGTGTGGCCCCTGTGATGAGATTTCTGGTCCTCCTGGCTTGCCAGGGCCTTCTGTGGGCGGCGGTCATGTCCCCAGCCCCACCAGAATGTTCCTGCGTCTGTCCCCCTTCCTCTGACCCCTGCAAGCTGGCTACCCGGATCCCAGACGGGGAGGGAGCCAAACCGAGAGGAAGGACAGGGACAGGCAGGGCAATCTGGGAAAGCTGGATTGTGGCATCAGGGGTGGCAGTGAGGGTCCACAAGCTGGAGGACAACACGTCTGTGTGGAGGACAGGCCTGCCGGCCAAGTTCATGCATGAAGAGACCGTTGGTGCCTCCCCTTTACTATTCCTGCAGGCTTCTGATGAAGCTTCTCCATGCAGGGCAAGGTAGAAGCTTCTGGAACCTTCTGCAAGATGGGGGCCCGGCCACTCTACTACACCCGGACCTCTGCATAGGTAAGAATCCTCCCCGGCCCTGAGGGCCTGCCGATTCCCCACCTGCTTCCCAGGGCTGAGCAAGGTTGGGCATGGCATGGTGGGGCATGTGCCAGTCAGTCCTACTGTGATTTGGCGCCGAGGCCCAGACAGGCCTGGGTGCTACCCTCCCCCCATCCCTGCCCACCACGAAGGCCACGTCTGCTCTGCTCGCAAGCCAGTTGCCGAGGAGTGGCTGTCAGCCACTGCCCCGGCCCCAGCCAGGTGTGTGTGGCCCGGGGCAGGCAAATAGCCGGGCAGGCGGAGCGCCACTTGTAAAGCTAATGACCCAGTGCAGCAGGATAATCGCCCCTTCCCCGAGAGGCAGACGTGATCTCATGAGCGATCATATGGAAGGTTGGACTAAGACTCCGTGCTCTCTGGGGTGGGGGAGGCGCTCCAAGCCAGAGAAGGTGCAATGTCTGCTCCAGGTGCAGATGGGACCAAGCTCCAAGTCTGTGGGAGATCATGGAGGGATCGGCAGGGACACTGGGCGTGCTTAACCAAGAAGGAGAAAAACACTCAGCTCCCTGGGCCGGCAGAGTACGGCTGGCTCCTCCCCTGGGCGTGCCTATTCCCACCTGTGAGGTTCTGCGCGGCGTCCCCACCCAATGCACCCTCCTGCTTGGACCAAATGAACCCTCCTCTGCTGGGACGGGCTCTCGTCCAGGCCATCCTGTCACCCTCTCTCTCTCTCTCTCTCTCTCTCGTGAACGAGTGTGGGGCTGCCACCGGCACCATTGGGGTTGGAAGGAAAGAACGGCTAACACCTCACTGCATGGGGGAAGTTCTATAGTTTGTCCTGGATTGTGTGGTCGCCAGTGTCCCCTGCTTGGCCAAATTCTGTTCTCCTAATCTCTTTCCTCTATCCAGGGGAGTCCTGCCTTTTTTTTTTTTTTTGGATGCATGGCCACTTTTGAGAACCCCGTGGAAGCTATCAAAGTCTTTCCAGATGAAAGATGTAAAAATAAAATGTTGTATTCCATATCTAGGAGTTAATGGATTCTCCAAATCAGCCCCTCCATGGATCTTCCAAGCCTGTGATTTCCTTTGTGTCCATCAGAAGCATCTGGGGCTTGTCAAAACCAAAGGCATCCCGACCTTTCCAGCTGATCTGGGGTAGGACCAGGAATCTTCACTCTGGCCAGGTCCCAGGTTGTTGGGACACCGGTTCCAGAAGGGAACTTTGAGAAACACCACTGGAGGAGTCATGAAGCCCCAGTGAAGACTCTGCTTCAGATTCCCTCTCCATTTGTTGCCTTTTCGGATGTACAGAACTTGACGTCCCAAAGGAAGTCACAAGCTCCCGGACAGAAGGGACCTCAGCTTAACTCTTTCTGTATCCAGCCCCAGTGCCCCATTAAGTTCTCCGGGTTGTCAAAACTCCTTAAGATTCCCAGAGGAGGAGTCCCCGGAAAAATCTACAACCCAGCCAAGGTGGGGAGACTTTGTTTCTTCTTCTATTACCAACAGGGTCAAGCAACGTTGCCTTGCTGAGATATGAATGGGATTCCGTCCCCCCTCTCCTCCATTCATCTACCACTGGGGGCACTTAGCCACCGGGGTCCATCTCTGGCAGGAGGTAGAAACAATCACCAGGGCTCCCCGCTTTCCTCCCCCGGCTCCGGCAGCTGCACACATGCTCCCGATTGAAAGACAATGTGAATGTTGGCATGGTTATACCTCTGCGTTAGCGGGTTTGACTTTGGAATTCCAATCTGATTGACTGAGTAACTTTTACTCTAATTAGAACAGTAGGGTTTGTTCTTAATCTGCAACCATTTAATCTTCTGTCTCATTAATTGTACAAAGGTCTTTATGAATATGTAGATTGGGAAGGGAATAAAAGATTATTTGACCTTGAAGAAACACATATAAAATAGGTGTATACTCTCCCGGTCTCCTGTTCCCTTTTATTATGCAGATGCAAAAATTGGTTCTGTTCCAAATCAGGCTATTGTGGGTTATCGACAATCTTGCAGCCAATTACGATACAGCATTCTGATGAGCCATAGAAGTTCAATAATTAGAATAGTATTCGCATGCGAGTTGCTTGCTGTGAATTTGCATGTAAATAAAAATGGTGCTATCAAAACCCGGCAGAAACAGCCCACTGATGAAGAAAATTTCCAAAGGGTCAAATGCGAGAAAGGAAATAGGTCTGTGGAGGAAAATGTGAAGTGTCAGGGGCAGAAAGCGGAGTCCTTTATGAAGAACACGTGCTTTAGGGTCGATGGCCCTTCTGAATATTCCTCCCTTCTTCCCTTTTAGTAATATTGACCAAGTGTCCTCTTTGAGCTGGTTAGCTGGTTAATATCCTGGCCCTGCCACCAGCAGGCTGGGACCTCCTTACGTCTCAGTGTCCTTGTCTCTAAGATGGGGACATTCCCACCTTCCCCCAGGCCTCTGAGGCTTAAGTTAAATGGGGACTGAACGTGGAACTCCTGGCACACAAAGACTGCCCGTAAAATGTCCATTTTAAAATTTCCTTTCTTCCTTCTGACAACGTACATGGAAGGCTCGGGAGGAAATATTTTCTTAGCAGCCCAATCGACCCATGGGGAGAAAGCTGTTCTCGTCTCCAAGGAGAATGGGGGAAATAGCAAACCTATTTAGCAAACCACTGGCTTTTGTTGCACCAAGTGGAGTGTATAAGTCAGAGCCCAGGAGGCGGAAGTTCATGGTTCGCCGGGTTTGGACCTGGTGTGGTTACTAAAAGCCCCCTGTTCACTTCCAGAGCACCCTGGTTTGAACCGTAAATTATGTGACCACTGCTGTAAGAGCAGAGTCGCTCAGGACCACTAGGAAGGACTTTAGAGGCTGTGTGAGAGAAATGGACAGGACACATGAGGCCACTGGTGGCAGGAGAGTGGCCATGGATCCTGGGGAATCACGCGTCGTTACAGGCTGGGTGGTGATCTCTCCTGGATCCCCTAAAATCTTCAGTATGTTACCTCTTTTTTATTAACCTGCTATGGAGTTGGATCTTTGAGTGAGACACAGGATGGCTGAGGATGGCCTCAGGGCCCCTTCCAGGTACCCACATCTAAAGGATTAACACCTGTTGCATCCCACCAACCCCCTTCCCCCGCAAGGCAGTGGACTCCACGATCCCACACCAGCCCACCCCCGACCCGTCTTCTGACTGGGTGATGCCCCTCCCACTCCAGGGTTAAGCACATGACATGCCATCTCCTGTTGCCCGTGTCTGCACCGAGCTCAGGATCCATTTTTAAATAAAATTTCCCATGGCAATCTGTCTTAAGGATTCAGCCTCGTCATCCTCCAAGGAGAAACCATACACGCTCTTTTCCAACTTGGTCCAGTAAGTACTTAAGCAAATTTCACGAAGGGGAGAGTTAGCCACCAAAGCACCCACTGTTCTGCTCAGTGAAAAACACGGTTGGAGCTGGTGGGGAGAGGGCACAGCCTGGGGAGGGGTGTGTCTTCCTGGCAAGTGTGTGGTGTGAGGTTTGGCTCCTGGCCTCCGACATAGTTTGCTAATCCTTTCCACGCCAAGAGCCTGCAAGGAAGGGCGCGTGTGACGAAGATGGGGTGGGCTGTTCCTCTGCTTGCCGTTCTCTGGAGCAGAAGAGGGGCCCACGTGACGATTATTACTTGTAATCTTTAGAGGTAGAGCAAATGAGAGCTGAGCCATTGTAATGATTAATCAGTTTTCAGATGACATATTTCACATTCCTTTTTGTATTCAAACACCAGTGAGAACTCCTGGCAATAAGATCAACTCCATAGATGCTTGAGAGAGGGGGAAAAAAAAAATAGTGACACAGTTTTTCCATTGCAAATCAAAAAGATATGATCTTGTGTTAGTACAGGGAAATGTTTATGAGGGGGGCAAAAACAAAAGTTGGCGTGTGTACACTAATTAAAAGTGTGTAGAAACAGCTCTAAGTACATCAACAAAGATCAGATGGAATCTCAAAGCTATGCCATGGGCTGGACTCTCTTCTGAATGCAAAGTTAAGTTTTAAGTTATTCTTGTAAATATTAATTAGTGATCTGGACCAATAGCTCCAGAAAAGAGGTGGCATTCCCTGGGCCTATCCAAGTGTTTCACGAATGTCTGGTGCCAGGTTCTCTCCCAGGGTAGACACTGAGGCTACCTTCCCTGCTGCCTTAGGTGACACATCTGCAGATGACCTCAGAGGCAGGGGGCGAGCGGGTGGAATGCTCTCCAGGATAGGGGGGTGAGGGAAGGAAGCAGAACAATGCCCACTCTAAGCCACAGCCTATGCACAACACACACCCAAGCACAAAGGAGCAAACGTGCCCCAGGGTGCTTGATTTGGGTCTGGCTGGACAAAAGGCATTGGCCTCCAGAGAATAAACAAAGAGCTTGGAGATGGGGTGGGAGTGAGGCCTCACTAAATTCCACTTTGTCCTGTTTGAGTAAAAAAAAAGGACATGCAAGCATTTCCAGTTCCAAAAGGAACTTATTAATTACTTTAAATATTTAAATGGGCCTCACCCATGCACGCAGCTGGACTCCAAACAAGATGTCCTTAGAACGTTTAAATCTGGTCCTCCCCCACCTTGGGTGGCCAGCATGACTCCTTCCTTTCCCATCCCCCCACCGCACCCCACAGTAATGGCAGCTTCGGCCGTTCGTAGGGGGCTCATGCCGAGAGACGTGGCTCAAAGGATTCATCCCTGGACTGTTTTTCTCCTCAAGTCCTCCCGTCCAACCTTTCCCCTTGTGGTCAGTCGGAGGCGGCCACACACTGATTACTTTCAGAAGTCACAGAAATAAAAAAAAGGAAAAAAAAAAAAAAGAAGTCACAGAAATACTCTCAGAAAGTTCTAGTGGGAATGGAAACAGCAGAACATAGGCACCGTGTTTAACAGCAGCAACAAAAATCCAAGATAGCTTTTGCAAATCCAAAAGGGAGCCCAAGAAAAGCACAGAGTTTGTATGTTAATAGTAGTGTCGAGGCAAGACAGAACATCCTCTCTCCCTAACCGGGGAGGAGGGGGCACCTGGGCGGGGTGGGCGGGGCTTCCGAGGGCTGGGGGTGGGGCTGAGGAGCTGGGGGCGGAGACTCCAGGTGAGCATGGGGTCTGCCGTAGGGTTGCCAAATCAAATAAATATAGGATGCTGGTTAACACTGAATTTCAGACAAATAATACTTTTTAAGTGTGAGTATGCCTTAAATACTGCATGGTGTTTCTGTAGGCGAGGAAGCTTCCACCTAGGTTTGAGGTGGGACTAGACCAAGGTGAACTCCCCCACATGCTACAGCCATATTCCAGCCCCTGGTCCACAGGAGACAAGGGTCTCCTTGTCATTTGGAGCCAGCATCCCAATGTTCTCGTTATATACAATAAAAACCCAAGAGCCAGGGGGCTTGAACGAATTACCCGGTGTCTTTGTAGTTGCCCCCCAACCAGAGCCAGGTCTGGGTTCCCACTGAGATGGGGGGCTCCTGCTCTGCACCCCAGGAAGATGCTGAAGGCAGGGAGAAGCAGCTGATTCTGCCTGCTCCTGACTCCAGCTCGGGTTCTCAGATGAAGAATCCCCAGGCATCACTGGATGACGTGTGCCCTGCCCTGCCCAGGGGATCACGAGCGTTAGGTTCCTCTTCATTCTTTCCCCTTTGGAACTGTCACCGCTGGAGAGGTTGGCATCAGTGAGTGCCTCTGCCTTGTCCACATGACCGTGACTGTGAGCATCCACATCACAAACCCACCCACTCAGGAGGCTGAAGCTCCAAATCAAAATGCCACCCACCTGGGACAGAGGTCTCTATCCCTAGCAGACCTGCTTCCAAATTGGGTCTCAGGAAAGTAGAGAAACGGAGGACCAACCAAGCCTGGGAATCGGCACTAGTATGAACCCATTTAACCCAAAAGAAAAACGAAGTGTGGGGAGGTTAAGCACCCTGCCTAAGATCACCCAGATCTTCAGCGGAAGAGCCAAGAGTTGCACCCAGGCAGTATGACTCCAGATCCTGGGTGCTGAATAACCCTCTGCTCTTCCATCTTTCTGGGAGATCCCAGTGGGCCTTGTGTGATGTTGCCGTCCACAGCTTCCTGCTCCGGTTTGCCAGTGGCTAGGTGGATGTGGATGATGCAATTCTCTGCACCAATGTTATGGAGAAGCCCTCCCATCCCCTTGCCCAGCCACCCCAAGTGGTGGCATTCGAGGACAAAGCTGTGCACCCTTCCACCTTCTCGGGTCTGGAAGGAGCCTTCTGAACTAAGCAGATGTAGTGGTATGGCGGGAAAGACAGGGAAATTCAGCGCAAGACCAAGCTCCAAAGATGCATCGCTGAGCCTATGTATAATGATGAAAAAGCAGGTTTCAAGCATACTTAAGGAAAGAAGAAAAAAAAAAGGAAATTTATTTCCATAATGCATTTCTGTGCAGTGGGGACAATTTCAACCTCTCTTGTATAGAGGAGAGCACTGTGGTTGAAATGCTTGCCCGAGCTCACACAGCAGATGACAGGGCTGGGATGGAGCCCAGACAGCTTGCTGCTCTAACCATGAGCCAACAGCCACGACAGCGCCTGGGAGGTGGTTAGAAGTGCAGAGCCTCAGGCTCCTCTTCAGCTCCGGATCCGATTCTGCTTCTGCTTCTAACAGTCCCATGTGATTTGTCTGCACCTTCAGTTTGAGAAGTGGGCTCTGGAGGGAAGACCATCAGGTGTTCTGAGTTTATTGGACCAGGCAGCCGATGTCTACAAGCGTGGCTGGCAGGAATATTTTTGTTTACTACCGTATGTCCAGCCCCTAGAGTAATGCCTGGCCACAGAGTAGATGCTCAATAAATGTTTACTGAGTGAATGAATCAATGGATGAGTGAACCAAACTTGGGTGTGTCTGGTTTAGGCTCCAGGCTCAGAACTACCTCGCAGACCCTGCCCTGTGTCACTACGGGGTTTCCCCTGGGGCTGGGACCCCTCCTCCCCAGCCATCTTTTCAGAAGGTGGGAGGTGGGAAAGGGGGTGAGCCTCGGGCGTGGGGATTACTCCTTGTTTAGGATTATCTGCTTCCCTCATTAATGGAGGTAATCAGTAGTGGCAACACTGACCCAGTGTTGGATCAAATCATAAAAACTGAAATCTCCCGAGAAGCAGGCTGTCTCCCAGCCACGTTCCTCGTTTCTACCATTTGCTCATCGAGACTTCCCCACCTGGGGCGCGGGGGGGCTGTTGTTCTGCCACACCCATATCTCGGCCGTTTTCCTATATACCTGGGAGTTATTTCAGCAACATTCCTCCAATGTCTGCAAAGGGTTTTATTTTTGTTCAGTGAAAAGCCTTCAAAGCCCTCTCTCTGAGCTTTGAGTTTGGCGTGGACGATCTGAAACATTTAATGGGAATTGTTATGTTTTTTTTCAAGGAGGAATTATTCTCAGCAAAGTCTGGGACCGGCCCGAAGGAGACAGCCAGACATCTCCAGGTAGAACGAGCTTCCCGCTGTTCTTGGGCAAATCAAAGAGAAGCCGGCAGCTCCCGCCCCCCAACATGCCTGGCCTGACCCCGGCCTTTCATGCGTAGCTGCCACAGGGAGGAGAGAAAGCACAAAACCAGAACAAACCCCCAAAGTAAAGGCTTAAAATGAAACCATTTTACAAGGACAATACTCTGTTCTTTAAACTCTACCCAAGAACAAATGGAAGTCTTTTTTCAGTGGAAAGACTGGATTCGGGCTTTCATCCTCAGAGGCCTTTATTTTGGGTACCTACCCCCCCTTACCTCCTTTCATTATGTCAGAACTTCTTAGAGGCCAGGGTGGGGGTGGGGAGGACAGGAGCCTCCAACCCGCCCCAGATGGGGACCTACAGCCTGGGTCTGAGGACGCTTGGTCTTAGGCCAGCTCTGGTTTGGGGGATCGTGAAGGGGCTGCTTTTATCTGGGCAGTCGGGCATGAGATGAGTCCAGGGAAAGCAATAATGGTGCAGGTACCCCTCCCCATCCCCAAATCGGGGAGCCGCCTGGCCACCTCCTTTGCAACGTGCATTCACAGAGACGGTCATCACACAGTTGGTGCAACTGGGTGGAAATCTGGATGTTAAAATAAATCATTGTCACACAGCCCACTTAGCAGCGTGACCCAGGCTCCCCACATCACGCAAGGAGCAGATGCAGCAGGAGGGTGACAGGGAGGACTGTGTTAGCCACACGGCCTTTCCAGGCAGCCCGGAGGCCCAGGATGACTCAGGAAAAGTCTCCGGACTTTAGGGTGAGATGCTGCTCATCACGTTAGCTGGGAAAAAGCACTTACGTTCGGCTAAAGGTGCTCTGAGAGGCAGGCCTGGGTCTGGAGTCCAGTAGACCCACCTTATCTCCGAGGGATCCGTTCCAAGACCTCCAGTGCCTGCCTGAAACCACGGATTTCCAATACATACGTATCCACGATAAAGTTGAATTTATAAATTAGGCCAAGTAGGAGATGGACAACAGTAACTAATAATAAAATAGGGCAATTATAACAATACACTCTAATACAAGTTACGTGAATGTGGTTTCTGTCTCAAATGATCTTACTGTACTGTATGCAGCCTTCTGGAGATGATAAAAATGCCTGCATGATGAGGGGCGCCTGGGAAGCTCAGTCCCTTAAGAGTCTGCCTTTGGCCTTTTTTTTAAATTTATTTATTTATTACAGATTTTATTTATTTGTTTGAGAGAGAGAGAGAGAGAGAGAGCAGGAGCAGGGGGAGGGGCAGAGGAAGAGGGAGAAGCAGACTCCCAGCTGGTCAGGAAGCCCGACGTCGGACTCGATCCCAGGACCCTGCGATCATGACCTGAGCCAAAGGTCATCTCCAGAAGGCTGCATACAGTACAGTAAGATAATTTGAGACAGAAACCACATTCACGTAACTTGTATTAGAGTGTATTGTTATAATTGCCCTATTTTATTATTAGTTACTGTTGTCCATCTCCTACTTGGCCTAATTTATAAATTCAACTTTATCGTAGATACGTATGTATTGGAAATCCGTGGTTTCAGGCAGGCACTGGAGGTCTTGGAACGGATCCCTCGTGGATAAGGTGGGTCTACTGGACTCCAGACCCAGGCCTGCCTCTCAGAGCACCTTTAGCCGAACGTAAGTGCTTTTTCCCAGCTAACGTGATGAGCAGCATCTCACCCTAAAGTCCGGAGACTTTTCCTGAGTCATCCTGGGCCTCCGGGCTGCCTCTGATGAGATGAAGTGAGTGACAACATGGCATTAGTCTCCTACTGACCTTCGATGACGTCAGAAGAAGGATCATCTGCTTCCAGAACATGGTTGACCACAGGTAACCGAAACCGTGGAAGGTGAATCCACAGACTGGGGGGTGGGGGGTGGCTCGGGGAACCACTGTACAAGATTGCTGTTCCCTTGGGAACGAACCTTGACAACCAGGGATGGTGAGGCAGGCTCCTGGACTCAGTGACCTAGTGCTGAACCTGCTCCTCACCTCCTGACTCCAGGCATCGGGGTACCTCCCACGTGGGAAGTCATTGCAAATGAAGGAGGCAGGAAAGCCCGGCCCTTGGTGAGAGCCCAGGCACCAGGCTCCAGGCTGGCTGCTTTCCTGCCTCTCCCAGCTTGCAGCAGATGCCAGGTGCTTCCTCATGGCCGGAGGGGGCCACGGGCGGGGTGAGGCGGGGAGCAGTGATCGGAGTGGGTCCATGGGGAGGATCCTGGGAACTGGGGGCCAGAAGGGGTGATAGGGAGAGGCCCCAGGAAGCCCTGTGGGGTCTCTGGCCCCGAGGGCATCTGCCTGCCTTGTATCCTGGGGTTTTGTGAAGCTGGTCCCATCTCCCTCCCTGGTCTTCCTGAGCTGTGGCTGAGGGCTTCCCAGGCAGTGATGGGGCTGATCTCTCCATCCAGCTCTGCTCCTCTCCCATGGGCCGTGGTCTCACCTTGCTGCCCAACCCCCAGGCCCCACTCCAGATGGGTCCAAATCATAGCCCTGGCATGAGGCTTGGCGCACGAGGAGGGCGACATGGAAAAGCCAGTGGCTCCTGCTGTCCCAACCAGGCTGCCCACCATCCCAGGAAGATGCAGAGAAAGCAGGTATCGGAGGGGTCGGGGAGGGAGAGCCAAGCCAGGAGGCAGCAGGGAGCGCCGGAGTGCCTTTGGCAAGACGCGGCTCAGGCCACACGGGTCTCCCAGACTTACTGCCTTGACTGGCGCTGCCTCCATCACTTGGCACTGTCCTTGCCTGCGTGTGTCCCTCACTCTCCCACTGGAGACAAGCTCTCCTGGGAGCAGGGCGCAAGGGAGACTCGGGAGGCTGACTGCCCTTGGCCTTCGCTTCTACTGCTCCAGCCTAGTGCCAGGTAGAAGATGCCACGGAGGGACTTTGATATGTACCCATGCTGTAGGGAGAAGGGGGGTGACTGGGGCAACGCTGGGGAACAGAAGACAGTCCCCTTTGGGGTGGCCCAAGTGCCAGTGTCCTCACGTGGCCCTATGACTTGACGACCTCCATGAAGGTGGCCCTGGAGGGAGAGCATCAGGCCACAGAGGTCAGGTCACTGAGAGATCTTCTGGTGCTTTCTATTTTACAGCCAAGGACTGGGGGACCCAGAGGAGTTGCATATCTCCCCAAGGTCACGCTCAAATTAATCTCAGAGGCTCATCCTACAGTAGCTCAACACGACAGAGGGCCGACTGGGCCTCCTGTGTACACGGCAGAAAGGGTTTGCCAAGTGTGCGGACGGGCAGAATGGGGTCCTCTTCATGGGAGGGGCAGCCATCCTGGGAGCTCAAGGCAGGCAGTGTCCTGCGGCTGGGAGTACAGGGAAGGCTGCTGGAAGCAGTGGTCCTTACCTGGAAGCAGGAAGGATGAACTGGATTGTACGGCCTCGGGATGGCAGACAGGTCCCGGGTTGGGGGCTGGGACGAGGGGCAGCCTGAGCTGTAGATGATTAACCCCCTCTGACCCCAACTGGTTCCATTTTTCTTGGATGCCCTGATCACGGGTGAAATCAAATCCACTTTTGTTTCCTGTCTGGGTCCCCTGTGGGACTCTAAGCCCCACGAGGGCCACTTCTGGGTGGCCCAGGGTGAGGGGCACCCTGGTGCCTGCACCCAGCGTGGTGCCTGCCCCCCTCCCCATGATTGATGGGCAGTGGATGAAGCAAAGCTGGGTCGAGAGAGCAAGAAGAGGCTGAAGGGCCTCCAAGCTCTGTGTGCCTTTGGGGGAGTTAACTATCCAGATAGCACCCTCCTCTTCTTTTAGGCAATGAAGACGAGCAGGTTTGGTCATCTACACGGGGAGACAAACGTGGGCTTCCCTTCTCTGTGGCCACGAAGTAGAGGGAGGAGGGTAGACCTTACTTCTTACCAAGTCACTTTGGGCATGCCCCTTCGCTTCCGATCTGTAAAAGGAGACAGTGCATGGGATTAACACATTTTCCTTCTCTCCTTTTACAAGTAGCGGGAACTTATTTCTGAAGTGAAGCTTCATTCAGAATTCCAATATATAAAACAGACAAGAGCAGAGCTTCCTGGGTGAAATTGGGGTGTGCCACATGGAAGATGGGCAGGAAGCCCCCCAGGTTGGCCTCCTTGCTCTGGTGGTTGCCTCCACACCCCTCCATGGAACCCCCAGGGTGCTGGGGCCTCCCATTTGAATATCACTCTGAAGGCTTAGAACTCTCTGGAACCAATTCAGATGCGGCAAACAGAGCCTCCAGCTGGAAGCCTGACCCTCAGCCGTCAAGAAGCCTGGAGCAGGTCTCTGCAGGTACCCGGGGTAGCGTTCCTTGGGTGTCGTCCACAGAGGGTGGGGCAGCGAGGGGTCCGGCCGAGCAGAAACAAAGGCCCCAGCAGGCTGGGGCCAACCTGCAGGCCTGGGGGAAGGGCTGGGTGCAGGCCCCAGGAGGCCCCTGGGCCGCAGGGTTCACACGTTCTCCGGCAGCTCTGTCACCCACTCCTCCCCTGCCATCCCCCCGGGTCCTCACGACAGACACTCCAGCAGAGGTGGTTGCCTTCTCAATACGTCCTCCCCCTGCCCGTCCCCACGGCTGGCACACCCTGCAATTATGGCTGCTACCCTTCCCCGGCGCTCGGCTCTCCAGCGTGCCCGCCTCGGCCCCCCACTCTCCGCGGCTAATTGCTGGGTTTGCCCTTCACCGTTTCCGCCTGCGGTAACACTAAGGCTCATCCCTCCCAGCTCCAGGCGCTGTTTTGGTAGCTGCAGAGGGGGGAATAAAAATCAGGATGGTTTCAGCAAAGCATTTCCCTGAGCCTGGGAGAAGAGGACATTTGCGGGCAGGCCACCGGGGCTTCTGAAACGGAACCGTGCACTCGCAGGACCCAGGGATTTTGCTAAAACACAGAGTCTGGCACCACGGGGCCGGGGCGGAGCTGGAGGCTCTGGGTGGCTGACCACCTGCTGGGCGCCGGTCTGGTCGGAGTGAGGAAGAGTTCGGTGGAAGTCAGAAGCCAACGCTTGCTGGGCAGCTTGGAGAAAGCCCCCCCACCCCACCCCCCACCTGGAGGTCCAGGCCCAGGGCCCCCCAAGTTGCAGTGAGGATGGGGATGGGGGTGCACTTGACTCCAGCCCAGGACAGGTGCGGCCTGGAGGGATCCCAGAGCTACGGGGACCCCAAGGTCCTCCTTCCCCAACCTGCTGAGAGAGTGCCACCTCTTCTGAGGAAAGGATCGTTTTGATTCCTTCCCAAGGTATCGATTGAGCCCTTGCGTGGCATGCCAGGCAGCTTTTGGGTTCTGAGGATTCAGAGTAAACAAAGCAGACACAGCGCTCCCTCAGGGAGCTTCTGTGCTACTGGGAGTGGGGACAGGAAAGGATACTGAACAAGATAAATAAACACAGAGTGTGTTTTAAGCGCCAAATGCCATGGAGAAAAATAAAGCAGCAGAGCGACGTTGGGAATCCAGGCAGATGGGGGTAGGGGGTGCTATTTTAAATAGGGTGATCATGAAGTTCCCCAAGGATCCCAGGTGGACTTTTAGAAGGTAGATTTCTTACAGGAGTCAAAGGCAGAGAGAAAAAACGAATAGAAATAATCTCTGAATGTGTGACAAAAACATGAACCCCTCTGGGAGGGGTCTCATTCTTCCCATGCTTGCCACCAGGGTGGGTCTGCATGGTGGCTGCCATGGGGTACGGTGGGGGGAGGAGTGGTGGTCAGGCTGTCCCAGGGCTCGCAGGTGGTGGGGATGGGAGACAAGCTCTGGGCTGGGACCTTTGGGTCTGTGGTGTCATTTAATGATCCCCACGGCTCGTCCCCTTGACAATGGGGTGCCTTCCTGGTCCTCCACCTTGCTCTAGGGAAAGTAAGATAGAGGCTGTCACAGGTGCTTGGCCCCTCCAGCCACGGGGAATGGCTGCACACGGCCATCTGCCCCTGCAGCTTTGTAAGGTCCCTGCCATGGGAGAAGTTACCAGAAACCCCCAGAGCCCAGGGAAGAGCCGGGGGGGAGCCCCAGCAGGTTCTGCTCGGATGGAGAGAGGCGGATTGAGTTACGATTGTTCTGATTCTCCCAGTTTTCCCTTTCAACTGGCATCCCAGGGGTTAAATCGGGTCTTCACCTGGCCAAGGGGCCTCTTGACACCCCTCCCATGCTGTTCCACAAGGGGGCCCCTTCCATTCCTCGCCAGCGCCTGCCCTGCATGCCGCCTCTGGGGGCCTCTGTTTCCATCGGTTCAGGTCTAACCCAGGACGGAGGTGGGGGTGGAATGAGAGGAACCAAGCCAGGAAGCTGCAGAAATAGCTTTCAGGGGGTGGGAGGGCGTGGTGCTCGCTGAAGGCCGAACACCCACGCTGGGCGTTGTTCTCCATCCTCTGGGGCTGAGTGGATTTCTCAGAGGCAGGGCCGCTTTCCCCAGGAGTCAAGACCCGCATTCGGTGAGGTCCTTGCCCCGCATCCCGGCCTGGGGCTCCTCTCACTGATCACTTCACCACTGGGAGGGGATGGCAGTGTCTTGCTGGCAGGGGCCCTGAGAAGGGGATGTGACCAGAGTGTCACTGTGCCCAGCACACCTGGGTCCCTGGCTGGTGTCTAGGCTCCGTCAGACCCCACCCCATCACGGGCGCAGACCAGATCCAGGCACGAGTGTGGCCGAGACAACTGTCTTCGGCATCCCTTCCTGGTCTCAGGGGCATGTTCATGTCCTGGGCTCACCTGTGGGGGCCACCCCTGGCCCCCATGGGGCTCCCTATGATTGAAGGCTGTGCCACGTGCTGGGGGCCCACCTTGGGGCAGCTGGGAGGAGGGTCACCCGGCAGATGGGACGGCAGCTGGCTGCTCGGAGGGACTCAGGACTGGGAGAAGCCGTGAGCTCTCAGCCGGGGCCCAAGTGGGTGCTGGACAGGCAGAGGCGAAGCCCAGGAATCGGACTGAGGGGCAGCCGCCTGGGGGATGGAGGGGGTGTGTGGGGTGGTCCCCGCTGTGTTGGTGGGTGCCCTGGCTCCCTGTTATCTGCCTGCCACAGTCTTCTGCCCAGTCCCAGGTGAGGTCCCAAAGCCCGAAGGGAGGCCGGCCAGTCAGGTCTCCATGTGGCTGTGGACACAGCCGGCCACAGCCTTCTGGTGCTGTCCCCCATCAGGGAATGAGGTCGGGGAGGTGATAACAAAGGCCAGGGGCAAACGGGGCCAGGGCATGCACGCTGGGAAAGTGGTGCCCCAAGTAAAGGGGGTGGTGAGCTGTCAGCTACTGAACCCTCCTCAGAGGTGAGCACTGCATTAGCGCTTTCTCTCATCCAGTGCCACCAGCCGTGCAACCTCCATTATATCATTTAACCTCCCTGTGCCTCAATATCTTCATCTGGCAAAACAGGAGTGGGTAAGAGTCGCACCTGTGTGGGGAGGAGGTAAGACGCTCCTGCATGTCGGCCACTGAGAAAGTGCCCTGTGGGCTTTCAGTAGATGACATCACCAGGGGACAGGGAGGTGGAAGCCACTGAGACCCAGGGTGAGGTGACGTGCCCAAGGTCACACAGCCAGCAAGGAGCTCGTCACACTGCCAAGAGCCCACAGGAAATAGATGGGGTTTCTAGCCTCCCTCCATGGCAGAGGGAGCTGAAGTTGACCTCACCACACAGAAATCGATAAGCAGGAGGCTGTTAAAAACCACCTCCCCATCGAGCTTGCCGGAGTCAGGAGCTGAGTGATGCTCATTTTGTGGGCTGCCCAGCCCGAGGGCACATAGGGCTGGTCCACACAGGGTGTGCAGAGCATGCGCATGGGGTTCACAGGGACGAGGAGACAGGGCTGCACCCGCAAGGTTATGCACGCACACCTCCGCTCCCTGCTTAACAGGGAGCATTCCGGGGAGAGAGATTTCTCCCTGCCAGCTTCACATCCAGAGGAGACCAGCAGCTCTCAGCAAAAAATAAGGCAAGTGTGAAAACAGCTTTTTATGCCAACTGGGGCCCACACTTCCAGGAGAGGCCTTCCCTGGAGGTCACCCGTTCGCTGCCATTGCTCAGCCTGGCTTGAAATCACAGCCCTCTCAGCAAGAACTGTTTCGGATGAGGCCAGACCCCGGAGTGAGCAGTTGGGGGGCTTTCCGAGTCAGGATTGTGGTGGACGTGTTGAAACAGTGCAGGGATTGGCCAGGAAAACTAGACCAGATCCACCAAGAAGAACCTGAGAACCAGCAATGTTCTGGCCATGACTGGAAGGAGAGTCAGGTGATTTTTCTGGGATTATTGAGAATATTTGGACCTCAAACCTGCCAGGATAGGCTAAGTTACACTGCAGTAACAAACAACCCCCAAACCTTGGTGGCTAATAGCAACGAAGGTTTCTTTCTTGCTCACGGCTCATGCCCATGATGGTTGGCAGGGGGATTATTGACCATTGTTGTCTCTCCAGGCCCAGGTTGATGGGAGAGCACCATCTTGAACTCTGCCAGCTTCTGTTTCATAGGGAAAGGGGCCTCTGGAAGGTCTCACACCAGCATTCAGATGCATAAGGCTGGAAGTGTCACGGGTCACTTTGATCATTGGCCAGTACTAGTGCCATGGTCCTCCCCAGACACTGGGGTGTCAGGAAGGCAGCCCACTGGGTGTTCAATTACTGGGTGGTTGACAGCACTTATGATACCCTCAGCCTGCTCCAGACTCCACTCAACCAGGAAAACCCCCTACTCAGCTGCTCAGCCCCTCCTGCCACCACAAAGCCACACAACAGCCCACGTCAGGATCTGATTTTGGAGCTCAGAGCCAAGCTTGCTCCAAACCCCCTGGCAGGGCCACCACTATGAGCTTCCTGTTTCAGACATTCACTTGCGAGCTTCTGAAAATGTTCTCAGACCTCCAGGGATTAATGCACCTTGTTTCTTATTCTTATAAAAAAGTTATATATGTATATGTGTGTGTGTGTATACACACCATATACATTTGTTTTATATATGTGTATATATATGCATATGTACACACATTCAGCAAAGGTCTTCAAAGACCTCAAACTTTATATGTCTATAAAAATTTCATAGCACGGACACCTGGGTGGCTCAGTCAGTTAAGAGTCTGCTTTCAGCTCAGGTCATGATTCCGGCTCCCGGGATGGAGCCCCGAATTCGGGCTTCCTGCTCCGTGATGAGCCTGCTTCTCCCTCTCCCACTGCCGCTCCCCCTGCTTGTGCACACGCATGCTGTCTCTATCAAATAAATAAATAAAATCTTAAAAATTTCACGGCAGCTTTCCTTTGGGTCTGGCTTGCAGCTCTTGAGAAAATGTGGAATCCAAGTACCTTCATCACTGTGGCCCATGAAACCCAAGGGTCAGTCCATGGACAGTGGAGGTGCCCTGGAAACCATCTTGCTCCAGTCTAGGTCTCATCAGGCAGACGACCAGGAGATAAACATGGGGCCAGGAAGTCAAAGATGTCTAGTATCACTGGCTAGAATAGGGAGGTGCCAACTTCCACTCTATCTGTGGGGATTTGGGACCCTGCAAAGCGATATCTGATGCATTGTTCTGCAGCATCCATTCACACTCAGGTCCCCCTGGGATTGCTGCGCCCTGCCTCAGTTTGACCCAGAGCCCCAGACCACACATTACTACCTGGGACTGTGAGTCACTTAGTCAACTTACTTTCCTGCCACTCACAATCCAGAAAGCCCAAAGAGTAACACCCAAGAGGGGACAGGTGAAGCAGCCAACAGGACCATCCCCCCACCTGTCTCCAAGACAAGGGGACATTTTCAGTTGATTTTCCGCCTAGCAGAGCCTTCGCACATTCACACACCCATCCCTCCATGTATCCATCCATCCATCCATCCATCCATCCATCCATCCATCCATCCAAGCAGCCATCCATCCAGCCACCCATCCATGCAGCCATCCATCCATCCATCCATCCATCCATCCATCCATCCATCCATGCATCCGTCCATTCCAGAAACATTTTCCCTTTCTTCTTCTAGCCTACCGAACATCTACTATATGCCAGGTGCTATGTGTATCAACTCAAGATGCAGTGATGACCAAGCTGAGATGTTGGTTCAAAAAGAGAACAAATGATGGCTCTCTGATCCTTCCAGGGAGCAGATTTTGATCAGAAGAAGGGGCCCAAGTTGTAAGAGGAGACACGGAAGAGAGTGGCACAGAACAGTGAAGCTGATGCTACAGAGGGTGGTCGTTTTACTCACAGTTGATGGAGCAAAACTGACCATCTGCCAAGACCCCATCTAGAGAGGAGTCTGGGAGGCCTAAGAACAGCCTACCAGGGCAGGTGTGGGGCTGCCCTCATTGCTGAGTGCAGAGTGGGGGTGAGTGGGGGCCTGCCAGACCCACTGACAGAGGACCTGGGTTGAGGAGCTGCCACTCTAGAGGGTGACATTATTCTCCGTAAGAGTGGGAAGAGAAAAGAGTTTGAAGCCTATGGGGACATTTGCTGAGCCAGATGGTTGTGGTGCCTACGAGTAAGGTGTGCCAAGCTTGTTACCAAATTATCTGCTTGCCTCCCCCTTTTAAAATGCCATTTCCAGGCCCTTGTCACCTTCCTGTGGCCAAAGTGATCCTTCTAACCAGCAACCTTTCCCCTCTGCCACACTCCCAGGTTACTCCAGCCCAGGCACATATGGGGGGCCATTTCCCAGATCAAAATCTACTGGGGAGTCACGACCCCTCGCTCAGCCCGCACTCCAGCCTCGACCACGGCCCAGCCGGGTCAGCCACAGGCTGCAGCCCGCCGGCCCACCTGTGCACTGTGTGCGTGGAGCTGTCCCACCCCTGCCTCCCTTGAGAGCGGCCCGGCTGGGCACTGTACTCTGGGCTGCACCTGTTTCTCCCCGCCAGACCCTATGACAGGGACCCTTCCCAACAAGGTCCTCTGGAAGGCCCATGGTTATGATTACGCTTGCATGGGTTATTGACCAGCTTCAGTGGCCCAAGGGAGCTCTCACCGGGGACACATTTTCTTCAAACTCACCAATAAACTCCTTGAAAAAAGAAAGGCCACTCGGCATCGTTGAAAAGATGATGGCTCAAAACAGCTCGATTCTGATTCTACGATCATGTGACCTCATGCAAGCTTCCCTTTCCTCATCTGGAAAATGGGAGATTTCATAAACTCGGTACCCAGAGGGAGTCATAGGACCAAAAGAATGTGTGTCAAGCCGGAAATGTCTTTCTGATGCCCATGCTGTGACCGAAAGGCCCCTGCCGCTTACGTCTGCTCCATTTCATGGTACACAATAGGTACTTAATCAATGCAGGTGACCGTGAAGCAGGGCCGAAGGGTGGGCAGGTCAGATTCTGCTGAGGTGCTAAGAGGCAACACCACAGGAAAGGCCAAGGGAGTGACAGAGACAGGACAGGTGGCCCTGCTCTCGGGGACGCTGGCTCAGACACAGTGCCGCTTCTTTGCCTGCTTCCTGGTCGGGAAGCCAGGAGTGTCGGGAGGAGTGGTCTGCGCTCCCCACCTGAGGACATTCGGAGAGGCCAGGAGGTCAGTGGGAAAGCGGAGCTCGGCCTCCCACTGGCTAGAGAAGTGGCTGGAACAGTGTGCCTTAGCTTGAAATAACCAGACAGGCAGCCTGGGCTGGGGCTGGGGCTGGGCCCCCGAACGGCACACACCTGGAACCACAGATGTTTCCCAGGTTCCTGAAGGAATGTGGGGCAGACGACGAGAAGAGCTTTCGTTTGCTGCCTGCCAACCCAGGAGCTAACTTCTAGAGCTACTTCTTCCAGGGGGAGGGGGCTGGGGGGAGGGGCTGGGCACCCCCAGTGGACAACTCCTCCCCTCCTCAAAGTACATGTGGGACACAGATGTCCAGAAGACAGTTTAGAGAGAGCCCAAGTGATGGGCTGCCCCGCCAGGGTGACGGATGGAGACCTGGTCAGTAGGCTCCAGGACAGAGCAGCAATGAGTCCTGGGGCTCTGGAGTTCCCATGCCCTCGCCAGGAAAATGGCAAAGGGCTTCCCGTGGGCCTGGCCACATCAACTCCAGGCCAGGAAACCTCCTTCCTCCTGGCTCCGTGGTGGGCCAGTTGCATTCTCCCTGCCCAAGAGGGGCCTCCACCTTCCCCTCTTGGCTAAGGAAGAGCAAGGCCCAGGCTGGGGGCCAGACCCTCGTGCCAATTTGGCACTTGGCCTGAGCTAGAAAATCCAAGCTCCACTGCAGGCGGGGAGGGCACTGCTAAAGCACCCGGGGCTCAGATGGGGGCCGGGGAGCCGCCCACCGCCCTCCACCCAATTCCCCGCCATCCACCCAAGGCCTCATTGTGGGTGTCAGTGACTCAGAGGAGGTTCTGGTTTCTGTCAGATTCTTGAGGCTCAGGCAACCTGATCTTGAAACAATGACAAGCCTTGGAACAATCCTTCCCGGCTCCCAGAGAAGTATTTCAGGCCTGGCCAAAAACGCAACAGAATGGAAAATGATGTTGGGAGGGAAAGGTCAGGTGCTGGGCCTCCCATGGCCGGAAGCAGGTGGCTGCTCAGGCCAGAGGGCCAAGTGACGTGGCCTGCGGGCACAGGTGGGTGGCAGTGACTCTGCAGATCCGTCCGGGTCCCGGCTGCGGACACGGAACAGACGGCATGCCCAATGGCATTCTCCCCACCCCCGTGCTGGGACACCTCAGCACAGGGCCTAGCCACGGGCTGCCGGCAGTGCAGGAGCAGGGCGTGGGGGGGCGGGTGGCAGGACAGATAACAGAACCCCGCGTCACACCCAGCCATCCTCACGCAGCAGATGCCTTCCTTGCTTAAGGAGATGCCGTGCACGCAGCCAGTGCTCAGAGAGCCCCTGCATGTAAGCCAGGGAGTGTGTTTATGATTACTCCCTCCAGCCCCACTTTACAGACAAGGAAATTGAGGCCTCCCTGATGGAGCATAGAGCAGAGGCTGTGATGCCTGTCCAGCCTCCACTGGGCAGGAGACACCTACTGGCAACTTTTCTTTTCTCCCCCGCCATCTTGGGAAGGGTCCCAGGTCCATCCCCCTACTACATGTACCGTCCAGAAGTGCCAGGGCGGATCGTGCTCCCGATGGTCTCTCATCTCATGGGGATGGGGGCTTAGGGATAAATGCCCACTGGAGGCCTGTTTCTCTCTAGGGTCCAGTGGGTTGATCCTGTTGCTGGCAGGGGGACACACCTCATTGTACATTCTTCTGGGGTCCCCCACCCTCCCTCCTTCGTCTCCCTTCCCGGTGCACCTGGGATCACCTCAAAAATAAATCACCCATGGGGGCAGCAGAAAAAAAGAAAAAATAAATAAATAAAATAAAATACATCATCCGCAACCAAGTCCTTGTCGTGGGTCGGTCTGGGGGGACACCTGAGCAAAGGCAGAGAGAGGGACGGTGCTCTCTGTCCACTGAGCCGTGGGCAGAATCGAACCAGAACAAGGGATAAAGGTGCACATGGGTGACTTTCCATCAGTTTAAAGGGGTCAGCTAGCGTCCCTCAAGTGCCCAGCCTGGCTCTTGGCACTAGGAGGTATCCAAAGATGGAATTAGAGTTGGGGTGTCTAAATCCCATCTCTTCTACTACAGAGTAGGTCTCTGAAGCTCAGCATCCAAACTGGTGGCTCCCTAGGCATGGGCAAGCCATTGGGACCCCAGAGAACTTCCCCGGGATCCCCTTCTTACCCTCTGTCTTGGTCTATTTGGGCAGATATAACCAAATACCACAGACGGGGTGCCTTATAAATAACAGACATTTATCTTCTCACAGTTCTGGAGCTTGGAAGTCCTAGATCGAGGTGCCAGCTGATTCGGCTACTGGTTCCCGGACGGCTGTCTCCTCCTTGTGTCCTCCCGTGTTGGAAAGGAAGAGGGGGCTCTCTGGGGTCTCTTCTGTGAAGGCACTAATCTCCTTCATGAGGGCTCCCCCCTCAGGACCTAATCACCTGCCAAAGGCCGCACCTCCTCACACCATCCCATTGGCGGTTGGGATTTCAACAACTGAGTTTTGGGGGGACACAACATTCAGTCTGTAGCACTGTCCCTGCTAGACCTACTTTCTCGGATGTGACGGCCCTCACACCAGTCCTACTATGGTGTCAAGGCAACTGACATACACTCCCCTCAGGTGGGCAAAGATTATACAGATTCTCCATTTCCCATAGCAGGGGGCAAAGACAGATGTCTCACCCCTGGGAGGGTGACAGCTGAAGTGAGGTGGGTCGGTCCTGAGTCTGGGATTCTGCTGAGCCCTGGAGACCTCGAGTCTCTTCCACGGTGGTTCGGTCAGGACCTGTTTGTCCCCATGCAGACTTGGCCCACCTCACTCCCTACAGGTGCCGTCTGAGGCCTTCCTGGGAAGCACTGAGATTGTGGGCTTCTTCCCAACTCTGAGGGGACTGAAAGGGTGACAGAGACAGACACTGAGTCTCCCCCTGACCAGAAACCTCCCACAGCTGGTTTCCCAGGGAAGCCTGTGAGGTGGAGATTGGCCTGCAGGAAGGCTGTCAGGGTGTCCTCTGGGGGTCAGCCTGGTGGAAGGAAGGGAAGGTGACAGAGCAGGACTAGGCAGAGGGAGAAGGTGAACTGAGATACAGTCTCCGGGTGGTTTGGTGCTGGGGTTGTCCCAAGTTGGGGGTGAGGGGGCCAAGGTTTATATCCTAAGGGGATCAGTCACTAGATGTGGGCTGCCCTTCAAAAGGGCTACGCCCTTGGGTAAGGCAGCTCTCCTCAGCCTGGAGGGCTGGCAGCTCTGCAGCACAGACCTTGAGGTTCTAGGCTTCTCCTTCCCCGAGCTGTAGGCCTCGTGGCTTGGCCAGGGAGGTGCAGGGTGGCAAGGGAAGGAAGTCACCGTCTGTGGGAGCAGAGGAGGGAAGGGATGGAAGTGGACACTGTCTGGTGGACTCTCATGGTGAGCCCAGAACCTCAGGGAGATGAGCTCCAGCAGCAGAGCCTGGATCTGACCCATCCCTGGGGGTCCGTGGCCCCTCCACCGAGCTTTGCCCATTGCAGGTGCTCATGACCAGCGTTTGTCTTTGCCTCCTCGTTTCCTGCCACTTTCTGTGCACTTTGGTAATGACCGCGTGTGAGGATCAGCCTTGGAGGGTGCCTGGAGACCCTTAATTTAAGGGCCACCCACTTCCTGATGCTCCAGGCTGGCTGCCTGTAGCTCCTCTCTGGTAAGAGTTAGCCCCGCCTCGTGGCACCAGTGGGAACTGCGCCACACCTCCTCCCTACCACGCCGCCCCCCCCCCCCCCCCCCCCGCGCTGGCCCGGGCTCCTGTATCAGTGACTATTACACAATGATGCTGGGTAACACATCAGCCCAAAACTCAGTGGCCTGAAGCAATAAGCATTTATGTATCTCACAAGTCTGCAGGCTGGTGACTTAGGCTGGGCTCGCTCACGTGTCTGGAGATCACGCCGGCTGTTGACCGGTCTAGGGTGGCCTCATCTGGGGCAACTGGGGATACTAGTTCTGTTCCACATGTCTCTGCAACGAGCAGGCCGGTGAGGCACGTTTTCGTGGCCGTGCCAGAGAAGCAGAATGAGCAAGCTCCATTTTGCCAAAACTCTTCAAGCTTCTACTTGCATCATAGTTGCTAATAGCCCATTGGCCAAAGCAAGGTCATGTGACTGCTTTGGGTCAAAGAGGGCGGGCCCCACGAGGGGAGTGAGGACAGACAGGGGTGTGTCTGGGAAGTGCGTCAGGTGCAGGCAAGGTGAGGAGGAGAGGGCCTTCCCTGCACTGGATGCTTGGGTGTGAGGCGGTGCAGGGTGTGGGGTGTCTGCCCCAGATAGCTCAGGTCCCTCCAGTGGTGACTCCTTGTCAGCTTTCTGTGATGTCCCCACTTACTGGCCCTGCTGTGTCTCTGCAAGTTTCCTCCTCTAAGACTTCTTCTAACCTTTGTGCTGGAATGAAATGTATCTCCACACAAGGTACCTCCAGGGGGGATTCAGAACGTGAAACAAACACAGGGACTCAGGGCATTCAAGTCCTCCGTGATTATCGATGGCGTGATTCATACCCACGTGCTGGGCGTTAACTCGGGGTGGAAGAAGTCTGCATTTTAGTTTCTATTGATCAGTTTACCTTGAGCTCCAGGCTTCATCATGCCGGGCTGGAGAGAATGTGACTGCAGTCATCTGGGGACTTCTGCCTCAGGAGGCGCAGGGGTCCCAGCTCTGCGTCATTGGTCCGCCCCTGGGTGTAGGGGGATCCTGGCCCCCAGCCTGTCCTTCTCTTCATGTCGTCCTTCCAATCCGGACGAGTGGAGGAGTTCTGCAAGCCTCACACCTCCACGTATAGCTGGGAGGGCTCAGATGTCCACTGCCCGGGTCTTTCAGACACTTCTCCCCAGGGAAGAAAACAAATTAGCATCACGAAAAAATATAAAGAATGCAACTCAACTGAGTCTCCATTCCTATAAGTAATAATCACTAAATTCGATTGCCCACTTACTATATTTCTAGCATTGTTCTAAGTTTCTTACAAAAAATTAACTCAATGGGTTCTCACAACAACTCTATGAGGCCAGAATTACTCCCATTTTACAGGTGAGGGAACTGAGGCACAGTGGTACAAGCAATTTGTCCAAGGTCAAGTAGCTAACAAGGGTCAGAGCTAGGATTTGAATCCAGGTAGCCTGCAACATTTGACCTGCTCTCTGGCCTCTCTGAAGAGAGACACAGCCTGCGCTGGGATTGCCAAGTGGTGAATCTGGGCTTCCTCCCTACGATCAGAGAGTGCTCTCACCAGGGACTGGAGGCTGGCCTTCACTCTCTTCTTTGATCTTAGAACTCACTGCCCTCAGTCTTTCTGCTGAGGGTCTTCACAGGAGCCAGAAAGGAGCATTTGGAGAGAGATCCAGGATGGGCAAAGCCAGGGCCAAAGGTAACTTTGACACACCTGTTAATTCAGGCAAACCGGTCCATGGCATCAATGTACAACAGTGATCCCCGAGTCACCCAGACTACTCAGAGAAGGTATCTTTGCCAGAAAGTGAGTTTATGGGTGTATGTGTGTTGGGGGGGGAGTGCCCTGAGGAGGCCCCCAGCCCTTGCTCACCTACATTCAAAGGAACCTGCCTCCATGAAGACACCAAACCACAGGAAACTCTGTTCTCACATAAGTAAATGCCAGTATTAGGGTGGGTGTCAGGGCTGGCTTAATCCAGGGCCTCTGGCCCCATATCTCAGTGATTCTCTCTGCTTTCCCTCCCTAACTATATGGGCTTCATCCTCAGTCTGGCTTCCTTCAGGGTGGCAAAATGGTGGTAACAGTCCCACACCTCACACCCACATGCCCAGATATCCAGAGAAAGGAAAGGTGTTTCTTTCCCTGCTTGCTGTTAGGAGGGAAGAATTGTTTTCACATCTCATTGTCTCCACCTGGGTCACATAGTCTCACCCAACCATTCGAGGACCAGTTCTGGGGCCCAGGGTAATGCCGTGTGCTGATTGGCCGAGGCCTGGATCTGCACTGAGGACCCTCCTGCCAATATCCCCCGGGTTGGAGGGGCATTTACCATTCATAGAGCCTTTCTAGAAGGATTGCCTGTTAAGCGGGGCCCGGCTTATCAGGGGGGCTGATGGCATGGAAGGAGCCCCTGCTGGCTATCAGACCAGTGCTCTGCGGAATGCTTTTGACAGGTACAGATTAAAGGTGTGTTTAAACAAGGCAGCAGCTGGGGAGGCAGGAGAAGCAGGTCAAGCATCAGTCTCCAACCTCCCCTGGGCTCCCAAGCTCCCTCTGCTCCTGGCCAGGATGAGGCACGGGTGCTATTCAGGGGGCTGGGGCTGTCACCAGATCTGGAAACAGTGTCATTTAGGTGTCCGCTGGCTCTGAAGGCCTTTGTGCCCCCCAAAGCAGCCTGCAGAACCCACCATCAACTTCAAATTGGGCAACCGCAACTTGCTTATTTCTTTATGTGACATTATCATTATCACTAAAATGATCGTGTTGTGGTGTGGAAGGAGCCACGTGGCAACTTGGCCAGACTCCTAGCCTCAGAGTCAGCACACGCTGGTCCTTTCTGGGGGTGCAGGCGGCAGCCAGGAGCTCAGGAGAACCACATGCAAAAATGGATTGACAGGCTCCTTCTCAGCAAAGCCAAGTAAGTGAAGGAAATGGTCGAAGAGTGATATTATCCCCACAGTGCCCACAAAACCATACCATATCGCACGTGGCACTTTCCTGTTGGTAAACATATGACAAAGCGGCAGAGAAACTCCAGACCACATTCACAAGACAGGCTGCCCCTGTTGAAGGGGCCAGAGTCTTGGGAGGGCACAGTATTAATACTGTCACTAATATTTTATTCTTTCCAAGTCATTCCTGGGGTTGGCGGGAGTGGAGGCCTGGCAGCACAGGCAGATGTGGTTTGCTGTCTGACCTTGTTTGGGGTTTCAAGGCAGCCAAGTAACTTGTGTCAGCAGTTAGAAGTACCTCAGGCCAAGTGTCTCCAAAGTACAAAGCAGGAGGAAAGGGAAGGTGGCCCTGGGCTTGGGGGAGTATGAATTGAGCAGAGGCAAATGGGTGCCCATGTCACAGGCCACGCACATCTGCTTTAGGAGGGCTTTACATGTACCCACAAGCCACTCAGCCTGACCTGAGGCTCTGCTGGAAGATTGTCGAGAAACATGGAACAATAAAACTGTTGTTACTTAATAAAAGCAGGTTTCCAAGGCACCCCGGGACCTGTGTGCCTGGAATGAATCTCTAAGGCACATGGAGACCAGGTTGGGTCCTGGGGAACAGACATCAGAGGGTCTCTCTGAGCCCTCACTGGCCTGTGGCTGGAAGCTTCCTGCTCTCTCGCTGCTCACCACTGGCCCTCATGCCCCCCTGCGGTTCCAGCCAGGCAAGGGATCTGCACAGGATGGACGTCCGTACAGACCTGTTGACCGCCCGGCGGGGAAGCTGAGAGGTATGTGACATGGGGCAGGGTGGGCAGGCCCCACACAGCATGCCCGACCAGATGGGAGGGAAGAGCTGGCTGGTTCCGTACCCTGTCCACCCAATCCGGGTGCCTCCCGCTGTGTGTGTTTGTCCATCCGCTCCCAGCTGTCCACCTGGATGGACTGAAAGCTTTCTCAGAGCAACACGCAGCACCGTGCCGGATGAAGGTGGGGACACTGCCAATTTGAAGCTGAGAAACTGAGAGGGATAACCTGAGCCTATGGAACCATCCGGCTCCCTAGGTCAGGTCTGGGTAAGCATCAGGACTCATGTTTTTTTGGAGAATCTGCTCTTTTCCTCTTTCTTGTCTGCAGAAATATCACTGAGTCTGTTCTATCTTTCATTGGGAAGGAGTCTTTATTTTTAAGATGCTAACCCTGGCACATCCAAGTCACAGTTGGTGGGGAGCCCGGGGAGACCGGATAGGGCCATGCAGGACACCTGGAAGGTTGCCATTGCTTTCAGAACAAGGATGAACATTCTTGTCACAAACCTCTGGCCCTGTAAAGCCCACTGAATGCCTCTGGACAAAGCAAATGTTTTTTGACTGAAACATTTTTAGGGGCAAGGATTACTTTTCTGAGCAAGAAGATGTTGATGCCACCTTTTGATATCTGCAAGCATCACGTAGCCCAGGAGATGCATGTCGCTCAGTCTGATAGTGTCCTATCTAGCTTCTCTCACTTCCCAGTAATGAGCACGGGTGCCTTTTGTCCCTCGACCATGTTATGACCAATTCCTCTGGCCACAGCCTGTCCAGATGCCCAGCATGCCTTAGCTGGAAATGGCAATGTCTGCCAAAGAACAGAGAAGTTTCTTGGGGCCTCTCCTCCCTTCCCCTGGGCCCAGTCCACCCTTTTGCTTTGTAGTGACGTGATGCTGTGGGACGATGAGTGTTCAGCCAGAAGCCCAAGCCCATGCCCCAGCACGGCGGACATCATTTCATTTCATATGATTTATGTTCTCATTTGTTCTCTTCATTCATTCGTTCACTCTAGAAGACGCTTGCCTGGCCTTTGCCGTTAGCCAGGATGGTAGGGGTCCCTAGAGGGGTGGCAGCTGGGCTTCCCTCTGTCGTGGCCAGAAGCTGCCCCTCCCCCTCTCCCCCATCTGGGTCTTAGAAAGAAGGAAGCAAGGACCCCAGAGACTCTCGTGGAGGGCTCTCTTCCTCCCGTAAGTAAACTGCTTTCTCCAATCCAGCAGCACAGGGCAGTACTGAGGGGACTTCATGAGGCCCACAGGATGGAATATTGTCCTTGCTGAGCTTGGGGGGGGCGTTCCTGGGGAGGATTTCTATGGCCAGCACCCCCAGACTCCCTAGCTTAGTTGCCATGTCGCAATGTCCTGGCCGGGAGCACAGAATGGATTTAAACAGGGTCACATTTATCCTTATCTGATTATAAATGTTGTTTCTTTCCTCTCTCCATTTCCCTTTTCTACTGAGGTCTTTTCGCTCCAAGGGCTATACACGAATACATTACGAACTTCTCAAAGGTACGGGCCACATTCCCTAGGGACGAGTCTCTGCGGGGCCTAGAATAGTCTCTTAAATATCACAGCTACTCAGTAAATATTTCTGCAATGATAGGACCCTGAATGGGAAGGACTGCCGTGGGAGGAATGGAACGCTCCTATGGAAAGAAGGAAGTGATCTATAGCCTCACAGAGCTATGAATAAAATGTTCTGAGTCAGGGAAGGGAGAGCTCGCCCTGACCAGTAGTGCTGAGCCCCTGAGGAGGGGGCCGTGAAGAAGTCCTAAGGCATCTGACCCAGGGAGCAGAGTAAGCAAAGCGAGGCAGTGCATGTCCCAGGGCTCAGGTTGGGTTCTACACTGTCACTGTCACCAGCTCAGTTAAGGAACAGACCTTACCTGGGGATGTAAACCCTTACCAAGCCAGGGTCAGCCAGAGACGGGGAGGCATGACCCTACCCTCCTGCATCCCACACAGCGCGGGATAAGGCCTGGCAGGTGGATGTGCTGGTGGAGACTCCCTCCTCCTGTTACTCTCCCTTTTTATAGGGCCCATGTGAGCCTCGTTATAGGGGGAGTACCCAGGCCGCTTGGTGCCAGGAAGTCTGGTTTGTAGGGCCAGCTCTTTGTAGGAGTAGGCTGGGAGCACCAGCTGCTTGGCAACTGGAGATCCTGGGCCCAGGAAAGGTGCAGAGAAACCACCTGTCCCCGGGGAAGGGCCGAGCCCTGGGGGCAGCCCCTCTAGTTGGGGAGGAGGGGGCCCGGGGCCCGGCGGGCTCCAGGTCCAAGCAGCAGAGCCTGAGTGTTTGTCGACTGCCCTGCTCCTTCATTGTAAAGACACGGTGAGGTCATCAGCTGCTGACATCTAGACAGAGTGAGTAATTTTGAATTCGAGAAAATAAAGGGATAAGAAGGCATTCTGCACAAGAAAATTCAGGAAAACAAAGAACAGAAGAACAAGTGGATACAAGAATGACTTAGCGTTAGGAGAAGTAACAGCCGGCCAGACTTGTGTGTAGGTAACAGAGTGGCGAGGACAGTCTAAAGTCCTGTAGGACCGCGGACGTTTGATGCGTGAAGCTCTCCAGCCTCCTTTCCCACCCACTAAAGCCCAGCGCCTCCGATCCACAGGACAACGCCGAAGCACTCTGCCAAACGTCCCACCACTCCCTGGCGGGGGGGGGGGGGGGAGTTTGTGGAGTGATGGTGGGGGCTCAGGAGGGATGAGGATGGGGCGGACCTGATCTGAGGAATTCTGGTGGGTGAGAGTTGGCTGGCTGGTAACTTTCTGGACTTGGGAAATTACTCGGAGGGAGGAGTCAAGCGTGATTCATGTCTGAGGCCAGCGGGTGGGGGGGGCTCCCTGGTGACAAGAGCATGGATATGGAAGTTTGGGAGGGGGGCCAGAGCCGGGTGCTGTTGGACTTTTCCCTTTGTTTCCTAAAGCTTCGCTGAAGGATAATTTACATATTATAAAACTCGCCTGTTTTCAAGTGTAGAATTCAGCGGTTATTAGTGTATGTACGGAGTTGCGCGGCTATCACCACAACCTTGTTTTAATGAGCCCTGGAGCTTTCCTGAGACCCCGGAGTCTGGTCAGGCCTGGGGGCGTGGTCAAGCCTGCCTCAGGGGCGTGGTTGGCCTACGCCTCGGGGCGTGGTCAGGTCAGGCCTCAGGGACCTGGTCCGGGGTGGATGCGGAGTTGAGAAGGCCCTTTGTTTAAGGCGAAGGTGGAAGCTCTTTGCGGTGGTTGATGCAGAATGGTCAAGACAGAGTACCGAGCAGACCCTTAGTTCAACGCCTTGGACACTGTGTTGACTGTGAGTGGAAGGGGAAGGAGGAGCCAAGGACAGAAAGAGGTGGGAGGAGAAGCCTATCGGGCCAGAGACCGAGGGTGACACCACAGGTGATGCAGAAGGAAGATCAGAGGGCTGGGTGGCTGCAGTGCGGGAGGTGGGCGGCCAGCCCCCACCGAGAGTGGAGTGAGAGGCCGATGGAGATGGAGCGGGAACCGGAAGATGTCACAGAAACCTGGGCACCTCGGTCTCCCTCGCCCCGCCCTCGTCACCAGTCCTGGCCGAGTTCCCTCCTGCTGTCCTCTCCCCTCCATCCATTTCCCTTCATCTCCAAACCGGCCTCTTCCTCACCACCGCCACCCTCCCCCACCCCCACCCCGGGGCCTGCCCCGTTCCCCTGGGCCTCCTCCAGTCCCCTGTCCGCAATGTGGCATCCAGAAGTGTGATGACATGTCATCCTGCCCCAAACGCTGCTTCACGGCTTCTCACGGTCCCTGGGAGAGAACTTCAGTCGCGTTAGTAGTGCTGCTGCCAGACCCCAGCGGTCCTGCTTCTCCGTGGGCCCCCGGCCCGCCCGCCTGCCTGCCCAGTCTGCCCAGTCTGCTCACCGCACTCCAGTCGCTGGTCTTCCCTCGGTCCCTCCCGGAGCGAGCCAGGCGCTTCCCCACCATGCAGTTCCTCTGACTGGAACATACTTCCCCCAGCTCTTCCCATGGCTGGTTTCTTCTCATCTTTCAGACTCCCTGGCGGGACCGGTCCATTTAGCCCCTTTCCTGGTACCTTCTGTGTGCCTTCCTGACACTTGCCATTTGGGTATATTTTTGTTTTACTGTCTATTTTCTTTCACTAGACTATCAGCTCCCTGGAGACAGGCCCCAGCTCCGGACTGTTCACCTTTGAATCCCCAGAGCCTAGCACCATGCCTGCCCCTTAGAAGTGCGTCCTGCGATCGAAAGAATGGATGGAGAAACCTTAACTGTATCTCATAGTTTTCCTTGGCACCGCTTTCCTGTTATGACAGATGTGGGCCAAAATATCCACCCTCCCAATCTCTCAGGACCACTAAGGAGAGAACCTTCTTTGCTGTATTGTTGTGTGGCTCTGGCTGGTTTTTTAGGGCATGGGAAAGACTTTTGGCTTTCTTCTGATCTTGGGGCTCTTTGTCCTCGCAGACTTGGTCCCCTGTGGATCCCCACACCAAGTTGTGCCCCGCACCACAGGGGCTCTGGCCTGAAACCCAAAGGTGGTGTTGTCCCCCAGGCTGCATCTCCTGGGGGCACGTCCTTTGAAGCCACCCAAAGCCATTTCCAGCCCTGCCTGGGGGTTTCTTTCCCAGAACGCCAAACATCTCACTTCTTGACTCTTTGGTGCGGTTTTACAGCAGGTTGGATTTTCTCATTTCTGCTGTCTGGAAAGGGAATCAAGTTTCTCTCCTCACCCTGCCACTTTCTGCTCCCTCTGTGGATTCTGGGACATGTTGCCCATCTGTCAATGATGTTTTAGTTCTTTCTTTGTTGTTATTTTGGAGCCGTGGAGTCTGTGCTATTAACACCAGGTGCTGAAAAATTAAACTTATCATCAATCGCCATCATCAAAGCAAGGTGGGGTAGGATGGTTTCAACTAGTCCCAAATTTCCTGAAGGAATTTGGCCTCTCATCAATTCTCCTCTCTTGAGGCTGACGTTACTAGTAGAACAAGGTTCTCGTCCACAGCCCAGCACAGTCTAGGATTACTCGATTAAAATCCTAGGCAATGGTCTCAGTGCTAAGCACAAGAAAGAAACCATTTCTTGACTGATAATACATTAGCTGTTTTTTGCAATCGGACTGTGGGACTCTAAGAATAGTATATTTTTTTTCTGGAAGCAGAGTTTTAACAACCTAGAAAGCTTAATTAAGCTTTCCTGCTGCACTTTTTTTTTTTTTTAATTGAGTTAGTAGCAGGAGAGTATTTTTAGAACTGAAGTGATTATTTCGTGTAACAGATACACATATGAATATTCTTAAGCCTCTATCTAGGGCAAAACATAACTGAAGAGTTGACTTCACAAGTCCCCAAGTATGACCAGTTGTTTTTACACACATCATCATTGTCATATCTACTTATTCCATTCATTCATTATTTATACCCTGCATTCTTTCTTCCTAAGTACAAGATGGGGTGGGGTTGAGAGGAGAATTTTTTTAAATGCTTTACAAAGTTGGCCGGCATTGAATGTTTGTTTGTTTGTTTTTATTTTCTTTCTTCCCCCCCCCCCCCAATTCCCTCTGGGTTTGCTGGTCTGGGTGAGCTCCCTTCATAGCTTTCGGTCTGATTTTTTTTTTTCTTTTATTGAGAGGAACCAGGATATCACGTAGAGGCGAATGTTTTGTATGTTACTTCGAATAGTAAAAACAACATTAAAAAGTTTTGGTCTGAGGGAGCTGCTGGTTAAAAAGAAAGCAGCCACTTAACTGGAACTACGAAGTGTGCGGTGTCTCAGCAACTTATGGTGACAAAGTACCAGATGGCATGTTTTCAGATGAAGGCTCGAGCTAGATTGGACCTTTCAGGCTCTAGTGAAAAACAGGACATAAACAGTGGCCCAAAATAAACTTTCAGATTTGTCGCAAAGGCTCCTGGTATCCAAATAGAGTAAAGGTGATTTTAGTATTGATAATGTGGAAAATGCAGTTTGCAAATTATGGCCACTACAACTCCTGGTTAGGATCAATGAAATATTTCTGTGCAAATAATGGGAATCATCTAACAGAAATAGAGTAACTGATCTGAAGTAGACGTGATCCACGTTGGCATAAATCATCCACGAGTTTGGCAACGGGGCTGAGAAGAACGTGCAAGAAACCTGAGGGTGGGGCGGGGTGGGGCACGATGAATTCTATTTAAGGAATTCTCCACATTCTCTGAAATGAGTTTGCCGGTTCAGATCCATCCGTGAGATCCACGCAAAGATACGGGACTGGGCAAGACTGTCCCAACGGAAGGTGGCATGTGAAGACAACTCCTTGAGGTGGCCACAGGGCACAGGCAAAACTCAAGTCATTTCTTGTTCTTTTTGATAGTTATGGTATCAGATGCTGTTGTTCCTGAAAGCCACATTTCCACGCTTGCCTTTACTTTATTTTTTTAATATTTTATTTATTTGCCAGAGAGAGAGAGCACAAACGGCAGGGAGGGAGAGGCAGAGGGAGAAGCAGGCTCCTGAGCAAGGAGCCCCATATGGGGCTCCATCCCAGGACCCTGGGATCATGACCTGAGCCAAAAGCAGATGCTTAACCGACTGAGCCACCCAGGCGCCCCCCACGCTTGCCTTTAGAGTGAGTTTCAGAACTCCCCCATCCCTCTTCCTCTGCTACAAATCCAGGAACCTTTTGGAAAGGATCATGCACCTTTTCTTCTGAAATCGTAGATCTCATTCAAGTAGGGCTTGTTTCACAGACCTGCAAAAATGTCAAGGCTTCTTCTCATCTTCAGATATTCCCCTGGCTTAGCCTCCTCCTGGGTACAGGGAGACACGCTCCCTTTCTGTCTAAGGTGAATTACCGAACCCAAGTGACTCAGGAGAGCCGCTGCCACCCACAGAGCCAGCAAGACATCCTGCAGGGCACCCCCCACGCCCCCACCCCCACCTGTAAGCAGTCTCAGCCTCAGGGAGGGGAGCACCTGGCCCCAGCACAGGGTCCTGCGAGTCTTAGCAGCACCGTGGTTTGCCAGAGGCAGAGAATACCAGTGGCGTTAAATGCAATTTCCTTCCTTAAATGTGGACTCTATTTCACTAAGCGGGGTACATATTGTTAAAGCAAAAAGGGATGAGAAGAGGGGCCCCTGGGTGGCTCAGTCGGTGAAGCATCACTCTTGGTTTCACCTTAGGTCATGATCTCAGGATGGTGAGATCCAGCCCCAAGTCAGGTTCCACGCTCAGCGGGGAGTCTGCTTGGGATTCTTTCCTCCTCCGTCCCCGCTCCCCCCTCTGCTCCTCGTACCCCACCCCCGCTGTGCTCTCTCACTTCTCTAAAATAAATAAATAAAATATTTTTTAAAAAAGAGTATGAGAAGAAAACATAGGTGCTGGTAAAATGATGCCCATATGCCCACATTTTAAGTAATGCCTTCTTCCCCACACGGTGGTATTTTTCATCATTTCCCCCGTTTTCTTTTCTCCTTAATCTAATCTTTTTGCTCTTTACACTTCCTAAATCTCTAGAATTCCTGTCACTTGGACGTGAGCCGGAAAACTCCCCCAAAGGGCGTGGTTTGCTCCTCCGCGGCTGACTCACGCCCCTCTTGCTGCTACCTGGTCTTTTCGATGCCCTTTTTCTCATTGCCAGGAGTTCAGCTCTGTCTGCAAGTTGCTGGTTTGAAAGCTGGATTCCAGATCTTATTTTTGCAGTGACCCCAGATTATTAGGCTAACTGTAAATATTTTGGTTGTGAATCGGATGTAAAGGCTGTGAATTTCATATGAAACAACAGCTTAATTGGTCAAATTCCAGCTCATTTTTTGTCGTTTTTCTAAACAAAATAAGCCACATGGCAATGTTTTGGGGAAACCTCTTTATTGAAAGCTGTAAGTGGCCGTGGCATATTAGTGACACAAATAAAAGCACATATTGAATTAAACCCTATTTCAGGTCTCTAGTCCCAGAGAATGTGACATTAAATAAAAGGGTGAAGTTTTCCAAGATTGCTCTGGTTGCAAAGAGTTAAACTGATGATGCGTGCTTATAAGACTAGTAGCAATCGAATGCCTGCTTAGAGAAGGGTCACTTTCCGTATGTTTTCCCAAATGAGTTGGTCCTAAAGAAACTGCAAAAATGTTTTATTTTCAACTACAGTAGAAACAAAAATATATTTTTGTCTCACATTAAATATGTGTGTTACATTACATAATATTGGTAGAAATGGAATACTATACAGTGAGTGATTATATATATCTGTATTTATCGATGTGGGTTTTCACAATATATTAGGTGAAGAAAGCAAGTTATAAAACAGTATGTATACTAAGATGCCATGTAAGTAAGCCCACATGTGTATGTGTGGGATTCATAGACAATTTCTGAATAAAAAGGTAGACAAATATTCATTCAAAGATTGGCGTGGGTTGGAGGGTTCCTGGGATGGGATGCTTCTTCCCTTTAGCCTGTCGTGTTGCTTTTGTAATCAGAAAAAGACTAATATGAATTATAAACTATAAAAAAATTACATGTATAGAGGATTCTCTCAGGAAGACTGAGATTAAGGGGTATTCCTATGGTAAGTAAAAAAGAGAAGGTTTTTCCTTTTAGGAAAGTCTACCAAGTGCTTTTATGCGTGATTGAATTATCTAATCAATGTACAGGACTCATCAGTAATAGCTCAAAACACAATTTACCCAGATTATTTCAAATAGTAAGATCATACTAACAATATTACAATTGGATTTTCTATTTTTTTCTCTACCAGTCCAATCAACTAAAAATAAAGAGCATATATCCGGAGAGAGCAAGATGTAAGTACTATTTCTTACATAGCATTTAAAACTCCTTATATTTTATTTAAAATTTAGACATAGTTTTGGTTTACTAAATTAGACTGCATATCCTCAAAGAGGGGATAGTTATTTGGCCAATAAATCTAACAGTGCCTTTTATCAGTTTCAGAGAATTATGAACAGCCTTGGATTAAGGTATTTTTGGAATACCAGATAAAATAAACACAAATATTTAATAACTATGCTTAAAAGATAAGACCTTTAGGAAAGAATACCTCCCGTACATTTTTGTTCGAGGTAAAGAATGGTACCAAGACAATACTGCAAACCAGGAAAAAAGCAAATAGGACTTCCTAGTACTTTACAGAATTTTCCACATGACTGTATTTTCACACATTAATTTCATGGTGTTTAACTTGCACTGGGCTTTGGTCTGAGGGGTCCGTGCTGGAATGGTGGCTGATAAGTGAATTAAGTGAGTTGGAAGGCTTACCAACTATAATTTTTTAATTACTGCAGCAGTGGCTTGATGTCGGTGTTAACCAGTAAGGACAGACTCTGAAACTTGATACATTGTTAATGCTGAGTGTCCATCCATTTCACAGCCATGGGGACAGCAACTCCCATTCATGGCTTCTGGAAGGATTACTGGTCTATCTAAAAATAGTTTATTGACAGATTTGTAAAGTTGCATCACTGTCTTTGATTTTAAAATTGAGATATAATTCAGGGCGCCTGAATTATGGTGCTCAGTCAGTGGCTCAGTCAGTTAAGTGTCAGGACTCTTGATTTCTGCTCAGGTCATGGTCTCGGGGTTGTGAGATCAAGCCCAAGTTGGTCTCCGTGCTGGGCGTGGAGTCTGCTTGAAGAATCTCCCTCTCCCTCTGCCCCTCCATCCCCCACCCCCTTGCGCACCCACACGCACGCTTTCAAAATCAGTCAATACATAAAATAAAACTGAGATAAAATTCAGATACCATAAATTCACCCCTTTAAACTGTGAGACTCGGTGGCTTTTAGGATAGTCACAAAGTTGTGCAACCATCACCACTAACTCCAGATCATTTTCATCACCCCAAAAAGAAAGTACACACCCATTAGCAGTCAGTACCCATTTCCCCCTCCCCCCCACCCCCGGCAACCCTTTGTTTCTATGAATGTGCTTATTCTGAACATTTCATATAAATGGAAACATACAATATGTATTCTTTTGTGTCTGGCTTTTGTCCTGTTTTCAAGGTTCAGCCATGGATGTAGCATGTGTGAGTACTTCATTCCTTTTCATGGCTGGTAATATTTCCTCACATGGATAGACCACATGGTATTCATCCATCCATTCACGGATGGGCATTTGATTCCTTCTCCTTTTTGGCTCTTGTGAATATAAACATCTATGTATAAATTTTTGTGTGGATGTATGTTTTCAATTCTCTTAGGTACAGAGGGGTGGAATTGCTGGGTCATAGGGTAGCTGTGTGTTTAACCTTTTGAGGAACTGACGATCTGTTTTCCAAAACAGCTGAGTCAGCATTGTACAGTTGATAATCTCCTCCAGCAATTACGTTTCAGTTACTCCATGTCCTTGGCAACCCAAGTTATTGGCCACCTTTTTGTTTATAGCCATCCTAGTGGGTGTGAAGTGGTATCTCATTGTGATTTTGACTTGCATGTCAAAATCAATGACTAATGATGTGGAGCATCCTTTCATGTGCTTATTGGACACTTAGATATCTTTTTTGGAGAAATGCTGATTCTAATCCTTTACCTAATTTGTATTTGGAGTTCTTTTCATTGTTGAGTTGTTAGACTTCTTTATACACTAGGCCTTATCAGATATATGATTTGAAATAATAGTTCCCATTCTGTGGGGGTTTTTTCATCCTCCTGACAGTGTCCTTTGAGGAACAAAAGGTATTAATCTTGATGAAGTATAATTTATTTTTTTCTTTGGTTGCTTATGCTTTTGGTGTCATATCTAAGAAATTTGCTTAGTCCAACATTGTGAAGATTTACACCTATGTTTTCTTCTGAGAGTTTTTTATCTTAGTTATTACATTTAGGTCGATAATCCCTTTGAGTTAATTTTTGCAGGTGGTGTGTAGTAATCGTCCAGTTTAATTCTTTTGCATGTGAATATCCAGTTGTTCTAGCATCATTTGTTAAAAAGATTATTCATTCCCCCATTGAGTAGTCTTGGCACACTTGTCAAAAATTAACTATAAATGTTAATGGTTTATATGGATTCTCAGTTTTATTCCACTGAGGTGCATGTCTATCTTTATGCCAGGACCACACAGTCTTAGTTAATGTAGCTGTGTAGGAGGTTTTGAAATTGGGAAGTGTGTGTCCTACCAGTTTGTTCCTCTTTTCAAGATTATTTTGGCTGTCCTGGGTCTTTTGTATTTCCATATGAATTTTAGGATCAGCTTATTCATTTCTGCAAAAAAGTCAGCTGGTATTTTGATAGGGATTTGCACTGAATCTATAGATTAGTCTGGGGGGTATTGCCATCCTAACAATATGGCAGTTTCCCAATCCATGAACATAGCACTTCTTTATATTTTTTCAGGTTTTTCATTTTTTCAGTGACGCTTTGTAGTTTTCAGTGGGTAAGTCTCATACTACTTTCATTAATTTATTCCTAGGTATTTTATCCTTTTTAATACTATTGTAAATGTAATTTAATTTCCTCCATTTCCTTTTCGGATTGTTCATTGCTAATGTGTAAAAATCAATTAACTTTCATATGTTAATTCTGTGTCCTGTTGAACTTTTATTAGCTCTACTTGTGTGTGTGTGTGTATTCCTTATGATTTTGTATATACAAGATCATGTCATCTGAAAATATAGTTTTAATTCTTTGTTTCCAAAAGGATTTTATATTTCTTCTTCTTGCTTATTGCCTGGGGTAGAGCCTCTATTACGAAGTTGATTAGAAGCGGTGAGAGGTGATAGCTTTGTCTTGTTCTTGATATCAGGGTGAAAGCTTACAACATTCTGCTGCCAATATGTTAGCTATAGGTTTTTCATAGATGTCTTTCATCAGGTTGAGAAAGTTCCCTTCTAGTTTTGCTTTGTTAAATATCTTAATGTTAAAACATTTGTCAAATAGCAAATGTTTTTTCTGCATCTATTGGGATAATCATGTTGTTTTTGTCCTTCATTCTACTAATGCAGGGTTTTACATTATTTTTTACAAGAGTTTGTGAATAACTGGTGTTAATTATTCTTCAGATGTTTTATAGAACTCACCAGTGAAGATATATTCATTCTCAGACCTTTCTTTATGGGAAATTTTGATTACTAATTTGATCTTTTCTCGATCTATTTAATTTTTTTCCTTCTTGAGTCAGTTTGGTGGTTTGTGTCTTTTTGTAAATTTATTTATTTCATCTAAGTTTCCTAAGTTGTTGGCATACAAATTCCGTTATAATTCGTTTATTTTTAAAGGGTCGGTAGTAACCTTTCATTCCTAATTTTAGTAATTTGAGTCTTCTTTATTTTTTTTCTAGTCTAGCTAAGGGCATTTCTTTTTGTAAAGAAAGAGATTTTATTTATTTGTTAATTAATTAACTGAGAGAGCACAAATGGGGGAAAGGGTAGAGGGAGAGGGAGAATCTCAAGCAGACTCCCCGCTGAGTGCAGAACCTGATGTGGGGTTTGATCTCATGACCCTGAGATCATGACCTGAGCTGAAATCAAGAGTTGGAGGCTTAACCTATTGAGCTACCCAGGCATCCCTAAGGGCGTATCTACTTTGTAGATTTTTTTCTAAGAACCAACTTTTGTTCTTTTTATTTATTCTTTTATTGAAGTTTTGGTTTCACTTTTCTGTTATTTTTCCTACTCTTTACTTCATTTATTCTGACTAAAATCTGTATTATTTCTTTGTTCTGCTTCCTTTAGGTTTAGTTTGCTATTTTTTTCTGGTTTCTTGAGGTTGCAGCTTAAGTTATTCATCTAAGACCTTTATCTTGTAAACAGAGGCATTTATAGCTATATTTTACCCTTTAAGTACTGCTCTAGCTGGATCCCATATGTTTTGATATGTGTGGTGTCTTCATTTTCATTAATCTTAAGGAATTTTCTAATTTCCTTTGTGATTTCTTCTTTGATCCATTGGTTAAATTAGGAATGCATTGTTTAATATTCACATATTTGTGAATTTCCCAAATTTCCATCTTCTATTTATTTCTAATTCCATTCCATTGTGGTAAGAGAACATATTTTGTATGATTTGAAATCCTATTAAAAATATTAAGACTTGTTTAATGACCTAGCATATGATTTGCCCCAGGGAATGTTCCATGTGCACTTTAAAAGGATGTACATTTTACTGTTATTGAGTATAATGTCCTAAGGATGTCTGTTAAGCCTACCTGGCTTAAAGTGTTGTTCAAGTCTTCTAATTCTTTGTTGACTTTCTGTCTAGTTGTTCTATCCATTGCTGCAAGTGAGGCACTAAAGTCTCTAAATGCCATTATTGAATTGCCTATTTCTCCCTTCAATTCTATTAGTTTTTGCTTCATGTATTTGGAGCTCTGTTGTTAGGTGCATATATGTGCATAATTACTTCTTGATGGATTGATCCTTTATCACTATGTAATAATGGTCTCTAGTAACAATTTTTGTCAAGTCTATTTTGTCTGATATTAATATACACACTCCAGCTTTTAGTTTGCATGGTAGATCTTTTTCCACCCTTTTACTTTCAACCTAGTTGTGTCATTGAAAAAAAAATGTGTCTCCTATACACAGCATTTAATTGGATCATGATTTTTACACATTCTGCTATCTTTGCTTTTTAACTGGAGTGCTTGGTCCATTTATTTTTCATGGAACTACTGATAAGGTAGGATTTAGTCTGCCATTTTGTCTTTTTGTTCCTCTATTCTCCCATTACTTCCATGCCTTCTGTTGTGTTGATATTTTCTAGTGTACCATTTTAACTCCATTGTTATATTTTTTGCTATATATTCTTTAGTTATTTTCTTAGTGGTTTCTCTGAGTATTACAACTAACATCTTAATGTATAACAATCTAGTTTGGATTAATATTAACTTAATTTCAGCAGTATACAAAAATTTTGTTCCCATATAAGTTTGTTCCCTCCCCTTTCCTTTGTACTGGTATTGTCAGACAAATTTTGTGTTTTTTCACTTTGTGCCCATCAACAGATATATATTTGCAGTTGTCTCAAATTAGAGAAAAAAAGCATTACAAACAAAAAATGCATTTCTGGAGTATTTTATATTTACCTATGTAGTTACCTTTATTAGTGCTCTTTATTTCTTCATGCGGATTTGAGTTATTGTCTATTATCCTTTCATTTTGGCTGGAAGGGCTCTCTTTATTATTTTTTGTAGGGAGGGCTTGCTAATGATGAATTTTTTGTTTACTGGAAATGTCCTAATTTCGCCTTCATTTTTGAAAGATAGTTTTGTTGGATATAGAATTGTTCGATAGTCATGTACTTTAGCACTTTGAGTATGTCATCCCACTGCTTTCTGCCTCCATGATTTCTGATGAGAATCTGCTGTACATGAATAGCTTCTCTCTTGCTGCTTTCAAGATTCTCTCCTTGTCTTTATCTTTTGACAGTGTGATTATGTGTCCAGGCATGGATCTCTTGAGTTCATCCTACTTGGGATTCATTGAGTTTCTTGGGCATGTAAATTAATGTTTTTCACTATATTTTGAAGTCTTTAGTCATTTTTTCAAATATTCTGTATCTTTCTCTTCTCCCTTGATGGGACTCTCATTATACCTGTTGGTACATTTGATGGTATTTCATGGGCGTCTGAGGCTCTATTCATTTTTCTTCATTCTTTTACAATTTCAGTTCCTCAAATTGACCTATATTCAAGTTTGCGGATTCTTTCTTCTGTCTGCTCAAATCTGATGCTGAGCACCTCTCAGGAATTTTTCATTTCAGTTATTATATCTCAATAAATCCCAGGATTTATATTTGGTTCTTTTTTTATAATCTCTATATTTTTATTGATATTCTCTATTTAGTGAGACATCATTTCCATACTTGAGCTTTTTAAACATATTTTAAATAGCTGACTTACAGTTTTCGTTTACAAAGTCCAATGTCTGGACTTCCTCGGGTACAGTTTATTCACTTTTACCCCTGTATATGGGACACAGCTTCTTGTTTCTTTGCATGTCTCATGAGTTTTTGAGGAAAACGAGATATGTTAAATAATAATGGGGGAACTCTGGAAATTAGATTTGTTTACCTTTTGCCAAGGATTGGATGAAGTTGTTGGGTTTTGTTTGTATAGGGACTCATTTCTGTAAGTTTATATTCTTTGTAATGATGGTCACTTATGTTTCTCTTGGGTGGTTTTGTGGTGAGCTAATGATTGGAACCTGAAACCAATAATCCTCCTAGTCTTTGTTGAGGGCTTTGTGTGCATGTTGGGACATCTTTCAACATCCAGCCAGGAATGTTCACTTAGGCTTTACTTTGTGCAGATCCTCAAACCTCAGGTGAGAATTTAGGATGTTCTCAGGTCTTTCCTGAGGCATATAACCTTTGGCTTGTGCAAAGTTCCATGCATGAGCATTAGCATCCAAATTCATGAGAATGTCAGAGATTTTCAAAGCTGCTATGGATATCTCATTCCTCAGCTTTTCCTTTTAAGTTTTTAGTTAGCCTAGTGTTTGCTCTGATGGTTATCCACTGCTTCAGGCAGCCACAACTGCCTCTGATTTTTTTTTTAAGATTTTATTTACTTATTTGACAGAGAGCGAGAGTGCAAGAGCACGAGAGCACAAGCAGGGGGAGAGGCAGGTAGAGGCAGAGGGAGAAGCAGGCTCCCGCTGAGCAGAGAGCCTGATGTGGGGGCTCAATCCCAGGACCCTGGTATCATGATCTGAGCCAAAGGCAGACACTTAACCAACTGAGCCACCCAGGTGCCCCGCCTCTGATTTTTTTTTTTTTAATAAATGTCCTTGTGGAAGAGGCTTTTCACACCCAGCGAGCTCTGCTCAGGCAATATAAAGACAGCCTTGCAAATGAGATCTTTCAGGGAGTCACCAGACAAACTAAATAGTGACAATTCTCTGGAAATGAGGCTTTGAAGGAGCTCTAACCCCCTTCCGTCTCCTCCAGTGGCTTCTACGCAGGTGCTTCTACCTTGATTGTAGATTGTTGGTTTTCAAGGATATAGCAGAGTTGGGGGGTGGGATGGAAAATGGGCAAATCAGAATGTTCTTACTGTTCTTACTGAGATTCAGCTATTTCTCTTGAATAAATATTCCTTGGATTGCTGTAAACCTTTGGTTAATTTCCAGAGTTCTGAAAAAAAGTTGATTTTGACATGTTTTGACAATTTCCTCCTTGCTTTTATGGAGGGGAGAATTTTTGGAGGTCCTTACTCCATCATTTTTGCTGGCTTTAAGCATTTAATGCCCTTTTATTTTTAACAAAATTAATCTGGCTACAACAATGAAGCCACCATCATCAACATTTCTAGGCATCCACATGATTCAAGCTTAACTATTCTATAAACAGAAATAGCTGTGAGAACAACCAAACTGGATACGAGTTTTAGCAAATGTCCACAGTCCAAGTGAATACTGCCATAGTTTTGCAGTAGACAGACTCAGAGTTTTAAAAAATCCTTTCATATGCAAAAAGAAAAAAGGAAGACAGATTGATCAATCATGGATTATTAGTCTCAAAAATCCTATGAGAAACAAAACCTGATATTCTTTAACACAGGTAGCAAGAATACTCCACACTCTACTGTAAGGTGAGTGGAAAAAAAAAAACTTGTCAATCCTTGCACGTCTCTTAACTACATATAGAAATGATATTTAAATGCTCTACCTTCTGCCCAGCCACCACACAGGGCAGCCAGTATTTCTGTGTCTCCAAAGTACAAGGGACCATATAGTCATGCTTCAAAGAGAACATCTTAGGCTGTAAAGCAATCTCTTTTCCTAACCAAGGATACCAGTCACTGAGCTATGATGGTCCCTTTTTTAGAGACATTTGCATTACATTCAGCTCTATTAGCTGATGACACAGGGAGGTACTTTCTGGGTAGGGACAGTGAGACTTGAATGATTTGTAGATAGACATGGAGGTATTTTCCAAAAATACAGACTTTATAAAAAAATTCCCTCTGTTTAAGAGAAGGCAAGCAAGATATTCACTGAATTCCTGGAGAAATGTAGGAGAACCTCATTAGGAGTAAGCAGGAGTCAGTGGAAACCACAAAAATAATAAAAGCATAGTAAAATGGCCAAGGTTATGTAAGGATACGTTTTTAAATAAGATTCCTCAAAAGAGTGTGTTTACAAGTCTGTGAAATGAATTTACATCTCAATATTTAATTACATCAGGTTGCATTAGTGTTGGCCCAGTTAGGAATCCATGTTCATTAATCATCGGAATAAAAATGTTTTGACTTCTGCTAAAGTAATGCATCAATTTAATCTTTCCGCAGTAAAGATAAAAATGTTTGATTTTTCAATTCAGGAAAGAGAAACCTAATTTTACTATTAATAATTTTTTAAGTTGGCTGTCAAAGTCCTCAGAGATTACAAAATAGGTATGTATTTTAGGAAAACCTATATGCAAAGCCTCATAGCTAACTGATGTTCAAGTCATTTTTCTGACTGTAAACATTTTAATTCATAATGCTAAATGTGGAAAAGAAGTGAGATGCACATTAGTCAGACAAGCCAGATATGAAAGGTTTTAGGGAGTGGTAAGTACGTTGACCAAGATATTTAATGTGAACCTCGCTTTTCTGGAAGAGAAGGGCCAGATAACAAAGGAGGTCATCACTGTTCTCTATTAACCTGAGTGGCTCATCCACCAGCCAGAGCTCTTCTGTTTTAAAAGTTTTTACTTATTTATTTATTTATTTATTTTATTATTTATTTATTTATTTATTAAAGATTTTATTTATTTATTTGACACACAGAGAGAGATAGTGACAGAGAGAGCTCACAAGCAGGGGGAGCGGCAGGCAGAGGGAGAAGCAGGCTCCTCGCAGAGCAAGGAGCCTGATGTGGGGCTCGATCCCAGGACTGTGGAAACATGACCTGAGCTGAAGGCAGCTGCTTAACCAACTGAGCCACCCAGGCGCCCCTAAAAGTTTTTAAAGTGTGCTTAAAATATATATTTTATTCACTGAAGATGCAACATTTCATCTACACAATGTTATGTAATCAAGGATTTTGGTGTGATAACACTTAGGCATTTTGAGGAACACTGATAGGGTAATACACTTAAAATGGACCCGCTTTGCACTGTGTCATAAGAAGGCCTATACCCATCAGGGTATCCTAGATTTAAAAATTTACCATTAAGGGGCACCTGGGTGGCTTAGTCGGTTAAGCGGCTGACTCTTGACCTCAGCTCGGGTCTTGATCTCAGTCATGAGTTTGAGCCCCACGTGGAGCCACACCTCAGATTACTGAGGTAAACTTACCCGAACAGACTATATTTTCCAAGTAAGTCACTTTTTTTTTTGCATTCCTATAATTGCATAAAGTATTTCTCCACCTAGTGTACCTGTTACTTAAGAAAACACATACATACTAACTTTAGAGTTTTCTGCAAAGCTCTGGACTCAATTCAAAGACGTAGCACATGGGCCACTTTTCTCCAGTCTCCAACATTCCTTTAGAGTATCAGAGGGTTCAGAATGACATCAGCGACTGCGATACAAAATCTTTCATACTCAACAGCACCAAGGAAGAAGCCAGATTACAAATCCCATTTCTCATCAGTTAGGCTGGGGGCCGCACCGAGGATTGAGATTGAGACTGCCCTAAAAGGTTGGGGGATGCGCGCCATACATAATGGGTACAGAGAGGATGCTCGGACTGTTTGAGCGTCTTTGTAAAGTTTCAAACAAGTTAAGGCAGAAGTGTTACATATCCTTACCTCATCAAACATCCTGAACATTGGGTTAGCGCCTTTCAGAGCTCCGTTTTTAAGACATAGGATCGTCAAGGGTCAAACAGAAGATGTTGCGGTGTGTTTACTGTCACTTAAATGAGAAGGCAGCTGCCACTCAGCCCCAGTGACATTTGTCAAGTTTCATGCCGCATTTTTCCGCTGCCAACTTATATCCATGTAGAGGTTACGCTAAAACTTCAGTTATCCCAAAGATGAAAGAAGTGTTATATTTTGATATAGATCTTCAGTTCCTATTATACTAAAAGCCTTTGAAATGTGAGGGCTGACCAGGCCAAGTTATGAAAGGGACAAGAGGAAGGAAGAACAGTGGAAATGCAGTGGGCACACACGGTAACGTTCTGTCTTCGCCGTTCTACGGGGAGGGAGTCTGCTTTCCGGGCAGCAGGTGGTGTGACTGAAAAGATCACACATTTGTCAGGAACCGTGTAGGATTTTTAGCACTGTTAGAGCTTAGCATTACAGATTTAGGGCAGCTAATAAAATTCCAGAGACCGAGTTTTTGACAAGTCTGAAATTTTTTGGAAATCATTTTCCTACCAAGTAAGTCTTCTTGGTTCCCCTTTTAGTTCTGCGCTAGAGAAAACTCTGTATAATTAAAATTAAAAAAGAATCGCTTCGCAGCAACCAGATGAACATCTGGCAGCAAAGCCACATTAAAATGCTTTCCTTTCAAAGGAAGAGCAAATATGTGGCTCTTCCATTAAGAGCATTTCTTCTGTCAGAGAATAAGCTCACAGACTTTCCATTTATGGTCTTTTTTTTTTTTTTTTAAAGTCCAAGGCTGAATTTGGACCCGAGTTTTTCTGTATTTTCTCAGTGATATCTGGACAATAGTGTGTTAAGCACATAAGAAATCTAGGGTCAAAATGAGGATAATCTAATGCACCAGGTATTTAAATAAATGTGCACAGGTTATACTTAGAATCACCTGGTGAAAAACTGGGAGAAGTAGCTGGGGCCTGTTTTTCACATGTAACAAAAATATTTCAAAGTTAATATAAATTTAATCATAAGCCCATCTAGGAAGAAGCACCGGAGGACATATTTTGATGTGTTTTATCTCTCCCTTTCTCATTAGCCAGAAAAATGTTTAAATCTAGAAAGAAGATCAGATCTTGTAAAGCCTCAAATATTCCTCTAACTCTTCTCATATAAAAAAAAAATCATTTCGAAATAGCCTTTCAAAATAAGAGTGTATTTCATTTATCATCTACATTTTTATATTTAAAAACCCTCACAAAGCTCTCTTAATCTGCTGCAAAACTTACAAACAGGGTTGTAACTTTCTGGAGGGTGTATGCAAGGACCCTAGCAGGGCCTCCACTGGAGTCTAACTTGGCTGCCAACTCAGGCTCTTTCCCTCCCCCCACCCCCCCATCCCCTCCGAGGGCCTGTTATTCAATATTATGGAGGCCATAGAGTTTGCTGAACTTTGGCAAAAACATGGGAGGATAATCTCTGGGGGAAATAATTCCCTGGGTTAAAAAAAAAAAAAAAAGAGGAAAAGAATAAAAGTATCTTGAAGGTATATGTGTTCAAAAGTTAATTTGGCTCTGTTATCAAATTAGAGTTCTTCAGGAACAGAAACTTGGCTTTCAGGATTTGGGGAGGCACATCACACTAAATAGTTTGCTTATGAGACACACATGAAAAGAAAAACACAGAAGACAAAGGGTCCTTAATTTGGGGGGGGGATATATTCCAACTTGGAGGGAAGGGTGAAGGCATGTCAGCTCTGAGGCTCACTCATTACATTTCCAGAGAGTTCTGCATTCCCCCCGCCCCCCGCCCCCCGCCCCGCCCTGCACTTGACAGGACAGGGTGTGAGGGCCTGTTCCGCTAGGCTGGACTGTCCCGTCCCTCTGCCACACAAACAGTGTGCGATGTGCAGGCAACTGCAGTGTCAAGTTGGCAAAACTCCTGAGGCTCTTGAGTGTTTATCAACTCAGTAGGTCAAACGTCTGCAGGCACCGGGCGGAGCAGCAGTAAGCCACAAAACTAACCGGTGTCCTCCTGGAAAGGGAGAAAAGGGAGAGAACACTGTGAGGCCACGGTTCAAGTCTCAGGATTCTTTCCATTAGAGGCAGTCTTTTTCTTTGTTAAAGAATTAGGCATGGCCAAAAAAAGTACACCACAGAAATGTAAATTTCCTTTTAAAACTGAGCGCTGGAATCAGGTGAGGTATGCGTGGACTCACTTTATTAGCGGTTTTCAAATTACATAATATCCCCCAAGTGGGCAGCTAGGGAAAAAAAATAAGCTTTTTCCATGTTATGGTCTGAATTCTGCTTATTAGAACCAACAATGCAATAATAGAATTTGAAATACATTATGAAAAAATCACATCACAGAAAACATCACCAATTTAGCTAGAACACTTAATATTATTGAAGAACTTAAACAACAACAACAACAACATGATTTTAAGGACTTTATCCAGCACAGGATTGTTTGCAGAGGTAATTTCAGAATCTCAGTAAGAGAATTTGAGGGTCTTCTTCCCAGATAGCGGAGGAATCCCATCTCAAACTCCCATTTGGCACCTTTCCATACTGAGTCATGAGCCCTCTGACCCACTCTGCACAGCTCCAGCTACGAGAGGCCTGGTTTTCCCACCATAAGTCCTAGCCTCTGGTGAGGAGAAAATAGTTTACTGTTGTTTTCCACAAGACCTCCTGTGCTGACTGTCTTCTGTTTCCCCACCCCTTAATCCAGTCTTTGCCTTTCTCTGTTGCCCAAGAAGGTCACCTCTACAGATCCTATCAGGAAAGCAGCCTGATGGGTAGTTTTTGACCGGATTAGGTCAGCAGAGGATGAAGGGCAGGAAGAGAGAAAAGCTGAGTATTTTTCTTTTCTTCCTCTTTTTAAAGTCTAGTTAATTGAGGTATATTAACGTACATACGAGAAAATTCACCTGCTTTAAGTACACAGTTGAGATTTGAAAAATATGCAATTATTTAACACCAAAATCAAGATAGGAAATATTTTTTATTCCCCAAAGTTCCTTGTTGTCATTTGCAGCCAACTGCCACCGCCCCCCTCCTCAACCCGCTCCCCACCAAGTCTCTGGCAACCACTGGGCATTTTGTTTCTCTGTGGGTTTTGATTTACTTTTCCCTGCGCACGCTCTGACAGTCTTCCAAAAGAAGCTTTGCTACCATTTTCATCTTGATGGATAAATGCCTTCAAGGCAAGAGCTAGCCCTACCTCTGTGGATACTTTTGTCTTGTATTTCTGGGTCAATCCTGGATTCCCTTACCAGCTGGCTTCCAGCTAGTTTTGGCTGACGGGAGGATAACGCTCTCCTGGGTGGCCCTTCTTGTACGGCTCCAGTAACACTTCAGCACCCAGCTGGGTGGTGCCCACCCTGCCTTCCTGCTTGCAAAGGGCCGCAACATCAGCAAGAGCTCAGGGCCTTCCTGGCTTTTCCCTGAGCATGCTCAGCCCTGTATGCATGCATATGGCCACCCAGACTCCCAGGGATATGTTAGTGCTTCTTAAAGCCCCTACAGAACCCTCATTTCCCCAATTCCCCTTTTCAGCTTTATGGTTAGTCTATTTTTGGCCCCAACAGTTCTTCACTGCCTCTGGCAGCTGTGATGTGAAGCAGTTGCCTATAACTGGTTTGACAATTTTTGACAAACACCCTCAGAGAAGAGGCTTATTGCACTGGTGAGCTTTGACTGAAGTCAAATAAAGATAGGCTGTCAGTGAACCACCAGATAGGACAAGGACAGTGCTCTCTGGCCATGGACCTTTGAAGAAGCCCTAGCCCCCTTCTGCCCCTTTTCAGTTGCTGCCAGAAGGCTGGTTTTACCTGTGATTGCAAATTCTCACTTTTCAAGGTTAAGACTACAAGATGGGGCTATGAGAGCTTATCACATCACAAAGGTCTCTGTTCTGAGATTTCACCACTCTTCTTGAGTAAATGCATGCCAGACTGCTGTTTAAGGCTTTTGTTAATTTCCAGAGTTCTGGAAAATTTGATTGTGACCATTTTTGCTGGTTTTCTCTTTGCTTTTGTGGAAAGATTGAGTATTTGTACTCCATCTCTACCTCTCTGACTAGAGCTCCTACTGGGCAGTCCTTCTGTTGGCTCTGGTTCTCAGCAGCCTCCAGAGCCCCTTGTCCTTCAGGCCTAAAGGGTAAGGATGGTAAAGCTTCCTACTGTTGTAAGTTTCCAGGGGCTTTATCATCCTTGTGGGTGCTCTGAATTCTGCCTCAGCTTCTGCAAATAGTCCCTCTCCATTCTTTTCTCTTCAAAATCCCAGCTAATGTGTGTTTTCCAGCCAGTTTCCCAACTGATTTAGTAAGTGTTACAAGAAGGGGCCTAAGAAAACAGTCCATCCAGATGGAATTCTGGAACTGGGTTGGTCAGTGCATGAATGGCCTTCTTACTAGGGAAAAATGGGACACTGCTAGCATGCAGTGTGGTGTGGCATCACGAACACTCAAAAGTGTCACTTGAGCAGACTGCCAAGGGAGAGGGTAAGGCGCTGGGAGGCCAAGCGGCTGTGGTACTTGATTGTTATGGCATCACAGTGAATTCAGAGATTGTGCATGAGATGCTTTCTTCTGACGGCTAATGAGATGATCGCTCCCCCGCCCCCATCTCCATCCCCACCCCCAGTTAAGCGCAGTGGCTTGAACTCTCAACTCAAGCCATAGGTAGAGAATCAAGATTTCTGTGGTGGCTAAAGGAATTATTCTGTGAAGCTATGGGACGGACATGTCTGAAGCCTGAACATACAAGGTACAGAACCCATGCCATCCGGGTAAGAGTACCCTTATGCGGAGTCTCTTATACTAAGGTAAAGGTGCGAGCTGGGAAGGGGTAGGACCTTGAGACTTGAAATTCACAGCTCTGTCCAGACACAAAGCTAAGAACCTTGAACTTCTAATATCTCTAAATATTTCTTCACATCAGAAACAGCCTTTCTTACCTTCTGACACAACAAGCATTTCCTTGCATAACAATATTTCACTGACTTCATCTGGGGTGTTCACCTAAAAAGGAAATGCCTATTCTCTTCAGAACCCACCAACAACAACAGTCACTGTCTTTAGGGCCGTGAAAGGTGTAAAATCCCAGCATGATCCAGAGAATTCATTGCAAGGCCTGCTACTGGGGGAGAGAACATACACCAAGAAGTGGCAGGATCTTGCCAAATTTTATTAGCAGGAGCCTGGAGAGCAAGCATGCAAATGGATTCTAATTAGCCAGCAAGACTAAATCTAAGGTTGGATCAGGCCAACGAGAGTGTTCACATATGCCTCAGGATTTAACGTGTTAGCCTGAGCACCTGTAATGGTTGACAGAAGTCCTGAGTCAGTAAAGGCCCACAGGCAAGGGAACAGCGATGCTGAAACTCCCACTGCACACTCTAGAGGGAAGAGATCAAAGATTTAGAGAAATGGGAACTTTGAAGTGGATCCAATGTGGTGCAACTTGCTCAGCCACCTCCTGAAAACCTTTGGGAGATCCAGGAAGGCATTTCCTTCACCAAGACACAAAAGTATGTATTGATGAGGGGAAGTAGCACACACACTTGATACTTAATATGACACACGCCTACTAGAGGTGAGAGAGAAATCCTCCAAATCCTCTGAAAGGTCAGGTGTCTGCTGCATTGGTAAAGTTTCAGAAGAGTGACATCTGGAACTGCACTATGAAGAAACTGATACACACTGTGGGTCCCTTTGGATTTTCGGGGCAAAATGTATTTGGGTGGGGACTTTTGGTTCTGCCAAGATGGAGTAGTCCAGTTCTTCCAGGTCCTTCCTCTTACATTAAAACACAATAAACTGGCCATAACACAACAAACAAGTATAGGAAGGCTCTGAAGAACAGAAAAAAGGTGGACAGCTTAGGGACCTTGGGACTTGAGGGGCAACACAGCAGTGGTGAGTTCCCTAGGTTTTCTTACTGCCTCCCCAATAGCTAGATAGAATGCTTGTAGAAACTCAGAACCACCAACAGGCACAGGTTAAAAAAAAAAAAAAATCTCCAAGAAAAGCCTGTTCCCCCTAGCCAAAGGACCAGGACAGAGAAATCTCTAGAGGCAAAGTAAGTACTTGCTTCATGCTGGGTATGGGGGGATTGAGAGTGATAACTCAAGCGTACAAGGTTTTTTGTAGGGTGAGAAAAATATTTTAAAATGGACTGTGGTGCTGGCTGCACATATCCATGAATATAGTAAAAACTACTGAATTGTATACTTTAAACAGGTAAATTGTATGGTATGTGAATCATCTCATTAAAGCTGTTTAAAAAATAACAGCACTGAAAGGAGAAATAGACAAATCCACAATTAGAGTGGATACTTCAACATCCCACTCATAGCAACTGACAGAACTAGCAGACAGAAAATCAGCAAAGGTACAGAAAAACCAAACAACTCAATTGAACCAAAGAATCTAATTGATGTATATAGAACACTCCGCCCAACAACAGAATATACTTTCCCACCCCCCAAAAATGTCCATGGGACATTCAAGGATGGACTGTATCCTTGGCTATAAAACATATTTCAACAATTTGGAAAGGACTAAAATTATACAAAGGACACATGAGGTTTCATCCCTGATAAAGAGCGTAGAAGTTGTCACTCCTGTTCATACAAGAACAAGCTGAACAAATGGAAAATCAACAGCTTTTCTTTCAGCCACCAGGGAGTTGAGGGTGTAGGGCAAAGAGCAACCTCAAAGTCTGGAGAGACAGGTGAATCTGGAGAGTCACAGCTGAGATTTGCTCACCTGGACAGAACACACTAGAACTGCTGGAGGCTGAATGTGGGCTAGCCTGGGAATCCGATAGTCCTGGGGCTGCAATCTTAGCATTGTCCCACACATTCTTGGGTTTTACCTACAGAAACCCTATAGGCTGACGGGCGCCTGGGTGGTTCAGTTGGTTAAACGACTGCCTTCGGCTCAGGTCATGATCCTGGAGTCCCAGGATTGAGTCCCACATCAGGCCCCCTGCTCAGCAGGGAGTCTACTTCTCCCTCTGACCCTCCCACCCCCCTTGTGCTCTCTCTCTCATTCTCTCTCTCAAATAAATAAATAAAATCTTAAAAAAAAAAAGAAACCCTATAGGCTGTTATGGTAAAAAAAAAAATCCCCTCGCAGCTCAGTCAGGAGGAGGAAAGAAGTAGTAACTGTGTAATATGCCCAGAGCATCGTCCAGAACAAAGGACTGCTCTCCAGAGGAAAAGAGTTTATCAGAGCCTTGTCCCAGCTGGAGAAGGGCACACTGTTCCTACTCCAGCCCCCTCTAGTCTACCCATAACACCTAAGGGGGAAAAGCAAGCTATGAAACATGAGGGAGACTTGGGAAAGTCACAGCGCAGATATACAGGCCCACTAAAATACTGAGATATACTCATAAAGTTTCAGAACGCTTCCTTACCTCACACCTTAGCACTGGAGCAATGGTTCCCAGCATAAGAACAGTGGATTACAGATAAAACACCTGCAACATGCTGACTCTCTGAGGAGTGCACAGGGCAGCCCAAAGTCAAATGAGGAGACTAAAACAAGGACACTAAAAGAATTTGCATTTGAAGCCTCTGGCACCTACAGCTTCAGCAAATGTGAGACACGGCCCAACTCCTAGCCTGATTAATATAAAATTTCACACTAAAATAACTATTTACCTCAGTTCTTTTTACCCACTACAACATGTCTCACTTTCAACAGAAAATTACAGACATGACATAAGGCAAGAAAAAGCACATGCTGAATAGACAAAACTTCAGAACCAGAGCCAGATATGACACAGATATTGGTATTAACAGACAGAGAATTTTGAAGAGTAGAACAGAAAATTCAAGATCTGGGGGACAATTTCTAAAGATGCAACATATGCATAACTAGCATACCAGAAGAAGAAGAACAGAAAGGAAAAGAAACTTGAAGTAGTAATGGTGAAGAGCTTTACAAAATTAGTAACAGATCCAGTAGTGTAACAGCACTGAGCAGGATAAATATCAAAAACAAAACAACCTCAAAACAACACACAGGCATATCATATTCAAACTAGAAAAAAAGAAAAAGGACATTTTTAAAAAATCAGGGGGGGGGGAAAAAAACCCTTACCTATAGAAGAACAAGTAGATGAACTACAGTGGACTTACTAGAGACCATGCAAGCAAGAAAAGAGTGGAGTAAAATATTTAGTGTGCTCAAAGGAAAAAAAAAATCACTACCTTAGAATTCTATACCCAGTAAAATTATCCTTCAAAAGTAAAGGAGTATAAAGACTTTTTCAGACAAAATGATAACTGAGCAAAATTCATTACCAGGCAGATTTGCCCTGCAAGGAAGAGTTCTTCAGTGAGGAGGAAAATGATATAGGTCAGAACTTAGATCTAAAAAAAACCAGGAAGCCTACTGAAGAAGGAATAAATAAAGGTAACATAAAATACTTTCTTTTTCTAATTTTCAATTGATCTAAAGTATAATTTGCTTAAAGTAATAAGGGTAGCAACGTATAGTATGAGTACCACAGATGGATAGTCACATGAACGACAGCAATTTCATAAAGGATGACAGGAAGGAATGTGGAATGTTCTGTCACAAGACACCTGTACTACACATTGAATAATATAGTGTCCTTTGAAGATGAGCTTTAGTGAAAAAATGTATATTGCAAACTCTATGGAAACAACTATACATGTTTGAAAAAGGAGTATAATTGGTATGCTAAGAGAGGAGATAAAATGGAATTATGTAAAATGCTCAATTAAAACCAGAGTAGGCAGAAAATGGGGGGGGGGAATAAAGAACAAATATAAAAAATAAAAAACAATTATAAACATAGTAGATATTAATCCAACTAAATCAATGATTGCTTTAAATTTGAATTGTCTAACTATACCAATTAAAAGACAGAGACTATATCAGTGGATGAAAAAACAAGACCCAACTATGCTGTGGACAAGAAACCCACTTCAGACATATAGATGCGGACAGGTTAAGAGTAAAGGGAGGGGGAAAGATAAAGCATGTTAACACTAATCAAAAGAAAGATGGAATAGCTATATCAATTTTGGATGAAGTGAACTTCAGGACAAGAAAAAGTATCAGACATAAGGAGGGGCATGACATCATGATACCGGTGTTAATTCTCCAAAAGGACATAACAATGTGCAATGTGTATGAACCTAATAACAGAGCATCAAAACATCTGAAGCACAAAATGATAGAACTCTAAGAAGAAACAGACAAACCCACTATTAGAGCTGGAGATTTCAACACCCCTCTTTAAGTAACTGATAGATCCAGAAAGCAGAAAATAAGAGAAAATATAGTTGAACTCAACATCATTAATCAACCAGGCCTGACATTTATAGATACTCTATCCAACAACAGAGAAATACACATTCTTCTCAAGCTCCCGTGTAACATTATTCAGCAAGACAGACCACATTCTAGGACATAAAATCACAGCATAAAAAATTTAAAGGAAATCATACAAACTTTGTTACCAGACCACTACTGGAATTAAACTAGAAATCAGTAATAGAAAGACAGGTGGAAAATCCCCAAATATTTGAAAATTAAACAATTAAATTCTAAATAATACATGGGTGAAAGAACAAGTCTCCAGAGAAATTAAAATATTTTGAACTGAGGGACCTGGGTGGCTCAGTTGGTTAAGTGTTCAACTCTTAATTTTGGCTCAGGTCATGGTCTCAGGGTCATGGGATTGAGCCCCGTGCAGTCTGCTTGAGATTCTCTCTCTCCCTCTGCCTCTGCCCCTCCCCCAGCTCGTGTGCAGTCTCTCTCTCAAAAAAAATAAAGAATCTTTAAAAAAATATTTTGAACTGAATGAAAATGAAATACAACTGATCAAAAAATTGTGGGATGCAGCAGAAGCAGTATTAAAGGGAAGCTCGTAGCACATGAAACACATGTATTAGAAAGGAAGACAGCTCTAAAATCAATAACCTGAGCTTCCATCAGGAAGTCAGAGAATGCAGAACAATTTATGAAGGAAGTCAAAAGTAAGTAAAAATCACAGAGCATGTTCTCTGTCCATAATGGAATCAAATTAGAAATCCATAACAGAAACACAAGAGGAAAATCTCCAAATGTGGAAATAACACAGTTCTTTGACTTTCTCTGACCCATGGGTCACATGACTACTTTCCCATGGATTAAAGAGGCAGTCTCAAAGGATATAAAAATTTACATGAACTGAATGGAAATGAAAATAAAATATATTAAAAATTTTTAAGACATAGTAAAGCAGCGCTGAGAGAGAAATTTAGAGTGCTTAAATGCTTGTTAAAAAGGAAAGGTCTCAAATCAATAATCTGAGCTTCTACTCTAACCCCTACCCCCCTAAAAAGGCAAAGTAAACCCAAAGCAAGCAGAAGGAAGAAATAATAAAGAAATCAATGAAATTGAAAATTTCACTAGGATTAAGATCAATAAAATTGATACATTTTCAGCAAGACTGACAAACAGAGGGAAGACTCTCTTAGTATAAGAAATGAAACAGGTGATATCAGTATAGATTCTGAAGCCATTAAAAAATGAGCATACTATGAACAACTTCATAGTCATAAATTTGTGAACTGAGAATTCATCTATTGATGAATTCCTTGAAAACTACAAACTACCAATACTCAACCAAGATGAAATATCCAGCCTGAATAGTCTTATAACTATTAAAGAAACTGACTTTGTAATTAAAAAAATTTCCACTGAAGAATTCTATCAAACATTTAAAGAAGAGCTAAGAGGAATTTTTACACAATGTCTTGCAGAAAAATAGAAGAGGGACACTTCCCAACTCATTTTATGAGGCCAGTATTATTTTGACTCTAAAGCCAAAGAGTAAAAATCCAGAAAACTACAGACCATATCTCTCATGAACATAGATACAAAAATCCTCAACAAAGTAATCCTCAACTAAATTAATACAGAAATGTAGAAAAAGAACTACACACCATGATCAAATGGGAGTTATTCTGGGTATGTAAGGCTGTTTAATATTTGAAAATCAATTTCATCCACTATTTCAACAGGTAAATGGAGAAAAAATGTGTATGATATCAGTGGACTCAGAAAAAGCGTTTGACAAAATACAACATCCATTCATGATAAAAAGTCTCAGCAAACTGGGAACAGAGGGGAATCTTTCTCAGTTTGATAATTAGAATCTACAAAAAAACCCTACTGTTAACATCACACTTTAAAGTAATGTCTACTTTCACCACCTTAAGCAATGTAGTACTTGAAGTTTTAACCACTGCAATAAGGCAAGAAAAAGAAATAAAAGGCGTACAGACTGGAAAGGGGAGAAGTAAAACTATTTCTACTTTCAGATGGCATGATATGATTGTCTACATAGAAAATACAAGGGATCTACAAAAAATACTCCTAGACTCTTAAGCAAGTTCAACAAGGTTGCAGGCACATTAGATCAAAACACAAAAATAAATCACATTTCCACATACTAGTAATGAACACATAGAAGTTGGAATTTAAAAATATAATAATATCATTTATAGTCACAAAGAAAGTGAAATATTTGGGTGTAAATTTAACAAAACATTTAAGGGCCTGAGTCCTGAAAATTATTAAATACTGATGGGAGAAATAAAGAGTACCTAAATAAATGGAGGGTCATAGTATTTATACACTGGCAGAATCAACATAGCAAAGATGTTAATTCTCTCCAAGGTGATCTATAGATTGAATGCAGTTCTTTTCACAATCCAGCACAAGGGTCTTTTTTTTGAGACAAAGATAAGCTTATTCTAAAATGTATATGGAAACGCAGAGGCCCTAGAATAGTTGATACAATCTGGAAAGAGAAGAATAAAGTAGAAATATCACTTTATCTGATATTAGGCCTAATACAGAACTACAGAATCAACACAGTCTGGCACTAAGAGACAGACACAGATCAATGGAATGGAATAGGGAGCATCCTTATGATCTCGGGGTAAGTAAAGATTACTTAGGACACAAAAAGCACTAAATATAAAATTAAAATGGAAAATTTTGACTCGATCAAAATTAAAACCTTCTGCTTTGCAAATTACACTCATAAGAAAATGGAAAGGCAAGCACCACTTTTGAGATTTCCTCAATTCAGGAAACTATATAAATTTTAAGTCATTAGATACATTGTATTACCTTAATTTAAAAAAATTAAAGTTGGTTAGAACCCTATTTCAGATAATTTGCTACACCAGAGTGTATACATTTGTATATATCACAACTGAAATGAAACTCAGACACAAAATGATCTTAAATGGTTAGTGGATTTTTGAGGATCAGCTAATCAAACTTAACTCTCCTTTTCTTAAAAAAATAATTATGTGAAAATCATTCGTAGAAGCAATATATTTCATGTCACTGAGTTTTTAAAAATAAAGGTTCTTAGCAAAAGAATCCAACTCCATAAAGATTTTTTAAATAATTTTTATTGTTATGTTAATCACCATATATTACATCATTAGTTTTTGATGTAGTGTTCCATGATTCATTGTTTGTGCATAACACCCAGTGCTCCACGCAGAATGTGCCCTCTTTAATACCCATAAAGATTTGTTTGTTTTGTTTTTAACTTACTGAAGCATCATGCCCACTGGAATCATTAACTCCTTATGATGCTCAAAGGAGTAGGGTGGGTAACGTGGAGGTGTAATATTTGTGCTATAAAAAAATCCCAGCTCTGTGTTCTTACATTTGGGAGATACATCTAACAACTCATTGTACTGATTGTTGCATTAATGATCTAAGTTGTTACAAGTACACCAAATCTACTGCCTTAAGAATGGATTGGTGCTGGTTTGATCCTTTCAAATTCCAGAACTGTGGCACCAGAGACATGATAGTTTTAGAGGAGAAATTCTGAGCTAAGCAATAAACTCTATAGTTAGGAAAAAGATGCTAGTAAATTCTACAAAGAACATCAGCCATGACATTTGTTGCTTTAGAATCTCTGAACTTATTTATAGGCGAGGCAGGAAAAAGAGCATTTCAGCTTAGTTTTAAAAGACAGAAATACCACTATTCTTAAAAAAAAAAATCACAATGTGGTTGGCACATACTGGAGCCCAAAATATCACAAGAAATATGGTATTTTCTTTGCAAACGTGTTTCCTGATTAGAAACAAAAAGCATAGACTTGACTCATACAGAAATTCAGGCCAGAAGAAAAATAATACTTATTAGACAGAATTTATCAGATGACATCCCAAGGCTGTGCACATATTAACTTAAGGGAGAATCATCTTACGACATACTTACATTTGTGTTAACAGTGCTTGTTACATTTGTAACTTGTTACATATATGTAACTGCTTGTTACATTTATATTAACAGTGACTGTCTCTCATGGGAAGATCCTGCATGCAGAACTAGAGGCTTACATATTACATATTGGCTTCTTTACTTGATGGGTCCATGCCCTAGAATGTTAGGGGTGAAATATGTATGGGGAAAGAAGTATCAGCTGATTTGGTCATAGCTGAATCCCCAGGACCTAGTACTGAGTTTGGCACATAGCACACGGTCAATACATAATTGTTGAGTGATACAAGGAGGAAAAAAACAGTTAAGAACAATTTACTTCATTTCTTGAAGAATATTTTGCCTGTGCAAAATTTCATAAGTCACCTTAGGAGGGTGCCAGTGAAGACTTCTGCTGAGAGAAACACAAAAATCCCAAACACAAGTGAGCAAATAATGTCAGTATAACTGATGTTAATTGTTTCATAGAAGAAAGTAATAGCCATAAAAAGCAAGGGTAAGGAAATGAGAAACATCTCATAAGCAATTTGATCATAAAAGAATCCGAAGAGATTATTTACAGATAAAACTATAGTATGTGGGAGAAGGGAGTGCTAAGCTGTTCCTAAAGACAGAGGGAAGCCATAAAACAAAGAGTTCTACATGCCTCTCACAAACAGGCCTCTATCCCAAGGCACAACAGTCACCCAGGCATCTGGCTCTCTTGTGTCATCACTCTGGCGTAAAAGACCAAGGAGAATTCCTGAAGAAAACCGAACTCTAACTCTGAGCTTGAAAGCAGCGGACTGAAGCCATGGCGTCACTACCTACCTACCTGCTTGCAGGGGAGGTTCACTGTGTATCTGTTGACTGACTGGACAAATTAATAAACGAGTGGGTGAGTTATTCTGAGCTATTTGGAAGTAACTCCAATGACACTTTTTAAGCAGGAATAGAAAAAAAATTCTAAAATTCACGTGGAACCAACAAAAGATCCCAAATAGCCAAACATATCTTGAGAAAGAACAAGGCTGGAGGCATCTCACTTCCTGACTTCGAAGTATTTTACAAAGCTTCAGTAATCAAAACAGTATGGTACTGGCGTAAAGACAGATACACAGACAAATGGAACAGGACACAGAGCCTAGAACAAAACCCACACACACACTGTCAACGGATCTTTCACAAGGAAGCCAAGAACACACGATGGGAAAGGGACAGTCTCTTCAACAAATGGTGGTGGGGAACTGGACCACATGCAAAAGAATGAAACTGGACCTTTATCCTATACTGTACATAAAAAGATCAACTCAAAATGGATCAAAGACATATGCAAGACCTGAAATGATAAAACTCCCAGAAGAAATGTGGTATAAATAAGGGGAAATCTCCTTGACATTGGACTTGGCAATGATTTCTTGGATAGGACACCAAAAGCACAGCAACAGACAAAAATAGGCAAGTGGGACTACATCAAACTAAAAAGCTTCTGCACAGCAAAGGACACAATCAACAAAAGGAAAAAGCAACTTAGGAAATAGGGAAAAATATTTAATGGCCCCACATTTGATAATGGGTTAATATCTAAAATATAAGAAACTTCTATAACTCAATAGCAAAATACAAATTTCTGATTTAAAAATGGGCAAAGAACTTACACAGACATTTCTCCAAAGACATACAAATGGCCAATAGGTACATGAAAAGGTGCTCAACATCATTCATCATCAGGGAAATACAAATCAAAACCACAAGATCTCACCTCATACCTGTTAGGATGGCTATTATAAAAACAGGAACCAACCAAACAAAAAATAAGTGTTGGAAAAGATGTAGAGAAACTGGAATCTTGTGTGTACTCTTGGTGGGAGTGTAAAATGGTGCAGCTGCTGTGGAAAATCGTATGGCAGTTCCTCAAAAAGTTAAAATAGAACTATCATATGATCCAGAAATCCCACTCCTCAGTACAGAACCAAAAGAATTGAAATCAGTCTCCAAGAAATACCTGCATGCCCATGTTCATTATGGTATTATTCACAATATTCAAGGTATGAAAACAACTTAAGTGTAGACAATGTCTTCATGGATATAAATATACAATGGAGTATTATTTAGACTTAAAAAAAGAAGGATGTCCTGGCATAGGCAACAACAGGGACAAACCTGCAGGATGTTGGCTCAGTGCAATAAGCCAGCCACCGAGGGACAGGATTTCACTTTTATGAGGTATCTGAAAAAGCAAAACTCATAGAAGCAGAGAGTAGAATGGGGGTTGCCAAGGGCTGGGGGGAGGAAGAAATGGGAGCTGTTCAGTTTCAGTTACGCAAACTGAACAAGTTCTAGAATGCTGCTGTGGAATGGAGTGCCTATAGCTGAATAATATTGTACTGTGCCCTTAGAAATTTGTTAGGAGGCTAGATCTCATGTTTAAATGTTCTTACCACAAGCAAAAAAACAAAAACCAAAACCAAAAACAACACAAGTATAGAGAGAGTACCAATCATCTGATTCAATGGATCCTTAGTTAAAAAGTCAATTGAGAGAGATTCTACTTTAACCTAAAATATTGCCAGTGGTCATTTCTAGTGGTAGTACTTCCATTGGAAATAGTTTCCTTTTGCAAAATTGTATTTTCTAATTTTGCTTTAATGATAATGTATGAATTGAACAGATACACTTTGTCCCCACCCAAAAAATAAAAATAAAAAAGAAACCACCGGTCTACTAATATTTTAATAATTAAACATATTTTTAATTTCTAAAGCAATACCAGTTTGTTGTAAAAACTCAATTCTACTCAAATGAAACCACTGTTACATTGAAAGCACGTTTTACTATATATAGTATATATATATATATTCATACCCCTATTTGACAAACATTGGATCACACTATGCAACCTGTTTGAAACTTTTTTTTTTTTTTTTTTAAAGAAAGGGAGGTGGGGGGTGCAGGGGCAGAGGGAGAGAGAGAATCTTAAGCAGGCTCCATGCCCCATGTGGAGCCTGACTTGAGGCTCGATCTCACCATCCTGAGATCATGACCCGAGCCAACATCAAGAGTCAGATGCTTAACCAACTAAGCTACCCAGGCGCCCCTAAAAAACATTTTTAACTAAACTGAAAAATTTTTGCTAAAGAATCTTTTCTTCTTTAACCTGTATAAAGTTTTAAGCCAAAGCTTTTTTTAAAAATCCCTCTATATTTTTCAAATCGTTGGTTTTGTGTATTTGTAAAAATATACCCTAACAATATTCAAATGATTCTATAGTATATAGAACTGAAAATTAAAGTCCCCCCTGACTACCCTATAACCCCACATTCCTCCCTCCCAAGACAACCATAGTTAAGAGTTAGATATATATCCTGCTGGACCTCTTAGTGCACACACACCCATCTTTCAAAAGTTATCTTGTTCAGAATATTGGAGCGTATCTTCATTTTGTATTTGAATACTGCTTCAACATTTCTTCATGCTATATGGTGATTCAATTAGTAGCTAACTGCAGCATAGCGTCTGAAACACAGATTTGAAGCAACACTGCTAGGGTTCAAATTCCAGCTCTGCTATGAGACCTTGGCCCAGGTTCTAATATTCCTGGGCCTCAGTCCCACCTCCCTCTAGCCTCTATAAAATGGAGATGATATTAGGTTGAACCACACGTAAGTACCAAGGCACATGATTGCTATGATCCAATCTTGTTTTCAAGTTTTTAAATTTTATTTATTTTTTTTTTTTATGATTCCATCTAATAACAGACCTATCTTATAGTACTTAGAGAAGTAACACAGCTCAGCTTCCAAGCTGGATCTCCTGACCCCTAAGGGCAGGAAGTTCTTTCCATTCGAGCATCAAAGTACAAAAGCAGAGACGCCATGGCACTGCTACCTGAGTGTGCACCGCAGTATCTGCTACAGCCGAACCTTCCCCCTGTGGTATGCAAAGAACCACTGGGATTCTGGGCCATTTGTATTCCTGTCCCAAAACATTCTGGGGATTTAAATGAAACCTTTTGAAGGTCTATGATGATGAATTTTAGTTGTCAACTTGGCTGGGCCATGGTGCTCGATTATTTGATCAAACACCAATCTAGATGCCGTTGCCAAAGTGGTTTTTAGATGCGATTAACGTTTAATTCAGCAGGCTTTGAATAAAGCTGATTCCGCTCCATGGTGTGGGTGGGCCTCACCCAATCAGTTGAAGACCTTACAGAAAAAGTAAAGAGGTGGAAGGACTTTTCTTTAAGGCAGTGACCTGCTTGAGTTTCAAGCCCATGCCCTGCAGAATTTGGACTCAAGATCACATCAGCTCCTGAATTTCTGGCCTGCCAGGCTGCCCTATGGTTTTGGATTTGCCAGCCCCCACAACTGTGTGAGTCAATTCCTTAAAATAAATCGATCTCTCTCTATACAGATATATAGATATTGGGAAGTGAGAAGCTGCTGTAACAAATACTTAAAAATCTAGACGTGGCTTCGAAACTGGGTAACAGGTAGAGGATGAAAGAATTCTGAGCTGCATGGTAGACAAAGCCTATCCTGCCTTGAAGAAACTGTTGGTAGAAATGCAGATATTAAAGAGTATCTGGTGAGGCTCACAAAGGAAAGCGGAGCTGTAGACAGAGCTTCTAACTGTCCTACAGAATACATACATTGCATCACCAGAAGGCTGTGTTGAAGGTGCGTTTGCTGAGGTCTTGGGCAAAAAGGGGGAATGTGTTATTAGAAAGAAAGGTGACCCTGGTCATAAAGCACACAGGACTTGACCGAATTGTGTTCTGCTGGATGGAAAGCAGAACTTGTAAGCAATGAACCTGGATGTTTAGCTGAGGAGATTTCTAAGCAAAAGCAAATGGCCTGGTTCCTCTTTGCCGCTTACAGTAAAATGGTAGAGGAGGGAACTAAAACTGAAGGAACTGTTAGGCAAAAAGGAAGCAGAATTTGAAGATTTGGAAAGTTCTCAGCCTATCCGTATTATAAATAATGAGAAAGCTTGCTCTGGGGGGGAACACCAAGGGACAACTGTTTACACGATCAACCACATCAGCAGAAATGCTGACAGCTTGGACTGAAGGGGACAGAGATGGGACAGAGTGAAGAAAGGCTGTCAGGCTTCTGGAATTCTCCCACCAGGAAAGGGGCAAGAGAGCTATCAGGGAAAGGGAAGAATGAGCCCAGGGATGGGGCAACTTTCTTGGTTTTAGAGGGCAGGGCTCCACCCAAGGCTGGGGTGGGGGGAGGAGGCACCACTGTGGCGGGCCCAAAGGACAGAGCATCTAGCCAAAGAATGATTCTCAAGCATTAAAAATCTAATGGAATTGGCCCTTCTAGGTTTTGGACTTGTTTGGAACTCATTACCTCTTTTTCCCTTCCGATGTTCTCCCTTTTGCGATGGGAATGTCTATCCTGTGCCTGTCCAAACGTTACATATTGCGGCAGAGAACTTGGTTCATTACCTGCAGAGGAGTCCCGCTTGAATTATACCCAAGTTTTACCCATACCTGATTTAGATCTTTGAAATGAGATTTTTGAACTTACGAGTTGATGTTGGAATGGGTTAGGATTTTGGGGGTGCTGGGATGGGATGAATTTATTTTGCATGTGAGAAAGACATGAATTTTTGGACCAGATTGTTATGGGTTGAACTGTATCCTCCCAAATTCGTATGTTGTAGCCCTAACCTCCAATGTGATGGTATTTGGAGTTGGGGCCTTCTGGAGATAATCAGGTTTAGATGAGGTCATGAGGACAGGGATAATGGGATGAGTGCCCTTATAAAAAGAAGAGACACCAGAGAGCTTGTGTGTGTGCGCTCACACTCTCTCTGCCACACGAGGCAGCAAAAGGGCGGCCATCTGCAAACCAAGAAGAAAGCTCTCTCCACACCCTGACCACGTGCACCCTGATTTCAGACTTCCAGCCTCAGAACTGCGAGGAATGAATTTCTGTTGGTTGAGCCACTGAGATATGGTATTTTGTTACAGGAGCCTGAGCAGAATAATATGGTAACATTATTTGGAGTCAGGAACATTGCAGGTGTAATCAGTGAACGGAGGATGAGTCAGTAGGTTGGGCCCTACTGCAGTATCACTGGTGTCCTTAGAAAGGGGGGGAGGTGTAAACACAGACAGACATAGAGAGAGAGAACATGATGTGAAGACACAGAGAAAAGAGAGCCATCTCCAAGCCAAGGAGAGAGGCCAGGAACAGACCCTTCCCTCAACAGCCCTCAGAAGGAACTGGCCCTGCCAACATGCTGATTTCAGACTTCTCACCTCCAGAACTGTGAGACAACAGATATCCTTTTATTTAAGTCACCCAGTTTTGTGGCATTTTGTTGTGGCATTCCTAGCAAACGAATGCATACATCTGAGAAACCTTGAGTAACCTGAATTCCTAATGGGAAATACAGAACTTGTGTAAACCATGACTGTGTGAGGAGAAGCCAGACACGTTATTATCATAATAAATAACCCTCTGTGTTGATGTTCTCCATTTTAATAAATGAACGTAAGTTTGGGGAATGAACATTTGCTATGACTATAAGGATTCAAAATCATGAATATACTAGTCATTCTTCTCTGTTACGGATATTTGAAGGTTTGGGTATTTATTGTTTAGGCAAAATACTATAATTTCTTTTTACTGCACTCTGTATTAAATTTAGGTTGAAACTAACACTTGTATGGGGCTTGGTATTTTAGAAGAATATCCAATATGTTCTTTTAAAATAATGCCAGATGTCCACATTAATTTAGATATTGGCTGATACAATGTATTATTTTAGGACAAGCAATGCAAACTAAACTGAATATATTATAAAACTTAAAAATATTATTATCAAGACCTTTTAGAGTTTATGATATTAAAAAATGCTGCTTTTATTTTCAGCAGTAAGCTACTGAATTCAAGTATTTGGTTTTCAGTTACAAAAGAAAGTACTTTAAAGACTATGATAGAAACTGATGTCAATGCTTTTAATACAATCTCCATAGCAACATGGGAAGGAACAAAGTCTGGTGGACCAAATGAAAGCCACAAACTCTCAATTTCAACCCTAGCATTAACTCACCACAGAAAGCCATGTTTATATCTTGGCATTTCATCTTTGCTATAAACACAGGCACTTCTGGCTTTGCTCAACAAACAGGCATTGCCTAAGTCCTATGTACTGGATATATTCATTTTATTAAGCTAATACTATTATATTTCTGTTCTGAAACAATATAAGATTATTCACACTGAATTTCTAGGTTGTAGCAGAGAAATAAGTAACAGCAAATAAAATGTTCAAATACTGAATACATTCCCCAAATTTCACATAAAGATAACACAAAAAAATTACTTCATTTGAAGGATCTACTTTATTTTCACAAATTAATTACCATGATAAAAAGAGAGTCTAACTTTTTGAATATAGGTATTCAGAATTTTATCAGCTACCGATAGCGTATCCTGACCATACGGAATTGTCTTCATTTTCATATTTTCAGTAAGAAAACGTCTTCAATAGAAAATTATACAATAATGCATAAGGGTTTTACTATAGTTTAATGAATTAGGTAAGATTATCCTATGATGGTATCTTACTGATATGAAGAGCATTTGCTAAACACATATAAGAAATTTCAAAAAGTCTCTGAGCTAAAAAAAAAAAATAGATTACAATAGTTAATATTAGTATTTATTACATGCCTGGGCTCTTCCCATGAATGATCTCATTTAGCCTCACAATGACCTTATTAAGTAGATATTATTATTATGCTCACTTTATTAATGAGAGGCTGAAGCTCAGAGATGTTAAGTGCCTGGCCCAAAGGCTCCCAGTGGAGGAGTGGGAGTCAGGGATTGTGCACCTGACTGCTAGGCACCGTGCCGATTTCATCTGTTCCTTTTATTCGTGGAGTGACACCCTCAGACGCTGACTCAGTGCTTTTAACTCTATTCTAAATGGCATTCCACCACATTTGGCGATGTGACCACCTCGGACTGGAAGTAGCAAATTTAGAAAGGTTTGGAAGAAGGCTTCTTGTGGGCAGGCACAATGAAGCAGGAGACATTAAAAATACACAAAGGGGAAATGGGAACTGAAAAGTCTAACAAAACAGGATTATTCAGGGTAGGAACAAGATAAACGCAGTTTTGCAAGCGAGTGGGGTAGACAGATAGTAGAAGGAACTACCGTTTGTTGAACACCCATTATAGGTCAAGGTTTTACCTTCACCGTCTGCTAATCCTCACGATGCCCCCCCTCCTCCGGCAGGCTCTTCTATTCCCATCCTGAGGCTCAGAAAGGTTCAGCACCCCGCCCAGGCTCCCTCCTCATGCTATAAAAATGCTTACAAAGGAAACGCTTCTTGGCACTGAATAGGGTAACAAGTTATCTGAAAAAGTTACTAACCCAAAATACCAGCTGATGGATAAGTGAGGTGTTAGAGTTTTTTTTTAAACTTTAAAAAATGTAAACTTAGAAAATCCTAAATTTAGAATATCTATATGCTGAGGTTGTGCCAATGGGGGATTTTTCATTTGATGTCCTAATTTTAATTGTCTGGTTTTCTTTTTTTAAACTACCAGTATAGGGGTTTTTACTTGGTGAACATTCTTAGCAAATTCAAGGCACTGTGCCAAGAAATAGAGAGTGGCAAGAGAATGGCATTTGGAAGTGTTAGAAATTCAAAACAGAAACACACACACACAAACACACACACACACACACACACACACACACACACACACGATGTTCAGCCATGCACTTTCAGTTAGCCACGCCAATTAAATAGAAGGGCTGGGCTGGTCCCATTATATAACAAATATTTTCTTCTTACATTCCTTATTGCCTAAAGTCTATTGTGAATAGGGGAATAGCAGGAAAATGCTCCTACAAAGAATGAGCTACTCTAAATAGTATATACAATAAAACTGTTCTGCATATGATCAAAAAAGTAATAAAGGGAAGTCCAGTTTTCTCGTGATACTGAAAATGTGCTTTTGTTTTGTTCAGCTGTATCTCAGGAAGCATTCTATGCACCTTGACAGCTGCTGACCTAACAATACTTTCATGCATGGCCTCCCCCTCCCCCCATTGCCCAGGTGTAAGCCCTGGTGCCCACTTAAGCGTGATTACCCCTGGTGCAGCCCTGCCATCGGTGTCTCTCTCAAGGGAAAGAGCTTGGGGTAGACAATCGTAAACATGGGCTCACTACACCGGTGACAGTGCCCCAGGGGGCAGTGCAGCAGCTCCAGGAGACTTCTGGGTAATGAGATTGGAGACAGAAAGTTCAAATCTGGAACACAAGAGAAAAAACATGCATGAAAAAAAAAATCAGATTTCCTTCAACTAGGCTTAAAATATGTTTCTTTGTTACTAAGTCAGTTCGGTTAGTTAAAAAGTATTGCATGTTGAAAATACTATTATCTGATAGGCACTGAATTATTTGGAAATGAAAGATTTTTTTAACTTTTTTGATACTAAGAGAAAAACCTAAATCTACTCTTTTAAGAGCAAACAGAAGCTGTCCTGAGGTAGAAGCAAGAAAAGAATATGACCAAATATTCTTTAGGAACAAAGATTTAAAAAAAGGCACTGATTTACCCAGGGAGGGTTTGTAAAACTTTCTATGGGAGACCGAGAATAAAAAAGGACTGGCACCAAAGACTAACATTGACCTTCATTAAATTCTTCCTAAATTGACTGGGCATTTAGCATTACTCAAGCTAAATTATATTTACTGAAAAGAATGAAAATGGGAAACAAAGAAATCAAAGGAAAAGAAAAATAATGAAACCAAGCTTCTCCTTGTTTCACTCCCGCGAGCTGTCATTTATAGAGAGGGTGCCTCCTTGTCAGCCTGGCCTGAGCTATACAAGAGAAACGTTTAAAGCAAAACATCCCAGTGGCCCAGGCAATCTTGAGCACAAGTGTCCACTGGATTGCCACGGATGGTAAACATCCAGAAGACAGAGAGGGAAATGGGTCACACTGAGGTGAAACCTAAAAAAATTACTGAGTCATCTTTGGGAAGGAACTACAAATGATGTTATCATCCTTTATATCTGTCTGGACTTTATCAATAACCATTTATAAAAATGGAATTTCTCCATAGGTGAATAATTACAGGGCTTTTTTTAGTATTAAAAAATAACTTTGTGTTAGGCATTTCTAGAAGGTTAATAGGAGATGTTTTGAATGGATCTTTATTCTTTTTTTTAGAGCAAAGATTAAACATTTAGCAGTTTTAAAAACACTTGGAACATATCTTATTAAAATTGCCTACTGCTTTCTTAAAGCATCTCCGAGATCTACAATACTGCCTGAAACTCCTGGTATTTCTCCCGAAATACCAGGTCTATAATTTCTCAGATGTGAGGAGGCCGCATGGCAAAAACCTGCTCTGCTGGAAGGGACCCAACTTTGCTTTAAGGATAAGCCTTTGGCATTTTTTTTTCCCTCCTCAAGAAAGTGCCTCTGCCAGCCTTCTCACTTCCCCCAGATACATGCCCAAACACCAATTTCCTCCATTTAAACCACATGGTTTAACTTCTAACCTCGGTCCTTTAGGGCTGGTGCAGAAGGATCAGTGTTGATAAAATATTAAAAATTTTTTTTTAATGACAAAAAAGTCCCATTGCATAACAATGTGAATGTGCTTAATGCCACTGAACAGAGCATTTTAAAACTGGTTAAAATGGCAAATTTTATGTTATGTATATTTCACCACAATAACAAACACGGACACCCCAATAGGCAGCATGAAGCACAATTCCTAAGGTCACCGAGTAAGAGGCAGAAAGAAAGTCCCATGTACCTTTAAGAAAACTGTGGTAGGTGTGATGGAGACTCCTCATGGCCAACTCTTGCAGAGGCAGGACGTGATCATTCTCGGTCCCTATGGCCTTCACCTCGGCAGGGAGGAAAACGGTGAGCTGCCCCGATGAAAAAGAAAGCAGCTTCACCTCGGAAACTTGAATGGGAGCACCACAGCTACAGAAAGGCACATTCACAGTAGTATTAGCAAAATAGGAAAAGAATACATGTGCCAATAAAAATGTGTTAATCAAAATATACGTTTAAAATTTTAAGACACTGCTGAATTGCCAGAATCCTTTTCAAAGTGAACAGATGCTAGCCTGGGTTCCTTAATAAAGCCTGGCACAGAAATGTAAACTCATCAGCTGGAACTCAGCTATAGCATTGCTGAGGGTCAGTTACTTCCAGTAAGGACAAACTCTGAGGGAACTTTCCTTCAGGAGATCTGCACAATTTGCTCTGGAAGCTCCCTTTATCCTCATTTTATTACCCTTTCCGAGTTCATGCTTATTGAAATTTTCAAAATGAAAAGGCAAAAAGAGTACTCTGTTAAGTTATAGCACTTTGGTTTAACTGAATTTTTGTGGCAGGGGAAGAAACCCCACAAAGCAAATTGATTCTTAATGGTGTAAAATAACTTTATCGGATCCTTCCATAAACTTGTGGGAAAAGATTCATAGTGAAGCCTAGCCCCTGTAGCCTAGCCCCTGTAGCCACTCATAACTGGAAAGAAGGCGGAGGCAGCTTTGTTCCTACAGCTGCATGGTTGCCAAAACTAAGCAGTCCGACCTCATCCTACCTCCTCTCTGAGACCACCAGGTTACCTAAAAGTCTTAAGACTTTTCTTCTCTAAGGACAAACAGGTGCCAACAAACTTTGGCTCTCCAGATACAATATGAGGTAATCTCTCTGCCCTCCACTAGAATTCTGGCAATGAGGGAGAGGGCACAGGCTGGGGCTGCAGAAGCCTGTGGCTTGTGTGTTTGAGGTTCCTTCATTTGCTCATTCCTTCCACCAGAAAATGTCTCCAGAGCATCAGCTCTACACCAGCCAGTTAAAGATACTTAAAGTAAAACAACAAAAACCAAACCAAAACCAAAACAAAATAACTCCTTCCCTTGGAAAATGTAATAATTACAATATCATTGGTCTAATGTTGGGTCAGAGAAGACAGTGACCGACCACCCAGGGAATTAGGGAAGATTTTGCAGAGGAGACAATATCTGACACAACTGACTTCACCCAACCAATTTCTCCACTTGGCTCAAAAGAAAGAACCTCAGAAGACTACTTTGGGACACCCTCCTGAGCAAAACCCATATCTAAAAGGGAGCCACTATTTCAAATGCGAACATTCTGGTTTGGTTTTGCCTTTTTCAACAGCATGACGCATTCTGTATCTGGCTCCTTTTGTCAACATTATATTTCTGGGATTCCTCCATGTTGCTGCATGTACTACAGTTTATTCCTTTTCATTGCTGTGTAGTAACTGATAAACATTCGGACTGTTTCTAGTGTTGTGCTCTTATGAACATTTTTGTGTCTATTATTTGATACATAGGAGCATACAGTCCTTTTAGGTACATATGTAAGATCAGAATTGGGCTTCTTATAGTGAGGAGAGCCAGACGATGAAAAGGTAAATCTACAATAAAACAGAGTGAGAGGGGAGTGAGAGCTGTATTAATCAAAGTAAGTCTTTCTGAGGAGGTGACATCTGAGCAGAGACCCAACTGAAGAGAACAGTTGAATCAGGGAAGAGGAACTCCGTCACAGGATGACAGGCACCTTAAATTGAGCACAAGGAACTAAGAGCTCAGGGAGTCCAAAGCAGCTAGAGGTTGCAGGAGAGAGAACCTCAGAGTAGAGGGATGCACAAAGAGAGAACTGTGGATATCTGCAGAGGGTCCCCCTTGAGTATTCAGATGAGTACTGATCAGCACAGCCATGTGAGGAAACTGTCTGGGGCTGGAGGAAGAACCAGTTGAAAAGATGAAAGGTTTATCTTTTTCATGCAAGGTTGAATACAGTGCTTGTTCTTATCAATCAGACTTGAACCTCACAGTTCATGATGCATTAGGTAGAGTGCATGGAAGGGTGTTATCTCAGTAGTGGGAAATAATTAGCACTAGACTGAACACTATTCTATTCCCATTTGTTAATTCCCATTAACAAATCCTAAAAGCCCTATCTTAAAAGCTAAAACTGTTCCCAATGAACTTAATGGTGTCCTAGGACATATATCAAGAATAGTTGTATGAATACAAAAACATCCAGCACTCAATGTGGTAAAATTCACACCATCCAGCATCCAATAAAAAAATTACCAGACTTTCCAATAAACAGGAAAATATGACCTATAATGAGAAAAATCATGCAAGTGAAATCAACCAAGAACTGACAGAACTGGCAGTAAAGGTCATTATAATAATAATTATAATCACTGCCTAGAACAAGGACATGTTACATACAGAGCTCTCATCTAAAGAAACTGGAGATAAAAGAGCAAATTAAAACTTAATAGAAGAAATAAAGAGCATCAAGAAAATTCATGACACTACTAGGTATTTATCCAAAGGATACAAACATAGTGATTTAAAGAGGCACATGCACCCCAATGTTTATAGCAGCAATGTCCAAAATAGCCAAAATATGGAAAGAGCCCAGATGTCCATAGACAGATGGATAAAGAAGATATATATATATATATATATACACACACACACACACATATACACACACAATGGAATATCACTCAGCCATCATACAGAATGAAATCTTGCCATTTGCAACAACGTGGATGGAACCAGAGGGTATTATGCTAAGCAAAATAAGTTAGAGAAAGTCAAATACCACATGATCTCACCCATAGGTGGAATTTAAGAAACAAAACAGATGAACATAGGAAAAGGGAAGGAAAAATAAAATAAGATAAAAACAGAGAGGGAGGCAAACCATAAGAGATTCTTAACTATCAGAAACAAACTGAGGGTTGCTAGAGGGGAGGTGGGTTGGGGGTATGGGGTAACTGGGTGATGGGCATTAAGGAGGGCACTTGATATAATGAGCACTGGATGTTATATGCAACTGATGAATCACTAAATTCTACCCCTGAAACTAAGAATACATATACGTTAACTAAATTGAATTTAAATAAAGAATTAAAAAAATTAATGACATAGAAAACGGGATAGTAATAAAGAAAAATCAATTAAAAGGTAGAACTTTGAAAAAATGAATAAAATTGATAAATTTCTAACAAGACTAATCAGAGAGAAGACACAAATTATTACTATCAGGAATGAGAATGGAGACATTGCCCAGTTTCTACAGATAACAAAAAGGCAATAAGCAATTTTATGCCAATACAAAGTCCTTGAAGGGCAAAGATTACCAAACTTCACTCAAGAGAGAGGTAAGATGAACAGCCCTATATTTATTAAAGAAGTTGAATTTGTAGTTAAAAGGCTGGAATACTTCTCAACTCAACTTGTAGTTAAAAGGTTGGAATACTTCTCAACTCAATCTATGAAGCCAGCATTATCCTGATACAAAAACCAGACAAACACATTATAAGAGGAAAAAACCCCGAAAAACCCAGCAAAAACCCGAAAAACCCAGCATCACTGTTGAACATAGTTGGAAAAAATCTAAACAAGATTTTAGCAAATTAAATTCAACAATGTATCAAGTCACTATGACCAAATGAGGTTTATCTTGCCAATTAAGATTGCATTAACATTAGAAATCAATGTAATTCATTATACTAAAACTTTAAAAAAAGAAAAATCACATAATCATTTCAACAGATACAGAAAAGTTGTCTAACAAAATTCAACACCCATTCAAAAAAAATCTTAGCAAATTAGGAATAGAAGGGAATTTATTCATCTGATAAAAGCTATCTACGACAAAACAACAGTTAATATTATACCTGGTGAAAGACTGTTTTCACAGTAAGTTCAGCAAGAAAAACATGTCTTCTCTCACTACTTCTATTTAACATTGTATAGAGCTTATAGCCAGGGTAATAAAGAAAAAGAAATAAAGGCAACCAGGTTTGTAAGGAAGAAGTAAAACTGCCTTTATTCCCCAAAGACATTACTGTGTATGTAGAAAGTCCAACAGAATCTACAAAAAAACAAAAAGCAAAACAAAACAACAAGAACAACAAAAAACTACTGGAACTATTAAGTGAACTTAGCAAGTCTGGAGCACACAAAGTCAGTATACAAAATTATTTGTACTTCTATATGGTAGCAATAATCATTGGAAATTGAAAAAAATTTTAAATGCCATATACAATAGAATGAAAAATATGAAAATAATTAGGGATAAATCTGACAAAAGATGCCCACAACCTGTTCACTGAAAACTACAAAATACTGCTGAGAAATGAAGATTTGTATTGTGATCATGGATTGAAAGGCTCAAAACTGCTAAGATAGTAATTCTCCTCAAATTGATCTACAGATTCAACAGTCAAAACCATAGGTTTTTTTAAAAATATAAATTGAAACTCTGATTCTAAAATTTATGGGGAAATGCTAAACAATTAGAATAGCCAAACAACTTTGAAAAAAAATTTCAAGGACTAACACTACCTAATTTTAAGATTTACAGTAAAACTATGGTCATCAAAACAATGTGGTATTGGTGTCAAAACAGACCAATAGATCAATGGAGCAAAGAGAGTTTCTGGACATAGACCCATACATTATAAGGACAACTAATTTTCTTTCCTATTTTTTTTTTTAATATTTTATTTATTTATTTGACAGAGAGAGACACAGCGAGAGAGGGAACACAAGCAGGGGGAGTGGGGGAGGGAGAAGCAGGCTTCCCGCCGAGCAGGGAGCCCGATGTGGGGCTCGATCCCAGGACCCTGGGATCATGACCTCAGCCGAAGGCAGACACTTAACGACTGAGTCACCCAGGCGCCCCAGGACAACTAATTTTCAACAAAAGTACAAAGGCAATACAGTGGAGAAAGAATAGTATTTTTTTTTTTTTTTAAGATTTTATTTATTTATTTGAGAGACAGAGAATGAGAGAGAGAGAGAGCACGAGAGGGAAGAGGGTCAGAGGGAGAAGCAGACTCCCTGCTGAGCAGGGAGCCCGATGCGGGACTCGATCCCAGGACTCCAGGATCATGACCTGAGCCGAAGGCAGTCGCTTAACCAACTGAGCCACCCAGGCGCCCGAAAGAATAGTATTTTTAAGAGATGGTACCGGAACAACTGTATATCCATATGTGAAAAAAAAGGAACTTCAGCCATACCTGTACCATATAAAAAATTAACTCAAAATGAATCACAGATCAAAATGGAAACCCAAACCTTAAAAATTCTAGAAGACAACCCAGGAAAAAAACCTTTGTGATTTGGGTTACACCAAAGGCAAGATCCATAAAGGCACAAATTGATAAAATGGACTTTATCAAAATAAAAAATGTCTGCTCTTTAAAAGGCCTTATTAGGACAAGGAAAAGACAAGCCATGGACTGGGAGAAAATATGTGGGAAGTATATATACAAAGACTTGTATCCAGAATCTATAAAAAAAACTTTCAAAACTCTATGAGAACACAAATACCCAAGAAAAAAATGGGGAAAAGACTTATATAGACACTATGTCAAAGCAGATATATGGACGGCAAATAAGACAAGCAAAGATGTGCATTCTTTTTTTTTATGTTATGTTAATCTTCTTATTCACTGGAGAAATATAATTTAAAAACATAATGAAATACCACTGCAGAACAATTAGAATGGATAAAATTTAAAAGACTGACTATTCCAAAAGTGGCAAAAATAGGGAAGAACTGAAAATCTCTCTATTGAGGTGGGAATGCAAAATGGTAGTTATTTTTTGAAAGTTTGCAGTTCCTTCAAAAATTAAGGATATCTATGATCCAGACTCTCTACTACTATTTATCCAAGTAAATTTAAGACTAGGACCATTAAAGGACAGTCTACATATGTCCACAGCAGCTTTATTTGTAATGAAGTAAAAAACTAGAACCAACACAAATGTCCATAACAAGTGAATGGAAGTAATCTGTAGTATATCCATAGAATGGAATTCTACATGGCGATAAAAAGGAATGAACTACTGATACACACTACATCATGAATAAATCTCCAAATCCTTACGCTGAGTGAAAGAAGCCAGACCAAAACAGAGAATATATTGTTTGATTGCATTCATATAAAACTCTAGAAAATACAAATTAATGTACAGTAACAGAACACAGATCAGTGGTTGTCCGGAGACAGGATGGGGGCAGAAGGAATGATTACCAAGGGGCATGAGAAAACTTTGGGAGTGATGGATATGTTTATTATCTTAATTGTACTGATGGTTTCAGAGGTGTGTGTGTATATGTGTGCATGCGCACGTGCTATATATATATATACCCGGAAAAGCAAAGCAAAATAAATACAAAGTATGAATAGGATATTGAAAAACCTAAGAGCTGAAATTGATGAAAAGAATAGAAAGTATAAATAAACCCAAAATCTCATTCTTTCAAATAAAAAAATATGCCTGGCATGTACTGATTAAAGAGAGAAATTAAAAATATACAACATTAGAATAAAAGAGCAGCTGGGGCAACTGGGTAGTGCAGTCGGTTAAACGCCCAACTCTTGGTTTTGGCTCAGGTCATGATCTCAGAGTCATGATCTCAGGGTCACGAGATGGAGCCCCATGTTGGGCTCCATGCTCAAGGCAGAGTCTGCTTAAGATTTCCTCTCCCTCTCTCCACTCTCTCTCTCTCAAATAAATAATCTTAAAAAAAAAAAAGAATAACCAAAAACTAATGATGTAATATATGGTGATTAACATAACAATAAAAAATTAAAAAAAAAAAAAGAATAAAAGAGGAACTAGTAAGACAGATATGAAAGAGATGAACAGATTTATAAAGAAGTTTCACTTCTTGTGATGGCAAGCCAGGTAACAGTAACCAACTGAAGACAATATCAAAAGCTGGATGAAATATCTGCTTCACGGCCTCGGAGAACATTCAGGAAAAATTATAGAGCCAAGATCCAAGACAAGATAGAACCTGAGGAACAAACCGGCATTTGGGGCTATTTCTTTCCTAAGGGTGTTTGTCAATTATTACTGAAAAGACTGCTTGAAGCAGAGCAGCATTTAACCGCCTAAAGGGACCTACAGGGACAAATATTGGCATCCAGAGCCCATTAAGGCAGATGCAGGACTGAAAAATCATCTACACAAAGGGCCCCTAGAGTAAGGAGGAACTGAAGGTAGCGGCCATCTCAAGGACTGAAGCCTAACTTCAAATCTTCTCAATTCCTGAAATGGATTTGAAACTGCCAGCCACTGAAAAGAGCCTCCCAAACGGCCAGAAGGTCATTGTATTGGTCAGTGTCCAGTCGGGAGGCAAAACCACACCAGGAATTTGAAGAGGGAAAATTATAAGAATTGTTAAGCGGAAAGAAATCTCCAGAATGTAGGGAGCATGAACAAGAAAGTTACTTGGAAAGCTTCCCCCCTCTAGACCTATTTGGGGGCACGGCTGCCACAGGAACACGCAGTGCTGTGGAGGCAGTCCACAGAAGCAGCCCACCAGGTAGCGGAGAAACTTGCTGGAGAAGCTGGCCGGCTGCTGGGGGATGGAAAACATACTGGGGGCTAGAGCTGGGTCACAGAATCAGCTGCCTGGGTGGCAGATGACCAGGTGGTCTGCAAGAGTGGTCTGCCAAGGAACAGAGAAACTGGCTGGAAAGTGTGAGTTTCAGCATCACTGTTCCCAGGTCTCCCTTTGCCAGCCACTGTGCAGAAAACAGCAGCCCGGAAGCAGGAAGGGAAATGCCTTCCTCCTCTTCTGACCTTGATGTATCCCTCCATGGCCCTCTACTGAAAAAACCTTATATTAATCCACATGACAAAGGAGAAAGTTCTATAGGAGCCAGTTCCAGGAAAAAGGGTAGATTCAGAGTTGAGAAGCAACAGACTGATAAAAAGACACACGTACTTGAGGCTGCTCTACAGGGAGAGAATATAATTTGAGGCCTAAGATAATATAACAGTTCTTCATATACCAATTTTGGTAGGCAATCAAAACTAATGAGGTATGGGGCGCCTGGGTGGCTCATATGGTTAAGCGTCTGCCTTCAGCTCAGGTCATGATCCCAGGGTCCTGGGATCGAGCCCCGCATTGGGCTCCCTGCTCAGCCAGAAGCCTGCTTCTCCCTCTCCTACTCCCCCTGCTTGTGTTCCCTCTCTCTCTGTCTCTATGTCAAATAAATAAAATTAAAAATAAAAAATCTTAAAAAAAAAAAAACTAACGAGGTATAAGGGTAGATAAAACAGCCTAAAAGAAAATCAAGAGAAACAAGATATTAAAAAAAGAATTTTTAAAAAAGATGCCAGATGATGAAATTATCTGATACAAATTTTACAATAACCATTCTTAATATGTCTAATAAGTGCTAAGATTGCGAATTCTGATGGAAGCTGTAATACCTGTGGTGTTAAGACTATGAAGAAATCTGAGAGAACAGTATTCAGATAGAGGAGGAACAGATGCAAAGAGGCAGGAGTCTGGTGTGCTCCAGAAGAAGGGAGGAGGTAAATATGGCTGAAGTGGAGGTAGGAAGGGAGAGAGTGGTAGGAGAAGAGTTTGAAGGTACGACCTAGAAGACAAGTCACGTACAGGCTCACAGGTCACTGGAAGGGCTCTGGCTCTTATGCTAAGTACATGGAATACCAAGGGTGATGGCTGAATAGAGATAACTGGATCTGGGTTATGACCTGGCTGGGATTGCCAGATACTATGTAGAAAATAGACTCAAGGTGGTTGAGACAGAAGTGAGAAGACGACTGCTATAATACAGTTGGGAGATGATGGTAACTTAGGTCAAGGAGATATAGTAAATAGAAGTGGTGAGAAGTGGCAAGAGCCCAGATATATTTTTGAATGTACAGCCAACAGGCTATATAATGAGTTGGCTGTGGATGCAAGAGAAAGAGAAATCAAAGACGACCCCCAAGCTTTTAGGCAGAATAACTGGAAGAATGGTTTCCATCAACTGACGTATAGCAGATTGTGGAAGAATGAGTTGGGGGATTTGATTATGGACACGTTAACATTTAACTGTACACATCCATGTGGAAATGCCAATTGGATGCTGTTGGATGTAGGAATCTGGAGGTCAGGCAAGTGTTCCAGGCTGAAACTCTGTACGTGGGAGTCGTGCATGTGTAATATTTAAAGCATAATCATGTTGGTATGAAATAACCAACCTAGAAATGTTTCTCATCAGAGACGCTCTTGGCATTTTAGGGGGACACATATTCATAATCGTTTAGAACTTCTGTGTGTGTTGCAAGATATTTAGCATTCCACCAAATGTCACTAGAGACCCAGTCTTAAAGCCAACCCCCTCCCCAAATTATACACATTTCCAAATACCCTGGAGTGGAGAATTGCAATTTTTGGATACAGATGGAGAAGAGTTTTGAGTCCTGAGCCCAGTATGTCATGAACGGGGGAATGAGGATGAACCAGTAGAAAAGGCTGAGAAGGGGTGCATAGTGACAGAGGAGCAGAACGAGAGAGATGGTGTTCTGAAAGCCAGGTGTTCTGAAAGTGAGGTGAAGAAGGTGTTTCAAGAAGGAGAAATTGATCAAGTGTTGGACAGGTCAAGAAAGATTAGAACTGAGAAGTGAATTTGGCAAAGTGGAAGGGACTAGTGACACTGAAAATGCTGGCTTTGGTGTAGAATTGGGTTATCAAAGCCTAACCGGTGTAGGTGGATGTGAGAATGGAAGGAAGTGGTGACAGTAAGTATAGACATCTCTTTCAAACAGTTTTTCTCTAAAAAGGAGCAGAAAAATGGGGAAGAAGCTGAACACTAAGAACAAAATGTTACATGAAAAAAAGCAAGTCACAGGAGCATACATACAGCATGATCCATTTACACAAAGATACAAAACTTGACAATATACTATATGGGGAGATATTTACATATATCAAAATCATAACTAAGTATAAATGAATGATAAATATAAAATTCAGAATAGTGGCTAACCTTGGGGAAGAACATACAATTGGAAAGGGGGATACAGGAACTTCAAAGTTATTGGTAATGTTCCTTTGGTAAGCTAATGAAATTTACACTGATGTGCAGGGTCAAAATATGGAAGCCTTCTAACCAAATTTTAAGAAATGACCCTCTTCCCTCAGTTGATTCAAAAGGAGGAGAACGTAAGCAGAGAGGTGCCTATGGATGTGTGTGGCTTTACCGTTTCCTTGTGGATTCTGAATCACACACCTTACTCTAGGCAATGCTGTCTTTATTAAAATGCATCATGGCCACTCCTGCCTACAGGCCAAATTGGGCCTGAAAATTTCTACATCGGGGCATTCCAAATACAAATCTTACTCATCCCCAAATCTAATTCTTTTATAAAGTCTTCCCTGATATCCTCTCTTACCAATGATCTACCACAACATTTGAAGTTTCTATCACACATTTTCTAACTGTATTATAGGCGTTCTTTTGCTGTGAACTCATCTAACGTGTTCAATTTTCTCTTCTATCTAGCAGTTTCCATATCGATTGCTAAGCAGTTCCAAACACAGATTGGTTGTTTTGAGTCATCACACATAGATAAAGAAGTCTGAAAGAGAAAAGATAAAAAGGAAATGGGAAAAAGAATACCAAGGCATCTACATGGTGCCAAAAAGGAAATAAGCTGGGGGTGCTTGCAGGGGTCCATCAGAAGTCTCAGGACCAGGAGATGTGCTAATGACCTCCTAAGCATTACAAATATCTATATTTGGTTACATTACAAGATCACTACATTTAAGGAAATGATTATATAGGAAAAATGACAGTAATCTGTCAAACAGGATTTTGGAAAGTGTCTTATTTATGGATTAAATTAAATGTATCTTGAGTCATGTGTGTTGGGTGGGTGGGTACTATGAAGTGCCACGATACACACCAGTTAAGTCGGATAAATTGATAGACAAGCCACAGACCAGGACAGAATATGTGCAAATCACCTATCTGATGAAAGACATGTATTCAGAATATATAAAGAACTCTCAAGAGTCAATAATTTGAAACAATCCAATCTGTAAAAAGTGAGTGAAAGATTGGAACACACTTTACCAAAGAAAATAGATGGATGGCAAATCAGCAAATGAAAAGAGGTCCAACATCAGTAGTCATTAGAGAAATGCAAATTAAAACCATGAGATATCATTATTCACCTATTAGGATGTCTGAAAGATTAAAAAAAACTGACAAGAACTCTCTTAAGTTGCTGACGGAAATACAAAATAGCACAGCCACGTTGGAAAGCAGTCCAGCAGTTTTTTATAAAACTAAACATACACCTACCATATGACCCAGCAAATGCATTCTTAGGAATTCTATCCAAGTGAAATGAAAATTTATGTTCACACAAAACCCCATATATGAATGTTTATGGAAGTTTCTATTACTTCATTTTATAGGACAGTCTAGAAAGGGTAAAATATAGGGACACAAAACAGACCACTGCTTCCAGGAGCTGGGGTGGAAGGGGGGAGGTTCATTTCAAAGGGACACGGAGGACATTTTTGAGGTGAATGACTTGTCCTGTGTCTTGGTTATTGTTGCGGCTTTATGACTGCATGCATTTGTCACAATTCACAGAAATGTTCACTAAAAAGTGTGAATGTTACTGTCTGTAAATTACACCTTATTAAAACAAAAACAAACAGTATCATGCTGCTGGGGCACGGTCCTGGAGCCCTCTGCTCTGTTAGTCATTAGCCTTTTGTTGTGGATTATGAGACCTTAGGGAGAGGCCGACTTGGAAGTTGGGGGATTTGGGGGACTTAGCCCAACAGCTCTTCACCAACATGGGTAGAAATACGTCAGTACTGTCAATAATCTAACAGCCGGCATGGGTGCATGGGGCAAATCAGCTACACACTGGCCTGTCAAATCATGTCAAAGTTTACAGACAAATTCTTGCGATTTTTGCCTTTGATGTTGACTTTGCCTTTATCCCTCTCGCTTTCAAAACCTCTGTTCAGCCTGTGTGATCACATCAGCACGAGAGTTTGTAGACGCACACCTGTGGCTTGGTATGAATATTTCCGTGGGTGGGAAGGATATTAAGCTTATGAACCATTCTGTGAAGATGAGGAAATGAATCTCAAGTTCACTTTATAATGACTGTTTCTTTCATAATACAAAGAAAATTAAGATGAGGGAATCATATCCAAAATGCTACTACACAGTGTGGCCATGAAGTGTGGAAACACAGGCAAACACACAATAAATGATTCTTTTGATGATCTACTACAACACATGGGGTGATGATTAAATTTTTGTATTAAGATGGCTAGGCCACGGTAGCCAGATATTTGGCCCAACACCAGACTAGGTGTTTTTGTGAAGGTAGTTTTTGGATGAGATGACCACTGAAATCGGTAGACTGTAAATAAAGCCGATCACCCTCTACCATGTGGGTGGGCCTCATCCAATCAGCTGAAGGCCTTCAAAGAAAAAGACTGAGTGAGGTCCCCTTCCAAACTGCCTTCAGCCTCAAGCTGTCACATCAACTCTTCCCTGGGTCTCCAGCCAGCCCTGCAGATTTCAGACTCGCTAGCCCCCACAGTCCTATGAGCCAATTCCTCAAAATAAATCAACCTCCCTCTCCCCTTCACCCCCGCATACATCCTATTGGATCTGTTGCTGTGGAGAACCCTGACTAATGTACGTGGTAAAATAATATTATTTGTTTTCAAACTTTATAGCCATGCTGTAGTGTAAGAACCCTGAGCAAAACCATAAAACAATGAAAATGCAGAATAAAAACCTAGCAAGTCATTTGTGAATATTTACCTCATACTGCTATTGCCTTAACAGCTGCTGCTTCTTAATACAATTGTGCGTGAACTGTACATGGACACTGCCCAAGGAATTTAACTATAATATAGAGTAACAAATAAAGGTTGAGGGAACTGAAAGGCAGATTTTTCCTAATGCTTTCCTCATCTCCCATAATTAAAAAGACAGGTGTCTGACTAAAACCACTGAAAAGGCTCACATTAACAAGTAAGTGGATTCTCTTTTTATACAAGGTCTAATTTCCGTTTGACAATTCCTTTAGCAGAAGTTCCTACTCTTCACCACTGGATATAAAGGGCTAATTAAATTCATTTTAGGATATGTCTATTAAATGCCTTCTCTGCTTCACAGTGGAGAAGAGCCTCAGCTATATGAGGAAGGCAGACTGGAAGGGAGGAATTCACACGAGTTAGGGGATCTTTCTGCTGGTCATGGCCAACCTCCCTCGACCTCATCAGAGATGAAATATCCAGTCCTATTACACAAAATGATGCAGGAGTGAGAAAGGTATTTTCCGTCTCTGCTCTCAAGGAGCTAGCAGAGAGGCTCAAACATACAGAGGTGATTCTAGACCAAAGAGGAGAGAGCGGTTAAGAGTATGGACAATGAAGCAGATGACAAATCTACCGCTGCCCAGCTTGGTGAGCTGGGATAGTTTACATAATCTCTCTGAGCTTCAGTTTCTTCATTTCTGAAATGGGGACAACATCACAAGGATTGCTGGGAAGATTACATGCAATATGCAGATAAATCCCTGAGCACACTGCCTTGCACACAGTAACGGGTAAGTCAGGTTTATAGCTGTTCTTGTTTTCTACTGTTAGAGTAAATGAGTCTTGTTAATCTGCTACAATACAGTGTATGATGGTTAAACTTCTGATTCAACTTGCCTAGATCACAGTACACAGACATTTGGTCAAATGCCTGTCCAGGGATGCCTGGGTGGCTCAGTCGGTTAAGTGTCTGCCTTCGGCTCAGGTCATGATCCTGGGGTCCTGGGATTGAGCCCCGCATCAGACTCCCTGCTCCACGGGAAGCCTGCTTCTCCCTCTCCCCCCTCTTGTGTTGTCTCTCTCACTAAATATCTCTCTCAAATAAATAAATAAAATCTTTAAAAACAAAACAAAACACCGGTCTAAGATGTTGCCATGAAGGAATCTATTGTTACGAATTAACATCAGCATGATGATGTTCCAGGGAAACAGAACAGGGATTCAGCTCTGTGAATGCGCAGGGTACAGGGTGGTTCAACAGTTCCTACTGGCCAGTGTCTGGCACATGGAAGAGAATGACAAGCGGGGGAGCAGGCCGGACAGGTATCTGCCTTGGAAGCTAGGGTCACTCATCTCCAGAAAAAGTAGTTATGAAATGAATTGCTAGCAAGGAGGGATGGAAGCCCCATATATGCCTCTGTTCACAATGAATTGAAATCATTATCAGCTGGCAATTATTGAGCCTTGGTGTCTTTGACTTCCAACTCGGTAGTTTTTATGACTTTAGATTAAATGCCAGGGTGGTTACCAAAAAATTGTACATCTGAATCCTTAAGTGAGTTATAAAAATGAGTTGAAATCTGTTACAAATGTTAGTACTTTGGGCTTAGTTATGCAGAATAATTTATAACAATTATCACACGATTTTCTTTCAACTCAATGTTTTCAGAGCTGCCATTCAACATCTAACCCTAAAAGCAAAGTGAATAGTGACAACATTTTGCCACTAAGATTGTGCTCCAGAACATGTGTTATTTAGCACATTAACTCACGTGCGTTTTCACACTTTCCATTTCACCTAACAGCATGTTAAAAGAATTAAATACTCTTACTGAAAGCACCCGAATAACTATCTTTTAATTCTTCAGAAAGCACATGAAGTCATCCGTTTGTTCACTATTGTGGGAACTGCTACTAGACTTACCCTCCCTTTTAACAAAAAGGTTTTTCTTCGGCTTAAGTTACAGGAAATGGAACGGGAGAAGTGGACACTATGCCACCCAGAGGATGGCCCTGGTCTGGATAAAGAGTCTGCCATCTTGGCAGGGCCTCATTTAAGGCTTACTTATGTTCCGTCTGAGAACGCATTTATTTTGCCTTCATTCTTGAAAAGTATTTTTGCTGGCTGCTAGGTTAACAATTTTTGTTTGTTTGTTTGTTTAGCACCTTAAAAATGTTGTTCCACTGTTTTCTGGCCCTCATAGTCTCTGATGAGAAGGTAACAGTCTTTTGTACATAATTTGTCATTTTTCTCTGGTTGCTTTCATGATTTTCTTTTTATCTTTGGTTTTCGGCAGCTTTGCCTAGGCATCGTTTTCTTTGTAATTTATATTGCTTACGGTTCGCTAAGCTTCTTGAAAATGTAAACTTAAGTCTTTCATCATATTTGGAAAATTTTCAGATGTTATTTCTTCAAACATTTTTGCTGCATTTCTCTTAGAAAAGAGAAAAATTAAGAAAATTCTGTTCCTTCTGGGACACCAATTATACTGCTATCAGGCTTTTTTATATTGTCTGACAGATCCCTGATGCTGGGTTAATTTTTCTTTTCAATCTTTTTTCTCTGTGTTCTTCACACTGAATCATTTCTATTGATCTACCTCCAAGCTCACTGACTTTTCCTCTGTTATACCCATTTGGTTGTTAAGCCCATCAAGAAAAATTTTTATTTCAGATACTGTATTTCAACTCTAGAATTTCCACTTGTTTCTTTCCTATAGTTTCTTTTTTTTTTTTTCCTGGTCTTTTCATTCACTGCAAACTTACTTTTCTTTACTTCATTGTGAATAGTTGGTTTAAAATCCTCATCTGTCAATTCCAACAGTTTGGGTCCTCTCAGGTCAGTCTCTGCTGACTGTCTTTTTCCTTGAGAATGGGCCACATTTTTCTTATTATTCATATGTCATGTAATTTTGGGTTGCATCCTGGACACTGTGAAAGTTATATTGTAAAGATGCTAGATTCTGTTACATTCCTCTTAAACTTAAAAGGAGTGTTAATATTTTTGTTTTAATAAACAATTACTTTGTTTGGAATCAAACTGCAAACTCTGTCTCTCAACTGACAGCTCAAGTCATACTTTAGTATTTTTATCTGTAGCCACACTGCTTTGTGTTTGCCCCACGAGGTGTGGTTCGGGTTCAGGTATCTAATATTGCTTGTTATTAGATGGGGGGCAGCCCCCACAAAAAAACAGACTATGATGTACGGGCTATTTATTTATTAATATTTTATTTTTAAAGATTTATTTATTTATTTGAGGGGGAGGAGGGAAGAGAGAGAAGGAGAGAATCTCAAGCAGACTCTGCGCTGAGCGCCGAGCCCAAGATCATAACCTCAGCCAAACCAAGAGTCCAACGCTCAACCAACTGAGCCACCCAGGTGCCCCAAGGCTATTTTTTTCAGACTGCTGGTTTAACTCAGAACTCAGAATGCATTTCTCATAAAAACAACTCTGTTACCTTAAGTGGTTATATTAACAAACCATTTAATCAAGTCATTTAACCAATTTGTACCAAATCCAGCTGTAATTGCTTATTTACATAAGAAAAAGCAAAGCAATGGCTCAGTTTTCTTTTCTGCAAAAAATCAGACAACTGAAAAAAATAACTGGTATAGGATCACTTTTACCATTAAGTTCTCCTAAGTAAACAAATGTGCCAATTACCATTCTCTAAAATTCTAACAGGAAGGACTTCTCTTTCTGGGTAAAATACGGAAGAACTAAAGACATTTACTTCTATACTAACAGTAAGAAAGTCAAAGACAAAATAAAAATCCTACTTCTCTATGAAGCTGGCAAAGAGCACTGGATGCAAGGAAGCTGTGCTAGCCAGTCTCTAAGATGGCACCCATGAGCCTCCCCTCCTAGTACTCATAGTCTCCTCCCATAATGAACAGGGTTGACCTGTGTAATCAAGAGGGTATAACAGAAATGACAGTGTATAACTTCACGGCTAGGTCATAAAAGATAGTCCCAGGCTCTAAATTTCTATCATTCTACCTCTCTTGAGCTATTTATTTTTTGTATTAACAGTTTATTTTTATATATTAGGATAAACATCTAAGTTATCTTTGTCTTTTCCACAATTCTCAGCATAGTGCTGACTTGCTAGTTAATGCTCAATAATTATATGACAAATAAGTGAACACGTAATAAGGAGGTGTTAACTTTATTTCCATGAATACCAAAGATAATTATGTGAGACTTCTAAGGTTTCTTGAAACTGTACAACATTTGTTATTTGCTATATTTATACTTGTTTACAGTTTTATATCTGATTCTGCATTTTCCTTTGAAGATGCGAATTACAGCAAACTTTTCATATTGTGCCACAGTCCCTAAAGCTGTGTTTATTTTGCTCTGTTGCTCTAATTCTCTTAGACTCCCCATCGGAAGAAGTAATGTAATTGTTTCAGAGATGGTACAGTACAGCAGAAGCTAGTGGGTTCTTATATTCTAGGCCTACATCTAAGAAGCAACATGTGAGAGCAGTGGAGAACCAAGTATGTTGATCCTTAGGTTCTCAGCTTAAATATCATCTCCTTAAAGAGAACTGACACCAGGTTTGATCAATTATTTGTTTATTTGGATTCCTGGCTAGATTATATGGTCCACAAGGCCAGGTACTAAGAATTTGCTTTACTCATCACTGTATGGCCATTGTTTAACATAGTGACCAGAGTAGTTGCTCAATAAATATTCACTGAATGAACTAAGTGAACCAAGATCCTTGTTTAGAATCAAGAAGTGCACTTTCTAGGCCTCAAGTACCCTTTTGCTCTTTATTATTAGGTTTACCTCAGAAACTTGCTCTACTCCTGGCCCTTCCTTCTCCCAAAGCAGCCCCCGCTTTGATTTGGAATGGGGGAGACCCTTTCATCAAGAGAGATAAAGGAGATCAAAGGAGGCCCCTTAATTCTGTTGCCAAGCCTTTAGTAGCCACCATCTATTAGAATTCAGAGTATGTTTTGCCATAAAATATAATTTTGGGGGTGCAAAATGGGTTAAATGACGTTTTAATGAGCTGGCTAGGAATATAACCACCAGAGTTTCTTCTAAAGAGAAATGTATTCTGAGTTAAACCAACAAGACTAAAAATGCCTTTTGTATCACAGTTCATTTGTAAGTGGGGTTGCCTCTATTCCAAAAACGACTAATATTACAAAACCAATTGTTTGATACTGTTCTTTGAATAATTATTTATTTTCTTATTACTACTTCCAAAGGAAGATGTTATAATAAATTATAATAACTTTAGACTACTAGCTGATAATTTGCATATTTTGTCCTACTATTTATTTTCTCAAAGAAAATTAATTATAAAATTCGTTACTCCTGCTACCAGATACCAAGTCAAGGATTAAAAAATGTCTCTCTACTCAGCACGTATAGAACTTTCTGGCCATCGATAACATCCATATCTACACAACAAAGTAGAAGGCTCTTTATCTTAAGTAAAAGCTATTCATTAATTGTGGTAGAGACTTCAGTGCAGTCTCTGAAGGCTTAGATGTGGGAAGAACTGCCTTCAGCCTTGGAGCTTGCTTGCATTGTTCCGTGTATCTTGGTGATGGAGGGTATTTAACTTACTACTTGGAAGAATTAGGCTGTATTACAGATCCTTTAAGAACTCATTAGGATTGGGCGCCTGGGTGGCTCAGTTGGTTAAGCGACTGCCTTCGGCTCAGGTCATGATCCTGGAGTCCCGGGATCGAGTCCCGCATTGGGCTCCCTGCTCAGCAGGGAGTCTGCTTCTCCCTCTGACCCTCTTCCCTCTCGTGCTCTCTATCTCTCATTCTCTCTCTCTCAAATAAATAAATAAAATCTTTAAAAAAAAAAAAAGAACTCATTAGGATTAATGACTGAGTACTACTGAGTACCACAGCAGTCACATAACCAGCTGTCGAAAAATCACTGAGCTAAAAACCCCACAGCATGTTCTATTATCTGTTTCACGGAAGGTTCTGAAATACATCTCTGGGGTTGCATTTTGTCAGCCTATACAGGCACTTTGAAGCGTCATCGAAGGCTCTTCCAAGATAACAATGGTATAATTTTTCCTACGGGAAGGCCACTGCTCCAAGGAATGCCCTCTCTGGGGTAATCGCTGCTCAGGGCCCATCCCCTGGAGCCAGGCCAACAGGAGAGTGGCTGTCCTCTACACACAGGCTTATGGTCAGCTCTCTTCTTGCCAGAACTACATATAGTATGAGCCAGCTGATGCAGGGTATTGGCATCACAAGGACAGAGTCAAATATGCTGGCTAAGTGGCCTTGAATGTATCCCAAGTATCCTTCGGCTGTTTATGTGAGGAAGGGCAGGCCAGTTAAAAGCAGGCTCTGGTAGTTGAGTTGTCTTTTATTAATCTCACACCACCCTTGGAAACCCTTTAAGGTGGTTCTGTCCCAAAGTTATAGACAGAGCAGCTGAAAACACCTTTCTAGAAGCCTGGTTGAGAAGGAAAGATTAGTGCTGCTCTGAAAATAAAAGCCTATTATTTCCCTTGAACTGAAACATCTGTTTTGGTTGCTAGAATCATGAGTTGTATTAAGAGGATATTTCAAGTGTTGCATTCTAAATATTTCGAAATGGTCAAGTTCTAGATACTAAAGCTATTCCTATAGAATTGTCACTGTAGTGGAGTGCAGAGAAAGGAAAGCTTTTAAGTTCATGCCGATTCCTCCAGTTTCAGTGACTGATACTATGGAGTTTATAACGGTATACATGGATTCATCTTTGACTGGAAAATGATCAACAACTTGCTTACTAACTGAACTCGACCTATAATACTGTAAATCGCGTGCTCAATATTCTTAGCTTCTAAAGGTACTTGGTTTAGCAAAGTAAGGCCAAAGACAGAACTGACCAGGATGATCCAAAGTAGTTCACCTATTTCTAAGTTACATTAGGACCAAAAAATAAAATCGAAATGAATGTGGCAAAGAGTTTAGCTATAGCGTAAAAAAATGAAATCAGCCTTACCCACTGCACCCGATGACTTTATTGTACAGATAGGACGGCAAGCCTTTCAGGTGAATGTTGTTATCCACGTACACATACTGTAGTTCTCGAGATCGACCTAAATCTGGATTAGAAAGAAAAGTACTATAATTCCTAGAAATATGTACCAGTACGATGTGAAATGTAAAATGTAATCCATAATATTAGAATACGTCAAAATTTCTATTCTGGAGGATAAATTGTTATAGATTTAACTGAACTCTGAGTGTGAAATTATGTCAGCTGGAATATTAGACTCTGCATCAGAAAACGTGACTGTAGAAAAATAACTTAACCCACCTGGACTTTGATTCCTTGGACTGTGAAATGAGATAACTGGGAAGAGAATATGATTATAGAGTTCCCACCTAAAAATTCTGTGACCTTTTATAGACAATTTTAATTTAAGAATAGTGGTTGTTGTAGGTCTGCATTCAGTTTCATTTTTCTCCAATGGAAAAAAGGTGATATGAACAAAGCTGACTGGTCAGCCTAGCCCGGCTTGGTTCTACCCCTGTATCACCTACTGCGTCTCACCTCCCCCGGGTAGAGAGAGGGGAGCAGAGGTGAGGGAGGGCTAGGGATCAGGCCCTGGCTGGGCTGAAGTCTCTGGAGCTAGGTCAGTGTCGGAATGGACAGACTGCCCAAGGCTGTAGGGGGAGGAAGAAGCAAAGGGAACCGTAAATCCCAGTCCCCTAGTGAGGGGTGAAGATGAGGTGGACAATTCCTGCAGGCCAGTGAGTAAGGACTGGAATGGGTATTGCTACAAAGAAGACCACAGGCCCAGAATGGAGTCACTTATGCTAGGCCATGTCACCAAACCAGGCCTTAATACCTAACCTAATTACAGTTTCAACCTCCCTCAGGAATGTAACCTTTAACCGGTCAACATGGAATTTCCTGGTAAGCACTAAGAAATTTACTGCTAGACCCCATCTGTTCCCCTCAGCAGGGCTACCTTGCCTAAAACAATGCATTCTTTCCTAATAATTTCCTTTTCACTGCGCCCTCTCTGCCTTTAAAAACTTCTCATTTTCTGCAGCTTGACGGAGCTCCTTTCGACTTGCTAGGTGGAATGCTGCCCCGTTATCACTTAATAAAGCCAATTAGCTCTTCAAATGTACTCAGTTGACTTTCTGTTATTTAACAGTATGTAGGAGGGATGGGAAGAGGGAAGAAAGGGGGTCCAAAAAGAGGGGTCTGCAACAAGAACAGGTGTGCCAGAAAGAGAGAGAATCCAGATGTTTTCCAGAAGCAGCGGGCAATGAGGGAGCAATGGCTGGAGGAGGACTCGGTGAAGAGACAAGCACGGAGTACTGAAGGCGATCTCTGGCCAACACAGGCAGCAGTCAGAGACACTTCCAAGTGTTGAGGTCATCCCTTCCTGCCTACTGTGTGCCCAAGAATGTTCCACCAGCTTTCCTTTCTACTCCTAGTGCTCACTGTGTGGGGCTCTTTGTCTTCACTGTCACAGAACAGAGTCCTCTGCAGCCTTGCTAAACCCTCCACTCCCTGAATCAAGAACACAATCTTGGAAAAATCTTCTGGAGTTTTGCTTGTGCCAACAGGCAATAGGCTGAAGGACATCTCTTCCCTCTAGACCCACAGTTTGGGAAAAGACAGAGGCCCAGATAGCTGAATTAGGAGGTTCTTCAATATATTTACATTTCAAAAGGAAACCTATTTACCCATTAAGGACCTTAAGGATAGAGATATGAATATGATACAATATAGATGTAGACAGGCAGGAAAAATGATAAAAATCACTGCTCTAGGGAGGCTTGTAGAAAGTCTCATGGGTTCACAGTGGGTTCTGGACAATCTGTTACAGAAAGTGGGAGGGGTGACAGAAGACTGAGGTGAAGAAGGGTTCCTCGCAGGAGAGGGCGGGAAGGGTCCATCTAGCCTCCTCCTTCCCACCGCTCGTCCTATCACAATGATCCTGATAATCCTGTCCAGGACTAGCACAGGAGCAAGACACAAAAAGAGGAACCAAAGCTGGGAGTGCTGGGAGGCATCAAAAGGGGAAGTGGCAACTCTCAGGGAGAAAAAATAATTTCCGGGCTACTGGCTAGAGATGCCCCTCCCCAGTGTGGTCGCTTAACAAGATCTAACAAACAGAATAGGCAGAAATGGTGCGTGATTTCAGACAGTAAACCACAGAAGGCAACGTGGCTTCCTCTTTGCTGCCTTGGATCACTCATTCTGGAAGAAGACAACTTCCTGGTCATGAGGGCCCTCCCAGAGATCTCTGGAGAGGAAATGGGGCCATCTTGGAAGCAGCTCCCCACCCCCACCCCAGGTGAAGTGTTCTGATTACTACAGTCCCAAGCCTATGTAAATATTCTGTTCCTCCTCAAAATCTTGCATATTAATTTTAGCATCCACCAATGGATCTTGTTTGCAATAATTACTGTATGGTATTTATCTAACAGTGATTTCTCATTACCGTCCTTCTGTAAGGAAGAGCCTTCCCTTCCTTCCCATTTATTTTTTATATCAGTATGGATTCATGGATATTTATTTTATCATAAGGACTAAAAACCCAATACCATTATGATTTATTTTATCAGTCAAAATGTTCCAGTTTTGGCAACTAGGAGCAGCTTAAGGTTGGTTCTTACGTTCTTTTAACAAATTTTCATCCCTTTTTGAGCACTTCCTTACTTTCTGGCACAAGATGTCCCAAGCTCAGCTTGTATTTTCCCTCCTCAAACCCTGACATCAACTACTTTCTTCAAGGAGTCTTGATTCCTTTTCTTGGGGCATAAGTGTTTATAAACCATGATCTGAGTGCTGTGTGTGCTCATTACTATGGGAGTGCCATTCCTTCTAGAATCTCTTAGCGGACAGACCTATAAAACATATGGAAGTATAAGCATCTGCATATACATCTACATCGGTATTGCTGGAGGCATACCCTCAGCATCGATCCCTCGAAGTAGACTTGCTGGGTCAAAAGATGGGTGGATTCCTGGTACTTCCCTCCTGAAGGATTCTACCAATCTGCTTCCCCTCCAGCAATGTATGAAGGCACTGCCTTTCTCACACCCTCAACTTTCAAAACATGTTATCCTATTTAAAAGTTTTTGTCATTCTGATAGATGAGAAGTGATACCTTGGCATTGTCTTCATTTGCATTTCTCTAATTATGAGTGTGAACGTTTTCAAATATGTCTGAGGGCCATTTTTACATATATTTTTGTGAATTGTTCATAGTTTATGTGTCTGTTCTTTCACTTATTAGCCACGGGAGCAGAGCTTCAGTCTGTGAGACGTTAAATGGCACAGCAGTGCCTAGCCCCTCAACCTTACCAGGTTGTTATGACAACTGAATGTGAATGTAATCTGTGAAAGTTAAATCACTACACAATATTTTTTGAAGCATAAGAATATATACTACATGTAAATAATGTATACTCTTACATTAGTAAATGTGTAGAAACATATCTGCCGGCATAAAAGGGTATAAATTTATAGAACATAGATGGAAAAAATAGAGATAAAAATACAGAATCCACTTGCATTGAAAAAGGCCTCAACATTACCCAAAGAATTCCTCTTCTAGATTTCTTCACTACTTCTCTGATGTTACTACAAATCCTATCATCACAAATAGACATCTGTAGACTTGAAAGGCATATAGAAAACTGGAATTTTTCCAAAAAATGAAACTACACTGATAAAACGCAAAAAGCTCTGGTTTCAGATTTGCCTTTCAGAGTCCCTATGGGACTTGAGGAAAGATTCTTTACTTGAGCTTCTGCAGCAGTGAAGAGTGTAGGATACTAATTAATGGAGTAAGAACAGTCTTGGAGTCAGACAACCTGGGTCTGAATCCCCGTTCTTCTATTTACTAAATGGGTGTCCTCAGTTTCCCTAACCATATAAAGGAGAAAATAATGCTCTATTTTTTTTTTTTAAAGATTTATTTATTTATTTTAGAGAGAAAACACAAGGTGGGGGAGAGAGAATCCCCAGTGGACTCTCTGCTGAGCGCAGAGCCCGACGCGGGGCTCGATCCCACGACCCTGAGACTGTGACTTGAGCCAAAACCAAGAGTTGGACACTCAACCAACTGAGCCACTCAGGTGCCCCAATAATGCTGTCTCTTAAGTTTGGTAAGACTTACTAACAAAGTTTCTAGATTATCAAGCAGAATCCTTGGCATACACCTTCCCCCATATATGGCAATTATTATTATTCTCATTATTAATAGGTGACATATTTGGAAGAGTGGCCCTATAGCAGAAGGCCAATTAAGAGAATTCTCCTTGGCATGCAGCAAAAGGCACTAACACTTTTCTATAGTTTAATTGCACAGAAAAGAGTTGGAGGCAACAGCCTCTAGAGACAGTGATTCATCCCCTTGAGTCAAGGACACAAAATGGGACATGACAGAGGAAGCACCTCTCCCCTCTAATACACACAAAAGAGCTTGTGCAAATGAAAAGAGGCTACATGCAAGGATCATAATACAAAATTAAATAAAAGCTGACACTGGCTACTTCCTGTATGGTTTTGTCTTCTTTCCTACCCTAGTTTTATAGGGGAAAAAATGAAGAGTCAGTGATTTAAAAATACTATATGGTTTCAATCTTATCTTAGATTTTTCGATAGTCCAGAGAATTCTTTTTGTATCTTCTGACCACTTTGGGGAATGTTCTTTTTTATATATGCCCTTCATGGAATGAATGATTTTCTACCGAAGCTGAAAGAAAACATGACTCAGTTGTGATCAAATCTATCACACAGTAGTAAGTGTAACACCACACGGACAAGAATATTTAATATAAACACTTAACCTTTCCAAATAACACAATCTCATACAGAGTACAGGATGTGGTGGGCTAGGAGTCAGAACGGAGTCTGAATCCTGGCTTTCTACTTTCTAACTGCTTCAAGACACAGGGACAGGGGCAAATCAAACGCTCCTAGCCTGTTACCTCCTCTGCAAAACCAGACAGTAATACTTATCTCACAGGCTTGTCAAGAAGCCTCAACAATGTATACAACACCAGCCTGATCCCTTGCATAATAACTGGTTCTCGATATAGCTTAGTCTTTTACCTCTGTCCTCTGAATGTAAAGAGAAGATCACAAAACAGAGTGCAAGATCATAAAGAGAAGCAGGCAACTCTTGCTTTAGCTGACCCAGCACAGCCTAATGGCCAGGCCAAGACCCCTAAACAGCCGGCTAGATCACAGGCTGTCCGGGCAGAGCTGTGACAGTCTCATGAGGGCATGCTCTCGGCCAAAGACCCTTCCACTGGCAAAACCCCAAGCACAATGGAATGGCATTTTATAATCATAATGAGGATGAAATGTAAGTATTTCTCTCTGAAAAAGTTTGAAATATTTCTTCTGTTTTTAAGAGAGAAAAACCTTCACTCGATAATTAACTTTGGAAGAGGCCATTTGTGTACTAGCTAACAAGCTGGTTTGTTTTCTTCCTTCTGTTAATTTTAATATACTACTACCTTGCAATAAATATACCAGGTAATAATATTTTTTAAAGTTCCTGTGCAAAAATGCTCAGTACTTGAACTTTATAAAGCAAGGAAGTTGCCCATATGCATAGATGCTAAAGCAACAAAGAACTTTTTCATGTGGCTTTTAAAAGGGCTGTACTGTGTCTAAAATGTTTCCCCTTTTTTCCCAGACGCACAGATCAAAGTATTGTTAACTTAGAAATTAGCAAAAGCTAGCGGTCCTGCACAAACTCCAATTCTTTTTTTTTTCAACTTCAAGGCCCTGGCATATGCAGCCCACATGGCTGAAGATGGAACAAAAGCTCCTATGTATCTAGGTTACTGCTCTTTTAACTAAACTGTAAAAGCAGGCGCGGGATGCCAGCATGGGCCAGAACTTCACAGGATCTGTTTACTGCACACTTACCAGTATGAAACTCATTTATTTTATCAGAAGGTGAATGATGCATCCTCTTCCACAAAATGATGGGGTAACAGAAACTACAACATCAAAGCACAGACCCACAGAGTTTGTTTGCAAGACTGTCCATGTCACATCAAGTATCGTACTTCAATCAGTCAGATGTATTACTAGTCACGATTACATTTTTAAATGTAATTATAAAGTGTGGGTTTCTTTACAATGAATTCAGACTAATATACAAGTGTATTCCAAAACTGTCTTTAAAACAAGTTTAAAAATTTACCTATATGGCTTTTATGAAGAGAACTTTTCAACCACTTTTCCAGAAGAATGACTTTTTTTAAGTGTTAGTTTCTTTTTTAATTATTGAAGCACAGTTGACATAGTGTTAGTTTCTTTAAACATATGCACACATATTCCATTAAATCTTTTACATAACCATATTCTTTCCGATCTACTCAACTTGTACAAAGATTTCACCATGAATTATAATTCAATAAGATGCTTTCTACATAGATCATCAACAACTGTTAAAATAAATGGATTTTAATGAATTTGAATGACTGAAGGCTTCTTTTGCTGTTGGTTTAAATATTCAAGCATCAGCATCTCTAATTCTTTTTTTTTCTTTCTTTTTTTTTTTTTCAGCAACTCTATTTGTGTTGCATAGTTCAGGTGACAGAGAAATTATAATGAGCAACGAGCGAGACACTGTACTAGATGCTTGGGGTATAAAAGTGAAGACACACACAGTCCCAACCCTTTCTTTTTTTTAAGATTTTATTTATTTATTTGATAGAGACAGAGATAGCAAGAGCAGGAACACAAGCAGCGGGAGTGGAAGAGGGAGAGCAGGCTTCCCGCCGAGGAGGGAGCCTGATGTGGGTGGGACTCGATCCCAGGACCCTGGGATCATGACCTGTGCCAAAGGCAGACACTTAACGACTGAGCTACCCAGGCGCCCAACTCTTTCTAACGGTCTAGCAAAACAATAAAAATAGCTCACGTTGACCACATGCTTACGTAGTACTTATGAGTGATAGTGTTTTAAATGGATCTTATTTAATTCTCACAATAGTGCTATGAAGTAGGTATTCATTTTGCCCTGTTCCTAAAACTTAAGACAGATTAATTAGCCTTTTTAAGCCTAAGATCACACAGCAATTAAATGGCAGGCCCAGAATTTAAAAGCAGATGGCCTGGTTCACCATGATGTTAGCTCGACAGCCTCCCCAAACACATCATTTCCATATAAGCAGGGAACTCCCACATCACGTAGGAGGCGATACTCCCCAGCAAGCTGCATGGGTGTGGGTGGTGTGGGTGCCAGAGGACAGGCACTGTGCCCAAGCATCCAGGTGTGATGTGAGGATATACTGCCAAGGAGATACATGATGAACAAAATATCCCTTTGCTTCCTTTATTTTTTTATCTTTTTTTTCCCCTTTGCTCCCTTTAAAAGACCAGAAAACTGGTGAGGGTAGTTCTAACTTACAGATTTACAGCAGTAATTTCAAGAAATACCAAGAATTCCCTCAGAGAAGACCTCAGAGTAGGAGACTTCATGCTGACTGTCCAGCAGACTCAGGAATTACAACAGCGAGTCTCTGAGCACCGTGGCCGCCGGCATGGAGAAAACAATGCCCTCATTTTGCATCTCATCCTGAGCTGTTGCCCAGCTGGACTTATACCTGTTTTTTTCCTGCCCCCCAAAACTGAAGACTTTTACTAAAAACTATGACTGATAGAAACTCCAGGTGTTTGCTTTAGAGTCCACTGACATCTTCCAGATTTTTCTAGGACTGTACATTCTTGTCACTATTTTAAAAACTCTGAGTTCCACAATCAAATTAACGAAAACTTTGCTGGCAAAGATTCTGCTCAAAGATCTAGCCCTCCTATTTATTTTTCTAAATTTCACATCTGTATTACTATATTCCCTATGCTGGGGTGCCTGGGTGGCTCAGTTGGTGAAGCGTCTGCCTTCGGCTCAGGTCATGATCCCAGGGTCCTGGGTTGGAGCCCTGCATCAGGCTCTCTGCTCAACAGGGAGCCTGTGTCTCCCTCTCCCTCTGCCTGCTATGCCCCATGCCTGTGTGAGCACTTTCTCTCTCAAAAATAAATAAAATCTCATATTTCCTATGCTGTACATTACATCACTGTGTGTATTTATTTTATTACTGGTAGACTGTACCTCTTAATCCCCTTCACCTATTGTGTCCATCACTCCATCCCCTCTACTCTGGCAACCATAAGTTTATTCTCTGTAGCAATCACGTTCTCTGTATTTATGAACAAAACTCAGATAGTTAATAAGTTTGTTAGACTGTTAGTTTGTGTTGTTTTTTAGATTCCACATATAAGTGAATTCATACAGTATTTGTCTTTCTCTGATTTATTTCACTTAGCATAATATCCTCTAGGTCCATCGATGTTGTCACCAATAGCAAGATTTCATTCTTTTTTATGACTAATATTCCATTGTATGTACATATTACATCTTCTTTATCTACTCATCTATCAATAGACACTTAGGTGGCTCTCATATCTTAGCTATTGTAAATAATGCTGCAATGAACATAAGGGTACATATGTCTTTTTGAATTAGTGTCTTCCTTTTCTTTGGATAAGTATCTAGAAGTGGAATTGCTGGGTCATAAGATACTTCTATTTTTAATTTTTTGAGGAACCACCATACCGTTTTCCAGAGTGGCTGCACCAATTTACATTCCCACCAAGAGTGCACAGTGTTCCCTTTTCTCCACATCTAACATGTTCCTTGCCAACACTTGTTATTTCTTGTCTTTTTGATGCTAGTCATTCTGACAGGTGTGAGGTGATATATCAAACTGTGGTTTTGATTTGCATTTCCCTGATGATGAACGATGTTGAGCATCTTTTCATGTGTCTGTTTGCCATCTGGATGTCTTCTTTGGACAAATGTCTATTCGGGCCCTTTGCCCATTTTTTAATCAGTTTATTTTTTGATATTGAGGTTTAGGAGCTCTTTGTATATTTTGGATGTGAACCCTTTATCAGATACATCATTTGCAAATATCTTCTCCCATTCAGTAGGCTGCCTTTTCAGGGTTTTTTGTTTTTTTGGTTTTTTTTTTTTTTTTTTGGTGGTTTCCTTCACTGTGCAAAAGCTTTTAGTTTGATATAATCCCATTTGTTTATTTTTGCCTGAGGAGACGGATCAAAAAAAAAAAAATCACTAAAACGAATGTCAAAGGGGTTAACTGCCTATGTTTTCTTCTAGGTGTTTTATGCTTTAAGGTCTTATATCTAAGTCTTTAATCCATTCTGAGTTTATTTTCATATATGGTATAAGAAAGTGGTCCAGTTTCATTCTTTCGCATGTTGCTATACAGTTTTCCTAATACCATTTCTTGAAGAGACTATCTTTTCCTCACTGTCTATTCTTGTCCACTTTGTCGAAAATTAACTGACCAGTAAGTGTGGGCTTATTTCTGGGCTTTCTATTCTATTCTATTGATTTATGCATCTGTTTTTGTGCCCGCACCATACTGTTTTGATTACTACAGCTTTGTAACATGGTTTAAAATCAGGTAGCATGATACTTCCAGCTTTGTTCTTTTCTCAGGATTGCTTTGGCTATTTGGGGTCTTTTGTGGTTCCATACAAATTTTAGGGTAATTTTTTCTAGTTCTATGAAAAATGCCATTGGTATTTTGATAGGAATTGTACTGAATCTGTAGGCTGCTTTGGGTGGTATGGACATTAGAACAATATCACATTTGTACCCTTTAAAGAATGAGCAGCAGTTCTCTCTTGTTTTAAACTGGTATTTAAGAAAACGGCTTTTTCGTATTAATCACTTCCTCATCCCCAAATCCTATTCCAAAACTTTAGAGAAAAAATATACTCTAGGTGACTTTTCTCTTCACACATTAGCACAGTACAGTCAATGTTGGCCCATGCTACAGAAGCCATATTAAATAACCATACTAACTTCCTAAGAAAACCTTAAGGCAACAGCAAAGACCCAATGTGATGAAAGAAAAACAAAGCAGAGGTATCATTAAGACAGTGGAAAAGGGTCAGATGAGTAAGCAGCACAAAGACAAATAAACACTTTTTGTTACAAATACTTGCAAGAAGACAGAGTCCAAAAAAGAGCACTGAATATCCATTTTCTTAAAGAAATACAAGAGTCATAATAACTTTATTCCTGAAACAAGGTCTGCATGGGCTTTAATTAACAGAATAACTCTCACTATTTCCCATTACAATTTTTGAGCCTTGTTTTCAAACCCTTTTTTCCTCCCTGTTCATTATGCCTTTGATTAGAGACGTACCCAACAATCCCCACAGAACACGGAACAGAACATGATTTTAGTGGAATGTTCGGGTCTCTCCTTGGAAAGCAGTCATCATGACTTCTACTCAAACACAGGACTAGTTCCAACCACTGGGATTTCTGATCTGTACTAGAACAAACGTTTTAAGCACGGAGACTTATTTAAGGCTACACAACTTTGCAAATAGTTCCCATTAAACAAAGACCTCAAGGCAGTAGTTCTTCAAACTGCAGATCAAATACATTCATGGTTCAGCAAAGTACAGTTTGCATCTCGAAGTCTGAGATTACAGAATTATTACCTGGTTTCCATCTAGTTTCCATACTGGCTTTGCTTGGACTGAAATATTTTCTTAAAAAATACGAAAGAGCAATTCTCTTCCTGACTTTCTAAGCTGATACAGAGCAAAATAGAACAAGAAGCAATAGAAAAACCAAGTATAGTTAACATATTTGTGTCTAATACGCCATTTGCAATGAAAGAAGGGACTTCAGCGTAAGTTTTGAAAATGCCTAGAAGCTACTTTCTCAAACTGCACCCTACTTGTTATAAACCATTTTGTTTTTTCTAGACAAGGTATCTCAACCCTATAAAGGAAAAAGCAACTACAACTACTACAGAAAACTGAAGTGACTGCCTGTTATGGGATAAAAGGCCAGTTTTACCTCCCTATCAAAGTCATGGTATATGACCCATAGCAACAATGGAACAGTCACACAGAATAACTCTTCCAGAGAAAATACACACTGCACTACCAGAATCTCCAAGGACCGGCTCTAGGACTGGTTTAGAAACCGAAATAGTTTCCTGTTAGTAGGAAGCTATTCTCCACTAAGTTTTGGCTTCAGTACATGGTAGTTTATGTACTAGAATATTCTATATATCTCAGTGTCATTTGCCAAATGTTCTTCGTTAAGAATTCGTTCACTGTTTTTCTAACAGGCAAAAATTCCACCTGGTGGGGCGCCTGAGTGGCTCAGTCAGTTAAGCGTCTGCCTTCAGCTCAGGTCGTATCTCAGGGTCCTGCGATCAGGCCCCACATTGGACTCACTGCTCAGTGGGGAATCTTCTCTCTCTCCCTCTGCCCCTCCCTGTCACCCATGTTCTCTCTCTCTCAAATAAAAATCTTTAAAAAAATTCTACCTTCTCACGTGGGGGTAACTTTTGTCTTCTCATTTTCTTAAACTACAGGAGTTACTGACATTAGATGACACAGCACTTCCTGGGGGCTAACTAAAGGATGCTCTTCCATAGCCAATTTGTGCCTGGGCAACCTCACAGTACTTATATCTATTATTCATCATTAAATAAGTTGTGAACATTACTGAATAATCAGGCTTATTTAATTATACAAGAGAGACCAGGAACACCTGGTAAAAAAGACTTAGAGGAAAAAAAACCCTTTCCTTTGTATTTTCCTACCTTTCAGAAGCCCAGAGGTGAGTCACAACTCTGAGAACTATTTAGTATGCAGAACTATATTGAATCAACAACAAATACTCTCATTTCAAAACCTCTAGTAAATATCATAGCATGAGGCTCAAGTGATTAGTTTCCCTCTCCTCCTCACCGATAGTCACCACTGTGGAAAAAGCTTGTTTGTAGACTGATCTGTCACTCAATTATCATGGTATCATTAGAATAGGAGCATTCTTCTTTCTTGATGCATCTCTTCATCTTTAAAAGAATGTCCTTGAAGAGTGTTATGGCTTAGCTAGTCTTACACATTATTTAAGTCACCCTATATATACCTTCTGTAGTTGCTTTCTGAAGATGCTGAAATATGACATTCTTTTTTCCCCCCCCCCATGAAGCCAGAGATAAAAACTTGCTTTTCTTCTAAGCCAACCTTCTTTGGTGAGCAACCAAATTCAGTAAGTAACTCCCCAAAATAGGATTCCTACGTTCAATCCCAGGCAGAGATATTATAGCACCCATTTCATAAGCCTTCAAGTTCCTGTACTATGCTCACAGAATCACATTTAAACATAAGAGACTTCTATTTGAAAACTTCAGTTGTGTGTGTGCATGCATGTATACACACAGTATCTCCTAACTACTGTAAAGAGACATCCTTATTTGCTAGGTTTCCAAGAACAGTTCAGTTGTCTGAGGAAAGGCAGTGCCTGCAGCCGCATGCTTCATTTGACTCTGTCCGCCATAGTTCATAGCATTAGACAGCTTTTGTTTATCAGAAAGGAGTTCAAAGAAATGTTTCAAGTGCACAAACTCTGTGGAAAGACAGCTATGGATTTAATTATTTTTCTCCGAAAGATCTAGTTGAACCCCCTTTCCAAAGCCACCCTCGTGGTATTAAAAAACAAAAAGGAAAACAAAAACTCCCACAAAACCGAAAAACAACATGGAGAAGATTGCTGATATTTCTGTCAGATTCATTTTCATCATCTTCACAGATTATCCTGTCTCCAATCTCCCGAAGCCCTCTCTGGCGGTCTCACCCACTTCTTTACAAAGGTTCACGCAGTGTAACAGGGGAGAAAGGCCACTAGTGCTCATATTTGCTTCCTAACCTTGGGCTCCTGCTGTTCTCAAAGAATCAGTCTGAGACCAGGCCTGAGCACTGCTTCAGGCAGCCTGTTTCTTTCTAAGTGGACAATTTTTCTCCTCCTCCTCTTGCTTATATGTCTTTCTCTGGTAAAATCAACCCTTACCCACAGGTCTGTGTCCTGCCAGGGCCATGAGCCTTGTGAGCTGGGATGGCACCCAGAGGAATGTGAAACCGCTTCTATCTCCTGGGCTCTCTGTGGCCCCAGGCTGGAGAGCTGTGGTCACCTTGATGTTGCGAGGGACCCTCCTCAGAACCCAGAGCAGATCCTCCTGCCTCTTATGCTCTTTGACACCATATCGACCAGTTCACAAAGGAAAATCTCTCCAAACACAGAGGCAAGGTTTTGGGGTTGACAAGACCCCTAGAGACAGAGACCAATCTGCAAGGCTCTACTCACCACTGAACCCCAGTGCTGAAGAAGAGACGCCCACATCCTCGCCCACACCAGCACTTACCACAGGGCACACAGAAGATGCCCCAGCAAATAACTGACTGAGGTGCCAAAGCAGAAGAGCAGCAAGGCAATGTGTCGTGGACTCTACCTTCTACCTAACGATCATTTCTATCACCTTGCACCAGCCACTGCCACGCCTGCCATCTGCTGCTGTAGGCATGCAGCATGATACACAAGGTTACTCCTCGGCACTACAAACCAACAGCCATCAAGTTCCTATTGGAATGGCTTCTCTCTTCTCCCAACACCACTGCCACTGCCACCACAGCACATGCTTGGCTGTGTCACTGCTAAAACGACAGGTTAGAAGAGTGGCAAATGACCATGGTAATAAGGAGTCATGGCTGGATGAACTACAGTGAGGTAGGGAGAACAGGTAAGATGAAGGGCATGGAGCCTGGCTGGACCTGAGGCAGGACCCACAGGCTAAAGACTGGTAAACAAGATTCATGTAGTTTAAAAAGTCCGATTGTATACGGGATTCTAGGCAGAACCCGGGCTCTCGAGCTAGATGGCATTCTGGTAAGTGTACCTCTGGACATGAGAACAGGGCTGTGGATCAGAGCCACAGGCAGCATGTAGTCAGTTGCTGATGAATGGTTTAGACTTGAGACAAAGCATATCTGAAAGAAGAAACAAGAAGACAAGAAAAACAAGTTGTGAACAGCACAAAAGTAAGGAATCAGGAACTCCACGGAGGTTGAAGGGGCCAGGCAAAGTAAGAAGAATGGCTAACACCAAGAAAGAACTAGGTAACAGGTCTCTGGCCTAAGCTTTTATAAGATTTTTCTTGTTGTAGAACCTGCTGATGATAGATTAGAAATAAGTAACTGGGAGCACCTGGCTGATGTCCAGAGTGGGTAGGTGAGACAAAGCTATACCCTCTGGCAGACAGACCCTCCTAAGTGAGTAGAGACAGAGACTGAATTGGGCCAACTAGAGTGTCCATACGAGTATTTGAATACAAAATGGCTGCCCAAATTTGACACTGGAGGTGGCTATACAATTAGAAAGATGCTCAGTATGGTTCAGCCCTATTCCTTTTTTCTTTTCTTTCTTATTTTGTTTTTAGAGGAGGGAGAGAGGGGTAGGTGGAGGGGCAGAGAGAGAATCTTAAGCAGGCTCCATGCCCAGCAGAGAGCCTGACGTGGGGCTCGATCTCACAAACCTGAGATCATGACCTGAGCTGAAATCAAGAGTTGGGTGCTTATCCAAATGAGCCACCCAGGCGCCCCAAGTTCAGCCCTATTCCAAATGAGGTCCCTTCGCAGAGGGATCATGCCTGGGATGTGGAGATAGCATGTCAAGGTGGAAAGAATGTGGAGTTTAGAATCAGACAGAGTCTGAAACTCAGTTCTGTCTCTCACTAGCTGTGATTCTGAAACTCAGTTCTGTCTCTCACTAGCTGTGATTCTCTGAATCTCAATTTCCTCATCTGTAAACAGGTTGTCAATAGGTTTTGTAATAACAGGCTCTGTAATGATTAAATTAGAGAGCCTCTGTACCGTGCCTAACAGAATATCTAATTCAATAAATGATTGTTCTTACAAAGAGTTGCAGTAGTATTACTCATGGAGACACTCCTTATAGATGTGGTCAGTAGTAACAACAACAGTAATAAAAATAATTCTATGAACAATAGTATGGGCAACTCCAGACTTAACAAGCGAATCTGTTTCTGGGAACACCTGAGAGTCAAAGCATGGTTGCCTATAATGGGACGTCCAGCTTTACCTTGAATGCTGACGTTAGACCACTGAGTTCTACACCACGCAGATCAAATTGTCACATCCTTTACTTCCCTCCGCCCTCCCTTCCCTGATTCACCAATCAGCGCCATCCTCGCCATCCCTTGGCAGGGAGTCGGCACTGGTACAGGCAACAGCTCTTAGGAAGTGGGAAACACAAGTTTGGTGGTTACTACAGAGGGTATGAATATGAGGAGGAGGATGGAACTTTTAAAAAAGCAGGATATGATAATCCACAAGTTTTATCTCCTCAGTTGAGTCGTCTGCATTTGTACAGTGCTTCAGAGTTCCTACATACACGCTATCTTATTGGACTTCAAAATAACTCTAAAGTCAACAGGATAAATGTTATTAATTCTGGTTTATGGATAAGGTAAATGAAGCTCAGAGAGGTTTTAGTGATTTACTCCAGGTCATGCACTGTGAGGTGGGGGAACCAGGCTAGAACCTGGATCTCTCAATTTGTAGGTTAGTGCTTGACTGCTGTAACTGTTTTATAACCTGTGGTTAAACCAGCAGGTACTTTTATTTTTTTAATCTATTTATATGTGATATTTTTCTCACCTAAAAGAAAGCTCTGGTTTCTGAGAAATGTAACTTGTTTCTGAAATGGTTTTATTTCATTTTGTTAATTTTATAAGTATAGAATTTAATTATATTTATAGAAAAGTAATCTTTTTAAATTGGATAATTATTTGGTATTATTCAAATTGATTTTCACATTTCCCAGTTATTTTTAGTTGAAAATAATATGTGTACTGTATTATGGTAGAAAATATTTCTTCTCAGGGACTAGTAAATTATTCACTTCACTGCCATCAGGAATAAATTATTCATTAATAAAAAATGCTTTTATGAGTAAAATCATAGGAGGCTTACTATGACAGCTTAGGGTTCTGTGGGGCCTCATATTTTAATTTTTTTAAAATGGCACCTTTGTTTCTTACAAGTTAACAAAATAATTCAATTCTCAGTGAAAATAAATGTATTCTTTTATTAAAATGGGCCTGCCACAGAAACCTACAGTGAATAATATGTTATTTGTTAGCCAGTGTGACATTTCTAGCTCAGCAGGCAGTTCGGCCAATTGTAAAGTTTTTAAAATTGTGTAGTCTGGTTATCTGACAATATTAATCATTAGGATACCCAATACAAATTTTTCTCTGTAGAATTCAACATCTAGACAGGTATCTTTGTACCAGCAGCTGTCCTTTCATATTGCTCAATACCCCCCATCAATTTTACAGTCATATATATATAATATATACACACATGTTTTCATTCCTTTTTTAGAGCAAATCATCTCATATTGCCTATATTTTGTCCCTAAACAACATTTATGCACAGATTTCTGTTTTAAAATATGAAATTCCAGACTGAAATAAACTTTGTTAACTGGGACTGATGCTTTGTTCACTATAAAAATGGATTTAGAGAGGCAATTTAGGATGAACAGAAAGAAGGCAACTACCCTATCCTTCCTAGTCAAGGACACAAAGGCTTTCCGTCTTAGTCTTTGGCTTTTTTGCTTTGCCAGATGAATACGATCACTTACCAAGTGGCAAAAATGCGAGACGGTTTCCAGCCATGGAGAGCTCATTGAGGCTGGGCAGGTGGCAGAGATGGCGCGGCACGCACCGTAGACGATTGCGGTCCACGGTGAGGTACTGCAGAGAAAGGCACAGGTGAAGCCTCTCGGGTAAAGTTAGCAAACGATTGGTAGAAATGTCTAGTGTCTGCAGCTCCTTCAAATCGCCAACCTCTACAACCAAAATCAAAATTAAGATAAATCGCATCCTGATTAAATTAAATAAAATGAATCAATACTGTTAACAGTTCAAAACAAATAAAATCAGTAGCTGTAGCAATTTCCACAGACATGAATGCCGAAATATGCAAATAATCCAACAGAGGTAGGTGTCTTTAATTAGCCTGCTGGAATTTTTTTTTTTAATGGAGAAGAGTGCTCGCCTAGAAAAAGGAGACACAAAGTAGTGAATATGAGCCAGAAGTCTGATACCCCGGTTTCTGATGCTTGATGAATCAAAAGTTGTTGCTAGTGTGGGAAAAGAACAATTATAGTCACTTCCAGGTACCTGGTCTTTGATAATTTTGCGATTTTACCTTCTATCTAAGTAAAGAGTGGGAGCTTTTTTTTTTTTTTTTTTTTTAAAGATTTTATTTATTTATTTGAGAGAGAGAATGAGAGACAGAGAGCATGAGAGGGGGGAGGGTCAGAGGGAGAAGCAGACTCTCCGCTGAGCAGGGAGCCCGATGTGGGACTCGATCCCGGGACTCCAGGATCATGACCTGAGCCGAAGGCAGTCGCTTAACCAACTGAGCCACCCAGGCGCCCAAGAGTGGGAGCTTTAAAAATAAATTATAGTATCCCACCAAGTGTACCTTGTTTATATGAACTAGACAGAAAAATATCTGGACTGAGAGTTAAGATGTCTTTTGGAAAATTTCACAATGGCGAAGAATATAGTAAGATAAAATTGTTGGTAGGCAATATTTTTTGGATACTGTTGAGCCATATCGTTCTTTTTTTAAAAACCCAAAGTATACACATCTTACGAAGATTTAATTTCATCCAAATGAAGTCCTTCCATTTATACTTTAATATTCCCTTATTAATGCTACCTGTAGTTGTAATCTGTTCCATGGTGACTATAATTATGTCCCTGTATTACACCAAATCACTAAGTCTAAAGGTTGGGAAGTTCTTTACAAGGTACTCCATTCTTTTCAGGAAAAATCACTGCCATGAAGCCTCTCTGAGCCGAGTAAGCTCTGCTAAGCAATCTCTAGGGAATGGACGTTTACTCTGTGAAGATAGTACCATCTACTCAAGGTTCCACAGGAAGCACTGTGTAGGGCAAATCTACTTCTTCCACATTATGGAACTTCTAAGTTGAAGTCCACGGAGGCTGTCTCTTGGCCTTCTCTAATCCTGACCCTGTTCCATGAGCCATTCCCCTCAGGGTAAGGTTTCCCATGTTCTGGCCACTTTACTGCACCCCCTGGGCACATCCCAGTTTGTTCAGGGGTTGGGTTAGTATTAGCAATGTCTTCTCTACCGGACAGACCATCTTCTGCCCTATTGGATGCCCAATTACACAGACTACCTTTTCTTACTGCTACAGACCACGGGTTGGCAAACTAGGGCTCACAGGAGAATCTGGCCTGTGGCCCGCTTCTATACTGTCTGCAAGCTAAGACTGGTTTTTACATTTCTAAAAGGTGGCAAAAAAACAGCAAAAACAAAAACAAAAAAGAATATGTAGCAGAGACCATATGTGGCCTGCAAAGCTTAAAAATACTATCTTGCCATTTACAGAAAAAGTTTGTCAATCTTTGTTAGAGACTGTTACCCAGAGCATTTTTAGTAACTATTTTTAATGAAAGTAATACAAGTGCAAAATGTATTAATTTCTAGTTATTTTTATAATATTATAAGGGATTTGTGCTGGGAAATTCATACTTTATTGCCCAATTTCCCCAATACTGAGCAACATATGCATTTGAATATGGGCAGGAAGGATTCAGGGAACAGTCTGTGATGCTTACTTAATTGGAGTTTTGTTCTATTTGAACCTAACTGATGCACACAGGAGTCAATTTCATTCTTGGTTCCATTAGCACAGTGTTTCATTTAGGTATGCTTGCCAATCTACCTATCTAATTCACACACAAAAAATGCCTCTAATTTGGGATGTGTGGGGTGAGGCAGTTGAGGGAAGAATCATCATGTCCTAGCACTGGATAAAGAGCAACAAGAAACCTTCCTCACCTCGCTTTATAAAGTTACTACAGAAATGAAATGGGACAGAAGTGCGACGAATCAGCTACACACCACGGGGCCAGGTGCAGAGAGAATAAGATAAGGTCTCCACCTTTGAGAATCCCAGTACATATAAGAGACAATGTGTGGGGCACCTGGGTGGCTCAGCTCATGATATCAGGGTCATGAGATCGAGCCCCACCTTGGGCTCTGGGCTCAGTGCAGAGTCTGCTCTGCTTGAGATTCTCTTCCTCTCCCTCTGCCCCTCCCCCAACTCACATGTGATCTCTTGATCTCTCTGTAAAATAAATAAAATCCTAAAAAACAAAAAAAAGATGATGTGTGATAGGAAGGTCAGAGAAAGAAGAGGTAGATGAGGGGTGGGAGAAACTTTTGCAAAATGTACTGGAGAAGACCAGCACTTGAAAAACTGAAAAGGAAAATGGATACAGCCCTGCCAGCAGGGGCTGGGGGTGGGGCTGAAAGATCAGGAAAGGCATGTAAGTGAAAATATAAATGCAGCATGCACAACGGGCTATTTGGAGCCCAACCAGTATCAAAGACGCCCATGGGAGAAGGGTAGGAAATAAGTACCTTATGAAGGCCTTCATGCAGATGTGAGTGATAATGAATTCTGGGTAGAGAGACTTGGACTCACAGCAGTGAGAATATGACATCTCCTGAAGATTCATACAGAATAACAGCACTCTTGAAAAAACTAGAATGATGGATATATAAAGCAGCAGTGGAATGGAAGGAGATTCTAGGCTGAGAAAACAAGTAGACATTTGACTAGAACAGAGGCAGTGTGACAAATTTAAAGAATTCCAGAGATATTTTAAGAAAAGCATCAGGGGTACTTGACTAGAAACAGAAAATAGTAAAATAAAAAATGGTCAAAGATAATGTTAGTGCTTCTAGATTATTATACTCTAAGTATGGTAATGCCAATGCTAAAAACTTAATTTTATGAAAAAATTAAAATTATATCAATAATTCTGAATTGCAGTATCTATTAAACCACATATTGAAAGAAATTTGAAAAATCCATTAAAAATCACATGGGAGCAAGCAAAAGAAATTATTTTAATCATTAGTTACAAAATAATTAAATGTGTAAAGAAGTGTTTTGATGTGGTTGCAAAAATTACTAAAGCTTGCAATTGCCCACTATTTATTTTTTTAATAAAGATTTATTTATTTATTTATTTATTTATTTAAAGAAAGTGCAAGCAAGCATGTGAGCAGTCACGAGTGGGAGGAGAGATAGAGGGGAAGGCAGAAGGACAAGGAGACTCTGCGCTGAGCAGAAGCCCTACACAGGGCTCGATCCCAAGACCCTGAGATCATGACCTGAGCCGAAACTAAAAGTCGGGCACTTAACCAACTGAGCCAGCCAGGCGCCCCAACTGCCCACCATTTCAATTCAGCACTGCCTTATTGTATTGTGAGATGGGGAAATAATATGTGATTATAATTCTAAATTTTCCATAACGTGATGATTTACTTTTTACAGTGGTAACAGATCAATATTTCCACTCTGCTTTGGCAGACATGCACACATATTTCAGATACTAAAATTAATAACACTTTTGACCAAAAAGGGGAAACACATAATGTCAGTACCAAAGGTCAAAGTACTGAGGAATGAGAAGGAGAACGAAAAGCTGACATTTCTTACTTCCTATGTGAGATGAATAAAAGCATTTTATTAAATCTGAAACATGCAGGACTGCACATATTAAATGAATGAGTACAACAAAAGGACATTATTCTCAGTCGCTTACTATTTTGGCCTTTTCAATTGTTATAAAAAAACTTAAGCTAACTATTATTCCAATTAAAGTATTGAGTTGAATACTGTCTATAATGTGATTGGAAAATTAATGATTTTGTCAAACTGTGAAAGTATGTGGGAAACAGAGAAATAAAAATTAAATAGCTTCTCAGGTAGACTCAATTAAACATAATTTTCATGACCATTTTACACCAGGCTTCAAATCTAGGACTACATATGACATCTTAACTTCAATAATTTATTAAAAAATATACTTGCTTAAGCTCAGCCAACACAAAAATACATTTTTTTTTCAAATTTTTATTCAAGTTCTAGTTAGATAACATATGCAATGTTGGCTTCAGGAGCAGAATTCAATGATTCATCACCCACATACAACACTCAGTGCTCATTACATCAAGTGCTCTCTTTAATACCCATCCCCCATCTAGCCCATGCCCCACCAACTCCCCTTCAGCACCCCTCTGTTTGTTCTCTAAGAATCTTTTATAGTTTGTTTCCCTCTCTCTTCCTTCCTTTTTTTTTTTTTTTTTGGTGGGGGTAGTGGAAGCACATTTTTAGAAAGCAATTGAGTCAAAATTTATCTAAGATTCTAACTTAAATACAAAAAAATAGGAAATAAGGGCGCCTGGGTGGCTCAGTTGGTTAAGCGACTGCCTTTGGCTCAGGTCATGATCCTGGAGTCCCGGGATAGAGTCCCACATCGGGCTCCCTGCTCAGCAGGGAGTCTGCTTCTCCCTCTGACCCTCTTCCCTCTCGTGCTCTCTATCTCTCATTCTCTCTTTCTCAAATAAATAAAATCTTTAAAAAAAAAAATAGGAAATAAGCCTGGGGTAGCAATATATCAGGCAGAAATAAAGAAAGAGAATCCAAAGTGTGGGCTCAAGTTAAAAACTTGAAAACTCTCAGCCAAACGTAAATCTAGCAAAAGTGGTCAAGTCTAAAGATGGCACCAAGGCCAGGACAACCGGATGCTCATTAAGTAACTCTTCCTTCACTCCTGAAAATCCAAGATTCCTTCTTCTATCAGTTCAGTCAGACTGAAAAACTTTTAGCATTTCTCATAGAGCAGGTATGCTGACAACAAATTCTCTTTTTTCCTACACTTGGGAGTGTCCTCCTATCATTGTGATTCCTAAAGATTAATTTCATTAGATACAGAATTCTGGGGTGACCATGTTTTCCTCTCAGTAATTTAAAGATGCTGTTCTATTGTCTTCCAGCCTCCATGGTGTCCAAGGAAAACTCTACAGCCATTTGAATCATTGTTTCTTTAGGTGCTTTCAAGATTTGTTCTTTAACTTTAGTTGTTAGCAGGTTGATTATGATGTACCTGTAAATGACTTTTTTGAATTTATCCTAGTTGGGGTCAGCTGAGCTTTTTAAGTAAACCCTATACCCAATGTGGGGCCCACAACCCCAGGATCAAGAGTCACATGCTCTACTGATGGAGCCAGCCAGGCCCTCTTAGCTGAGCTTTTTAAATCTATAAATTTATATCTTTCACCAAATTTTCTCAGTTAAGCCATTATGTCTTCAAATATAAGAGTTATTATAACTGAGTAAATATAACAGACTATTTACTTTTCTCCTTTTAAGTGTTTCAAGATATGCATGACTGCTAAAGGCAAAAATCATAGCATTATCTGGTAAGATTTTCAATGTATATAGATGTACTACTTCTGATAAGTATAACACAAAGGTTGGTGGAGGAAAGCAAAAGGAATTTCCAAGTAGATTTTGAAAGAAATGTAATTTCTAATGGGAAAACTAAAATAAAACACATCTTAAAAAGAGGTAAGCCTAGGGCACCTGGATGGCTCAGTCGGTTGAGTGTCCAACTCTTGATTTCAGCTCAGGTCATGATCTGGGGTCAAGCCCTAAGTCGGGCTCCAAACTCAGCTCACCCCTGCTCTTCCCGCAACTTGTGCGCTCTTTCCCTCTCAAATAAATAAATAAAATCTTCAAAAAATAAATAAAATAAAAAGAGATAAGCCCCAAAAGCCAATAAATTAATTCAAAGAAAATACTAAAATATATTTGAATAATAGCAAGGCAGGAAAGAGGGAATAAAGAGACAAAATTAGAGGCGATAAGCAGAAAACTAATAATAAAACAGTAAGCCTAAATCTAATAAGGTCAACAATAACATTAAAAGCAAATAGCCTGAGGACACCAATTAAAAGAGATTACCAGACTGGATTTAAATAGAAGATCCTAGTATAAAAAGAATCCATTTAAAATATAAATACATGGATACATTAAATATAAAGTGATAAAAAACATATGCCAGGCAAACCATAGCCAAAAAAGAAACAAAAAGAAAAGCTGGACCTTCCAGTGATGGAGTGAGGAGGCTGCCAAATCCTCTGCCCAGAAAGTAACTATAAAATTACAGAAAATTGTCAAAAGCAAACATTTCAGTACTCTGGAAACTGACCAAAAGTTTTCAACAAATGGAAAAGCATATATTCATGAAAAACTACAACACTTCCAATCAGAAGAGCAGAAATATGTGACAAGCTCACTTGGGGTGGCTCGCATCCTTCTACCCCACTTGGTTAGTTCAACATTTCTAATATGGCAGGGCAGAGTGCAAACAACCAGCAGCTTCACTGCTGGAGGGGGCTGACATGATTTAGAACAAAAGGTTAAAAACCCACACCCGGTACTTAATAATTAGTAATAATCTTGGTTGCAAGTGAAATGAGAGGCTAATGATTTTATGAGGCTAAGGGATGTTCTTGGTTGAGGCAAGGAATGAATTGGGCAGACAGGCCAGAAATTTAACCAGGAGGTATGGGCTATGAAGCAGGAAGATATTTGATAGACTCTCTCTACATATATCAGACTGAGAGGAAGTCATGAGCAAACACAGGGGAGACCAGAGAGGGCTCAAGCAATTTACAAATTCTAGATCTACAGAGAGCTTGCACACATGGATAGAGGAGAAAAAACAGAGCCTAAGAGAAAAAAAATAGGGTACATCTGAAAACTGCCTAAATGTTAAATGGGCTTCTTAAACCCACACACAGATCTACTGACAGAGGACAGAAGTCATACCTCAAGGTGTTCAACTGCCAAGCTATACAGAAACAGGAATAATTCCTAATAAGCTAGGCTTAAAAATTTAAACAAAAATAAGGAGAAAAAAAAAAAAAAACCCACAGAGACATCAATGGTCATATACTGTGGAGGAAAAGGATTTCAAATTTTTAGTCCAGGCATGAATATGAAATATTCATGAATATGAATATGAATATGAATATGAAATAAGTAAAAAGAAATAGCAATAATCCTCAGGTAGGGGAAAAAATCAGAATTCGGAGTTACTGCTATTATATTATTTAAAATGTCCATTTAAAAAATTACAAAACATTCAATAAAACAAGAAAGTGTAATCCATACTCAGGAAAAAAAGGAGTAAATAGAAAATGATTCTAAGTGGATCCAGATGTTGAATTTAGCAGACAATTACCTCAAATAAGCCATAATAAACACACTGAAAGAACTAAAAAGAGTGGCGCCTGGCTGGCTCAGTTGGGTAGAGCATGCAACTCTTGATCTAAGGGTCATGAGTTCAAGGTCCACATTGGGCCTAGGGACGGAAGGAAGGAAGGAAGGAGGGAGGGAGGGAAGGAATGAACGAATGAACTAAAAAGAACAAGTTCAAAGAAGGAAAGTATGATGACAGTGACTCAAAAAAAAAAAACCCCACTAAAAATCAATTACAAGATGAAAACTGGAAAATTCACAAATATGTGGAAATTAAACACGCTACTGAACAGCCAATGAGTCAAAAAAGAAATCAAGTTTTAAAAAATGAAAAACTGAAAATGAAAATACAATATACCAAACCTTATGATATACAGCAAAAGCAGTTCTAAGAGGGAAGTTCATAGCAAATAATGCCTACATCAAGAAACAAGAAAAAACTCAAATACACAAACTTAATTTTATATCTTAAGGAACTAGAAAAAGAACAAATGAAGCCCAAAGTTCATAGAAAGAAGGAAATATTAAAGATCAGAGCATAAATAAATGATATAGAGATTAAAAATAGAAAAGATCAATGAAACTAAGAGCTGGTTCTTTGAAAAGGTAAAGAAAATTGACAAACCTTTGGCTAGATTCACCAAGAAAAAATAGGAGGACTCAAATAAATAGATCAGAAACAAAAGAGACTTACAACTGATACCACAAAACTACAAAAGATCATACAAGACTACTATGAACAATAACATGACAACAAATTTGACAATCCAGAAGAATAATGAACTATCAGAAAGAGAAATTTAAAAAACAACTTCATTTCCAATTGCATAAAAAAGCAAAAACCTAGAAATAAATTTAATCAAGGAGGTCAAAGGCCTGTACACTGAAAACTGTAAGACACTGATGAAAGAAACTGAGGGAGACACAAATAAATGGAAAGATATACTATGCTCATGAATTTAAAGAATATTGTTAAAATGAACATACTAGAGAGGGGAGGAGCAAGATGTCAGAGGAGTAGGAGACCTAAATTTCATATGGTCCCAGGAATTCAGCTAGATAGGTATCAAACCTTTCTGAACACCTACAAACTCAACAGGAGATAGAAGAAAAGAATAGCAGCAACTCTCTGAATAGGAAGCAACCACTTTCTGGAAGGAAGGACATGCGGAGAAGTGAATCTGAGGCGGTATTTGGGAAGCTAGATCGTGGGGGGAGGGAGCCTCTGTCAGCCGACTACCGGCAAGTGATAGAGCAGTGGAGTACAAAATCGGAACTTTTTTTTTAGAAGTTTGCTCCACTGAGGGACGTTGCTCCAGTGGCTAAGCGGGGGGTGGAACCCTCCCTGGGACAGTGTGGTCTCAGGACCCTCGGGGTCACAGAAAGACTGCGGGTGCCCAAGTGCGGCAGAGCTCCCAGGTATCAGAGCAGGGAGACCGCTGCAAAGACGGAGCCCAGGAATGTGCTCGGAGCTTGGGGTTGCCATAAACCATGACCATGGTACAGTTGGGCCACTGCTCTTCCAGCAGGGACCCAAAAAGCGGCAGACCCGGGGAGACTCCCCTTTCTTCTTTGGGAGAAGCCATGCAGCAGTGCACCATAGGAATCTGCCGGGTTTGGAGACTCCAAACAGGGTCAGGTGCCAGAGATAGAAATGCTCGGTCACAGGCTGGGTGAGCACGGACTGCAGCCAGAGACTGGGGAGACAGGAGTGATTGACTGCTTTTCTCTGGGGGCTCACTGAGGAGTGCGGCCCCGAGTTCTCGGCTCCTTCAGAGCGGAGAACCCTCCTCAAAATCAATAAAAATAGGTCAACACCCTGACACCTAACAGTAAAACTTACAAAGAGAAAATCCCAAAAGCAGCTCGGGACAAGAGGTCTGTAACCTACAATGGTAGAAACATTCGACTGGCAACAGACCTATCCACAGAGACCTGGCAGGCCAGAAAGGACTGGCATGATATCTTCAGAGCACTAAATGAGAAAAATATGCAGCCAAGAATATCGTATCCAGCTAGGCTGTCATCGAAAATAGAAGGAGAGATAAAAAGCTTCCAGGACAAACAAAAACTAAAGGAATTTGCAAACACAAAACCAGCCCTACAAGAAATATTGAAAGGGGTCCTCTAAGCAAAGAGAGAGCCTAAAAGTAACATAGACCAGAAAGGAACACAGACAATATACAATAACAGTCACCTTACAGGCAATACAATGGCACTAAATTCATATCTTTCAATAGTTACCTTGAATGTAAATGGGCTAAATGTCCCAATCAAAAGACACAGGCTATCAGATTGGATTAAAAAACAAGACCCATCAATATGCTGTCTGCAAGAGACTCATTTTAGACCCAAAGACACCTCCAGATTGAAAGTGAGGGGGTGGAAAACCATTTACCATGCTAATGGACACCAAAAGAAAGCTGGGGTGGCAATCCTTATATCAGACAAATTAGATTTTAAACCGAAGACAATAATAAGAGATGAGGAAGGACACTATATCCTACTTAAAGGGTCTCTCCAACAAGAAGATCTAACAATTGTAAATATCTATGCCCCTAACATGGCAGCAGCCAATTATATAAGCCACTTAATAACAAAATCAAAGAAACACATTGACAACAATATAGTAATAGTAGGGGACTTTAACACCCCCCTGACTGAAATGGACAGATCATCTAAGCAAAAGATCAGCAAGGAAATAAAGACTTTAAATGATACATTGGACCAAATGGACTTCACAGATATATTCAGAACATTCCATCCCAAAGCAACAGAATACACATTCTTCTCTAGTGCCCATGGAACATTCTCGAGAATAGATCACATCCTAGGTCACGAATCAGGTCTCAACCAGTACCAAAAGATTGGGATCATTCCCTGCATATTTTCGGACCACAATGCTTTGAAACTAGAACTCAATCACAAGAGGGAAGTTGGAAAGAACTCATGGAGGCTTAAAGAGCATCCTACTAAAGAATGAATGGGTCAAACAGGAAATGAAAGAGGAATTTAAAAAATTCATGGAAACAAATGAAAATGAAAACACAATGTTCAAAATCTTTGGGATACAGCAAAGCAGTCCTAAGAGGAAAGTTTAGAGCAGTACAAGCCTTTCTCAAGAAACAAGAAAGGTCTCAAATACACAACCTAACCCTACACCTAAAGGAGCTGGAGAAAGAACAGCAAATAAAGCCTAAGACCAGCAGGAGAAGAGAAATAATGATCAGAGCAGAAATCAATGAAATAAAAACCAAAATGATAGTAGAAGAGATCAACGAAACTAGGAGCTGGTTCTTTGAAAGAATGAATGAGATTGAGAAACCCCTGGCCAGACTTATCAAAAAGAAAAGAGAAAGGAGGGGGCGCCTGGGTGGCTCAGTCCTTTAAGCGTCTGCCTTCAGCTTGGGTCATGGTCCCGGGGTCCTGGGATCGAGCCCCACATCGGGCTCTCTGCTCTACGAGAAGCCTGCTTCTCCCTCTCCCACTCCCCCTGCTTCTGTTCCCTCTCTCGCTGTGACTCTCTCTGTCAAATAAATAAATAAAATCTTTAAAGAAAAGAAAAAAAAAAAAGAAAAGAAAAGAGAAAGGACCCAAATAAATAAAATCATGAATGAAAGAGGAGATCACAACCAACACCAAAGAAATACAAACAATTAATAAGAACATCTTCCGAGCAACTATATGCCAGGAAATTACATAATCTGGAAGAAATGGATGCATTCCTAGAGATGTATCAACTACCAAAACTGAACCAGGAAGAAATAGAAAACCTGAACAGACCTATAACCGCTAAGGAAAGTGAAGCAGTCATCAAAAACCTCCCAACAGACAAAAGCACAGGGCCAGATGGCTTCCCAGGGGAATTCTACCAAACATTTAAAGAAGAATTAATACCTATTCTTCTGAAACTGTTCCAAAAAATAGAAAGGGAAGGAAAACTTCCAATCTCATTTTATGAGGCCAGCATTACCTTGATCCCAAAACCAGACAAAGACCCCATCAAAAAGGAGAATTACAGACCAATATCCCTGATGAACATGGATGCAAAAATTCTCACCAAAATACTAGCCAATAGGATCCAACAGTATATTAGAGGATTATTCACCACGACCAAGTGGGATTTATTCCTGGGCTGCAAGGTTGGTTCAACATCTGCAAATCAATCAATGTGATACAATACATTAATAAAAGAAAGAATAAGAACTATGGGATGCAGAAAAAGCATCCTCTCAATAGATGCAGAAAAAGCATTTGACAAAGTACAGCATCCTTTCCTGATCAAAACTCTTCAGAGTAAAGGATAGAGGGTATATACCTCAATATCATAAAAGCCACCTATGAAAAACCCACAGTGAATATCATTCTCAATGGGGAAAAACTGAGAGCTTTCCCCCTAAGGTCAGGAACACGGCAGGGATGTCTACTATCACCACCGCTATTCAACATAGTATTAGAAGTCCTAGCCACAGCAATCAGACAACAAAAAGAAATCAAAGGCATCCGAATCGGCAAAGAAGAAGTCAAACTCTCACTGTTTGCAGATGATATGATACTTTATGTGGAAAACCTAAAAGACTCCACCCCAAAACTGTTAGAACTCATACAGGAATTCAGTAAAGTGGTAGGATATAAAATCAATGCCCAGAAATCAGTGGCATTCCTATATACCAACAAGACAGAACAAAGAGAAATTAAGGAGTCGATCCCATTTACAATTGCACCCAAAACCATAAGATACCTAGGAATAAATCTAACCAAAGAGGCAAAGAATCTGTACTCAGAACACTATAAAATACTCATGAAAGAAATTGAGGAAGACACAAAGAAATGGAAAAACGTTCCATATTCATGGATTGGCAGAAAAATATTGTGAAGATGTCAATGCTACCTAGAGCAATCTACACATTTAATGCAATCCCTATCTTTTACACAGCAAAAGAAACAGTCAACAAAACCAAAAGACAAACGACAGAATGGGAGAAGATATTTGCAAATGACATATCAGATAAAGGGCTGGTATCCAAAATCTATAAAGAACTGATCAAACTCAACACCCAAAGAACAAATAATCCAATCAAGAAATGGGCAGAAGACATGAACAGACATTTTTCTAAAGAAGACATCTAAATGGCCAACAGACACATGAAAAAGTGCTCCACATCGCTCGGCATCAGGTAAATCCAAATCAAAACCTCAATGAGATACCACTTCACAGCAGTCAGAACGGCTAAAATTAACAAGTCAGGAAACAACAGATGTTGGTGGGAATGTGGAGAAAGGGGAACCCTCCTACACTGTTGGTGGGAATGCAAGCTGGTGCAACCACTCTGGAAAACAGTATGGAGGTTCCTCAAACAGTTGAAAATAGAGCTACCATACGATCCAGCAATTGCACTACTGGGTATTTACCACAAAGATACAAATGTAGGGATCCGAAGGGGTACATGCACCTCGATGTTTATAGCAGCAATGTCCACAATAGCCAAACTATGGAAAGAGCCAAGATGTCCATCGACAGATGAATGGATAAAGAAGATGTGGTGTATATATACACAATGGAGTATTACGCAGCCATAAAAAACCCTGAAATCTTGCCATTTGCAACAATGTGGATGGAACTAGAGGGTATTATGCTAAGCAAAATAAGTCAGTCAGAGAAAGACGTGTATCATATGATCTCACTGATATGAGGAATTCTTAATCTCAGGAAACAAACTGAGGGTTGCTGGAGTGGTGGGGGGTGGGAGGGATGGGGTGGCTGGGTGACAGACATTGGGGAGGGTATGGGCTATGGTGAGCGCTGTGAATTGTGTAAGACTGTTCAATCATAGACCTGTACCTCTGAAACAAATAATACATTATATGTTAAAAAAAAAAAGAAGATAGCAAGAAGGGAAAAATGAAGGGGGGGGAATCAGAGGGGGAGATGAACCATGAGAGACTATGGAGTCTGAGAAAGAAACTGAGGGTTCTAGAGGGGAGGGGTGTGGGGGATGGGTTAGCTTGGTGATGGGTATTAAAGAGGGCACATATTGAATGGAGCACTGGGTGTTATACACAAACAATGAATCATGGAACACTACATCAAAAACTAATGATATAATGTATGGTGATTAACATAATAAAATAAAATTAAAAAAAAATTTTTTTAAATGTCCATACTACCCAGAGCAATCTACAGATTCAGTGGAATCCTTATCAAAATATCAATGGCATCTTTCACAGAAATAGAACATAAAATCCTGAAGTTTGTATGGAACCACAAAACACCCCAAAAAGCCTAAATAATCTTGAAAAAGAACAAAGCTGGAGGTATCACATCCCCTGGTTTCAAGCTATATTACAAAGCAATAGTAATCAAAAAACACGGTATTGGCACAAAACAGACATATAAATCCATGGAACAGATTAGAGAGCCCAGAAATAAACTCATGCATAGATGGTCAATTAATTTACAACAAAGGAGCCAAGAATATACAATGAGGAAAGAATAGTCTCTTCAACAAATGGTGTTGGGAAAACTGGACAGCCACATTTAAAAGAATGAAACTGGCCATCATCTTACACCATACACAAAAATAAACTCAAGATGGATTAAGACTTGAACGTAAGACCTGAAACCATAAAACTCCTGTAAGAAAATAGGCAGTAAGCTCCTTGACATCGGTCTTGGTGATGATTTTTTGAATCTTACACCAAAAGCAAAGACAACCAGAGCAAATATAAACAAGTGGGACTATATCAAACTAAAAAACTTCTACACAGCAAAGGAAACCGTCAACAGGATGAAAAGGCAACATATGAGTGGGAAAAATATTTGCAAGTCATATATCTGGTAAGGGGGAAATATAAAAAATAATAATAATAACTCCTACGGGGCGCCTGGGTGGCTCAGTCGTTAATCAGCTGCCTTCGGCTCCGGTCATGATCCCAGGGTCCTGGGATCGAGCCCCGCATCGGGCTCCCCGCTCCGTGGGAAGCCTGCTTCTCCCTCTCCCACTCCCCCTGCTTGTGTTCCCTCTCTCGCTGTCTCTCTCTCTCTCTGTCGAATAAATAAATAAAATCTTTAAAAAAAAATAATAACTCCTACAACTCAAGAGTAAAAAATCCCAAACAATCTGATTTTAAAATGGACAGACTGGAATAAACATTTTTCCAAAGAAGACATGCAGACAGACAACAGACACATGAAAAGATCCTCAACTTCACTAATCAGGGAAATGCAAGTCAAAACCACAATGTTATGTCACCTGATACCTGTTAGATTGCTTATTATCAAAAAAGACAAGAAACAGCAAGTGTTGGTGAGAAGAAAATGGAATCCTCAGGCACTTTTGCTGGGAATATAAACTGATGCTGCTACTATGGAAAACAGTATGGAGGTTCCTCAAGAAATAAATTAAATAAAAATAGAATTACCATATGATCTAGCAATTCCACGTCTGGGCATTTATCTGAAGAAAACAAAAACACTTACTCAAAAAGATATCTGCATCCCCATGTTCACCACATCAATAGCCAAGATATGGAAACAACCTAAGTATCCATTGATGGATGAATGGATAAAGAAAATGTGCAATGGAATATTAGTCAGCCATAAAAAAAAAATCTTGCCATTTGTGACAACATGGATGGACCTTGAGGGCATTATGCTAAGTGAAGTAAGTCAGAGAAAGACAAATACCATATGATCTCACTTATATGTGGAATCTTAAAAAAAAGAAAAGTTCATAGATACAGAGAAGAGTGGTAGGGGTGGGGGTAGGGGTGGGTTAGGCAAAATGGGAAAAGAGGGTCAAAAGGTACATATTTCCAGTTATAAAATCAGTCATGGGGATTTCATGTACACCATTGGTGACTATAGTTAATAATTCTATATTGTATATTTGAAACTTTGTAGAGAGTAAATCTTTTTTTTTTTAAAGATTTTATTTTTAAATAACCTCTATATCCAACATGGGGCTGGAACTCACAACCTCAAGATCAAGAGTCGCACAGTCCATTGACTGAGCAAGCCAAGCACCCCTAGATGGTAAATCTTAAAAGTCCTCATCACAAGAAAAAAAATTTTATAACTATGGTGATGGATGTTAACTGACTTATTGTGGTGATCGTTTTGCAATATATACAAATATCAAATAATTATGTTGTACACTTGAAACTAATACAATGTTTTATGTCAATTACATCCCAGTTAAAGATGAAAATATATTAAAATAATAGAAGGCAATAAAGGAGATACAGAGGAACATAAAAGATATGAGTTGTGTAAATACAAATAGCAAAATGGTTGATGTAAATATATCCATACCAACAATTACAGTAAATGTAGCAAACAAAACAATGCAAATCTAACAAGAATGTCAGATGGCCCTAAAAAACAATGTTATCTTTAAGAAGCACATTTTATTTATTTATTTAAAGATTTTATTTATTTTTTGACAGAGAGAGAGACAGTGAGAGAGGGAACACAAGCAGGGGGAGGAGGAGAGGGAGAAGCAGGCTTCCCTTGGAGCAGGGAGCCCGATGTAGGGCTCGATCCCAGGACCCCGGGATCATGACCTGAGCCGAAGGCAGACGCTTAGACTGAGCCACCCAGATGCCCCTAAGAAGCACACTTTAGATGTAACTGTACATATAGGCTGAAAGTAAAAAGGATGCAAAAAATACATACCATGCAAAAAACAACAAGAGTGACAGACTAGCTATATTCGTATCAGAAAAGTTAGACATTAAGACAGGAAATATTATTAAGAGACAAATAGGAAAAAAAAAGACAAATAGGAACATTTCATGACAGTAAAGTGATTAATGCTTCTGGAATATATAACAATTTATAACTTTATGCACCCTAAAAACCCAAACGTACATAAAGCAAAACCTGACAGAACCAAAAGGAAAAGTAGACATTTCAACAATGATGGATGGAGATTTTAACACATCACTCCCAATAACTGATAGAACATCTGGTCAGAACGTAAGCAAGAATGCGAAAGACTTAAACCACACGGACCTAATTTGACATTTACAGAGTACCACAGCAGAATACACATTCTTTCCAGGTGTACATGGTACATTCTCCATACAGACCATTCATTAGACCAAAAAACACGTCTTATATTTAAAGGAATTGAAATCATACAATGTATGCAGGAAGGAGGCTGGGAAATCACCAATATTTGGAAATTAAACAACACACTTCTCAATAACCCATGAATAAAAGAAATTACAAGGAAAATTAGAAAACATTTTTGACTAAATAAAAACAATACAACATATCAAAATTTATGGGACACAGTTAAGAAAGGGCTTAGTGTAAAATTTAAAGTTTTAAATGCCTACAGTAGAAAAGCAAGTTTCAAAATCCTTACCTAAGCTTTCACCTTAAGAAACGAGAAAAAGAACTGAAAACTAAACCCAAAGTAAGCAGAAGAAAATAAATAATAAAACATAAAAAAAAAAAGTTATGTAGGTCCTACGGGGTGGGTGAAGGCTGGTATACATGGGGCACAGGGGAAACTTAGGGGATACAGGAACTCCTTCGTGTTTGATTCTGGTGGTGGTTACATAACTCAAGGGTAAATGTTCACATATGTTAAAATAAAAACTTAAAACAGTAACACATTTTCAAAAATAAAGTTTTCTAAAAGTTAAAAATAAAATGCATATTAAAGCAAAATTTTAAAAATTCCAAGTATTGATTTTCTGGACATTAGAAATAAGTAGAATAATTATCCTTGGTATAAAATTTATATAATTCAATCAGTTCCTTAGCTGTTTTTATTTCTCATAATGTGCTACTTGCATTTTTCTGAAGGCTTTTTAAAAATATGGCATTATTACATTTCCCTTTTAATAACATTTCTATAATTTTATCATTAATACATTTAACATGGACACCTTCAAAAATAGTTATTGCTAGGTTATCCTGAAATTAATCTAGTATTACTGATGTAGGGTTACAAGGCATTCTTTCTGGAATACTAGTAAAATCTGACTCTTCAGCTGGTCTCCCTGTCCCCACACCACACCCCAGGGAGTAAACATCAGTGTGTACACTTTATTTCCTTAATGCACCTAGAATAATCCTACCTTCACAGTTGTTCCTACTCTTTACTTTTATACTAAATATACAATACCTTAAAACTTCTCAGCTACTTATAGAATATCCTGAAAATAATTTCATTATTGCCACATAGTAATTATTTATACTAAGCATAAGAATAACATTAGAGTGCCAATTTCAAAAGAAAAAACAGTAAGTCCCCTTTAAATCATCACTCTCTGCTGATACACACTGACCTAACCTAAAATTTAAGTGGGAATGGGAAGGAAGCCACCCACTCCATGCCAAGCCAATGACCACAGAGAGTCAATAACAAGGCTTGGTGTTTTCAAGCACTGGCTTTTTCCGGTACCATGAGAAACAGCTCTAATTTGAGCTCCAAAGCACACTGGGTTAGGAAGAGCATACAGAGAAATAAAAGACAATATTGCAATGCCAAATTCCATTCTATATACAGTAAGTGTCTCTCTTTATATTCATTCTCTTTCTCTTGAAGGAAGAGACATACTCTGGTATGTAGATACAGGTTTAAAGCATAATCCTATTATTTATCAGCTGTGCAACTTTGGGTTATTTACTCAAATATTTAGATCACTGGCTTGATGTTTAAAAAAATCATCTGTAAAAAGAAATGATAAAAGAACATGCACCTCAAGTAATTAAATGAAATATCCAGTACAATTCAATAATGCATGGCAGAAAACAATAAATATAATTCTTAGCTCATTATATCACATAATATTCTAAGCATAAATCCTGAATATAAATGTTTTAAATTGATGTAGTTTTGTCACAGAAACAATTGCAAACGCAGTATGTGTGTTTGTTATGTCTAGCACAGAGAAAGAGACTCTAAGGAGGGAGATTAAGGAAATGGGCAGGACTACTTTTTTTGGTCAAATAAAAAAATAAAAACCAACTCATTTTCCCATCACCTATCAGTCCATTTTGAAGAAGGGCTAACAACAGCATACAGATGTCTCATCCTCTTGGGTTAACAGCAATTACCAAATGATACAACGACTTAGATATTACTTGTGACAACTGGGGTCAAATTCTCATATATTCTAAAGTCATAACAAACATGCAAATTAATATTTCCATAAGAAGAAGCTTAACCCACTTATCTGACATGAGAATTAGAATTCTTTAACACTGAATACTGTACTTGTTTTTTTAAATGCAGACTGATCACTCTGCCTGCCAATAAGCAGTCTGTCTAGAGAAATGGCCTGCTTTCCACAGGTGGGCTGAAACATGTTCACAGATAGGTAAAAAGAAAGTTTACCCTTTAAACCCTTTAAATTTTTTTTTTACTAGAACAAAAAATGATTTAATAAAGCCTTTTATTTTACTATCGATGATATTTTATGAACTGGCTAATGGCCAAATCTGGGAATACCATTAGAAGCTGTCATTTCCTCCACAGGGTAGAGATAAACAGAGAACAAAGGCTGAGTAATTGTGACAGGCCACACTGCAAAATCTGCCCAAATGTCTTCTCTCTACCTCCACTGTTCTGCACTGAGCTCAGCACCTTATAATTTCCTGCCTGAATTCACCCAACAGCCTCAACTCGCCTTCTTGCTTCCATTCTGCCCCCTTCCCATAAATTTTTTGCACAGAAGCCAAGGTGATATTAAAATGCAAGCCAGATCATATTCTTTCCCTGTCCAAAACTCTGCCCTGGCTTCCCTACTGTACAATGCATCAAATCTTACATACCATGTCACTAGCAGTGAAGTCCCCCCATCAGCCCCTGGCCTGCCTCTCTTGTCCACCTCTGACAATCCAATTACCTTGACCTTCTTTCTGGCCCAAGAAAGTATCCAAATTACTTCTTCTCTCAGAGACTCTGAATTGGCTATTACCTCTGCCAGGAATATCCCTTGCCCAGCTCCTCAAACTGTGGGCTCATTCTTGTCTTTTGGAACTTCATGATATTTTCACAATGGCTTTCCTGGACACTCTAATTAAACAGGACCACATTTTCTCAATTATAGGATCCCATTTATTTCCTTCCCTGCATTTACCACGATCTTTACTTATTTTATTCATTGATTCACCTATTAAACCACAGTCAGTGCCTCCCATTAGAAAATAAACACAAGAGCAGGAGTACTGACTGCCTTATTTACTGCCATAGCCTGAGCACCTCACGGTTTCTAATTCAAGGTAGGTGTTCAGTAAATATTCTTTGAGTTAATTAATGAATCCCTTAAACTGTCTCACTTGTTAAGCAACCACAGACTAGACTTGCAGCTGCGAAAACCCTCACAAGTTATGATTTCAATTTGTTTATCAAAATTACAACTGTTTTAGAACTTCGAGACGACTCACAAATCCTTGAAAAAGAAAATGTGAAATCCAAGACCGCCAGAGGTTTATCACACGTTGAAGAGAATTTAAATTCCCCCTAGTGCCTTATAATTATCTCTGTGGATGCAAGTGATGGGAATATCCGGTAAGAGAAATTACTGACAGAAGACTAGCAACTCACATATTAAATAGCCCCAGACTATTAAGCATCTTCAAATTCTTATGTATGATTTCCTATAGTTGATACAATTGTAGAGAAATATAATATACATAATTTACAAAGAATGATCATGAAATAACGTAACTAAAATTTCAGCAAAAATTTCAGAAGGTATATAAGCAAATATTGTCAGTCAAGGTCCTCAGCCAGCAAAGCAAATCCAATTATATGTTTTCACTCATATCTTTTGAAATTCCTATTTTGGAATTGTCTTAAGATCTTGATACAGAATTGCTTCATGGAATCCAGGACTCAAATCCACCCTAAAAAGGGTAGAATTTTCCATCACCAATTTTGTTATGAACATGCCTCAAACTCTGAAGGCATAGCCAAAAGGAAAAAAAAATTTAAATAAGATTGGCATCCACAGAGTCACATACGTTGAATACGTCCAATGACAGCTTAGGGGCATTTTTTTTAAAGATTTTATTTATTTATTTGACACAGGGAGAGAGACAGCTAGAGAGGGAACATAAGCAGGGGGAGCGGGAGAAGGAGAAGCAGGCTTCCTGGCGAGGAGGGAGCCCGATGTGGGGCTCAATCCCAGGACCCTGGGATCATGACCTGAGCCGAAGGCAGACGCTTAATGACTGAGCCACCCAGGCGCCCCAGCTTAGGGGCATTCTTATAACAATGCTGCTTTCATGTTTTTGGAAATTATTTAAAAACTTTATCAGCAGATCTTATTTAAACTTAGAAACCACAGACTCTTGTTGGAATGAGTGTGTCTTTAAGATAATTAATTTGAAGGAATTAACAATAATTTGACTTCGTGAGTTCAGAATCTGGGTAGATTTGTTCAAGTATGACATCCTTTTCACATTTGGCAAGACATAATCACATCTACCCGGTTTGGAAAAACTAAATCCATTCCTTAATTCGTCCATTTGATGGACCAGAAACAGCCTGAATTTGGTTCGCGTCGGGATAAAGACTGAAGGGGAGTGACTATTTTGGGGACCCAAAGAGTACCAGTGTGTTTCTCCATCTTCACTCTTATCCTATCACACTGCAGTTGCATGCTTACGTGCACACGCTCCCTCCTATGACAGCAGGTGCATAATGTATTTCTAGGACACCATGAGCTAAATGAGTGTTAGGAGACTTGCTTCAGAACCTACTCACCAATTATATTATTTCTAAGGGAAAACGGTTTACAAATTAACAGGAACTTATAAATAACATTTTTAATACCCTTTGTAATACATGACTTAGGGTCTTCCAGTATAGGACAAAACTGTCCAATATCATAAGGAGCTTGCTATATATAACTCTGAATGTGTGGCAGGTTATGTTTAATAACACATAATCACAATGGAGAATAAAATTAACAATACCAGAAAGTATAGGTAATATACAAGAACTTTTTAAAGTTAAGACCTTCTCTTAGTTATGAAAATAATTAAGTGTTATTTGGGAGCTTTAAAATAAAATGCTCTGAAACATACGACATCTGAAAAACACAAAAGAAACTGATTTGACTTAAATATTTATGTCTGAGTGTCAAGCTTGCCAATTAATTCCCAACAGAAATTTTTAAATGTTAAAGACAGTATAAAATAACATTGTTTTAACATTTTACCTGGTGCTCTGTGTGTGATTAAATTATACACTAGACTCTAATTCAATGTTCTTCAAAATAAGTAATTTACCAGGTGTTTATCGGTTATCTAACCAAATAGTCAATTTGGCATTTGAAGTAGCTAGGAAAATGTCAATGAGAATTTTGTAGAAGAAAAAGTATCTAGAAAGTACTCTTGCTAAGTGGCAATTATAACTAACTGCCAGAAAGAAATGGCATATAGCTCTTCTTCAGATATATTGTCTTTAAAACTTAAGAGCATTTATTCTAAAACTTAACATCTTTATTACTGTTTTATGTCAGTACATGGATTACTACTTGGAAAAATCCTTTATCTGCCTCATTCTGCAGTCATGAAGACAACATATGCAGATCTTCCTTTTATGTTATGTTTCAGTGATTGCCTGTTTCACAGATTTCTTCTAGGGAGGCTTTGTACCTCTTCACTGAGGTAGCAGAATGGGGTTTTTAGGCTTTGACCTGAATGAAGTCACTAGGTGACCACTGCTGGCATAAATATCATAGCATCATGATCCAGAATAAACATTTATTTTTTTATTTTACTACTTTGCAGAGAATAGCTAAAAGCAATCCATATTTCACTACCTGAAAAGGATATTATTATAATGATTGCTTTCATCTCACTTTCTAAACTCAAATTAAAAGAGGGAAAAATTTTAAAGAGAAAAATGTTAGTGTGTATACATTTCAAATTGATCCATTCCAGTTTATTTGAAATTCCCATAAGAAAAGTAACTACCTTGAAAAATAGAAAATGGTTGATAAAAAGAATGACCTCCGATGATACTGACAGAACACTTAGAAACCACAGAAAAAACATGTCATGGACATGTGAACCTGAGTTTTAAAAAAATTCTCCATTAATTAAAATAATTCCACATTAAATTCAAACTATAACTCTGATTTCTAAATGTGCACCCTTTATAAGAAACTTACATTATCACTATCAATATGAGAAATCTGACATTAGAGAATTCTGAATTTGGCCATATTCGCTGTCAATCTTAATAGAAAAGCAACAAGTTTCTAGATTTATGACCTGCAATTATTTAGAGTTCTAGTGGAAATCACCAGCAGAATGAAAACAAAAAGTACCCAATAGTGATTAATATCGGGGATACAGATGAAATGAGGGCACAGAAAAATGTTAACTTTTCATTTTTAAACTTTCCTATAATGTTTAATTATTTATTTCTATGCTCACATGTCACTTTTATAATAATATAAAATTAAATGCTACATCACACACTTTGGAATTCCTTAGAACAAGAGATGCAACAATTCTAAACATCTGTAATATAGATATACATTTTTTTAGTTGTGTTTACTTTGGCTAGGAATGATCACACAGAGATCTGTGATTCAAATTCTAAGAATGTGGACTTCCTAATGACATTTCAGTTCACTAAAATACAACGCAATAAAAACCAAATTTTAGTAAGTATATATATATACTTGCTGCAATGCAAATCTATATTGCTGAGGGTCCTATAAATTCTTTCATTATAAAATGAAAAAAGTCAAAGTTTAAACAGTTTCTGTTAAATATAAGTATTACACAAAACTGTATGCTCCTTCCAAAGAAAACACAAAAATATATTTCTTCAGATTTCCATATATTCCTAACCCTTTGGAAAAATACTACAAAGTAGTACCACTGCTTTGCTGTAAGCCAGTCAATATACATCGGAGTTGAAAACCTTTGATTGTACTCTATAAATATTTTGTTGTGTGCTACATTAAGAAATCTTTCAAATGCCCCTCAATAACAAGAAGTAGCAGAACAGTGGAACAAAGAACAATAAAAACTTATAAGCACATAAAGAGTACCAAAGAGTTCAATATGAACAGATAATTTGTGCCCTATAAGCTGTATTTCCTTCAGAAATGAGTTAGTTGCACATAAAATTTCCAAGAATATTAACATTTTCTAAATTAATTTATATTTATATGTTTTTCATTTAATTGTTTGAAGTGGCAATTTAGTAAAAAATAAGAAATTATGTCAAAACAACACCCTAGAAGCAACTTAAAAAAAAAAAAAACCCATATTTACTTTTTCCATTAATTTTATCTTAACCAAATGTTTGCAATAATAGTTGTGGTAGAGCTTCTAGAATATCATTTATCTAGAGCAGTGTTTATTCCCAAATATGTTCACAAGAATACTACTTTAGAGCAATGCTCCCACGGTTGAGTAAGTTTAGGAAAAACAATATGCTAAACTGTTTATCAAATGCACTTTAGCATGTTAAAGAAGAGTTATCAAGAAGGAAACTCATTTAATTGTGATACACCAACATTTTCCCATTCATTTGGCCATGGCACACTTTTTTCACAAAGTATGTAGAGAAAGTTTAGAAAATGCTGATCATCAACATTTAAGGCATGTTTTCTCCTATTACTCCATAAGAAGAGTCTAGCACTCTAAGTTTTAGTACTATCGGAAAAGAAAAAGGAATTATCTTGAACTCTGCTGAAGAGAAAGAAAATAAAGATGTGATAGGAAATTCTGGCTTTATTTTAATACTAGTGGTCAATGTAACACTTATATGTACATATGACATTTGTGAGACTCTTGATTATTATAACTACAGGCTGTCTGCTTAAAAAAACACTGCCCTGAGGTCCAAGCCTGTATCAGCCATGGGCTTTTCAATACAATTTTGCAGATATCTTTATTTTATCCTTGCAGCCCTTCTGAAGAATGTTCAAAGAATTTTAAAATTAAATCTTACCTCCCATCTGTCTTTATAACTCTTTCCCAACACATATCAACTTTTTGCTTCCTTCCTACTAGGCAAACAGGCATTAGCCCTTCATGCCCAATCCTGCCATTACAGTAGCAGTAATTTAAAGTTACTAAAAACATATGGAACAAACCATATCCATAACCCTTCAAATTCTTTCACAAAGATATGATTTTCATTATTCCTAGAGAAATGGCTTCAACCGTAGAAATTCTTCAGAAAAGTTTCAGGTGGAATACTAATAAATGAAATCAAAGGAGAAAAAAGGCCATTCTGGTTTGAAATGACCCAACAAAAATATGGGTATAACTACTGATCCAATAATTTTCTATTCCCTCTGTATTTGCTTTCACTAACAGATAAGAACAGTATATATTACATCTCTGTCTCTCATGAATAAATGAATAAAATCTATAAAAAACAGTATATATCACACAAGTTACATTTTTATGAGTGACTATGAATAAAATGATTTTTAAGCAACTTTGAAGTTTAGAAAAACTGTCAACACAGTAACTAAAAACTTTACAAAAGGCTTACTATTTGAGCCAATATGGCATTAGAACTTAATTACACCTGTACAGTATTAACATTTGCAGAAAGTATAAGCACATTCCATTAATGGCACATAAAAGTTGCTAATTTGGTGCTTTCTTCAATTTTTCAAAATGTAATATTTTTTGTTACAAATTCATACTTTAAAATAAAGTTTCATGGATAGGAAACAGACTACTAGTAGGCAAAGATGTTTCTAATACCTTGTCTTAATCATGACCATTGTCCTAGTTGGTGCTTAACAAAATGAGGGTCGCTGAGTTTCAGACTTCTAACCTTTCTACATGACCCTTTCTCATTACACACAAAGTAGCAGTAGCCAGTTTTTGCAAAATTAGGTAATAGTTGGAAAAAATTAAAAAGAAAAATATGATTGGGTCAAAGCATATGGACATGGGAATCTATACTTATCTCAAAATTAAAACTTCAACAAAAAAGCAAACAAACATATGGACTGCCAGTGGCACTTCAATGGGATGTAGGAACTGTTTCCCACCACAAACATTTTAGGATAGGAGCAACTTTGCACTGCAAGTTCAGCCTATAATTAGACTGTAAGAAAGTTAATTAGGTTAGTGATTCAAAACACCAAAACACTCTTGGCATCACAGGAACAATACAGGAATAGTAGCACCTAAAACAATAAAATGAATGAATTTACTTTTCTGTTGCCTGGATACTATTGTCTGTTGATCTGCTGTTGTCCTCAATAACTCAATAATGCTTTGTGTGTTAAATAGCCAACAATAAAGTTATATGGTGCTCTTCTGGGAATTATTACACGAATTGCAGGCTTACTTGTTTTAATCTATTCACTCTCTGAAAAGCGGAAAATCTACAAAAGCCATTTTCCAGCTATTATTACTTTATTCTTTTGGAGTAAAAAGGAATAAAAACTGATGTTAAATAATACCATCAATCAATCAATCAATCGTGCCCTAAGTACATAAAATCCAAGGTCTGAAGTTATATATATATCTTACTGCTTTCTGAGAAAACTATAATCAAAGATTTACACTTGTCTATGATAATAGTTTTAGACATGAATCTACCCGCAAGAATGGAGCAAACTCCATTGTCCCAGATGAGCCACACTTCAGAAAAGTACTAAGGATACCAAAAAGACTTCTCAAGCTATGCTTGAAGCAAGAATAATTAGGTAACACATGACACAATTCCACCTTTTCCACTAAAGAGGGTGTTGTTCAAACTTATCCTAGAGAGGAACTTAAAGCCCAGGTTGGGTAAAGGAGCTATGAAGACTTTCACACACTTTAAAGCAGTTTATTTAGCCAGAGAAATAGCATCCCAAGATACTGAAAGAATATAAAAAGTATATTCTCAACTGTTTTTATCAATAACTATAGACACAGAACCTTGTCCAGTAACTTTAGAATATAAGTGCCAGAGAACCAGGAATAGAAAGATATTGCCACAAAATGCATTACAAAAATAGCAGGTCTGCAGCTCCAGGAGCCCCTTCAACATTTTAAACAGTTAATTAAATAAATGGCTTGTGAATATTTAAAAAGAGTGGGGCACCTATTGTGATATGAAGAATTTGGTGCAGTCTCTCCACCAAAACCAAGCATAACACTGGACAAAACTAAAAAACAAAACTATTTCAGGGCTCTGGAAATCAATCAAAGGCAGACAATAAATTCGGAAAAGTTTGTTCTTGAAAACCTGTTAAAGCTTCATTCAAGAACAGTGGGAGCCTGCAGCCTTTTCTTGCTTGGGGTGGCTCCTATCCCATCCTACCACCAAGCTCAATCTCAAGAACATTAGTTTATACCAAGGCAGGGCTGACTGAAAACCACCAGCCAGGCAGTCAGAGAGGGCATCCTTGATTTGGGGCAGTGGACAAAATTCCACAGCTTTTTTCAGCTACAAGTAGTCAAACTGTAGGAAAAGAATGAGGAAAATAAACAGCATCTGTTTTGTTACCCTGGGACTGCAGACCCAGTTGGAATAAGTGGTTGAACAGCCAGAAATTTAATTAAGAGATTCTGGAAATGAGAGCCAAATAAGTGTTTGATAAGTTCTCCACAAGTCCTTTGACAACCGGGAAACTAAGTGTAGTGCAGGAGAACCCAAGAGAATCCATGGAAAGTAAAAGCCAAGGCAGATGTGATAACTGACTGCCTTTGAGTGCACACTCTAGTCCAAACACATTTCAGTCAGCAGAAGACAGAAGTCTTACGGCCTTGAAATGTTTTAGCAAAGCTCTTTCCAAATCAATGACTACTCCTAAACTATACACAGTGGCAACAGCTACAAATCCAGGTTAAAAAATAAAAATAAGACTAAAATCTGAGTGGAGTCTTCAGAGGCTATACCACGGGTGTGTGTGGGGGGGCTTCTGTGATTTAAACCCAGGAAATTAACAAATAAATAAAAACAACTCTCAGAAAAATCAATCAAAATCCAAAGTCACCACAATATATTACCTACACTTTTCGGTTTTCAACAATAACAACAACAAAATACAAGACATGGAAAAAAACAGCAAAATGTGACCCACCGCCAGGAGAAAACAAATTTTAGGCAGTCAACAGAAACCGACTCTGAATAAGTCCAGATGTTGAACTTGGCAAAGATTTCAAAGCAGTTGTTATAAATATGTTTAAAGAATCAGTGGAAACCATGTCCAAAAAACTAAAGAAAAATATGATGACAATGACTCAATTGATAGAGAATTTAAACATAAAAATACAAACCATAAAAAGAACCAAAGAAAAATTCTAAAAGTGAAAATATAGTAACAGAAATGAAAAATGTACTAGATGGTCTTAGGAGTGGATTTGAGATGGCAGAGGAAAGAATCAATAAACTCAAAGACATATCATCAGAAATTATCAAATTTGGAGTACAGAGAAAAAAAATCAAAGGAAACTGAACAGAGCCTCAGAGACCTGTGAGATACTATCATATGCATAATGGGGGTCCCAGAAGGAGAGAAATGGGAGAAAGTGGTAGAAAGAATGTAAAAGAACAATGGCCAAAGATGTCCCATATTTGATGAAAAATATTAATCTACATATCCAAGAAGTTCAATTAATGCCAAGTAGGACAACCATAAAAAGATCCATACTTAAGACATATAATAGTCCCATTCCTGAAAGATAAATACAAACAAGAAATCTTGAAAGCCAAAAGAGAAAAATGATTCAAACATAGAGAACAATACAAAAACTGAGTTCTTATCAGACACCATGGAAGTCAGAAGACACTAAAATGACATATTTAAAAAGCTGAAAAAATCTAATCAAGAATTATTTATTCAGTAAAACTATCCTTCAAAAATAAAGTCAAAATAAAGACATTCTCAGATGAACAAGAAGTGAAAAAACCATTTGCTAGTAGACTCGCCCTGTAAGAAATATTAAAGAAAGTGTGTAGAGCTGAAACAAAACGATACCAGATGGTTACTAAAATCAACAGGAAGGAATCCAGTTCTTTTAAATTTACTGAGACTTGTTTTATGCATAGTACATGATCTATCTATCAAACAATTGATATATATCACTGTATAAACTAAAGACATACAGCATGATGGTTTTATTTACATATACTGTGAAACGATTACCACAATAGTTTCAGCTAACATTCTACATCTCATATAGATAAAATTTAAAAAGAGAAAAAAGGAAAAAATGTTTATGATGAGAACTCTTAGAAGTGACTCTTCACAACTTTCTTATAAATCATTTGGCAGGGTTGGCAATAGTCATCATGTTGTACATTACATCCCTGGTACTTAAATTTACCTTATAACTGCAAGTTTGTACCTTATGACCATCTTCCTCCATTTCCCCCTCCTACCATGCTCTGACTCTGGTAACAAGTCTAATCTGTTTCATTGAGTTTTCTTTTTTTTTTTAATTACACAGAGAAGTGAGATCATACACACTTGTCTTTTTCTGTCTGATTTATTTCACTTAGCATAATGTCTTCACATTCTATCCATGTTTTTGCAAGTGGCAGGATTTCCTTGTTTTTTAGGGCTAAGTAATATTCAGATCGGTCTCCCATCCACACACACACACCCGACAATTTATCAATTCATTCACCAATGGACACTTAAGTTGTTTCCATGTCTTGCCTATTGTAAATAACACTGCTATGAATATAAAGGTAGATACCTTTTCAAGTTAGAATTTTTATTTCTTTTGTTGGATCATATGGTATTTACATTCTTAATTTTTTGAGGATCCTCCACAGAGTTTTCCAGGGTGGTCATATTAACTTACAATCCCACCAACAGTGGACAAGGTTTCCCTTTCCTCCACATCCAGGCCAGCATTTGCTATCTCTTGCCTTTTTCATGATGGCCACTGTAACAGGCATGAAGTGGTATCTCATTATGGTTAAGGAAACTACATTTCCCTAATGACCAGTGATGTTGAGCATCTTTTCATGTACCTGTTGGCCTTTTGTATATCTTCTACGGAGAAACAGCTATTCAGGTCTTTTGCCCATTTTTAAATTGGGTTATTTGGGTTTTTTGTTATAGAGTTGTAGGAGTTCTTTATATATTTTGCTTATTATCCCCTTATCAGGTATGAAGTCTGCAAATATTTTTTCCCATTCTGTAGATTGTCTTTTCATTTTGTTAATGGTTTCTTTTGCTGTGCAGAAGCTTTTTAATCAGTCTCACTTGTTTATTTTTTATGTTATTGCTTTAGTTTTAGGTGTCATATCCAAAAAATCATTACCAACACCCATGTCCATGGTCTTATTCCCATTTTTTCTTCTTGGAGTTTCATGGTTTCAGGTTTTGCATTTAAGTCTTTAATTCATTTCAAGTTTAATTTTTGTTAAGTGGTGTAAAATATGGCTGAGTTCAATTGTTTTATATGTGAATATCCAATTATCCAATTATCCCAGCACCACTTAATAAAGTGAATGTTTTTTCTCCATTGAGTACTCTTAGCTCCTTTGTCATACCTTAGTTGACTCTATATGCTTGGGTTTATTTCTGGGCTTTCAATTCTGTTCCATTGGTCCATTTGTCTGTTTTTACGCCAGTACCATACTGTTTTGATGACTAGAGCTTTATAGTATACCTTGAAATCAGGGAGTGTGATACTTCCTGCTTTGTTCTTCTTTCTCAGGATTTCTTTGGCTATTTGGGATCTTTTGTGGTTCCATATATTTTAGGAGTGTTTTTCCTACTTCTGTAAAAAATGCCACTGGAATCTTGGTAGGGATTGCACTGAATGTATAGCTGACTTTCAATAGTATTAACATTTTAACAATAGCAATTTTTCCAACCATAAATACAGGATACTTTGCTACTTATATATGAGTCTTCAATCTCTTCCATCAATGTCTTATAGTTTTGAGTACAGCAATCTTTGGCCTCCTTAGTTAAATTTATTCCTAGGTATTTATTGTTTTTGACGCTATTGTAAATGGGTTCTATTTATTTCTTTTTCAGAAATTTTATTAGTGTATAGAAATGCTACTGATTTTTTAATGCTAATTTTGTATCCTGCAACTTTACTGAATTCCTTTATTAGATCTAATAGTTTGAGTCTTTAAATTTTTCTCTATATAAAATGTCATCCGCCAATAGAAATTTTATTTTTACCTTTCCAATTCTGATAACTTATATGTCTTTTACTTGCCTATTGCTCTAGCGAGGAATTCCAGTACTATGTTGAATAAAAGTAGTAAAAGTGTGCAACCCTGTGTTTTTCCTGATCTCAGAGGAAAAGTTTTAACCTTTCACCGTTGGGTATGATGTTAGCTGTGAGCTTATCATACATGATCTTTATCATTTGAAATATGTTCTTTCCATGCCTAATTTGTTAAAGAGTTTTTACCACGAATGGATGTTGAATTTTGGCAAATGCTTTTTATGCGTCTATTGAGATAATTATGATTTTTTTTCATTTTATTAATGTGATGTATCACATTGACAGATTTGTGTATGTTGAACTATCCTGGCATCCCAGGGATAAATCTCACATAATCAAGGTGAATGATCCTTTTAATGTGCTGCTGAACTTGGTTTGCTAGTATTTTATTGAGAATTTTTGCATGTATAGTCATCAGAAATAACGGCCAGTAGTTTACCTTTTTAGTAGAGTCCTTTTTATGGTTTTGGTATCAGAAAAATGCTGGACTTGGTGCGCCTGAGTGGCTCAGTTGGTTAAGCGTCTGCCTTTGGCTCAGGTCATGATCCCGGGGTCCTGGGATCGAGCCCCACGTCAGGTTCCCTGCTCAGCAGGGAGTCTGCTTCTCCTTCTCCCATTCTTGCTCCCCCTGCTTATATTCTCTCTGTCAAATAAATAAATAAAATCTTTAAAAAAAAAAAAGGAAAAGAAAAATGCTGGCCTTGTAAAATGAGTAAGGGGTGTTCTCTCCTCTTCAATATTTTGGAAGAGTATTAGAAGGGTTGGTGTTAATTTTTCTTTAAATGTTTGAAAAATTCACCAGTGGAGGCATCTGGTCCTAGGCTTTTTTTCACTGGGAGACATTTGATTCCAGAATCAATCTCCTTACTAATTGGTCTATTTGGATTTTCTATTTCTTCCTGATTCAGCCTTGGTAAGTTGTATGTTTCTAAGAAATTTTAGATCTTTACTATTTCTACCTTCTACTTTTTAAAAAAATGTTTATTATTTATTTTGAGAGAGAGAGAGCTCACAAGAGCAGGGGGAGGGGCAGAGGGAGAGCAGACTCCCTGCTGAGCACAGAGCTTGACTCAGGTCTCAATCTTAGGACTGTGAGATCATGGCCTGAGCCAAAAGTAAGAGTCCAGTGCTTAACTAACTGAGCCACCCAGGTGCCCCTACCGTTTCTTAATGTAGATGTTTACTGCTACAAACTTTGCTCCTAAAACTGCTTTTTACTGCACCCCATAAGCTCTGTTATGTTGTATTTTCATTTTTCTCTCAAGCAAATTTTGAATGTCTTCTATAATTTCTTCCTTATTCTACTGCGCATTTAGGAGAGTCTGGCTTAATGTCCATGTGTTTGTGAATTTTCCAGTTTTCCTCTGGTTGATTTCTAGTTTCATGCCATTGTGGTCAGAGAAGATACTGGGTATTATTTCAATCTTCTTGAATTTTCTAAGACTAGTTTTGTGGCTCAACATATGATCTATGTGCACTTGAGAAGAAAATGTATTCTGCTGTTGTTGGATAGAATTTTCCGTAAATGACTGTTAGGTCCATTTGTCTACAGTGTTGTTCAAATCTGAAGCTTATTTGATTTCCGGTCTGGATGATGCACCCGTTATTGAGAATGGAGTATTAATGTCCCCAATATTACTTTATTACTGTTTATTTCTTTTAGCTCTGTTGGTTTTGCTTTGTATATTTGGGTGCTCTACTGTTGAACCCATTAAACATTTACAATTATTATATCTTCTTGATGTATTTACACCTTTAACACTATATAATAACCTTCTTTTTTTTTTTTAAAAAGTACCCTTTAAAACCCTTTCTTATCTTGTAAGCCATTTTAAAAAAAGGCCACAGGCCACAACTGGCCTGTGGGTCATAGTTTCCCAAACCCTGTGTTAGACTATAAAATAAGTCTTATTAAATTAAAAAAAAGAAAAGGGAAGACATGCAAGTATATTCTCTGACCACAACAGAATTATATCAGAAATCAAGAGAGAAATTTGGGAAGTCCCCAAACATTTGGAAATTGAATAACACACTTCTCAATAGCTCATGAGTGAAAAAGAAATCATGAAGAGAATTAGAAAATATCTTGAATTGAATGAAAAAAATACAACACTAAAAATTCATGAGAAGCCGCAAAAGTAGTGCTTTAATAAGCGTATTTATACTTTTTAAAATGCTTGTGTTAGCTAGAAAGATCTAAAAATATATAAGTTTCCACCTCAAGAAGCTAGAATGAGAAAAGTAAATCAAATCCAAAGTTGAAGGAAATAAAATCAGAGTAACAATCCATAAATTATAAAACAGAAAAATAACAGAGAAAGCCAACGAAACCAAAAGTTGGTTCTTTTAAAAGAACAACAAAATTGGCAAACATTTTTAGCTAGACTAACCAAAGAGAATGAGAGCAAGAAAGGGAGAGAGAAAGAACACATATTACCAAAATTAGGAATAACTCTACAGAAATTAAAATAATTGTATGAGAACATTATGAATAACTTCATGCGAAAAACCAGTGAGTGTAGATGAAACGGACAAATTCCTTAAAAATTATCAAAGAGATTAAAGGAGGGGCGCCTGGGTGGTTTAGCTGGTTAAGCAACTGCCTTCGGCTCAGGTCATGATCCTGGGGTCCTGGGATCGAGCCCCGCATCGGGCTCCCTGCTCGGCGGGAAGCCTGCTTCTCCCTCTTGCACTCCCCCTGCTTGTGTTCCCTCTCTCGCTGTCTCTCTCTGTCAATTAAATGGATAAAATCTTTAAAAAAAGAAAAAAGAGAGAGATTAAAGGAGATGGGGTGCCTGGCTGGCTCAGTCAGTAGAACATGAAACTCTTGATCTCTGGGTTGTAAGTTCGAGTCCCACACTGGGTACAGAGATTACTTAAAATCTTTTTTAAAAAAGAGATTAAAGGAGAAATAGAAAATCTTAATAGAGCTATAACAAGTAAAGAAATTAAATTAGTAATTTAAAATATTTACACAATGAAAAAGCCAAGCACATATTGCTTCATAGGTAAATTTTTTCAAACAATTTTTTATAAACAGTACTGATCCTAAAGAAAATTAACAATTTCCTAATCCTAATATTTATATGGAAAAGAAAGCACCCAAAATAGGTAAAGCAATTTAGAAAAGAAAAAAGTTGGAGAACTGGTTCTACCTCATTTTAAGACTTACTATAAAACCACGGTAAACAGGACAGTGTGATAGTGACATAATGCCAGATGAGTGGGTTAATACAGAGTCTAGAAATAAACTCTTGTAATTATAGCCAAATGATTTTTGATACAGGTACCAAGACAATGACGTAAAGATAGTTTGCTTTTTAACAAATGGTGCTAGAATAGGTAGATATCCACATGCAAAAACAAATGAACTTAGACATAACCTCCATCACACAAAAAGGTCAACTGAAAATTGGCCAGACTAAATGTAAAAGATAAAACTATGAATCCTACAAGAGAATTGAGGAGAAAATTTACAAACTGGGCTTCATAAAAATTGAAAATTTTTGCTCTTCAAAAGACAACATTAGGAAAATTAAAAGGGAAGCCAGAGACTGGAAGAAAATATTTGCAAATCATACATTTGATAAAAGGCTTGTATCTGAAATCAATAAAGAACTTGTAAAAGTAAGAAGAGGAACAACACAATTAAGAAATGGATACTTCGAGGCGCCTGGGTGGCTCAGTCGTTAAGCGTCTGCCTTTGGCTCAGGTCATGATCCCAGGGTCCTGGGATCGAGCCCCACATCGGGCTCCCTGCTCCGCGGGAAGCCTGCTTCTCCCTCTCCCACTCCCCTGCTTGTGTTCCCTCTCTTGCTGTGTCTCTCTCTGTCAAATAAATAAATAAAATCTTAAAAAAAAAAAAAAAAGAAATGGATACTTCACCCTTCACCTAGGAACACACAGAAATGGAAAATTATCATGTAAAAAGATGCTCAATATCATTAGTGATTAGGGAAGTTCAGCTTAAAACCACAATGAGACATCACTACCTAACCCACTAATCAAAAGACTGACAAACCAAGTGCTGGGGAGTATATGGCGAAAAAAAAAAAAAAAAAAAGAACCCTCACACATTGCTGTAGGAATGTGAAATGGTACAGCTACTTTGAAAGAGTTTGTTTCTTCAAAAGGTAATCTACATTTATGATGCACTCAGAAATTCTATTTCTAGGTATTTACCCAAGAAAAATTAAGAGGTATGTCCCACAAACACTTGTACACAAATGTCCCTAAACGACACTATTCATAATTGCCAAAAACTGCAAACAACTCATCAACTGGCAAATGCACAAAGAAAACACTATATATCCATACAACAAAATATAAATCAGATATACACAAAGGAATGAACTACCAAGACACACAACTACATAAACTAACAACAAAAACATTAAGCTAAGTAAAAGTACCCAAATACAAAATACTATATATTGTATGATTCTATTTATGTGAAATCTCCATAAAAAGCAAAACTAGAGAAACAGATCAGAACCTATCTGTGTCTTAGAGTGGGAGTGGAGACAGATTACAATTGCGCATGAGGAAACTTTTTGTGAGGATGAAAGTGTTCTAAAACTAGATCATGGTGATGGTGGTACAACTGCAAAGTTTACCAAAAATTTAGAATTTACAATGCCCATTTGAAACACACTGAATCCTTGTATCGTGAATTTTATGGTATGCAGTAAAATATACAATAAATCTGTTTAGAAATGTTTACAAAAAGGAACGTGGTATGAATTTGGAACCAATATAGACGAGCTATTAAGAATAAACTAAAACAATCTAACTTCATTTGCTTTTTGACAAGGTTACTAGAAGACCATAATCATAGTACATCAAGATTGCAGCATTAAAATTCTTGATGTAAAGGTAAAGAAAGTACTACAGGTTTCTTCTGTATGCCTCTATGCTATTAGACATTTTTATACATTACTTTGATAGAGGACTTGCTTTTCCAATGTGTAAGTGATTTAAGAGTGGGAGGGACAGGTAACTTGACAGCTGATAAAATCATGACCGAAAATGATTTCATACCCATTTATTAGCAAAAAAATCAGTTTCACAATGCCAAGCTTTAGACAAAATATTACTGGCAAAAACAACCCAGATCTGGGTTTCTAAGTATCACTCTCCAATGAAAGAAACCAGGTTTGAGACACAGAAAATACAAAATAAGCCTGAAACATCTTGTGATGGGACAAAATAAGGAAGTACTTGAAAAAGGATGGGGAAATGTCAAAAAGACACAGGAGCCAACCAGAAGGAGCTCCCAATGGCTAACATTAGGACAATTTGAACAACAAAATAATGGCACTGGATTATAACCCATAGAATAAAATAAATATCTATGAGTTCTTACTGGCGTGAAGAAATAAAAGAGGGAAAATTCCTTACAGATTTCAATTAATATAGGCACCTGGGTGGCTCAGTCAGTTAAGTCTTTGACTTCGGCTCAGGTCATGATCCCATGACCCCCATCTTGGGCTCCCTGCTCAGCAGGGAGTCTGTTTGTCCCTTTCCCCAGCTCGTGCTCTCTCTCTCTCTCTTAAATAAATAAAATCTTTAAAAAAAGAATTTCAATTAATAGATGTAGAAGAAACGAGGGAAATACAAATGTTACATTAAGCAAACATCACAGTAATCACCATTGCAGTCAAGAATGCTGATGAATGCTAAAATCAGAAAGTGAAGGTCTGAGGAGAAACAGCTTAATGACATAGTTTTGAAGTATTTCCAAGATACTTTTCAAATTACAAAGGGAAAATGAAAAGTGGAGAAACCCAAAAGCCATCAGCTTAACCGAGGGATCAAGGTTAATCACCAGCAATCACAAGTAATAAGACACAGTGATATCCTGTACCCCCGAACATAATGCGCTGAGAAGAACACAAGATCACTTTAGTGGTATTCTTGCCAAAAATATATAACCTCAATCTAATCATGAGGAAATAGCATGTTCCATATAAGGTCTATTCCTGTGCTAAGACTCTAGGATTCCAAATCAGTATCATGGCTTCACCAAAATCTCCCTAGGAAGAAAACTACAAAAGATAATAAGAGGTAAGACTACAAGACAGAAAAATTTAATTTCCCAAAACAGAAATAATGGGTATTTTTTTTTTTTTTGCTTTTTGTTTTCTTTTTAGGATTTTATTTATTTATTTGAGAGAGAGGGCAAGAGCAAGGGGAGGAGGAGCAGAGATTGGGACAAGCAGACTCTCTGCTGAGCTGGGAGACCAATGCGGGACTCGATCCCAGGACCCTGGGATCATGACCTCAGCCGAAGGCAGATGCTTAACCGACTGAGCCACCCAGGTGCCCCAATAATGGGTATGTTTTTAAAGGCATATCATATATCACACACATACATATTATCAGATGACTGAAACAGGACTGTCAAATTTTTATAGCATGATATCTTTGGGTCCCATGCAGGATCAAGTGTGACAAGTCTCTCTCCCTTGGGTGCCCAGATAATATAGTCCTTTCTCCTTACACTTTGACTATAGGAAGCAGCAAACATTTTTCTCCATCTTCCTTTCCAGATATGTGCCTTTTCCCTCTGACTTTGTTTTCATTCATTTAATATTAATTGACTACCCATGTGAAAAGCAGGGAACCAAAAGCTGTGGGAGATACAAAGATAAATAAGATTAATCACCTAATGTCTCAAATTGCTTCTATGGTTTCTGATACTTCTAAAAATAGGATTTTTGAAATTTGCCCAGTTTTTCCTTTTTTTCTTTTTTTTTTAAAAAAACAGTGGAATCATTTGCCTGACTCAACTAACTATAACCTCCCTGGAAGTTGGAAGTCCCTAAAAGACACAATCCTGACTTTTATGAAAATCACCTCTTCACTTGTCCTTTCACTTTTACCACCCAAGTAAGCATCCCTGAAGACTACGATTTAGTTTTGCTTATTTTATAACTTTATATAATTGGAATCATATACCACGCATTCTTTGTGACTGGCTTCTTTTGCTTATTATATTTGTGAGATTTAAACATACTGTGAAATGTAGCTGCCTGCCTCTTTTCACTGTTGTATAATATTTCATTGCCTAAATTAACCACTTTGATCTTTTTTCTTGTTAAAGGACATGTGTTGTTTCTTGTTTGGGGCCATTATGAATCTTGTGAACTTAATGGACATTACAATACATGTCTTTTGGCTCATTATATATGAACATCATCAACACTATAGGGTATGACAGTCCCTATTGCTCTACGAGTTCATAAATGCTTAGTTTTGTCAACCTTTTGGGGTCTAGTTGTTATTTAGTGGAATCCTACTGTGGTTTCAATTTGCATGACCCTGGTGATTAATGAAGCTCAACATATTAACATGCATTTATTAAGCATTTAGATTTCCTCTTTAGGGAAGTATCTATTTAAGACTCCTGGTGATTTTTAAAGCTAGGTTGTTGGTCTTTTTCAATATTGATTTGTAGGAGTTCACTACAGATATAAGCCTTTGTCAGTTACATGTACTGCAAATGTTTTCTCCCATGGTGAGACTTACCTTTTCATTATTTGACCATCTATGTCAAATAGGAGCAAACTCTGTCCACCACCCCCATGTCAATTCTGGCTGACCATCCAAGTTTCTTTTTTTTTTTTTTTTTTTTTAAGATTTTATTTGACAGACAGAGACACAGCGAGAGATGGAACACAAGCAGGGGCGTGGGAGAGGGAGAAGCAGGCTTCCCGCGGAGCAGGGAGCCCAATGTGGGGCTCGATCCCAGGACCCTGGGACCATGACCTGAGCCGAAGGCAGACGCTTAACGACTGAGCCACCCAGGTGCCCCACCATCCAAGTTTCTATACAAAGTTTCCCTTATTATTTATATGCATCATTAACACATTGTCCTTGATCACTTTCAGGCTACAATGGCAGAGTAGCTGTGACAAAGATGGTATTCCGCTTCCTGTTCAATTTTTGTAAACGTTCCAAGTGCTTGAGAAGAATGTGTATTCTTCAGTTGCAGAATATGTTGTTTTACGCATTCCATTAGGTGAGCTTTAGATTTGAAAAACAGGTTACAGAAATAATTTGAGACCTAGGATAATATTATCTTCTGCCTGAAAAAATTTCTATTTGCTGCTGTCAGGCACTTGGGGACATAAGCAATCTGAATGCAATGTCAGGAAGTTTTATGGTTTTGACAGCCCAGGTGACTGGAAGCTGGGCTGCAGTCCATACAAAGGCTTTCTTTCAGATTCACCTTATGAAGTGTTTCACCTGCAAAAATACCTCAGTATATATTCTAACAGGTAAGGACTTTTTAAAAATAAACCCACAATACTATTATTATACCTTAAAAAAATCAAGAATTTCTTAATATTGTCTAATACACTATCCACGATCAACTTGCCCTGGTATTTACAAAACATGTTTTTTGCCAAATTCATTTAAATCAAAATCCAAAGAAAGCCCAATAACTGCATTTGGATGATAGGATTCTTAAGTCCCTTTTGATTTATAATAGTTCCTTCCTGCTTTTTTTCATGTTTTCATTTAAAATATTGGATAACTAAGGGGCACCTGGGTGGCTCAGTCAGGTAAGCGTCTGCCTTTGGCTCAGGTCACGGTCCCGGGGTCCTGGGATCGAGCCCCACGTCGGGCTCCCTGCTCAGCGAGGAGCCTGCTTCTCCCTCTGCCTCCACTGCTTCCCCTGCTTGTGCGTGTTCTCTAATAAACAAAATCTTAAAAAAACTTGATATCTATTCCAGAATTTCCAGCATTCTAAATATGATTTATTGTGTCTTCATGGTGTCATTTAAAATATTTACCTATCCCTTACATTCCCTGTAAAATGGTAGTTAGAAAAGCTTAAATAGATCCAGGTTCAATTTTCTTTGGTAAGACTGTATCTTAAGGGCAGGGCTATCTACTTCCAGTTGCATCACACTGGGAAGGATATAATGTCTGCTTGACCTACTTTCAGTGATGTCAAGATTAATTAATGGATCTAGGTGTCACCAGCCTGATCCATCCAATACAAAGTTCTCTATCGACTTTTTACCTAGTGGTTCAGGAAGCTATTAATCATCTTTGCTGCTAGATACTACAAAGTATTGATTTTCCTAATTTCAACATTCTATATTTATTAGCTCTAATTGTTCCATATAGAAAAACTCTCCTTCATTCAACTAGTTACCCTGAAATATAATTAGTTTAGAAAAGGCAGAATAATGTTTAATTCTTTCCCTTTAAATTTTTCAGAGAACAAGTTGGTATCCTACCAACCTCTGGAGTTTACCAATAAGTTTTTTGTTTTTTTTTAAAGAGCAATATTATGAACACAGAAAAGTTTATATATCTGATGCATTTCAATCCATTTCAATTATCATTCTCTTTGATGGTCAAACTACCTTTGACTTCTGTATTATTTTCACATGACCCCAGCAGTCTTTGATTAGTTCCCTGTTTTCAGGCACATGTCTTGTGCCTCAACCAAGCAACTCAGGTTTGTTTCTATGGGAAATAGCTTGTAAAGATTGCAGTCTCTTTGGTGTGGGAATTCTCTACCACCTTGTGAGCTCAGCAGTGCCTTCAAAACGGACTTTTTCCCCCTATCCAGTTTTTCTAATTGTCCTTAAAAGAGGGTTGGGCTGAATTATCCAGTCTGTCAATCTTGTAAACAGAAGTTCTTCTTCAAATAAGTAAAGCAAAAAGCATAAGGAAACAGACTAATCGAAAAATCTGTGAAGGAGAGTACCAAAAAGTTTTTTACAGACAGCTTCCCTCAGCTGTATGCCATAAAAAGAAAGCCTAGTTCAGAATAATCAACTGGCTGTGACAGAATTCAGAAAAGTTGCAGGACTGGAGATTCAGATCTTGGTTCAGAGTGGTTTTGTTCCTGAACCCAGAGGTTGGTTCCAAAGGTAGTTTTCTTAATTCATCAGCTTAAGAATCTGCAAAATATCACCCTCACACTGGACTAAGAGCAAAAGTAAAAGTCAATTAGGAAGCAAAACAGAAAATAACCATTAACAGGCCTAATTAGTACGTTTAGGAGTGGCAGCAAAATGAGGAGTCAGGTAACACCCACCAACACACTGTCTGGACGCTAAGATTCTTACAGACTGTAATGAACAAGTTTTTAGTACTCCAAATGCTAAGTGTATGTATCTAAAGCTGATGTAAGAAGGGAAGGATCCTACAGAAAAAAAAGACAAGGGCACCATTCTTTCAAGAACCTTTAGGATTCTCTCCCTTGAGCAGCAAAAATAGTCAGGAACTCCTTTGTTAGATGGCTAACATACAAAAATATATGAGATTCACTATATGACTTCAGCCATTTTTGTTCCAGTCTCACACACAAGAAACAGTATTAATGGATCTTTAGTAAAAAGCATACCCTTCTGCAGTTGAGTCTCAGATGAGCCCACAGCCATGGCTCACCCAACCCTGACTGCAGCCTTGTGAGATCCTAGGCTGGAGGATCAGGTAAGCTCTGTCTAGACCCCTGATCCACAGACACTGACATAAGAAATGTATGGGCTTTCTTAAACTGCTAAATTTGTGGTAATTTTTATGCAGCAATAGATAACTAATATAGTCCCACAGGTTAGTACAATGCCTAAAAAATTTACTATGTATTTCTGCTAACAGCTTGGAAAAAACACTGGACTGAGAATCAGAACCTGGTGTAAGTCTTGATTCTACCTGAATAACCTTTCCGTGCCTCAAGATTCCTTACCTATAACCAGGGATAAAACCTGCCCTGAGAATAAAAGAAAATGAGTGAAACATTGTGAAAGTTATAAAGCACTAAATAAACCCAAATCCAAAGGCTTCTAGTCAATAGTTCTGCTACCATCATCTCTCACCTGGGTTATTTCCTTGGTCTCCTAACTTGACTCCTAGTGTTTGTCCTGGGCTCCTTCTGTACACAGACGCCTAAGTGATCCTTTTAAACTTAAGTCACTTCATCTCACTCCTCTGCTCAGAATCCTCCAGTGACTTTGCATCACATGTGGAATAAAAGTCCATAATGACCACGGTCAGACATAATAAGTCTTTTACTGTTAATAAGTACAGTATATTGCACCTTAGCAAGATTCTCAATTGCAGTATCTTTAACTTACCTTTACAACTGAAATGGTAATGGAAGTCGGAATAGTGGTGCCTTGGAAGAGTGCCCTTGGAAGGGGTAACAGTGACTAGAAAGAAGCACAAGGGTGCTTGTGGAGCTCTGGTAACATTTCATTTATTGATTGGGGTGCTAGTTACAAAGTTATATTTATTTTGTGAAAACTCACTGAGAATATGCTTTTTATTTTTTTTTAAGATTTATTTATTTGGGGGGATGAGGGGGGTGGAGAATCCCAAGCAGACTCCCTGCCGAGTGCGGAGTGCAACCTGGGGCTCAATCTCATGACCCTGAGATCATGACCTGAGCCAAAATCAAGAGTCAGATTCTTAACCAACTGAGCCACCCAGGCACTCCCCCCCAATGTATATACTTTTAATCTGTATACTTTTCTACACGTACATTGTTTTACATTAAAAAAATGAATGAACTGGATTAGAATCTTTGATCCCCCCACTTACTGGCTGTGTAATTTCTAGCAAGACAGTCTATCTAAGCTGCAGGTTCCTCATCTTAAAAAGAAGTAAAAAACAATAATACCTATCCCATACTATTAAACTGATAAATTAACAGAAAAAACAGAGTTAAGCACTTAATAGCATGCCCGGCCTAGTTTAAATACTTAGTAAATGTGCCACCAATAACAATAATCTCTTGATTATATGGAGAAGGAGCAAAATATACCACGTTTTAGAGTAACTTAAGATATTATTATTGTTATTACTACCACTAGTACTACTAGCAGTAACAATGAGTCCAATGCATTTAAAAGATTAAATTTACTAAGCAAAAATAACTACATACCAGATTGCACTCATGTTCAGAATTACACAGTAACCACTAGATACCACTTTCTGTCTCTGACAACAGAGACCTCCCCTCCACCCATCTCTAAGTTAGCCAAAACCTTGTTAGAACAGTGCCCCCTCTCTCAGGAAAGCAAAGTCAGTCAGTCTCCATGGGATGTGGATTTTTTTTTTTAGAAGATTTATTTATTTTTAGAGAGAAAAAGGAAGAGAGAGAGCACGTGGGGGTGAGGGGCAGAGGGAGAGGGAGAATCTCAAGCAGATTCCCCACTGAGCATGGAGCCCGACACGGGGCTCGATCTCACGACCCTGAGATCACGACCTAAGCCAAAATCAAGAGTCAGACGCTTAACCAACTGAGCTACCCAGGCGCCCCAGAATGTGGATTTTAAGAGCACGGGAATAACTGAATAGCAGAAGAATGAGATAGGGAAGGGAAGAACAAGGGAGGAATCCTGATGCGAGGAACAGGCCATTTTAGAAAATGTTTTTTATACATTAATAACCTTCTGACCACTTTTGGTCAAGAAGTTTGTGACGTATCAGTACTCTTTCTTCTTCTTTTAGATGGCATTTTTACAATGAGAAATCTTACTGATTCTAAAGTTGATGTAATTTGACAACTTAAATTTATATTAAATCCATTTTGTTCCATATTACAACTAATAAAGCTTTAGTATAATTTGGAGCACGCACATTATATTCTCCTCCATACCCTACCCACATCCTCCCAAATGTGAATAAAGAGTCAATTGTTCATCCCTATTTCTCAAAAGCCTTATAAGGGATGAGACAGTCTCTCCCTCTCTCCGTGAAAACATACTTCAGAATTACCTGCCTCCAGCGTTTCCATACAGTCTAAAGCCAATTTAAAAAAGATCACGAGGGTGGATAACCGGCCCTCATCTGACAATGAAAGACAGAGCCTAAAAGAAATACATAAAAGTTTGAAGGAGAAAAAAAGCGGGGGGAAAAAATCCTTAGGCCTCAAGGCTCTTCTCTAAATTCAGAGGCAACAGACTTAAGACGACTGCGGATATGCCAGACAAGAGGCCCCAACAAGGAGGAAAAGCAGCCAGTGCTCAAATATTCAAGCAAGCAGCCACTGCAGACCCACTGAGAGGACAGGGAGCACTGCATGATGCAGAGCATTATGATGCCCACACCGTGCAGCAGAGACATCCAGCAAGCAGGGGCCAGACATGCTGTCTAAAATCAAGCCTTTTGGGTTTTTTTGGTTTTTTTACATCTCAGAGTTTTCTTTCATTTCCTCACACAGAAGCACATTACGTATGTATATTACCAACTCTTTCATAGTATGCTATTTTGAAAGGCAATACAAATGTATAAAATAACTGAATGGAGTTAACTAAATTTGATGTATTATTTACTAAAAAAGGAAAGTTTTTTTTTTTTTTTAAGTTTACAAAGGTAAGAAGTTAAAAACATAAAGATGAAGGGTAATTTTGGGAAAGGAAACAATACATCATTTAGTGTACATGTGTGTTTAAACAAAATGGACTTTTATTTCGGTGGCCGTGGGTTAGCTGAGTTCCTTTAAATAGTTAGGGATTTGCGAAGCGCAAAGCTCATGTAACGTAATCTGTGTTTTCCGCAAATCCCCATCGGTCTACTTACTTAAGAAACCCATGCTTCCTGGCTGGATGCCGGCATGCCAAACCTGCCCAGTCGTGCATAGTTTTATTTCTGTTACTAAATTAGGAAACCAAAGCGGGCAATGTCTGGGCCAACAGCAAAGAGAAAAGGCTCGGCATCATTAGTCGGCTTGTCTTCTTAAAAGCCAGATCATTATAAGATATTTAATTTTTAATTAGAGATACCAAAGTAATTTAGCCTAATAAGGAGCAATACTAAGAAATAATTAAATGAAGACAAAGGGAGAAATACAAACGTTTAACAAAGTATTCTTCTGAATAGCCTTAATGATGTTGAAAATAAACTACTACCATTCAAGGCTTAATGTCTCAATGATGGATACTGAAATACTACCTTATTTTTTTAAGCAGTGAGGAAGAAATAGGAAGTTATTCATCACAATTTTTACAAAGATCTACTAACATACTTTATGTAGAGCACTGTTTAGAGAAACTAAGTGGAGCATTCAGAGACCTGAGTAAAGGAACACAAAGCAGGATTTCAAAAGAACAAAATCACTTTGTTTATTTACAAATTTTAGAATGACAGAAAAATACAGAAGGGAAAATCCAATTTTCCACATTCCAAATTTCATTTTCCCCTAATTAGCATATCAGGGTGTTTCAAAACACGATAGTTGTTAAATAACATTCCTTAAAGTATTTTAAACACACCTGATACTTTCTCAAAAGCTAAAGCTTGACTCCTAAGGGTGCTGGTAGAACTTTAGTTCTTGCAATATCTGAGTGATATTTCTTATAAACATTTTGTTAAATATTGAGACATTTCAAAGTAGTATTTATTTTAGTTTAGTTCCTTCTATGCAAGAACTTAAAAATTTAAATATATGCTATAAAATCTATATTTTATATGGATGAAATGTACATAAATACCAGAATTTACACATTTATAGAAAGATTAAAATTTGAGCACTATAATAGGCCCTGAAAGGCTTGATTATAAAATATGACTTAAAAGAAAATGATGTTCGCAGTTTACTTCCCAACCTTAAGCAATATAGACTTTTATATTTATAAAGAAGCCACAAAGAGAACTCTTCTAGTAACCATCCTAATTGTTTGGTATCCTTTCAACTAATCTTTTTACACATATTTCCATGATTTTTATTCAACAACGAAATGCATTTAGGTAGTCTGGTGTGAGACAAAACCCTGAGTCTTTCTCTTCTTTTTGCTTAACTCCCACCACCACGATCTGGCCATCAGTGAGGAGCAGAAGCAGGTCCACAGGGGTTGGACAAGCAGAAGCAATCTCCCTCAGTCTCAAGGCATCCTTCAATTGTCCATCCTACTGAAGTCACAATGCAAAGCATGTCCATCTGGCCCCCTTGTCTGGCCCTTCACTGTCCCTATATTATTGATAAGAGGCACAATGCTGCGGGAGGCACAGTAAAATTAGAGACAAAAGCTTCAAGTCATAAGTTACATAAATAAAAAGCAAGTAATAGATTGATCAGAAATTATACTCAAAAGTATAATAATCCCCATTGATCAGTGCAGTAAAAGGTCTTCCAGGCCCTCATTTTTACCTCCTTACTGCAACATAAAGAAACATGTATATAGATGAAATACCCAAAAAGAAGGAAAAATTGATTTTCTCTGGTTGTAAAAAATCAATGAAATTTATTTTTCAAAAGAAATTTGAAAAGAAAAACAACAAAACTGAAAGACCTACATGGTATTTCCAAACTTCCTATAGAGTTACACTAATCAAGCCAATGTGGTGTTGTCATAAGGAGAGACATAAAGACTAACAGAACATTAGAAATCAACCCATATGTTTACAGACAACTGATTTTCAACAAAGTTACCAAGAAAATTCAACAAAGAAAGGAAAGTCTTTTTAACAAATTGTGCTGGAACAACTGAATATCCCATATATAAAATAAAAGAACATGAAGAGGCAAGCCACAGACTAGGAGAAAATATTTATACATAATACCTCTGATAAAGGACTTGCATTCAGACAAGAGTAGGGTTGGCAAACTTGCTCTAAGGGGCCACTTAGTAAACAATTTAGGCTTTGTGAATCATAGAGTCACTGTCACAACTACTCAACTCTGACACTGTAGCACAAAAGCAGCCATAGACAATATGTGTATGAATGGGCATGGCGGTCTTCCAATAAAACTTTATTTACAAAATCAAGTGGAGGGTCAGATTTGGCCCATAGGTCAGAGTTTGCTAACCCCTGGTCTCTAACATCTCCTTCCAGGTTAGCTGATTCTCATTCTATGAGAGCAATTTCACAACTCTGTAAGTTGTAGATCACTGATAGCAATGTAAAATAATCCTTGTTTATAAACACAAAAATGAATTATTTCCCATGGAGAGACAACCCTCTGTCCCTGTGGAGAAAACCAGCTTTGTTCCCATTTCAATATTCTTAATCTCTAAATGTTCTGTTCTTTGCATCCTCCTTTGAACTGGTTATAATACCTTAGCAGTCTCCTTATTAACAGGTTAAAATAAAGGTTTAATACATTTTAAAATTTTTATATCTGTATGGAAATCACGATCTTACCTTTTTTTTGTGAAAACTATCCTTTAACATCAGAACGTATTAAGAACTCTTAACAACTATTAATAAGAACACAAACAACTTAGGGGCACCTGGGTGGCTCAGTTGATCGAGCGTCCAACTCTCGGTTTCAGCTCAGGTCATGATCTCAGGGTCCTGGGATCGAGTCCCCTGTTGGGCTCCCCACTCAGCAGGGAGTCTGCCTGTCTCCCTCTCTCTGCCCCTCCCCCACCCCGCTTGCTCTCTCTAAAATGGATAAATCTTTAAAAAAAAAGAACACAACAAAATTGAGCAAAAGATTTCTAAATAGATATACTTCACCAAAGAAATGGCAAATGAGCACAAGAAAAAGATACCATCTTAGTCTGTTCAGGCTGCTATAACAAAATACCATAAATTGGGTGGCTTAAAAACAACAGAAATTTCTCACTGTTGTGGAGGCTGGGGAAGCCGAGATCAAGGTGCTGGCAGACCCAGTGTCTAGTGAGGGCCTGCTTTCTCATTAACACCTATTTTCTCATGGTGACCTGACGTGGTGGAAAGGGTGAGGGAGCCTTCTTGGGCTTCCTTGATAAGGGCACTACTCTCATTCTTGAGGGCTCTGCCCTGATGACCTAATTACCTCCCAAAGGCCCCACTTCCTAATACCATCATCTTGGGGGTTAGGATTTCAACATACAAAATTTGTGAGGACATAAAAAGATGCTTAATCTTCAGTTACTAGGGAAATGCAAAATAAAATCATAACGAGTTGCTACTATACAGCTACTAGAACAGCCACAATAAAAAGACTGAAAATACCAAATGCTGGCAAGGATATGGAGGGACTAGAACCCTTATACATTGCTAGCAGGAATGTAAATGGTATAGCCACTTTGGAAAACAGCTTAGCACTTTCTTTCAAAGTGAAAAATATAGTTAATCACACAACCCAGCAATTCTACTCCTAGGCATTTACCCAAGAGTAAGGAAAACATTTGCCCACAAAAAGCTTGTGCACAAAGCTTCACAGCAATATTATTCAGAACAGCCCAAATTAAAAACAATTTAAATGGTCAATCACCTACTGAATAAACAAAATATGGCATATCCATACAATAAAATGTTACTCAGCAATAAAAAAAACCCAAACTACTAAAACACAAAACTGTATACAAGAACATTATGCTAAGTAAAATAAGCCAGACACAAAAGGCTACATATTACATGATTCCATTCATACGTAATTTCTAGAAAAGGTGAAACTATAGAAAGATGAGTAGTTGGCTGGGGGTAAGAACAGGGGCTGGTGACAAAAAGGAACTGGGGAACTTTTGGGGACAATGGAAAAATTCTAGAACTCGATTGCGATGAGGGTTCCTCAACTGTGTACATTTAAATAAAATTCATCAAATGGAACATGTAAAATGGTAAATTTTATGCTGTGTAAATTATACCTCTATAAAGATGTTTTTAAAAAATCAATGGGCAGTAGTTTAAATAAATTAGTAACTCATGCCAGGAACATTACTGACATTGTTATAAAGATTAACAAGATACTACTTAGAGGACTTTAAAAAAAAGTGATGTGGAGGAAAACAAGTTGTGTACGGGTCACACTTTGTAAATTGATTACACAGAGAGCTCTGGAGATAAGGAAATCAAGGTGCTATTTCTTGCTTTACTGTTTCTATATCATAACTTTACAGAGTTTCTGACTTAGAAGTAGTTAGAAATTTAAACTATCAATAGGAGATAAACAGACATGATATACAAATGCTCATGCCTTGTATTATGTCATGTCTTTTAGCATCAGAAACAGATTTTTGACACTCACTCCATGCCCTTCATAAAATGAAACCTGTTAGCATTAGCATAAATTTAAGAATGTTGGATTTTAGTGGTAGAAGGTATATTAGAACCCATCAAGTTAAAACTATGTACCACGCTGAGTAAGAAAATGGAGACATAGGGATTCAGTGACATTAAGTTTATAGGCTTTTGCTTTATTGAAAGTTCACAGTTCTTAAAGCTCCATGGAATTCTAACTGTAGGAAATTCAAATAGCTTTAGCCATAAAGTCCAAAAGCAATTTCACAGGATATCATAGGCAAACCAAGAGCATTCAAATAAAATAGACACAATGATTGGCACTTTAGAAAAAAGTTCTTAAGTACAGAATAGGTAAGATTGTGCTAACTGTCGAATTACAAAGCTGATTTGATCTACTATGTTAAGAATCTCAAAAGACAAACAGACTAAAACTTTCATTTTTCTCTTTTGTTTAAAATTAACAGTATTCTATAGTCTATATTTAATATATCACTCACTAAATGTGATATAAATTTTTGGTTCTTAAATTGCTAAATAATTCAGCGATTTGATATGTGTGAAATATATTTTCAATTATGCCACTGGATCATTTCACTTTAAGTGAACAAAGCATGGAAATTTATCTCTGAACAAGAGCAGCTCCTCTTGTGTGTATACAGACTGTAAGACAATATTCCATGTATATAAGACAGTATTTGTGACTCTCCACTGATTATGCAGAAAAATTAGTAAAGAAAAGTTATCTCACATACTCAAATAGGTAATATTCAGTCACCTAGAGAGAGCAGGCAATATGAAGAACTGCACCACAGAAATCATAATTTGGGTTTGGGATATATACAACAATATGCATAATTGTGCCTACTTTTTGAAAATGTTTTCCAAGCTATATTTGCTCTGCTTTAGAGTAAACATCCTTTTCAAGTCATGTAAAGAGAAAATCATAAAAATATTTCTTTGGTTACTCAACTGAAGACTTAATAATTCAATTTAATCTTATTCGACTTATAAAAACTTAAACTTTCATTCATGAAAATATACATTTAAATTTTAAAAGGAGGCAAAAATGGATACGGGAAAAAAAATTCTGAGATTAAACATCCATGTGTATCTTTCAGCTATTATTTCCAATAAACTCGATTATTTCAACATTTTACAAAATGACTATAAAATTACAGCAAAAACTCGTTTAAGGACAACAAATTCGTGTTAAGAACCTAAATGTATAAGTAAATAATATGACTTCTACAAAACCTGCTGTTACTCCCAAAAAAATAAATACTAAGACACTGATACTGATACTGTAAGTTCACACTAAAGTAATGAATGCCAAACTTTTGAAACTAAAAATAAAAAAGTCATCAAAACAAGACCTGCCAGACTTTCTCTTTCAGAATGTCAGCAAATCTAGTGAAGAAACAGAGAATATATAAAACCAGCTAATGGACATTCATTTTTAAAATCCTTTGACACTTCAACAGCCACAGTTTTTACTTCAAGTTTCCTCATTTACAAATAAATACACAATGAAAACTAACACAAGTCGTTTAAAAACAACATATCTGCGTACGATTTTGTTTTTAAAAGGAATAGGAGGATTAAACAAAGAACTGTGATGTCAATTGTGTGTCAGGGAGTTGGTAACAAACCATATCAAACTAAATTTTAATTACTTCTCATTACATCAACCCTTGGCAAATCATAAAGCTTTTCATTTACTAAAACAATCATTACCTTTAAAATTACTTGTACAGTAGACAATATGACTTAAAACCTTTAACAGGTTAAAACAATGTAAAGATGAAGTAAGCAATGAGTATGTTCAAATAAAATATGAAACAAAATAAAGGTTTTATACCCTGAAGACAATATTTTTAGGAAATACCTATTCAGCATATAACCTATATTCTACCAGTTAGTTTTTCTCCACAATTATATACAGTTTGACCTAAAACAGCATATTGAAATCAAGGTTAAAAAAAAAAAAAAGACAGCTATAAAATAACAATGAAAATATAATCTTTTAAAATGTATCTATTTTAAAACTTGTCTTTTCCAAGACTGGTTCACAAATACAAATCAAATCGCAAATACAATACAAATTAAAATATAAAAAAACATATTTAATGCTCAAAAACTCTTTAGTAAAAATGAACTACGAACCCCAAGTTTTGCCAAGATATCAAAGCTATGATAGAAATTACTCACACTACCTTAAAAGTACTGCAAGTTGATTTATGTCCAAAAATAACAATTCAATCTCTGAATTCCCATTAAGTTGTGCCTAAAAAAATACATTTTATAAGTTCTCAGTAACATTCACTCCAAAAGATTAAGATCATTTATATTCATCAGCTTTTAATACCAATTCCTGGTATTCATGATAAACATATGGTTATGAACCCATTATGGGCTTCTCTCACTGCAACCACAACACTTTTGGCAAATTATTTAAGTGGAGCATTTTAACTGCCGAAGTCATTTTTCAAATCTGTAATTTAGAAAGATAATCCCAAAAGGAGTGTGTGTGACAGACTAGGAGTTGAATATATTGCAGAGATAAAACAATGGGAAATACTCGAATCCAAATCATTGGATCCTGAACACCACTTACACATCAGCTCAGTCTCTCAACGTTATGCATGACTTTTCCTTAAATCCTCTTCAGCTGACCTCTGCACTGTCTCCACGGCTCCCACCAGCACCATGCTCATAATAGACCATGGTGGAGAAAATTAATTGTACACAGAAAGGGAAGAATAACAGTACTGCATGTAAAGTAAATTTGGAAGTATTCCCCTTGGGATTTCAAATTGGGTCGCTGCTATTATGATGTTAGCTGCTTTTAAATCTTTTCACAAAGGAATGGACCATGGAAAGGAATTCAACATCCCTTAGCCAGTAGTATGATTGATGGGAGAGGCTTTCCAAGTCTGAAGGACTAACTTTTCTCCTTTTGCCTTTTTTTAAAAAGTATCATCACAATGAACTTTTGTTTTTCAGATGCTTGGCATGTGTTCCACCAATTCCCTTCACATCTTTCCTAAAAAGGAGTACTTTCTGTATTAACTTGACACTGAAAAGGATGCATGGTCCAGAAAACAAAACTTTTTTTCTTTTAGAAGAATCTTAATGGCCATTTTTATTCCAAGGTTTTTGCCCAATTTTTAAATCTTGGGAAAGTTTGTAAATAAAACTTTAAAAGTTTTAGCTCCATTTGTAACCAGATTGCACAATATGTAATAGTATCAAATATAAAAATATTTTTTCTGAGAAACCCATGCATTTTAGTATACTGAGATAATGTTATGTAAAAACCTGAATAAAAAATCTTTATGTTACTATAAAGTAATATGTATTTAGCTATGGTATAAAGTTATCTTACTAATAGAGTGTTATGTGTAACAAAGATACTAATAAAGTAATTTATATGCCTATAAGAGACAATGAAAGAACAGATTGTGAAGATGAGTTTAGAACTCTGGTAGACAATTTATTCAATTACCCCGTGGTCATCTAGCAAGCTGAGGATGGGTAAATTGTTAGATTTTATCCCTCTGTCCATTAGTTGTCAAATAGGTAACTTAACCACTCTGTACTGTACCCAGATAACTCAGTACTAAACACACTCAATAATTCTTTCTCTATCCTGTCTACTCTCTTCCTTGAAAGTACAAATATTAGCCTAAAGTATTAGACAATAAAACATCATAAGCTCCTTTGAAATCTGGGTCTAGATTTTGTGCACCTTCACCATTTCCACTTCCTCTAGTACATAGCATGGTACTTTGAACCAACAAATATTTTTTGTTGGGCAGATGAAACAGTAAGTCAGTGCCCCAGGTAATCTAGATAACCCTACAAAATTAAGTCTATTTATATATAATGCTGACCATATATATATATATATGGCCTGGTGACACCAGAGGGGTGCTCTACCAGAGATTAATTATTTAGATTCTTTATTAGTGAAAAAATGTGCTAGCTAATTTACCAGCACTGATGTGGAATCAGTGAAAAGCTGAGTCTCCCTAGGAGGGTAAATTACCCCCAAATTACTATGGTAGCCACCAAGGAGGGTAACAGAGGGTGAAGAGCCATGATAATTTGAGGGAAGGGGGTACAATAAGATCCTTTATGTTTTGAGGATTCCCTTTGAGTTGATCTCTGAGTGGCAGGCACGAAGAGATGGCAATGAAACCAGGGCTGCCCCCATGTTCCTGAAGCCACCCAGCATCCCTAGAAACTAACCCAGGGAACGCCAATGTGGATCACCAGTGACCAGTCTACACCCACAGGAACGGGGTCGGCACTTCTGAAGAAGCACTACAGCCTGTGCTATCATCTGTCAGAGTACACCAATGACGTCTCAACAATCGGGATGTGAGCAACAGTGGAAAACTAGCATGACCAGGCTCCATTCCTGCTGTGTGCTCTCCAGGAAGAAGGCTGATCTGTTCCTCCCTGCCTCCACGTTAGACCAATGAGCACAAAAATTTCAGAACAATTTAGGTGGCGACAGGACGGGTCTAAGAAGAGATACTAAATTTCATTTCAATAAAGCAATGAGAGGCTCAACTAGAAGAAAAACACATTTTAAGAAAAAAATAACAAACTTGACCATACTTGAAGGCTGAGTTTTTGGAACAATTCAGGCTAGTTATATGTAGCACATATTTCTGTGTTTGAGTATTTTATTTTTGCAGACATATGTGCTTTTGTGTGCTTTCACTATTTTTTAAAATTTTTATTATTAAAATACAACATAGACTGCTTTAATGTTTTTAATTTGGACTAAAAGTCTTTCCTTTTTTGGTATGCAAAACAACTTTCAGGGATAAAAAAAAATTTTTTTTTAAATAGGCTGATTTTTATGCCAGATGTCAGCAACATCTTTTCTGACTCCTGGTTACATTTTGTTGTTTGTTTGTTACCACAATCTTCTCTCATGGGAGTTTACAGCAAATCACAAAAGCATCAGGCTTCTGTTGACTATCAAGAGTGAGCGGATGCTTCTAATATCCACTGGCCCTTGTGGTCTTTACCAAAGGGTGAATCACAAAATGTTTGGCAAGCAGCTCTGCACTGATGGAAATCTTTCCTTAATATTCCTTTATTTGCAAGTGCATGGTATTTGTCTTCCTAATAAATCACATACATAATTTTACTTGATCAAGTTAGAAATAAGTCTTTGGAATAAAATGAGTTTAAATTTGTTCTCTAACAAATACTCTTCCAAGTAGAAGGCAACATATAAATGTTTAAGTGGTATGTAATTCATATATATGAAAGCATGCAGGTTAGCAATCAGATGAGAAATCAAAGAACATGTAATGGACTCCCACTTCCAAACATGACAGGGTCACTGACACCAGACTTGCTCCCCACCAAAATACAATAAAACTACTCAAAAACAGATGAGGCAACTGTGTTCAAGCAACAGACTGGAAACACAGACCTTTGATCCTTGAAGAGGTGAGTCCTGTGTTGGAATGTGGCTTTCTGCCAAGGGGTGCACTCTGGGCCACAGCACAGGGAAGTGGAACCCAGGCGGAGCTCAGCAGTCTCAGAGAGCAGAAGGACCAGAGATCCGACCTGGAGAGCTGAAGCAGCCGGAAAATGTAGGACAGCGGAGCAAAGGGGACAAAACTGTGAGGTGAAAAAGTGCTTAATCAATGGCATACTGGAGAGAGCAAAAGGAGTCAGTGAGCAGAAGACAGATCAGCAGATGTATCATGCAACGTTCAGATCAAGAGGAAAAAAATTGTTTTAGAAGAACAAAGCCTCAGTGACCTGTGACACAATATCAAACGATTTCATGTGTGTGACTAGAGCTCCCAAAAAAGAGAGGAAACGGGGCAGAAAAATATCTGAAGAAATAATGACAGAAAACTTCCCAATTTGAGAATCAAGAAAACCCCAACCAGGATATTTTTAAAATCCTGCATTGTGGCACATCCTAAACAAACTGCTAACAAAAGATAAAGAGAAAAATTTTAACAGAGCCATAGAAAAAGGTATTATATACAAGGTAACAATGATACAAATTGCAACTGATTTCTCATTAGAAACAATGGGGTCAGAAGACAATGGAAGGTCACCTTCATAAAGTGCCAGAAAGAAATCCTGTCAATTGAGAATTCTATATCCAGAGAAAATATTCTTCAAAGATAATGACAGTTTTGCATAAAGAAAACTGAGATAGTTGATTGCCTGAGGACCTGCACTACAAGGAAGGACTTCAGGCTGAAGAGAAATGATACCAAAGAGAAAATACATCCACAGGAAAGAATGAAGAGCATGGGTAATAGTAAATATCTGGGTTAAAAACAAAGAATATCTTTTTTATTACCTTGATTTCCTTTAAAGACAATTGACTGTTACAAAATTGACACTATATTGTAGGGCTCATAACATAAAGGAAAAATACTATATAAGAACACAAGGAGGGTAAATGGAAGTATACCACTGGGAAGAGTCTTAAAATTTATATTAAGTGGTACAACATCCTAAGTAAATTGTAATAAGTATATATATATATGAAAACATATATCCATAAAAAGCCTTACACAAGAATGTTTAATATTAGCTGTATTCATCATAGTCCAAAGTTAGAAGAAACCCATATGTCCATCAAGAGGGAAATAAATATATGAACTGTATATTCAAACATTTGAATACTACCCTGCAAATTATAGAAGAATGGACTACAGATACATGTAAGGGAATGGATGCATCTTGAATATATGGCTCCACTTATACTATGTTCAACAGCAGATCCCATTAATCTGTGGTCACAGAAATCAGAAGAGTGTTCACCTATGGCAAACAGACTGGAAGAGACATGAGAGTACTCTCTGGGGTAATGGAGATGTTCTATATCTTGACAAAGATGCTGATTACATGGGTATATACATTTGTCAAAACTCAGAATTGTACATCTGTGCATTTCACTATATGTAAATTTTACCTCAATTAAAAAAAACTGTAAGAGAAGACAAAAATATGAAGAACAAAAATTAAAAGAAAAATACAAGAGGGTCTTCAAGGATAACTGTTCAAGTTCAGTGTTGGGTATACGGGGATTCATCATTCAATTGTCTACTTTTGTATTTCGAATTTTCCATAATAAAAAGTTTTTTAAAGGCAAAGGCAATAATAATGTATTAATACATTTAAGTTAATGTATTGTGCAATGTATTATTAATACACAATATTTTGTATATTTGAAATTTACTAAGAGAGTAGATCTCAAGTGTTCTCAACACACACAGGGTAACTGCAGGAGGTGATGGGTATGTTACTTAGTTTCATTGTGGTAATCATTTCACACTGTATACACATATCAAAAAAACGTTGCATACTGTAAAAATATGATTTTTATGTGTGAAAAATAAAGATCAAAAGTAAAAATTTTAAATATCACAGTAAAAAAAATATTCATTTAACCTTTCCCTTATGGTATTTGGATACAAACCTACAAAACTCATTGCCAAACAAAATACAAAGTTATTAAAATAGTAACTTTTTAAAAGGGGAATGAGGCCTGCTCAGAAAAAGTACTTCCAGATTCCAAAGTTCTTATACCATAAACCATGACTCAATAATTTTAGCCAGGGAGATTTTTTTTGAGTGATGATTATTTATTCTTCTTGGAACCAGTTAAATCCATATTATTAAATTAGCCTTATCTTTCAGGCTGGATTATGGACTAAGTCAGGAAGATATTTAAAGCAGGTGTATCAAGAACCTTTCTTCAGTCCAAGGTGCGTGTCTGTCTGAGTTTGTTGGAGCCCCACGCACAGATGACTCGGAGCTACCCCTTGGGTGTTCTCTGGTCAGTGCTCCGCTGCCAGTATCCATACCTCTGGGGCTGAGGCTTTCTCTACAGAAGGCTGCTGCTCCACCACATGTGTAGGGACAAGTACCCCCTCATCTAAGCAACTCTGAACCAATACTTTTTGGGAGCTGATGTTTAAATGCTTAGGCCTCTTAACACTTGAGCAGGATGATTCCTTGTGTTTTACACAGGATTAAGCTCTCAGTGCCCACTATGGTGGCTGGTGGAGGAGTTTAGAGCGTGCCACCCCAAAATATGCCAGTCTAGCATATTAATTATTTTGAGTTAAAGGTGCTGAAAACTGGCAGATGCAAGAAGGCACTTTGACCTTCCCTTCCTAAAAGCACAAAATAAAATTCCCATGTAAAAGGTGTCTTCCCTGTACCAGGAGGAAGGAAGACATTCTTATCACCAGAGATGGAGAGTAGAGGCCAAGGGAGATCTTACCAACCAACCTTGTTAAACAACCCTTACATTCCTAGTCACTGTTTCACAATTAACTGCCCTAAGCCAAACCCCTTTGTCTTACCACATTTTCACAACTACAACTCTTTGTCCAACCTAGTGTATAGGTGTTTGGCTTTAACTGCTTCTTTGGGTCTTCATTTCTCTGATAAAGCTTCCTTTGCACAGGTAAAAATTACTAAATAAAATTTGTATACTTTTCTCCTGTTGATCTTTTTTTTTTTTTAAAGATTTTATTTATTTATTTGAGAGAGAGAGAGAGCACATGAGAGGGAAGAGGGTCAGAGGAGAAGCAGACTCCCTGCTGAGCAGGAAGTCCGATGCAGGACTCGATCCTGGGACTCCAGGATCATGACCTGAGCTGAAGGCAGTCGCTTAACCAACTGAGCCACCCAGGCGCCCTCCTGTTGATCTGTCTTAATTCTCCTGCTGATCTGTTAGTTAATTCTTGGGCCCAGCTGGAGACCCTAAGAGCGCAGAGGAAAAATTGTACCTCCCCTACACGGGCTTAGTAACATACTCTAATCTGTCTCTACATTCCTCTATCCTGTCACCACTTCACACCAGTGTTCTCTGTTCCTCCCAAAAAACTACCTGTGCTCAGTGTGAGGTGGTGGTGGTGGGGAGAACATCTAAGAAAAAGGGTGCAAAGAATGTTGTAGAGCTATCTTAATAAGCACAGAGCCTATGGGCCTTAAGGACACAACCAGTGATTGGGATACTAAAGAAAACTTAGTAAGGGTCTGCCTCCATCTTCTCTCTGTATATCTGCTTCATCTTTCTTCCTTTTTTCTGTTTCCCAGTCTGTATGGCTACTTCCCAGCACCTCACAAGATTACACAGCATTGTGCAATAGCCCAGAGAGAAAAAGAGACTGATTTTCTTTTTCCCATTTCCCCTGATGTCTTACTTTCTTTCCTTCTCCCCCACCAGCCTCTTCCAAAATTCCCAGGATAAGAACTGTTCTGTTTGCATCAGGTACCTACACCAGCACTAATCAACTGTAGAGATAAAGCCATGTCACAAGGAAGGAAAAAGGCAGTACATTCAAGCTAACAGAATGGGGAAAAGGGACATCCCAGAAAATGGGTCCCATCCACATGGCTGCTACCAGGTAGGTACTGGCAGACAACTCAACAGAATCAACCATATGAGTCATGCATGTGGTTGAGAAACTGTTGAAAATACTCGACCTTCGTCACAGCAACAAGGACATACTCATAAATATCAAACTATGTGCAAATTTCAGGGCATTCATGAAACCCCTATAATTCATTCTTAGAGCCTAATCTTAAAACTCTCTATATATGCATCTGGATTTTTCAAATGTTTCAGATTTTTCAAATACTGGTATAAAATTTTTCAAAATTTTAAATATTGAGAATGAAATTATATTCAAAGGTTTTTCAACTACAACAAATGCACATAATGAAATGTTAAGTCTTTCAAGAAGTAGAAGTCTATACATAATAGCCTGGACTAGGTAGAAGGGGCTAACTAACAATCAAATATCAACTGGAGTCTATTGTCATCAAATAGAGATAACACGGGAGTCCCTCACTTTTTTTTTTTTTTTTTTTTTTGCTACACTTAGACTACCTTCCCATTTTATATGCCCAACATGATCAGAAACCTGGGGGATATGTACCTAGCCCCTCCCATTCAAATCATAACATATGAAATTACCTCATAGAGATAAATAAAGTGAATCAAATAATGAGTAAGGTCTAGTCCACTGCTACTGATGATGGCCTAGAAAGAAAAAAATCTACACACGGCTCAGTCAAAAGTTTCTATTCAAAGTACAGCTATTACTGTATATAATTTTACCCAAAACAGACAAAACCAAACATATACAACAGATGAAAGCTATGGAAATAAAACCAGCAGTAAATGCTTAAAATCTATTATGCAACACGTGAGATATAAATTAAAAATTAGAAGCAAGCAGTCAGAAAACCTATACCCTTCACTGGTCATTAGGAAGTAGTCAATGATATTAGTAGCACATCCTTAACCTCTAAGAGTATATAATGGAAGGAAATGACCACATTCTACCACAAAATGGTCTTATATTACAGGAAAAAACAGAATAAAAGAACAATGGTTTAACAGAAGTGTATTTCTCATATGCTCTTTAAGTATATATAAAAAGGGGCTTCTGAATACAGTATTATATCCATGTATCTTGATTTTACAAGAGATCTTGTAGAAGTTTCATATATGAAAATACGAAAACCCAAAGTATTATCTTTACTGATACATTTCCTAGGCAATCTCCAAAAGAGAATCTAATTTCCTGAGTATCTGAATATATAAACTTGATGAAAGCTAGAATGATAAAACACCACTGAGCCTGATTTCATACAATAAACTCTAAAAGAAAGATCAGATTCCTACACCATATTGAAATTTTTGTATTAACTATCGTTGGAAAATGTAAGACAGTAATTATATAGGGTTAAAGAATTTTTTAAGCAGACTGTACTATTTTTGTAAACAATATTGAACCTATATTATTAAGGCCGCACATAAAGTTTAAAAATTAATGAGTTACTGTGTTTCACTTAGAAATGTTTGTATTTAAAAGACTTTAGAGAAAGTCTTTTTTATATCACAAAGAAATATTACAGACTTTTTCATTCATGGGTTAAGCATGAGTAGTTTTTATCATTCTCATGTGACCCTGAAGTTCCACAGCAGGTAGTAATTTGTAATTTTGGTTGAGTCACACATTTCACCTGGATACACTAAGAGACTGGTTGGTGTTCCTAAGTTACTAAGTAGAAATAATCTTCGACAATGTGACATCTGCATTTTTCTCTGCTCATTCTTGAATGCAAAGTAACTTTCATATAATATTTAAGGCACAAGTTTTTTTATTTTAACATACTTCACCTTTTTTTTTAAATATGGGAAATGACATATGACAGAATTTGCAAATGTGTGGATTCACAAAGGAAGGCCCCTTTATGCCCCTTGTAAGAAAGTCAGTGGGTTTAATGGTAGCTCAGGAGAACGCAGAATGTCAGTACTATACATATATACATCACATTCTAGGAGGATGTTCAGTAGGCAGAACTGACAATTAGTTCTAGGATTCAAATTTAAATTCTACTATGAAATTCTAGTAAGATTAAATCAAAATTACTATACATCATTTATCTCACTAGAGAATGACAGAAAACACTGTATTTCCTTTTTGGGTACTAAAATGATTACATCATGCAAAGTTCATCTAAACTCTCTTATGTAAAATATCCAGAACTGAATTACCTTTTTGTACAAATATTTCACCAGAGGAGTGACTTGAAGGGGCACTGATCGCAATGCATAATTGTAGTAATTGTAGCTAAAAACATAAATGCCACCTTTTTATGTCCATATCAGGTAAAATACCCTTAGACACATTTCACCCACATTCTTTAGTTTCATCTTGAAACAAATGGACCATCCCATATCACAAATACACCCAAAGCTCACTGCCTAGACACACAGCAAGAAACAGAAATAAAAACAGATTTGTAAATAGACAAACTATTGTGTGCTACAGACTAGGATTACCTGGAGGTAGGAATTGCAGTTGGTTATTAGCTAATCGAAGATGACGTAAAGCTCTCAGACGACCAATTTCTGGGCAAACAATTTCTAAGGCATTGTCACTAAGATCCAAACACTGGAGTTTTACAAGAGATCCAATGGCTTCAAAGAGAAAAGAAAAGGCAAAATTAATTTGACCCAAGTGTTATGACAAATCTTTAACGCAAGTACCGCTAATTATAATATCTTAATATCCCTGCTTCTGTTGCAAAAATAGTAAAAACATAGATCAAAGTAAATTTTATAGGAGTGATAAGACTTCAACCTTGATATAAAATATGATAAGTTAAAAAGCCCATATAAAAATGTTACACTGTAAAGCATTGCTTAAATAAATAAATGATGAAACAATATATAAGGTCTTTCTGTCTAAACAAAATTCTTAGCTGGATTTATTCAATTTAAAACTTAAAAGACCGCCTGGGTGGCTCAGTCACTTGAGTGACCGACTCTTGATTTTGGCTCAGGTCATGATCTCGGGGTTGTGGGACTGAGCCCCATGTTGGGCTGCACACTTGGAAGGGAGTCAGCTTGAGATTCTCTCTCTCCTTCTCCCTCTGCGCCTCCCCTATACACATGCTGTGCTCTTCTCTCTCTAAAATAAATAAATCTTTAAAAAAAATAAAAATTTTGGGGTGCCTGGCTGGCTCAGTCAGTGGAGTATATGACTCTTGATCTCGGGGTTGTGAGTTCGAGCCCATGTTGGGTGTACAAAATACTTAAAAAATAATAAAAATAGATTAAAAATAAAAATTTTTTGAATTTATCATTTTATTATTTACCTAACAATTTATCCAATAATAATTTACTTAACCATTATAACCATTTTAGACTTACTATTTAATCAAAATTGTTAACTGAACTTACTAATCTTTGAAACTAATAAAGATGCTTTATAAGTAAAATTCCCTAATACTCATCAAAATTTGTTCTACTATTATAAAGGAAAGCATAAACTATGGTACCTCCTAACTAAAAATTGGAAGTGGACTTACCTTCTGGAACCACAACTATGTTATTCGAGTGAAGGTACCTGGGGGGAAAGAAGAAAAAAAAAACTTGCTATCATCCAGTACTTTTGCTAGATAACCAATCTGTAAAATGCTCACTTAGAAATTTATCAAACATAAAGGAACCAAAGCTTTCTATCATACCCTACTCTAAGTGCACGACACAAAACCTGCGGTCATCACAGATAACTAACAGCTTGAGAATGATATTTTATGCTGGAATTGCAAATATTAAACCCATTTACTGATTTAAGTTATTTTAAAATAAAAGCATGCACAATGGATATATTTTGAGGTATTTTTTTAAACTTATAAAACAAATTACTAGTTTTCCTAGTTCATTTTAAAGTGTTCAGGTTTTCAGAAAAACACGTACTGGGTAAAGAAAATCAACACTTGTTACGTAAATGAAAATGCAACTTTCAATTTCTAAAGAATAACTTCACAAAATAAATCAAAGCTATTTCCAGCTAATATGCTGACTGAGAACGAAGAATGGAGAGATTAAATACCGATCATTTACAGTATCTGTAAAAATACTCAACTGTCAAGCTACATAATTTATTTCACAGCAAAAGGAATCTCATAAACAAGAATCAAATTCTTTTCTTAAAAAAAAAAAAGTTACCCCGCTGACAAGTCCAGACAAGCCTAGTAAATAACACTTTCCCCACTGAAGTATCTTTAGCACACTCTGGTGGAGACTTTATGCAATCAGCAGCAGCCAACTATTCAGAGCAGAACAACAGTGACAACGGGAGATCACATAATTTTAAAAATAAATTTATATCACTGATTCTGAGACAAGAGACCTAGATTTTTTTATGTTTTCAAATCTATCATTGTATTTGTTATACCTCATAAATCAATCTTCATAAAATATTTTTAAAAGAATTTTGAATTTTTCTACATTTTTAAGCCTAACATCAAATGTTCAAATGTCACTGACACAAAAGAAAGACACAAAAGTAATACATTTAAGGTTATTTAATGCTGCACTAAATAGATTTTGTGTAGGTATTAACCTGCTGGGTCTACACAATTTAAACAATTATTCCATTCTATATTTTATTCCTTGCTTTGTGTATATAAAATGATTTCACATTTTAAAATCAATATTCTTTAAGCATTAATTTTAGGAAGGAATACCTAACTGATTTATCAGATGACCCTAAAATTTCTTTGGTGCCAAAAGACCATATGTAAATAAATGTGCAAGCACACACACATATACACATATTTGCATTTGTTACACAAAAGCCAAGGTGCCTGGACACCAAAATAAAGAGACAACTGATTTTTCAGTTACCCACAAAATATTTGCCTAAACTCAAGTTCTACATATGCAAAAGGACCTTAAAATGAATGCCCAAATCAAAACACGAACTAAAGTATCATTGTTATGAAGGAAATTAAATATATATTTTAACACATTAAATTTACCTACACTAAAATCAAGATACAGTCTACAGAAAGAATAGAATATTCCCAATCTAACTACAAAACATAGGTGTGCAGGGCCATCCCTACCAAGTGAAACACCATCTCAACTCAAGTTATTCTGATGTGCAAGTGATAATCATCACTGGTGGGATGGATCAGAGAACAGGCTCTGGAGCCGGAAATGAGTGCACCTCAGTAGCCATGTGCCCAAGGGAAAATTACTCAACTTTTCCCTTGCATAATCTATAGAAGGAGAGAATAGTAACACCAACAACATCAGGATATTGTAAGGATTAAATGAATCAATAAATGTAAAGCTCTTAGATCAGAGTATCATGAATGCCGTTGTTACTGTTATAGTTATTGTGAGTCATCTATAATCAAAGGTTTAGCAATTTTAAGTCTCTTTACTTGTTTTTTGTAATTTCAAAGTAGTTGAAATGTTGGTGTTTCAACGTGACTAGTTTTCATCATGTTCTCCTACAGTGCAGGAGCTTTCATTCATTGCTGGCAACAATGCAAAACAATATGGTCACGTTGGAAAGTAGTTTGGCAGTTTTTTAAATAAAATTAAATATGGACATTTACTTAATAGTGATATGCCAATGTCAGCTTATTTTTGACAAATGTATCATGGAATTTTAAGATACTAACAACAGGAGAAACTGGGTGAGAGATGTCTAGAACTCTCTACTCTCTTTACAACTTTCCTATAAATATAAAATTGTTCCAAAATAAAGAATTTTTTTTTTAATTAAAAGAACAGGGCTTTTATTTCCAGCCATGATGGAATAATAGGGACCAGATTTACCTGGCTGCTATAAGCAACAGGAAAATTGAATGTAATACATGAAACAATTATTTTCAGATATAAAAAACAGGCAATTAGGATGTTACCTGAGAAAGAAGGGACAAGGCAAGCCACACAATGTCCCTAGCTTTCTACCCGGAAGCAAACTGTGAACTGTGGTACATAAATGGGATCCCAAACAAAGTATGTAAGTCTCACTGACTTATGGAGACACAAGTCAGAATTCAGGGAAACTGAGGCAGCTGGAAGTTGTGGGGCAGTGGGCTGGAGTTCTGGAGGAGAGGATGCTACAGGAAAAAAAAAAAAAACCTTTAAAAATTTAAGTAAGGATACTTTGACTCATTGCTGAACTCTAAAATGTAGCCTAGGCAAAAAGTGACGGAAAACCTATCAGCTGGGGGGTCCACAGAGCTCACACAGGGCTGGAGGCATTTAAGTTCTGAGCAGCAAGTGTACCAAGTCCCTGTTGATTATTTGGCACGTTCAAATCAGATCCTATAAAGGCCATGCCCTAGTTACAGGGCTAAACTACCCCTAAAAGGTTACTCCAGACCTGTCCTAATGAAATGTAAACACAAGCCATGAAAGGATCAAACTAAATTGCAAATAACCTCATGCCAGAATAAGGCACAAGAAAAAGAAAGAAAACAGTCTAGAGATCAGCAATGTAAAACTTGTAAGGTCCAGTGTCCAATCAAAAAGTATTAGACATGCCAATAAATCATGAAAATGTGACCAATAACCATGATTTAAGAGTCAACACCAGTGGATCCAGTAGAACAGAGACAATAAAATCAGCAAACAAGGACATAAAAACAACTATAAAAAGTATATTCAGGCATTTAAAGCAAAATATGAACATTGCCAGAGAAGTGTTGAGGTATGAAGAAGAACCAAACAGAACTTCTAGAGATCAAAAATAAAATGAACAAAGTGAAAGCTTCACTAGATGGGGTTAACAGCAAATTAGACACTGAAGACAGAGAAATACAATCTGTCCATGCTGAAGCACAGAGAAGAAAAAAAGACTGAAAAGAATGTCGGTGATTAGGCGAAAATATTAATCTAACAAACATGTAAGAGTCCTGGAAACAGGGACCAGAGAGAGGAGTATAGAAATAAATATCTGAAGAAATAATGTCCAAAAATTGCTAAATTTGATGAAAACTATAAAGACAAACCCAAGAAGCTCAATGAATGTCAAGCATAAGAAAAAAGAAAACCACAACAAGGTATATCAAAATCAAATCCCTGAAAAACAGTGTAAAAATAAAAATCTTCAAAGTAGCCTAAGGAAAAAAAATACATTACATGCACAGGAACAAATATAAGAACGACAGCAGATGCTGCTTCAGAAACAATACAAGCCAGAAGATAATGAACATCATAAAAGTGCTGAAAGAAAAAAAAGTCATCAAGAATTCTAATTTCAGGGCGCCTGGGTGGCTCAGTTGGTTAAGCGACTGCCTTCGGCTCAGGTCATGATCCTGGAGTCCCGGGATCGAGTCCCACATCGGGCTCCCTGCTCAGCAGGGAGTCTGCTTCTCCCTCTGACCTTCCCCCGTCTCATGTGCTCTCTCTCTCTCACTCTCTCTCTCAAATATATAAATAAAAATCTTTAAAAAAAAAAAAAAAGAATTCTAATTTCAGAAGACCTAAACAAAACTTCAAAACTATGAAGATGAATGTAAAACAAAAACTATAAGACTTTCAGGGAAAAAACTATTATGAGATTTTTCTCACAGGAGAAAACCTTCAGGGCCTAAGGCTAGACCAGGAGTTCTTAGAATTGACACTAAAAACATGATACATAAAAGCAAAAATCGATAAGCTGGACCTCATCAAAAGGTAAAACTTTTGCTCTGCAAAAGAATATAAAGAGGATGAAAAGCCAAATTACACATTGGGAGAAAATATTTGTAAACAAAATATACAACAAAGAGCTGGTTTCTATAATATTTAAAAACTCTTAAAACTAAAAATAAATCCAAAAAGAATATGAGCAACAGACACATGTTACTGAAGAAAAGATACAGATAACCAATAAATACTTGAAAAGATGTTCAGTATCTTTAACCACTAGAGAAAAATAAATGACAGCCACAATGAGAAATGAGAACAAGCACATCTTGCTGGGGGAGAATGTAAAAAGGTGCAGCCAACCTGGAAAATTATTTGGCAATTTCTTAGGAAACTACAAATCCAGAGCAAAAGTGAAAGAATAAGGACCTCCAAAAATTCTTTTACATAAAATCAACAAGAATATTGGCAAAAATGGTAAGAAGCTTATGTACAAAACTCTGGAAATTAACCAAAGTGAGAGAGGGAGGGTTAATTTAAGAAAAATGGCAAAATCTCAATAAGCGCAGTGACCTGTGAACTTTGGGGCATCTTCACTTCCTCTAATTCTATCCCTCACTCTCCAGCTCTGCAGAAGCATGGAAAAAAAAAAAAAAAAGCAAAACCAAACAAACCAACAAAAAACCTAGCTCCCAATCAAAGTGAAAAGCAGCAGCCTGGCTAACATCTGAAGGGACAGAACCAGGGTAGAGCTCACTCCCAGAGAACTGTCATCATTTGACTTGTTTCATGGTTCCCTGGAAGACCACACTTGCTATACTATTTTTAATTGGATCTGACTAGAAACTTGCCGTTTACCCAGGTGAAACAAATTATGGGCAATTGTTTAACTTCACAGCCACCCGAGCCAATAGATAACAGCTGGAGCAAACAAGAGACAACCAAAAACTTTAAATGGAAAAGTTGGGTAAGATGTCAATAGGAGCTCTGAAAGCTCTGGCATATTTCTGGAAATAAGAAGGTCTAAGGCAGGTCCAGAAATGTGCAAGTGCACAGGAAAGTGTTGAAAAGACCCTAAGCAATCACCTCTGCTGAACTGGAGGCTCCTACATAAGCAAGCGAAGGCTAAGGCAAAGTTATCAAATGCCAGGCTGAGAGGTGGAGGCCTACCGCCACACAAAAATAAAGCTCCTCAGGAAAGACTGGGAGACTTACTGGATTCAGGCAGCTAAGGAAATCTCTACCTAATCATTAGTTGACCACTAAGGTAACTGAGAAGATACTTAAAAAATAATAATAATAAAGAAAAAAGAAAAGGAAAAGAAAGGAGAGAACTCTTTCAACTCATTCTATGAGGCCAATATTACCTTGATACCAAAACCAAAGACATCACAAGAAGACCACAGACCAATTTCCCTTAAGAATACAGAAGCAGGGGCGCCTGGGTGGCTCAGTTGGTTGGGCGACTGCCTTCGGCTCAGGTCATGATCCCGGAGTTCCGGGATCGAGTCCCGCATCGGGCTCCCTGCTCGGCGAGGAGCCTGCTTCTCCCTCTGACCCTCCCCCCTCTCATGTACTCTCTCTCTCATTCTGGCTCTCTCAAATAAATAAATCTTTAAAAAAAAAAAAAAAAGAATACAGAAGCGGGGCACCTGAGTGGCTCAGTTGGTTAAGCGACTGCCTTTGGCTCAGGTCAGGATCCTGGAGTCCTAGGATCGAGTCCCATATCAGGCTCCCTGCTTGGCAGGTAATCTGCTTCTCCCTCTGACCCTCCCCCCTCTCATGCTCTCTCTCTCTCTCAAATAAATTAAATAAAATCTTAAAAAAAAAAACAGAAGAAAAATTCCTCAACAATATACTAGTAAGTCAAATGTAGCAACACATAAAAAGGATTATATTCCACGACCAAATGGGATTTACCCCCACTGATGCAAGGTTGGTTCCTTCAACATAGAAACATCAATCAATGTAATACACCATATTAACAGAATAAAGAAAAAAAATGTATCATTATCAATAGATGAAAAAAAGACCATTTGACAAAATCAAACACCCTTTTGTGTGAAAAACACTCAAGAAGCAAGCAGTAGAAGGGAATTTCCTCAATTACATAGAGGGTACCTATGAAAAATCTAAAGCTATCATCATACTGAATGGCAAAAGACCAAAAGCTTTTCCCTTAACATTAGGCAGGAGCAACACAAAGATATCTGGTCTCACCACATTTATTCAACATTCTATGTTATAGCGAAGGAAATTAAGCAAGAAAAAGAAATAACAGGGATACAGATTGGAAAGTAAGAAATAAAGCTACTGGGGTGCCTGGGTGGCTCAGTCAGTTAAGCATCTGCCTTCGGCTCAGGTCATGATTTCAGGGTCCTGGGATTGAGCCTCAGGTCAGGCTCCCTGTTCACAGGGAAACTGCTTCTCCCTCCTCTCCCTGCTCATGCTCTCTCTCTCAAATAAATAAAATCTTAAAGAAAGAAAGCTATCTTCATTGACAGATGACATGATCTTGTATATGGAAAATCCTAAGGAATCCGCCAACAACAACAAAAAAAAGAGTTAATAAATGAGTTCAGCAAGATTGAACAATAAAAGACCAACATACAAAAATCACTTGCATTTTTATATACTAGACAATGAGTAATTCTAACATGAATTAAGAAAATCATTCTATGTATAATAAAATCAAAAAGAATAAATACTAAGGAATAAATTTAACAAAAGAAATTCAAGATTTTTACACTGAAAAGTATTCAATGTTCAAACAAAAGAATGTTGAAAGAAACTGAAGACCTAAATAGAAAGACATCTCACATTCACAGATGAGAAGATATAATATTATTAAGATGGCAACACTACATACTGATCTAAACATTCAATGCAATCGCTATCATCAATTGCAGATGACTTTTTTCTTTAATAACTTGACAAGCAGATGTTAAAACTCATATGGAAATGCAAGGGACGAAGAGCTAAAACAATTTTGAAAAACAGGAATAATGCTGGAATCACACTTCTCAATTTCAAAACTTACGATGAAGCTACAGTAATCAAGCTTGTGTACTACTGGCAAAAAGACATATAGATCAATGGAATAAAATTGAGAATCCAGAAATTTGCCCACATGTCCATGGCCAGATGATTTTTGACAAAGGTGCTGAAACAATTCAATGGAGAAAGAGTATCCTTTTCAATGATTGTGCTAAGATATTTGGACCTGCACACGCAAAACAGAAGTTAGGCCTTTATATTGCAGCATATGCAAAAATTAACTCAAAATGGATCAAAGACCTAAATGCAAGAGCTAAAATTATACAACCTGAGTAAGAAAAAGTTAAATTAAATCTTCATGATGATGGATTAAAAACAGCTTCTTAGATATGATACCAGAACACAAGCTGCCAGATAAAAAATTATCAAGAAAGTGAAAAGATAAACCACAGAATGGGAGAAAATATTTGAAAAGCATGTATCTGATAAAGTATCAAATATATAAAGCATTCAAGTATATAAATTATATATCTCAAATATATAAAGCTATCTCAAATATATAAAACAAATATCTAAAGCACTCAAAGAACTCTTAAAACTCAATAAAAAGACAAATATTATAATTTTAAAATGGATAACAGATTTGAATAGACATTTCTCCAAACAAATAAACAAATAGCCAGTAAATCCATGAAAAGACATCATTAATCAGAAAAATATAAATCAAAACTATGGTACCAATTCACACCTACTAGGATGACTGTAATCAAAAGGAGAGATAATAACAAATGTTGATGAGGATGTGGAGAAATTAGGATCCTCATATATTGTTTGTGGAACTGTAAAATGATGCAGCTTTGGAAAACAGTTTGGCAGTTCCAAAAGGTTAAACAGTTAGCACTGCAATTCCACTCCTAGGTATAAACCCTAAAGAACTGAAAATATATGTTCATACATAAACTCCTACATGAATGTTCACACCTGCATTCACACTTGCCAAAATGTGTGAAAACTGAAATGTCTTATCAACTAGAGACTGGATAAACAAAACATGGTATAGCCATGCAATGGAACATTACACATCCATAAAAAATAATGAATTCTGAAACAGGACATAGATGAAGCCTGAAAACATGCAATGTTAAAGCAGCAAGACCTAAAAAGCCACATATTGTATGATTCCATTTACATGAAATGTCCTGGACAGCATAACCATAGAAATAGAAAGCAGATCACTGGTCACCAAGGAGTTATTAGGGATTGAAGGAAGAGAGGAATGAATGCTAAATGGGTTTCTTTTGAGGTGATGAAAATGTTCCAGAATTAGATAGTACTAATGGTTGCTTAACCTTATGATTATACTAAACACCACTGAATTGTATACTTAGAAGGGCGAATTTTATAGTATGTGAATTATATCTCAACAACAACAAAATGAAACATGTAATTACCATATGACTCAGCAATTGCTGTCTTAGTCATTTATCTCAGAGAAATGAAAACTTACTCCCCCCAAAAAATGTATACAAATGCACCAAGCAGCATTATTTATTACAGATAAAAACAAAACCGGAATATGTCCTTCAATGGGTAAACGACTGAAGAATCTGCATTTCATCCATACCATGAAATAGAATTCAGCAACAAAATAATAAAATGATAGAGATGGAGAACAGAGTAGTAGCTGCCAAGGTTTGGGGGACAGGAAATGTGATTATAGAAGGGTAGCTCAAGCAATCCTTGCAGTGATGAAAGTACTCTCTCCACCTTGACTATGGTAGTGATTACACAAATCTACACACATGATAAAACTGCACAGAAAACACACACACACACACACACACACACACACACACGAGTACACAGAAAATGATGAACACCGAGTAAGATAACACCAGGGTCAATTTTCTGGTGCTGACCTTGTACTATGTTTATGTAAGACGTGAACAGTGCTGGAAACTAGAAAGGTACACAGGATCTTTCTGTATTATTTCTTACAATTACATGTGGATCCAACACTATCTCAAAGTAAAAAATCTCATTAAAAAAAGATGGAGAAATAAAGGCTTTATTCAGGTAAACCAAATCTGAGAGAGTAATATTGGAATTAATATAAAACAACTTTTCTTATTTGATAACTTTTCTCATTTTAAATTTCTTTAAATTAACAATCTAAATTCAAAATTAAAATGACTTCTGCCAGTTATCAGTTTAGTCTGTCAGCTCCAAATCTACCTTCTTTGCCTGCTAGTGCTGGATCCTGACAACCGGTCTCCTTTGTCAACTGGCCTAATGTTAGGTTGTCAAAAGAGGGCACTGGAGTGACGCTGCCAGATGACAGCCGCAGGAAGGAAGCCGCTCCCTTCTGGGGCCAGCCCCCCTTCAATTGTTTATTTAGCACAGGGGCCAAGGCCCAGAAGCACTCACCTCAGCAGCCCTCTTGGAAAACCTCAAGCCACATTCTCAAACTATGAACTCCCCACCCAGCTCTGTAGCAGTTCTTGGTGGCACAGTCAGGCCACACTCTCCCCCATCCAGCAATGTACCACAACAGACCAGCTTCAACTAGCTTCAGGCAATGGTCTTACCACCCTGTGGCCACTTCTGTGGTAGTTCTGCTCACACTTCAGGCAACTGTCTCCCCACTAGCCAGGCTGCTTCTACAGATCAGCTCAGACTACCAAAACCTTCCTGCAACAGTGAGCTGGTATCACAGAGCAGCTCCAGCCTAAATCATCTGGCAGGCTCCTTCACCACCAGCAGGCTGTATGTTTTTGTGGCAGCCAGACCTCCACTGAAGAGGTCTAAATATCAACCTAGGGGATGGAGCTCTCCTAAGTCACTAGTCCTTTCATTACCTACTTTCCGTCAGCCCAAAAGTAATACCTGCTTTTTGTACTACTAATTCTGAATACCATAGAGTCCTCTTATCTTCTTTTAGTAGCTAATAACATTTTACTAGTCAGCAATTCTTTATATTAATTTTCCCTGTTTAAGCTACAGATACGGTTCCTATCTCCTAACTGGACCCTGACTGGCATACACATGATAAGTACATATATATGTATACTGACAGATACCTACAAACACACACATGCATAAGATGTACAATAGCACGAAGAATGAAGTACTGATGTAAGGTTCCTATGTTACATGTGAAGTGGTATATTATGTGAAGGTAGACTGTAACAGGCTAAAGAAGCACAATATAAACCTTAAAACATTGAAATAGAGTTAATAAGCCAATAGTGGTAGTAAAATGGGATCCTACATAACACTAAAATAATTTTAAAGAAAGAAAGAGGGAAAAAATAAACAACAGCTGAGACAAATAGAACACAAGTTGTAAGATGGTTGACTTAAACTCAATCATAACAGTAATCACATTAAATGGAACATGATCTAAACACTCCAGTTAAACAGCTGAGATTGTGAGATTGGTCAAAAATCAAAGAACCAACTAATGATGACTTCAAGAAACCCACTTGAATTATAAAGACACAGAGCGGTTAAAAGAAAAGAATGCAAGTTCCAATTCAGTACAGCAGAATATACTCCTACTGGACTGATCCTTTGGCAGATAACTACTAAAATGCTAAAGAACACACACACACGCACACACACACGACTCTACACTGCAGAGTAAACAAAAACAAGCCAATTCTGGTGAAGAGTCTAAACTTAGAAGAAGGAATGGCACTGGGTGAGTTTGAGTTTTGTTTTGTTTTTTAAACAGATTTAGTTTAAGGCAGGGTACAGTTACCATGCAAAGCAGCTAAAATTCTGATAGAAAACTTCAGTCTTACTAGCCTAAAGAACAGGAAGACAGAGTTCAGGGCAACCACAACCTGGCAAATAAAGGGAAAATACCAGAAAAAAAGAGCCAGGGAAGGGGAACCCCAAATTCTATTTCTAAACTTTGCCTAAATCAATGGCAATCCCAGAACCATGCAAATATAGAAAAAACTCCAGCTAAAGGTAAAAGAAGTGCACTGTGATTTCAACTGCCCTCCAGGAAACATTTACTGCTTAAGTCAAACCAGGTAAATTGCCTGCTAAGCAAAAATATCAACACCCTTTGAACGTATATAACAGATTCCAGTCTCCAAAACACAACATTCCCAACTGTCAGGATATAATCTAAAGTTATTCAACATATGAAAACACAAAAAAATGTGATCCATTAACAACAACAAACAATAGATATCAAGCTCAAGATGACCAAGATGTTGGGATCAGCAGACAAGAAATTTTTATGTAGTTATTACAGCTATACCTAGTGATCTAAAGTAAAATATGCCTGTAATGTAAAGATGGGAAATTTAGGTAGGAAGGAAAAAAGGGAGGGAGGTAGGAAGGATGGAGAGATGAATGAACGAACAAACAAAAGAAAGATCTAAAATTGAAAAAAGTTACTGATAAAGCTGAATAACAAAATATGACAAAGGAAAGAGTTTATGAACTTGAAGAAAGATCAATATAAATGATCTAATCTAAAACGCAAAGAGAAGGGGCACCTGGGTGGCTCAGTCAGTTAAGCGTCTGCCTTTGGCTCAGGTCATGATCCCAGAGTCCTGGGATCAAGCCCCACATCAAGCAGGGAGCCTGCTTCTCCCTCTGCCCCTCTCCACCTCCCCCCCGACACTGCTTGTGCTCTCTCTCTCTCTCTTCTTTTAAAATCTTAAAAGAAAATAAAATGCAGAGAGAAAAAAAGACTAAGGAAACATGAACAGTGTCTTAGAGGAACACAGGACATCAGCAGATGTGTAAACGGTGCCCAGGAAGGAGAAAGGGAATAGTGCATAAAAAATATTCAAAGAAATAATGGTTGAAGATATTCAAATTTGGGAAAAGACATAAATTCACAGATTCAAGAAGCTCAGCAAACTCCAACATAAATACAAACAAAATTATACTGAGGTATATCATAGTTAAATTTCTGAAAACCAAAAAAGAAAATCTTGAAAGTAGCCATAGAAAAATGATATATTAACACATGTGGAAAATGATTAAAATCCCCCTAATTTATTATATATAATATACATAACACAGAATTATACATTATTTTTTCATTTATATTATATAACTTATTTATAACAAATATATTTATGTATTGTTATTTCTTATGTAAAACAAATGTTATATATAATTAATTACATATATATTATATAAAAATACTTTTAAAGCGCTCAAAGAAAAACACTGTCAAGTGTGAATGCAACCACCACTCTATACATAATACAGTCTGGAGTATTACTTTGCAGTCTTCTTCATCTTCATGATTGTTTCACTTTTTTGCCTGAAGGCCTCAAGAATTTTTTTCTTTAAAGTCTGAAAAAGGCTTTGAATAAATTCCACATCCATTACTAATAAAAAATTCTTGAGAAAGTAGGAATTAATGGTGTGGTAGGTAGCCTCCAAGATGGTCCCCACTGATCTCCACTACCTGGCATTTAGGCCCTTGGGTAGTAGCCTCTCCTTAGGTGTGGGCTGGGCCTACTGACTTGTTTCTAATGAACAGAATATAGTAAAAGTGATGGGATGTCACTTTCATGATTAGATTAAAAAGAGACTGTGGATCCTGTCTTGCATACCCTCTCTTGCTCTTTTTTTCCTTGCACTGATGGAAGCCAGCTGCCATGTTGGGAACGACACTACAGAGAGGCCAATGGCAAGGAAGTAAGGGAGTCAGTCCTCTGGCCAACAGCCAGCAAGGAACTGAGTCAACCTTCAGACCAACAACCTGAGATTAACTGAATCTTGCCAACAACGACATAAGTAAACAAAGAGGACACTTCTTTAGTTGAGCCTTTAGGGAAAACAGCAGCTCTGCCCAACAACCTTGATTGCAAGCCTTGAAAGAGACATTGAGGCCAAGACACCCAGCTAAGCCAAGTCCCGATTCTAGATCTTCAGAAAATATGAGATAATAAGTATTTATTCTTTTAAGCACCCCTACCCACAGTTTAAGCCACTATATTACGGATAATTTGTTAAGCAGCAATAGATTATTAATACAAATGGGTATTTACTTAACACAATAGAATACATATACATTAATTGTAAAGCCAGTATCTTTCTTATGGGGCAACCCTGGAGGCATTCCCACTAAGGTCAGAAAGAAACAAGGATGCCCACTGTCTCAAGTTTAACTTCACACTGTTCTGGAAGGACTAGCCAATGCGATCAGACTAGAGGAAATAATTAAAGGCATAAGGTTTAGAAAAAAAGAAACATTATATTTTCAGAAGAGAGTATACCTGAAAGACCCTGAGGAATCAACCATACAACTAACTCAAATAATAAGATTTCAGCAAAGTAGCAAGATATAAAGTTAACACATGAAAACAAACAGTGCTCATATATTCAAAAATAACCACTTAAAAGAGGTAACAGGTAGGAAAATTCATTTACACCAGCAAAAAACATATATAAATGTTTAGGAATAAACTTTAGAAATGTTCAAAACCTGTATGAAGGAAACTGTAAAGAACCTATAAAAACAAAAAGTAGACTTAAAATAATGTTAAGACCTCTTTCTTCTTGAAAATATACACTGACGAATTTAGAGGTAAAAAAAAAACCAACATGATGCATGCAACACTCTCAAAAGCTTCAAAAAATACACACATATATATACACATATATAAAAAGAATGAAATTAAAAACTTGATAAAGCAGTGGGGTAGAAAAATTACCAAAGATATTTAAATCAGACAAATCTGTACAGTAGTTTAAAACACTGGGTGGGGGAGAGAGAGATTTGGATAATTTAAATATGCAATGTACATTAGATGACATTACTGAACTCATACTACTTTTTTTTTTTTAAGAGAGAGAGAAAGAGAGAGTATGAGCAGGGGGAGGGGCAGAGGGAGAGAGAGAATCTTAAGCAGGCTCCACGTCCGGTGTGGAGCCCTACACGGGGCTCGATCTCACGACCCTGAGATCATGACCTGAGCCAAACCAAGAGTAGGACGCTTAACCGACGGAGCCACTCAGGTGCCCCTGAATTAATATTAATGTGTGATAATATTAGAATTATGTGCAAGACTGCCCTTATTCTTGGGAGATATATACTGATATATTTAGGGGTAAAGTATCATAATGTCTGAAATTTGTGTGTGTGTGTGTGTGTGTGCACGGGAGAGGACTGGAAAGGGAAGGAGGGAGGAAGATGAGAGCAGACAGAAAGAGAAAGCAAATGTGTCAAAATGTTAACTGTTAAATTTAGATGAAGCATATATGGGTATTCATTGTCTTATGCTCTCAACTTTTCTGTTAGTTTGAAATTTTTCAAAATAAAAGGATGGGGGGGAGTGGAAATGACAAACTCCCAGCTTAAAGATGGAGGTGTAATGTTAGTTTTCCTTCCTTTACCTTTTGAAAATCATGCCAAATAATAAAGAGAACAAGAAATGGCAAAGCAAACTCCTCCTTCAACAAAATTAGGAGGGAGCTGGAAAGAAGGGAAAGATTCTAAATATCCTCCTTACAGGTAAATCAATAGATACTTAAAGTTGATGCACTAAAAAACAAAGGTGTAAACATATTATTTAGCATTATGGAGGTGATCATCAAAAGAACTAAAAAACAAATGAGGTATGGAGGACACAGGGAAGTAGGTTTTCACTCTTTATGTTAACGCTTTTAAACACTGTTGAACTGTTTATATCAAGTAACAAATATAGTAGTAGTAACAGCAATAAACTTTTCCAATTACACTGACTGTCCAGAAGGATTTTGTGACCAAGAGGCTGCACCGAGAAAAAAATGTATCTTTCATAGTTTTAAAAAGTTTATCTTTACTACCTTAAGGTGAGATATTTAAAACACAAATTTAAATGGTAAAATACTTTAAAATATTATTGGGTTTAGCAGAACTACCTACATGAACACTATGACCATGATACCAAAAAATAAATTAATACATTAAAATGATATATCCTATTATTTCAAATAACTCAAAATTATTTTCATTCTTGTTTTTTTAAAAAATTTGAATAAACAGACTCACAGTTCCACAAGGTTTGGAAGCTTCTGAGCAAGGTTTTCTGGCTGAAAATTAAAAACTCAGAATTAAATTTTATTTTTGAAAAATGTATAAACATTTCTAATGAGCTTAAACACAAAGTACTATCTTTGGGGGGGGGGGTTGTAAATCTGGAGAAAATAATGCAAAAATAATAAAGCAGCAGGTCTGGGTTTTATGCTTACATAGCTCATACTATAATTTAAACCTATACATTTGAACATTTAAAAATCAATCTCTCTCGGAAAAACCAGAAACCTTGTATTCCACCACAGTCATGGAAGAAACTAGACTGTTCTTAACAGACACAGAGGAAGAAAGCCATCTGACAATGGAGCCAGATAATGGAGTGACACAGCCAACAGAACATCAATGATCATTGGCAACCACCAGAAGCAAAGAGAAAGGAAGGAACAGATTCTCTCTCTCAGAGCCCTGAGAGGGAACCCACCCTGCCCACACCTTGATTTTGGACTTCCGGCCCCCAGAATTGTGAGAGAATAAATTTCTGTTTTAAGCCACCTAGCCTGTGTCATTTGGTAAAGCAGCCCTAGAAAACTAACACTCACCCCCCCCCCCAAACTCGCAAATCACGTGCCTCGGAAAAAAATAAGGGAAATCCCCAGGTGCCAGAAACCAAGACCTAACTAAGCTCAGGGTAACCAGAGTAAGCTGGAGCTCATGATCCAGAGGAGTGGCAGACCCTGCCACAGGTCCTAAGGGGTGTGGTATGGCAGGGATAGGAAACAGGCCATTGGGAAGACAGATTGGGACGAATCTAGGTGCCTTACAAGATTGAGTTTTGGAAGGACTGGCCCTTCCATGTAAAGATCAGAAATTCCACTCACAGACTGCAAGCAGGTCTCTGCTGAAGGCACTGGGTAAAAGGAAAAGCCTCCTACAAGTAACTGAAAGCCTCTCCCCTCTCTCTCTCGCTCATGTGTGCGTGCATACGGGCACACACACACAGTTCAAATTTACACAAAGACAGGAGTTGCTGAGACTAGAGGAGCATACTGAGTCAGGAGTAATATATATATATATATATATATATATATATATATACACTTATATATTTTTTTAAAAAGTATATGTATATATATTTTATTCTACACTCAAACATACTGTAGCGTAGGCTAGATATCAACAACAAAGAATCAGGAATAGTTTTTTAGTAGTAATTAGGTGTGGCTTGAGTCCTGAAAGACAAATTTTCAGAGGGTGCTGTGGGGCAGGGAGGAAGAGTTCCCGTTAGCTTTCTAAGCACGAGAAGCAACAGAAAAGGTGAGAGAGGGAGGTATGTCTGGGAAACTGCAAATACAATCTCTTCTGCTTTAATTCCCTAATAGTACTTCTCAACAGATCTTTCATTTTCAAAAATCTTGCCATAAAAACAATTGTGTTAGAGGCACCTGGATGGCTCCGTCGGTTAAGCGTCCAGCTCTTGATTTCAGCTCGGGTCAAGATCTCAGGGTTGTGAGATAGAGCCCTGTGTAGGGCTCGGTGGGCATGGAGCCTGCTTAAGGTTCTCACTCTCTTTCTCTCTCTCCCTCTCTCTGCCCCACCCACCTCTAAAAAAGTCGTGTTAATGGAAAAACAAAAGTGAAAGACTAGACAGTTTTACATTTGTAAGAAAGTAAATTTTCATACAGAAACAGTAACAATGATTATCATTAGGGAAAGGACTAGGGTTGCTATTTTCCATCTACTTTAGTATAATGTGAATTTTTAATGGTAAGCATGTTATGTCTCATATAATTGAAAAACATTACATTAAAAATTAAAAAATGTAGTACCCACAGTATGAACTGCTCCATAATTGAGTAATCAATCATAATTTATCCAATTTGGGCTATAAACACTCAGTAAGAGAAATACCATTAATTTGTTATGTCTGGGCCATAGGGTACGAAGGTCTATAATGATTTTGCAGAGAGTGGCATGGAAAACATCATTAGAGCTTATATCTTATACCATGGGAAAACTTTTTTAAAAAATTCTGAACACAATAAAAATCCACTGTTTATTTTAAACAAGGAAATGACATCACTAATTTCAGTTGATATACTGATGTATTTAAATACATCACAACAGCATCCAAAGCTGCTTATATATATATACCCTTGTCCTTTTGATAGCCAAATACTGAATACAAATATTGTTATGAAGACAAAGAAGCATTTACTGAGTACTCATTTTTTATAAAATCACTTGTATTTCATTTTCAAATGCTGATTCTTTTTTGTTTTATATATATATATATTAAAATTTCATTTATTTATTTGACAGAGAGAGACACAGCGAGAGAGGGAGCACAAGCAGGGGGAGTGGGGGAGGGAGAAGCAGGCTTCCCGCGGAGCAGGGAGCCAGATGCGGGGCTCGCTCCCAGGACCCTGGGATCATGACCTGAGCCCAAGGCAGCTGCCTAACCGACTGAGCCACCCAGGTGCCCCTGTTTTATATGTTTTGATATTAATATATGCAATGAGATCCTTCACAACAAGTCTTTCCTCATATGTTACTCTTGGATCTGTCCAAATCCTCAAAATGTTTCTTTTAGTATTGGTATCTCCTCTATTAAGGAGAATATGCACTTCCATTTATGGACATACATACAAAGCTTCCTAGGCAAACTAGGCAGCTGAGGATGGGGGAATATGGGGGGGGGGGTTCAATAAAAGGTTTAATATAATAACAGCTGTTTCTCTGAAAAGGAAAGACTTATCCAATAAAAAAAAAACCTCATCTGTTCTATCTGCAACAATTGGTATCGCATCTGGCTGACTCATAGGACCTGCGGTCATTCTTTCCAGATGCCTACTTGGTGCCATCAAACATTATTCTAATCTTCCCATGAGAACTTAGTTAGCTCTTTCAAGCTATACAGCTCCACACGCAATTAAGCACGGAATAATGTTTCTCCTGCTAATGGTGTGTTACCCTATCTTTATTAACGAGTAGATACACTCTGTTTTTATTTAAAAATAAGCAAGTTGACCTTAAGAAAACTGTTCATTAGAATACTGGGTGGGGAAAAAAAAAACCCAACCCCTTATTAGTACCTGTCCAAAAAGCTTTGACAAATAAGCAGCACTTTGCATGGGCTGTGGCTGACACCTACTGGTAAGCATCACTGAATTACTTCCTATTAAACTAGTTAAAAATTATTTTCTAAATTAAGCCAAAATTCTCATCACTAAATCCCACATTACATTTAGCTAAATAATTTTTCTTTCCAAATAATGTAAAAGTAAACTTCAGCAAGCACAGTTAAACATAAAATTTACCTCTAATTTTGAATCAATGATGTTTTACTATACCCTTTTAAGAAAAATTGCCAACCCCCTTAAATGGGAATGTTTCTCAATTGTGTATCTTGGAACCAACACTTCCAAATATGTTGCAAACACTAGTTCAGTGATGTTATCTGGTGGGCACTGTGCACCACCAATTTTTTTCTTCTTCTCCTTCTGGGCACCTGGTAGGATTGCATTTTTCTCTTCAAGCTGGATATAGCTAAATGACTTACTCTGGTGAGTGAAATTATGTTGAAGTGGTAGCCTTAAAGAGCCTGAGCTATAAGAACTAAAATGCACTTAATTCATGACTTTGAGAGGTGTTGTTACAAAAACTAGAAAGCTTAGTGAGTGTATTGTGCTGGTCTGTAAACTAAATGTTTTTTTTTCCTTCAGTACCAAAACTTATTTTTTTTAGTTAAAAAAATAAAATTTTGAGGTGAAATACAAAAAGTTACATAAAAGTTCATAAAGTTCATAGTGACCACATGATGGAAGCTTTGTCAGCCTTCATCCCTGACTGTGGATACCATAAACCAGAGTCCCCAAGCAACAGGAGAGTCATGCAGTATGAGTAAAAGAAATAATTGTGCTGTTAAAAACCACTAGGATTCAGGGTTCAGCAAAACCTGCTCCATTCTGACCTCTAAAAACATATTTAAAAGAAGTCATGAATTAAATGTATTTTAGTTTTTACAGCATTTATAAAAAAGTCGAATGAAGCTGGACCTCTACCTCACACTACATACAAAAATTAATTAAAAATGGATCAGCAACTTAAATATAACCGCTAAAACCATAAAACACAGGAAAAAATATAGAAGTAAATCTTTTATCATTGTGGATTTGGCAATGGATTCAGAGATCGGACACCAAAAGCATGAGGAGCAACAGAAAAAATAAATACAATGGACTTCACCAAAATTAAAAAACTTTTGTGCAACAAAGAATATTTTAAGAAAGTGAATTACACTAATGAAGTACTGTATGGTGACTAACATAATTTAAAAAATACATATCAAGTACCAAAAAAAGGAATTACAAGAAAGTGAAGACAACATTTAAAATGGGAGAAAATATTTATGAATCATGTATCTGTTCAAGGTCTAACATCCAGAATATATAAAGAACTCTTACCAAAAAACCCCCAAACAACCCAACTGGAAAATGGGCAAAGGATTTGAATATTCTCTAAATATATACAAATGGCCAACAAGCACATGAAGAGATGTTCAACATCATTAGCATTAGGGAAATGCAAATCCAAACCACAATGCAGCATCATCTCACACCTACCACTTCAACCCACTGTAATAATAATATTTTAAAAACTAGAAAAGAACGAGTGTTGGTGAAGATATGGAGAAATTTGGAACCCTTGTACCTTGCTGGTAAAGTGGTTCAGGAGTTCCTCAAAAAATTAGAGTTACCATATGACCCCATAATTCCACACCTAGGTATATACCCAAAAGAATTAAAAACAGGTACTCAAACATGTAACTGTAATCCATATTCATAGCTGCACTGTTCACAACAGCAAAAAGGTGGAAGGAGCCCAAACATCCATCAGTAGATGGATGGGTAAATAAACTGTGGTATGCACATGCAATGGGAACTTACTGAGACATAAAAAGTAATAAAGGACTGATATACAATACAACTTGGATGAACCCTGAGGACACTGCCAAGTGAAAAGAAGCCGGACACAAAAGGTCACATATTGAATAATCCCATTTACATGAACTATCCAGAATAGATAAATCCATAAAGACAGAACACAGATTGGTGGTTACAGGGCTGGGGTTTAGAAGGGGATGAGGAGAAACTGCTTAATGAGCAAGGGGTTTTAGTTTGCAGTGATGGAAATGTATGGAACTAGACAGAGGCAGTAGTCGTACAACTCTGCGAGTGTACTGAATACTACTGAATTGTTCCCTCTAAAATGGTTAATTTTACATTAAGTTCATTTCACCTCAAAAATTATTATTTTTACTTATTTGAGAGAGGGAGAGAGAGAGCACGGTCAGGGGGAGGGGCAGAGGGAGAGAGAAAAGCAGACTCCCCCCTGAACAGGGACCTTGGGGTTGATCCCAGGACCCCAAGATCATGACCTGAGCCAAAGCCAGACACTTAACCAACTGAGCCACCCAGGTGCCCCTTTATTATTTTTTTAATAAAAAAAAGTTAATCAAGTTTTGGTATTGAAGGAAAAAAAGCACTTCATTTACAAACCATCACAACATTACTCAACAAGCTTCCTAGTTGAATCAGTAATTTGATGTCACTGTTTCCAAGCAAGTATACTGGTGTGAGTTAAGTACTAGGTGACTGTATGGGAACAAATAAGGTAGACCTCTTTTGCTGCCAACAGCATAACCCATTCATCCTCTTGTATTTCTTTTTTTTTTTTTTTTTAGATTTTATTTATTTGACAGAGAGAGAGAGAGTTGAGAGAGGGAACACAAAGCAGGGAGGGAGGGAGAGGGAGAAGCAGGCTTCCCGCCAAGCAGGGAGCCCGACACGGGGTTCAATCCCAGGACCCTGGGATCATGACCTGAGCCGAAGGCAGACACTTAACAACTGAGCCACCCAGGTGCCCCCTTTTAATATTTATCATAGAGCACTACTTCTCCACAGAGGAGTCAGACGCTAACTAGCATGCTAATGGGAACAGAGAGATAACCAGCACACCCTTTCCTCTTCTGCAGTCCTATAAAGGCTTTCCGGAGACCTGTTACCATTTGCTCCCTAATGTCTATTACCATTTACCCACTTGTCTCTTGGTTCACTTCCTGTTAATTACTCATTTTCCTCTTTTTAAATTTCTCTCCAAATAAACTTTAAGTGACCCAAAAAAGCATCAGTCTTGCTTAAACGCTTGTCCTATTTCCTTGGTGTTTCCTGGAGACAGAAAAACACAGTGGATTCTCAATACTTGCATCTACCAACATCACATCTCTGGTGGTGAAGTTAATTTCTTCTGAAATGAGCAGCACGAAGGAATGGTATTACCTATGGTTTTCATTTGAATTATCCTATGAAGCATTATATACTTTTTTGGGGAGGGAGGTGTAGGGGAGGAAAGGGGTTGCTAGAGAGTGGGAGAAGGGGTCGAGAAGAAACGCGCTCGAGAGCATTAACAGCTCATTAACCCGTCTTGCGAAGAGAAGACCATTCCTAGGAAGGGCTGTGCAATCACTGATAGGTCAAGTACCACTGCAAATTTATATACATTTTGTAAGCTACCACTGACATCCTGTTTCCCAGAAAAAAAAATGTGACTATGCTGTGCAAATATGCAAATGCAAATGTAGGTAATTTATTCATAAGCAATACAAAAAAGATAATCCAAAATATATCAGAGTTTTATGGGAAAATACTAATTATGATTATTCGGAAATGTGAGCATAACATCTTTAGTTGTTTGTTTTAATCTATCCAAAAGGAAAGCAGTGAAAAATCTGCAGCAAATATCCAAATTTCTTGGCGTATGTCTTCCAAAATAATCATAGGCATCTTATGTCCCAAGTTCGTTAAAAGAAAAATTCCATTGGAAATTCATGGAATGCTTGAATACAAAGCATTACAAATATTAACAAAGTCACTTCAAAAGGGAAAGAAAGGAGGAAAATGAGGTACAGAAAATTTTTCAAATATGTGGACAAATTCTTTTGTTTCTTAAGTTGTCTTTGAGGTGCCTAAAAAGAACCCTGAGATAATTTTTCTTCCCTGCTTTGCACTAAAAATATGTAGCACTAACTATAGTTGCAATTGGACTTCCATGACAAAAATGATAAAAATGACATTACTGATTTTTTTTCTTTATCAAGTTTTTATTCAAATTCCAGTAGTATTAGTCTCAGGTGCAGAATTTAGTGATTCATCAATTCCATACAACACCCAGCGCTTATCACAAGTGCCTTCCTTAATGCCCATCACCCATTTCACCCATCTCCCTGCCCACTTCCCCTCCAACAGCCCTCAGTTTGTTCTCTATATTAAGAGTCTATTTTCTGCTTTGCTTCTCTTCTTTTCCCCTATGTTCATGTTTTCTTAAATTCCACATGAGTGAAATCATACGGTATTTGTCTTTCTCTGACTTATTTCGCTTAGCATAATACACTCTAGCTCCATCCATGTCATTGCAAATGGCAAGATTTCATTCTTTTTGACGGCTGAGTAATATGCCATTGTGTATATGTATGCGTGCGCGCGTGTGTGTGTGTGTGTATACACCACACATCTTCTCTATCCATTCATCAGTCGATGTACATTTGGGCATTATTGATTTTAATGCATTCTTTCTCTTCCCCAAACACACCACTGGTCCAATAGAACTTTCTGCAATGATAGAAATATCCCCTATCTTACACTGTCTGATATGGTGGCCACCAAG